>NC_090924.1:716673834-717298834 GCF_040938575.1 Ambystoma mexicanum | reverse complement strand
CCAATTTCCCATGACTTACTATATGGATCTGAATGGAAACAATACCTTCTCTCAAATGACAGAGTAATAATAACCTACAGAAACATGGGTTAAATCAGGGAACTCGTTGGGAAATCATGACACCGCAAGGAAAAGCTTGACTTTTGGGCTACAAAATGTCAAAAATCAATGCTTCAAAAGAAACCCTAGCTCTATGGGCATTTGTCAATTTCAGTGGACCTGTGTCTTGAACAGACTGCTGCATAAGAGAAACTGACTAGGGCTGCAAAATAATGTTGGGAATTCAGATGGAAGAGAAAACCTTTTGAAAGGGACATCCCGGCAGACTTCACCACATGTTGAAATGTGCATTTGTAAATAAGAAAAATACTTGGTTTAAAAGTGTAATGTTGAATGAGGCCCTGTCCTTACCTAGCAATGTAAAGGGGGTTTTGCTGGGAAACATATATGTGATGTTTTATTTCTACAGGCTTGCTTTTGATTCAGAACAAAATAAAATAATATAAAGAAATCAATGGGCTGTACTGGGAAATCAGCACAAACAGGTTTTCTGCCATGGCTCAAGGGACATTTGGGTGTTGACAACAGGAGTTGTCTACCCCCAAAGGAAGCCACAAGGGATTGCTGGGACACCTATGTGTTAATTGTGCAGTTTGAAACTCTGAATGGTTAGGAGGCAGAATAATACACGCTCGTCAGACTTCTTTCTGTGCTCCCGGTTGACTCAATAGATTCTGGGACGCCTATGTGTGACTTTTGGAAAATCACCTCCCCTTACCTTCTACTGTGGAGCTTCAAAGCCAACTCCAGAGCAACCTTGAAAGCTATGCCCTTATTTGGTAGACAATGCAGGCCATCCGGCTCCAAAGGCTATTTTTTAAATACATTTCAATACTTTTTACCTCCAAATTTGGACAAGGCAGTAATGTGAATGTTTCACAGACTAGATGCAATTTTGGTGGCTTTAATTTAAGACATGGTAGCCTTCACTGATATATTGGGAACAGAAATGGCAGAGAATTGGATATTCTGAGGAAAGTGAATATGATGCCACTTTGAAATGTAATACTCACATGCCTTATGATGACATATACACAGGTAAAATGATTTCATTGAAAATGATGAAAAATTATTAGACGGATGAAACAAAGTCCTACAAACGTGAGAATTGGACTGCCATGCTCTGTGTGAAATATATAATCTGCTTATGTAATTTGCCAAAGTGCCACAACTGTCTACATGTGTGATTTATGTAAATATTGATTTTTGGCAAAAAGGACTGTGGGATGGCTTTGCACCTCATAAAATACAAACTCGTAAACTGAGTCCCCTCCTGGAGGAGGCAACCAACTTAGGCTGACCTATCCAGTTCTTGGGGGTAGGTCTAGCCTAGTTATGCCCAACAATAAACTCTGTGATGTCACCCGCTTTATATAAGCGGTGGTAGCTCACAAGGACTGGACTCTCTCCTGAATTTCCAGTGCCTGCGTATCCAGACATTCCAGATCCATCTTTGCAAGATTCCAGACTCTACTGCCATGCCCAGGCATAGCTGATCCTATCCCAGAAAGGCCATTGATCCAGAAACCCCACTAAAAATCCCAATAACAAAGAGGAAAAAGCTGTGGTACCTTTTGGGAGTATCCTGTGACCAGACAGGCTTTTTGCCCACTACCTTCATGCTCACTGTACCCTTGCCATTGTGGGTTGTTTTTATCCACGCATCCAAGCCCTACCTCAAAACTGTGCAGTACTGACATGGAAAACATCATGATGGCCAGAGCTTCCCAGAAAATGCACAGGGAAATGCATGAAGAATAGGCTGCCACTCATTTTTGCCGATGTTATGGGCACAGAAGGACACTGCCTAAAACCACCATTGGACTACCCACACAGTAGTCTGAAACCATTGGGAATGGCAATGCTGATTGCCAAAAGCAAACCCATAACTGTTGGGAATTCATTTTCTTAAATCCCAAAAAGGGGTGCAGTACCAGTACTCACCACTATCAAAAAGCCGGCTTTTTAAAACAACACCAGATTTTACTTTTTTGTAGAAAACTGAATAAATGAACCCAAAGCAAGCCAAAGAAAGACTTACTGAGAGGTGGATCCAATGTAAAGTTATATTCTGAAGTGACTTGAAGGTTTATAACAAGACTGGCTGAGCTGTGGATTTCAGCAGTTTCAGTAAATTTGGACTGAAAGACACTAAAAATCTAAATGTTTAAATTGACTGAGTGACCTACTTTTGAGTGTCACATAGGTTTCAATTGTTTAAATGTCATAGTTTTAAACTTAGAATCAGCATTCTAGCTGCATATGTAAAAATGTTTAGTTTTATTTGAATGCAGAAAACTGGGGAACAGAAATGACATGTAGCTAAAAACTGGCTTAAAGAGATTCCAATTTTGCCTGGCAACTACCCCCCATCAGGAGTGAAACTTGAGTCACAGCTGTGTTCCCAGGCCTATCTGCCTTTTGCTGGCCACACTAAGGATATGCCATCTCTCTGATAATTGAATTAAGGGGAGCCCCCACAGAATACAGGAGCTCTGAACAAAGCCCTGTCCTGACTCAGGCAAATGTTTTATTGGCGGGAGTCGTAAATGGAGCTTCCTCCTGGAAGGACAGGGGAGGGGCACTGCCTGTGAGAGCAAGCTGGCTTGGCAGAACTGGAAAAACCAGAAATTCAACCTTGTGCTGGGGGGAAACCACACCCCTTTGGGGCCAGAACCTAACTCTAAAAAGATGGATCATTCATAGAGCGGACTTGTGAAAATTATTTAAATGATACCATAATTCTTGTGATTTCTCTGCCCACATTTTAGGACGTGTTAGGACCCGGTGGTATGTTCAGGGGGGTTTTAGCGGAAAAGAGGATATTACTCAAAATGTATGCATGTGAAAAATATGACACTTCATCAATTAATGTCCATACCCCTTGCGCACATGTGTATAAATTTGGGTTAATGTCCGAAATTGCAAAATCAGTTAAAAAGTGCAACTGTTGCCATTTCTGAATGCAAGCCCCCAGGAAGAGCAGATTTGGACAGGGTATACCTCCTGTGATATGTGATGGGTGCGTGTAATTTTAAACAATATGTACCTCTGCAAATATGTATTTGGTTCAAATCTAGATTTGTGTGCAAGTTGACAGGAGGAGTGGACTTTCTGCAGGCTGTAAAATGACATCACTCTGACACAACTTAGCTCCCCCAATCAGGGGAGAAATGAAAGCTTGGCCAATGACAAGTGGAGAGGGGTAGAGCCTAGTGATGCTGCACACACACCCATTTTCAAAACACATAAAAGCAGACAGACAGGACAGATAGGGACCTTCAAATCCATTTGCTGCGGGACGCTCTGCCGGAAAATCCATACTTTACCTCCATCAACCTCCAGAGAGCTAACATAGAGACTTCAATCTATCCACCTTCAGATACCCAGACCAGACCAGCAGAGTAGAGCTGACCCAGACCGCTGTTAGCAGAACCAGAGAGCTGAACCGGAGTCCAGTTCAAAACCTGACCAGATCCGTGGCGAGGCCCATTCTATTTCTAAATATATTGTGAGTACATAGCAAAACTGTGCAGAACCAATCTCTTAGTTAAAATAATATAATTCAATCTATTTAATCTAAGTAGAACTGCCTCCTAACTGTCACCTGTCATTTTCTAGTTGCAAGCTGCACTTGTCTTTTTGAACTTTAAAATTTCAAATCTGAAAAACGACCTTTATTTAATCGCTCATATCTCGGTGACCGTTTGTCCTAGTGACTTGCAGTAACTTTCATCTGGAAGCTGAGATCCTAGGCTGTCCTAGGACCCCAAAACGATATTGATAGTCCTTGTAGTTCCTCTGTAATCGCGCCCGGCGCACTCGGAAAAATCTGCCGCGATTTGACATTTTGCCACGATTTGCAAGTTTCTCCACGTGTAAAAATCTGCTGATGCTTGCCTTCCGTTAAAGAAAAAATTTGTTTAACCTGCCAATCATTCCTGAATCATTGCTAGAGTGAGTCTGGACTAATATTAACTTGATACCACTCCCCCTGAACCTCTAGAAGGAATTAAAAGCATTTTAGCATATTTTTCACTTCATTGCCAGCACATGTAAAAGCATTTTGGGCCTGTGTTTAAAACTCCGATCTGTAGTCTAAGCTTGCTGGGGTGAACTGAATTACATTTGATTGCATTTCTGAGAACTGTGTGCTTTCCTTCCATTTCCTTGCATTGCATAAAGGGGGGAGGGGATTGCCAGAGAAAAGTGATTACATTGTTTTGTTGAACGCATATTGAGTATTTTCTGTACTGCATTTTCATTCCACCTTGCATCCATTTGAAACCATAAAGTATTGTTGCTATCTTATCCATCCTATAACCACTCATCATTGATTATAAAGAAGTTTGCTAGTGCCAGACTATCCATTATTGATTACTGCTCAGATTCAGTGTGATATCCAATTATTAATTTATTATCAAAGTGTGATATATCTATACATTGTTAATTTTTTTCAAATAAATCTTTTAAATTTGCAAAACAAACCTACTTCTTGGCTCAGTGGGGTCAGGGGGATTCTAAGAGAGGGGTGTTATATAGGGGTAGTCATCCAGAACGCATGAACTGGACATAAAGATATATCAATAAGGGTTTCCATTCAGTATCCCAGACTAGGCATTGACTTAGCTGTAGTTTTGAATTGAATCCTCTTACAAATTGGGGGCTCGTGCCGGACGTTTGGATTAGATCTATCACTTGTGCAGATTAATACAGCGTGCCAGCTGACCAGATACACATATCCGGTCAGATCACCACGCTGTGTTACGCTGTAAAGCACTCCTCAAAGGAACGCTCTAAGAAAAAGGTCTGTTTTGCAAAAATAAAATACTAATTTCTGTAAGTCAGGACAGAGACCAATCTCTAGAATGACGACCTTGGTAGATATGAAAATAGCCAGAGAGCACTTCTTACATAAGTTATTTGTGAGAGGTGAGTGGACTCACCAGGACCAGACGGTCTGGTTGCAAGCAATCGCACCCCAGATCACGGAAACAGGGTCAGATATATGGAGAGATCAGGGTCCCCTACATGTGGCCCTGAGTGAACTATACATGGCTCCTAAAGCTAAGGATGAACAAGACAAGATGGTTAGGATAGCGGCATACCTGTACCTATATATGGGAGACATGCAGGATAAATGCACTGAAAGCCAAGATCTGGCGAATAAGCGACAGATGGTGTTAGAGAAGGTCCAATCTGACCTGGTCTCTTCTGAGCAGAGGCTGCAGGGGAGCCAGGAGTCAGAAAATGAGAGTAGACAGCACATCATTAAAATAAAGAGGGATATGGACATCCTGCAACAGGAAAAGGCTGACCAGGATACCAGATTTCTGGCCTTGCAGAAGGAGTACCAAGAAGGTTTGGACTCCCTACTGCAGAGCCAGAAAAAGCTGGAGCAACAGTTAGACTTCAATAGGGCATGTGCTGAGCAGGTAGTCACCCTGCAAAGCCACCTAGATAGGGAGAAGGCAGAGAGCAATAAACTGATTTTGAAAGACCTGGATAACCAGGCAGAATTTGACCAGGAGCGCCAGAAAGCTGGTGCCTTCCAAAGGCAAAGGGACGACCTGGCGGCACAGATGCAGGCTCTTAGTCAGGAAAGGGTTACCTTAGGCCAGGAAGTCTGCCACTTAAAAAGGAAATTGGAAGAAAATCACCTGGTCCACCAGGGACTGGGTGACCTCCAAAAAGAACACCAGGACTTGCTAGAGCACACCAGGAGGGTGGAGGATGCTCTGGCAAGACAGGAGCAGGCCAATAGGGACACAGCTCAGGAGGTAACCCTCCTGCAGCAAAGACTGGCCCAGTGCTCCAGGACCAATCAGGAAACGCAGAGAGAGAATGAGGCTCTCTGCCAGCACAATGATAGGCTCCAACAACAGGTAGCGATGCAGGAGAGACTGATAGAGTCTAGTAAGGCCTTAACTGAGGAACTGAAGGCGCAGGCTCTTGCATTGCAACAGGGAGCAGGGGCGGATAGAGATGAGGTTCGCTGGGAAAGAGAAACTCCTGAGCATAACCCCAGGAGCCCTAGTACCAGAGGCCTTTATTTCTCTCAGTCCCTGGACTCTGCCACCCCCATGTCCCCTGGCGCAGATGAGCACAGGGCCACGGGGATGGCAGATTACTATCCAGCCAGAAGCATTGGGCTCATAGGCCAGTACCACCCAGGAATGGAGGGGCGGGCATCCGGGTATGGGCACCCAAGCACAGTGCAATTTGATGGGGAACCCCAGGAGAGTAGGCCCATTAAGGGCATCCTGAAAACCTCTGCCCAGTTAGGTCAGTGTGGGGGGTACCCATCAAATCCTGGCAGCAAGGAGGGATCTGAAGACTCCTCTGAGCGGTACAGGACACAGGAGACCAGGTCCCCACATTCTGCCAGCCATTCCCAGGCTCGCAGAATCCGGGAAAACCTGGAAGAACAGACGGGAACCTCTGGGAGCAGTGCCTCTGAGTCAGAAGATGAATGGACAAGGGTTACCGAACCAAAAAGGCCAATAAGGCAAAAAGGGGCTTGATTAAGGACCCATTGAAACAGATTAAGGCAATCAGGAGTGTCATCACGCCTTATCATAAGAACGCCAAGTACTCTGTTTGGGAACACTTGGAGCTCTATGAGCAAATGATGGAGACTTTTTATTTGAAGGACAGCCAAAGCTGTATCCAATATGTAAAGTGGACATTCTCCCCAGAGTACTCGAGTTTCTTTGCAGGGCTGGAGGACCAAAATCATTCCAGGTGGTCCACCTATAGGGCGGCCATATTAAAACATTTTTCTACTCATAGAAATCCCCAAGAGGCTCGCAAGGCAGCCTACAATTTACAATGTGGGGAGGATCAGGCCCCACAAGAATTTGTGTAGGAGTTAAAGCGTGCTTTTGCACAGACCACAAGAAGGGTGCGCACGGATAGCAGAGAATTTATTAATACGTTTTTCCATGCCTTGCCCAAATACATAATGACCCAGCTTGTGAGGGATTTTCACGAGAAAAGATCTTTAGACTGGGTCATTGAACAGGCGACCCGGATCTATGAGGTGCAGAAGCCCATAGAAAATAAAAGCAATACCCAGAAAAATCCCAAAACCAACAGCACCCCTGCTGCTGCCAAGGTGGCAGAGGTAAAGGTCACCCCCGTTTTGGATTTGGAGATAGGGGGGCCTAAAAACCTACCTGCACCTAATAATGCTAGGCCCAGAAGGTCCTCGGGCCAGTCACAGACAGGGAGCCAGGGAGGTAGTCCCACAAATGGGGTCCCTCGCTCTCCTGACTATGTAAGTCCCCGTTACAAGGGAAATCGACCCATCCTGGGTTATGTGTGGACTCCTCCAGCCCAAGGGGGGGATCCAGCCAAGCACCTAACCCAGGGAACTTCCCTCCTAACTTCCCACAGGAGGGCAGAAATTCTCCAAATCCTGGGCAGAACTTTTTCCCCAGGTATCCACCCAATTTCCAACCCCAAAATCATCCATCCTTCTTTCCCCAATTCCCTGAGCCCAGACAACCGAATCCGGGAGAGGGGAGGCCAAGGGTGGAGGGGTATCCAAATCTTCCCAACCAGGGGTACTACCAAAGAAGGGATAGCTACCCTTCCCGGGATCAGTCCAGGGGAGAAAACCGGGCCCCGTATCAGCCTGAGCGGGTTTCCCAGTTAGAGCGCCAGGTTCAAAACATGCCGCGGGATCTGGGTCACATACTGAGGGCTCAGCAGAACCCTCAGATCGGCATGCCAGCGCAGAACGCACCCAACTCTGGACCTGGTGCTCCAGAACAATGACGGGGGCAGCACCCCGATAACTCACCGGTTCCCAGGGAGGAGGCACAAGGGTAAGGGGGGTGTAAAGCCTTAGAGGAAGCTTCCTTCCCAACTTGTAAACAGCCCCTGGAAAACCAGGTACCGGAAACAAAATCTCTTGCCCCTGAAAGTCTGCCTCCTAAGGAACAGAGGGGGGGTAGGAGAAACAAAAGACCCAAACAGACACAGTTTGAGGAGGAGGTACAGATCTTCCAATTTGAGGGAGAGGGATCCTCAGAGGATCCTGGGAAAAGGATCTTCTCCTTCAGAGAGGGGGGAACTCCTCCCAAAGAAAAATGGGTCCCTAGGGATGCAAGTCCAGACTGGGGAGATGTGGAGACTGAGCTACCGCCGCCCACCATCTCATCCCAGAACCAACAGCAAGAAAATCCCCTGGTTCAAACCCATCCTGGTGACTGCCTCCAAAAAGGGGGGGGCGGCCCGGAACTGGAGCCAGGGGAACCCACAATGGCTCTGATCTCCAGTTGCCAACTTTTTCTTTCAGATTCCCAAGGCTCTCCACCGAATTCTGCCCAAATCTCTTCGCTAGCGATGTCCAAAACCAGAAAGTTAGCCCACCAGTTGTCCAAAAATGTGCATTATCTGTGCCCCCTTGAGGAGAAGGAGGGAAGATACTATGCCCCGGTACAAGTACAGGGGCAGGGGACAATTTTGGCACTGGTGGACACTGGATCTCAAGCTACCCTTCTGTCCAGAAGGGCCTTTGACGAACTGAATGCAGGAAGGGGAGAGAATTACCAAATTCCTCTCACCTCTCTTCCTGGACAACTGCAGAACTTTGACGGGAAGGAAATTCCCGTTGAGGGGACTGCAGACTTGGACATTAAGATCGGGCGACACAAGGTGAAACACCCGGTCATAGTAGTGACTCCAGAGGGCACCCCTTGTTTACTGGGGAATGATCTCCTGAGGAGGTTGTCACCCTTAATAGATTGCGTAAACAAGGTCCTCTGGACCCAGACTAGCCGACCAATAAAATTAAAACAGAGTGTCAACCATGTTAGTTTAAACGGCACCTGCCACATGGTTGAACATAAATCTGACCAAGTAGAATTTCACTTCCAGAACAACCAAATTCCAGACGTGACAGTAATAGCAGTAGGACAACAGACTGGTGATGGGGGGTCCTCTCTATTTCTGAAAATCAACCTTCCTTCCAGTCTAAAGTGGTACTCCACACTGGAAGGAAACACTCTGAGATTCTATACTAATCCACAATCAGAAACTCCCACTCCTATAGTCCAGAAAAATGTGAAAGCAGCTCAGAGCCTGGCTGATATTCAGCAAATTGGAGAGCAGTTGTTCATCCCTGTTCAGTTAAATGATGGGAAGGACTCTGTTCTCGCTCGAGTGTGTGTGAACAACGGTAAGAGCTTCATCAGCGAAGCCATGTTCCGCCAACTCCCAAAAGATCCAGCCATTCCCACATTCCAACTGATAGACAAAGGGGAAATGGACCTGGAAGCGCCTAATTCCAAACATCTCCTGCCAAGCAGGTGTATGCTCAAAATCTCCATTGGCAACAAGAGCATAGTCCATAATTGTTGGGTCGTGCGAGGCGTCCCTGCCGCCATTTACTTAGACAGTGACATTCTCAATCGCTTTGCCATTAGTTTGGACATAATAAACTTCAAAGCTTGGTCCCGATTAGCGGATAATCCCATGGGCTTTGATGATCCAGAAAAAGCATTTAGGTCAGCTCAATTGCTACCTTATGCAGTTGAAATTCAGATCAAAGAGGAAGTCACCATCCCAGAAAGGACCCGACAATTCTCCCTGGAAGTGAAAGCTAAAAGAGGACAACATTTGAAAAACTCTGATGCTTACATACATCTAAACGCTTCTCTCCAACAGCAAGGGTTGGGGGTAAACCCAACACCATTAGTCAACATAGAACATGACACCATTCTAATAGAGGTGGATAACAGCGACTTAAAGAGTATTACTCTAGCCGCAGGCACCATTATTGGAATGGCGGTCGATGACCGACATTTTTCCATAGACTTAGGTAATGAACTGTTAGGGCCAATCCCCAAGGACTGCTTTGACAGTGACAGTGATGACAATACAACACCAGACAGGATTTTTACCCGGCATGGGTGGAACTTCCTGGTGTACACTTCCTGCCCCTATGGTAAGGAAGATGTGACTTGTGACTTCAGGAGGGATGAGGTGATTTTCCAGGTCCATGAGGGCTGCCTTTCCCACCTGAAGCCTCCAGTCCAAATCAGCACTCTGACCAGGGACTTCTCCACCCAGCTGGAGGAGGCCGCTGAAATAGCCAAACCAGAAGTCTTTCCAGGCTTCAGGCAGATGGTGGAAGAGAGAGTCAACCTAGCTGATGCCTGTGTGACTCTGGAACAAAAGCAAAAGTTGAAACAAGTTTTCTTGGATTTCCAAGATCTCTTTGCGGTAGACTCATATGACTGCGGTCGCACTGACATCCACACAACAACAATCCCCACGGACCCTGGCATGACTCCTGTGTTTGTGAAGCAATATCGCTTGCCTCTCGCATCAATGGAGTCCCTTACTGAAATAATTAAGAACCTTGAGTCCAGGGGAATAATCCGTCCCATCCACAGCACCTTCAATAATCCGGTGCTGGGAATATTAAAGCCAAACGGCCAGTGGAGACTCTGCGCCGACCTCAGGGAGCTCAACAAACGGGTCCATACTTCCCGATGGCCTCTTCCCTACATTGACCAAGGGCTGGCCCAGATCCAGGGGTCACAGGTATTCACTGCAATAGACCTGACCAATGGATACTGGACCGTGCCGGTCAGTAGGGAGGACCAATACAAACTGGCTTTTACCTTCGGGGGCCAGCAGTATACATGGACCCGGACTCCCTTCGGATACCTTAACTCCGGTAATGAGTTCAATATTTTCCTACATAAGGCCATGCCCGACCTGGGTGCGAGGGGTAACCTGGCTTATGTAGATGATATCCTCATCAAAAGTTCATCTGTGGAGGAACACATAGCGGAGATCCGTTATGCTCTGACACAGTTGAGGGCCGCCGGAGCAAAACTTTCCTTTCAGAAAGCACAGTGGTGTAGAACCCGTGTTAATTTCTTGGGGCATGAGATTACTCCTCAGGGTCTCTGTCCCCAGGAAAAGAAAGTGGAAGCCCTCCAAAAATTGAAAGACCCCACAACTCTGCAGGAACTAAGGAGCCTCCTTGGACTGACTAATTACAGCAGAAAGTTCATTGAGGGCTACGCAGAGATCACTAGACCCCTGATTCATCTCCTGAAGGGGGGGGTCAAGTGGGAATGGGGTCCAGAACAAGCCGAGGCAGTAAAACAACTCAAAAGAAGCCTCTCACAAGCGCCTTGCCTAGCTTACCCTGTCAGAAACAAGGAGTTCTTCCTGGAGACAGGGTTCTCTAATACGTGCTTGACGGCCGTATTATACCAAAAGCATGACAAGGTCAATAAAGTAATCTCCTATGCGAGCAAAACTTTATCCTCTGTGGAGGAAAAATTCAACGATTGTGAGAAGGCACTCCTGGCAACGGTGTGGGCATTGAAGAATTACCGCCCGTTTATCCAGGGGGAACACATCATAGTGGAGACTCCACACCAGCCTCTGCAATATCTCCAAAGTGACAGAATCCGGGCCGGAAATGTGAGTAATTCCCGAATTACTTCCTGGATTCTGTCAATGCAAGGCTTTCCTGTGGAGGTCAGATATGGCCAAAACAAGAAGAGTCCCCTCGCGCAAGGTCTGGCTGACTTGCATGATTGTGCCAGAGAAAACTGTCTCGAGGACGAAAGTCTAAAAATCAAGGACAACACGGAGGCATACCTTAATTCCCCACACAAAGTCTTTGAAGAGGACAAGTGTGATGGAATGCCCACTGTCTATGTGGATGGATGCTCTTACCATGTTGACAACGACGGGGAGAAAGAACTGGTGGCTGGCGTAGGGAATGCATGGGTGAATGAGTCCCCAGAACCCTCCGCTAGATACAAAATTGGTCCCCGAAGTAGTCAGGTGGCAGAATTGATGGCTGTGCATCAGGCCATCCTCACTGCTGTCCAGCATCAACTCCACGAACTGGTCATAATCACAGATTCGGATTATGTACGGAACGGGTTCGTGGAGCACCTGGTCAATTGGAAAACCAGAGGCATGTTATGTGCTAACAACAAACCCTTGAAACATGGGAAGTTGATCCAAAACATTGATGATCTGGTCACCTCGAATGAGATGACCATCTATTGGAAAAAGATCAAGGGTCATTCCAAAGTAGAGGGACCAGACAAAACTGGAAACGACTTAGCTGATCAGCTGGCCAAAACCGGGGCCATCCAAGGGGATCTAATTGAGATTGAGTCCCTGTTGGGGGAAATCCAGGTCACTGCTATCACTAGGTCCCAGACAAATGCTCACAATGACCTCTCAATTGCACAATGGAGCAAGGAGACCCCTGATGCTGATTTGATTACCGCTCAGAAGGGGGATCCAATTATTGGTAAGTTTTACCAACACCTTGAGGACCCTGAGAACTTTCCCCTGACGGATACCGATTACATTGGGAAAGAGGACCTAAGAGTGTTGATGAAATGTCCAAAAATGTTCCGGATCCAAGACGGTTTGTTGGTAAGGAAATCCAAAGCTGGCCACGATCAGTGGGTGGTTCCTACCTCATTCCGAAGCCTGATGTTAAGTCACGGCCATGATGCGGCCACCGCCGGTCATAGGGGGTTTCACACAACATTGGAAATCTTAAGAGAGGTTGCATACTGGCCACACATGGGGCAGGACCTTGACCAATACTTGAAGGGGTGTCTTGTGTGTGCACAATTTCAGCCATCATCCCTCACGCACCGTGCGCCTCTCCAAAAGAGGGGGATGACACTGCCATGGTCAGATTTACAAATCGACTTTGTAGGCCCTGTGATTCGCTCTGCTAGGGGGAATAAGTACATGTTGACTGTGACATGCTTGTTTACCAAGTGGGTGGAATGTCTCCCAGCCCCAAACTGCAAGGCAGAAACGGCAGCTGCCTTGATGATTAACCACATCTTTTCCCGTTTTGGTCTACCTCAAAGGATTGAGTCAGACAGAGGTAGCCACTTCACCAGTGAAGTAATGACAAAGATGTGGGAGATACTGGGGGTCAAAAGGAAGTTGCATATTGCTTACCGGCCAGCTTCTTCTGGGGCAGTAGAGAGATATAACCGAACCATTGTGAGCATATTAAAGAAGTTTGTGGCAGATTCTGGGCCAAGTTGGGATATCCGATTACCTCTGGTCCTAATGGCCATCAGATCTACCCTTTCATCTGCAACCAAAATGTCACCATTTGAGTCGATGACTCGACGCAAGATGGTGCTTCCTCAGCATTTGCTCTACAGGACCCAAGAGCAGACACTGATAAATGCCTCCACTACTCATGAGTATGTGGAGAATTTAAGGAAACACCTCCAACATGCTTTTGCTTACGCTCAGCGGAATCTAGAAAGATCGGCTGATAGCATGAAGACCCACTATGACCTGAAAACTTCCAGGAAGGAATATCAGGTGGGGGACCGGGTTTATCTATACAACTTCCAAAGAAACCAGGCAAAACAGCGGAAATTCTTGCCTACATGGAAGGGACCCTTTGAGATCATCGACAAGATCTCCCCTGTGGCCTACAAGATCCGCATCCCCAAAGGCGGTTTGGCAGAGGGGGAAGACAAGTGGGTCCACATAAACCAGTTGAAATGTTGCCATCCCAGGCACACTCTGCAACAACTGGAGGAATCCTCTGGAATCCTAGCGGGTACTGTCTCAGACTAATTCAGTTCCAACCATAAAACATACCACATCTAGTCTCTAAAATATTGTGATTTGCATGAAACTGTCTCTTAGTTATACTGTTTTTTTTCAAAATAAGAATGTAATGTTTCGTTCTGATGAAATGCATATGCTGCCCCACTATCTCAACAGTGGTGGAAGAAATGTCCATGAATAGGTATTGCCGCTCTTCCTTTGTCGTCCTAGGAGAAAGAAAACCTGGAGACGGGCCAAGGAGGACGATCCGGAGACCGGGAGCAGAGACGCAACGGGCCCGGGGTACCGCCCAATCTTCCCATCAGGACCGGCGAGGAGAACCGATCGATCCGACTGGATGGAGAAAAAGATGCTGAACTGTGCCATCTATTGGAAGAAGATGAGGAAACATCCCAGGTCTTGCGAGTCCCATTAGTGAAATAGAATGGCCATCGCAAGAGGGGGGCTTGTGGGATGTTTTTATCCACGCATCCAAGCCCTACCTCAAAACTGTGCAGTACTGACATGGAAAACATCATGATGGCCAGAGCTTCCCAGAAAATGCACAGGGAAATGCATGAAGAATAGGCTGCCACTCATTTTTGCCGATGTTATGGGCACAGAAGGACACTGCCTAAAACCACCATTGGACTACCCACACAGTAGTCTGAAACCATTGGGAATGGCAATGCTGATTGCCAAAAGCAAACCCATAACTGTTGGGAATTCATTTTCTTAAATCCCAAAAAGGGGTGCAGTACCAGTACTCACCACTATCAAAAAGCCGGCTTTTTAAAACAACACCAGATTTTACTTTTTTGTAGAAAACTGAATAAATGAACCCAAAGCAAGCCAAAGAAAGACTTACTGAGAGGTGGATCCAATGTAAAGTTATATTCTGAAGTGACTTGAAGGTTTATAACAAGACTGGCTGAGCTGTGGATTTCAGCAGTTTAAGTAAATTTGGACTGAAAGACACTAAAAATCTAAATGTTTAAATTGACTGAGTGACCTACTTTTGAGTGTCACATAGGTTTCAATTGTTTAAATGTCATAGTTTTAAACTTAGAATCAGCATTCTAGCTGCATATGTAAAAATGTTTAGTTTTATTTGAATGCAGAAAACTGGGGAACAGAAATGACATGTAGCTAAAAACTGGCTTAAAGAGATTCCAATTTTGCCTGGCAACTACCCCCCATCAGGAGTGAAACTTGAGTCACAGCTGTGTTCCCAGGCCTATCTGCCTTTTGCTGGCCACACTAAGGATATGCCATCTCTCTGATAATTGAATTAAGGGGAGCCCCCACAGAATACAGGAGCTCTGAACAAAGCCCTGTCCTGACTCAGGCAAATGTTTTATTGGCGGGAGTCGTAAATGGAGCTTCCTCCTGGAAGGACAGGGGAGGGGCACTGCCTGTGAGAGCAAGCTGGCTTGGCAGAACTGGAAAAACCAGAAATTCAACCTTGTGCTGGGGGGAAACCACACCCCTTTGGGGCCAGAACCTAACTCTAAAAAGATGGATCATTCATAGAGCGGACTTGTGAAAATTATTTAAATGATACCATAATTCTTGTGATTTTTCTGCCCACATTTTAAGACGTGTTAGGACCCGGTGGTATGTTCAGGGGGGTTTTAGCGGAAAAGAGGATATTACTCAAAATGTATGCATGTGAAAAATCTGACACTTCATCAATTAATGTCCATACCCCTTGCGCACATGTGTATAAATTTGGGTTAATGTCCGAAATTGCAAAATCAGTTAAAAAGTGCAAATGTTGCCATTTCTGAATGCAAGCCCCCAGGAAGAGCAGATTTGGACAGGGTATACCTCCTGTGATATGTGATGGGTGCGTGTAATTTTAAACAATATGTACCTCTGCAAATTTGTATTTGGTTCAAATCTAGATTTGTGTGCAAGTTGACAGGAGGAGTGGACTTTCTGCAGGCTGTAAAATGACATCACTCTGACACAACTTATCTCCCCCAATCAGGGGAGAAATGAAAGCTTGGCCAATGACAAGTGGAGAGGGGTAGAGCCTAGTGATGCTGCACACACACCCATTTTCAAAACACATAAAAGCAGACAGACAGGACAGATAGGGACCTTCAAATCCATTTGCTGCGGGACGCTCTGCCGGAAAATCCATACTTTACCTCCATCAACCTCCAGAGAGCTAACATAGAGACTTCAATCTATCCACCTTCAGAGACCCAGACCAGACCAGCAGAGTAGAGCTGACCCAGACCGCTGTTAGCAGAACCAGAGAGCTGAACCGGAGTCCAGTTCAAAACCTGACCAGATCCGTGGCGAGGCCCATTCTATTTCTAAATATATTGTGAGTACATAGCAAAACTGTGCAGAACCAATCTCTTAGTTAAAATAATATAATTCAATCTATTTAATCTAAGTAGAACTGCCTCCTAACTGTCACCTGTCATTTTCTAGTTGCAAGCTGCACTTGTCTTTTTGAACTTTAAAATTTCAAATCTGAAAAACGACCTTTATTTAATCGCTCATATCTCCGTGACCGTTTGTCCTAGTGACTTGCAGTAACTTTCATCTGGAAGCTGAGATCCTAGGCTGTCCTAGGACCCCAAAACGATATTGATAGTCCTTGTAGTTCCTCTGTAATCGCGCCCGGTGCACTCGGAAAAATCTGCCGCGATTTGACATTTTGCCGCGATTTGCAAGTTTCTCCACGTGTAAAAATCTGCTGCTGCTTGCCTTCCGTTAAAGAAAAAATTTGTTTAACCTGCCAATCATTCCTGAATCATTGCTAGAGTGAGTCTGGACTAATATTAACTTGATACCACTCCCCCTGAACCTCTAGAAGGAATTAAAAGCATTTTAGCATATTTTTCACTTCATTGCCAGCACATGTAAAAGCATTTTGGGCCTGTGTTTAAAACTCTGATCTGTAGTCTAAGCTTGCTGGGGTGAACTGAATTACATTTGATTGCATTTCTGAGAACTGTGTGCTTTCGTTCCATTTCCTTGCATTGCATAAAGGGGGGAGGGGATTGCCAGAGAAAAGTGATTACATTGTTTTGTTGAACGCATATTGAGTATTTTCTGTACTGCATTTTCATTCCACCTTGCATCCATTTGAAACCATAAAGTATTGTTGCTATCTTATCCATCCTATAACCACTCATCATTGATTATAAAGAAGTGTGCTAGTGCCAGACTATCCATTATTGATTACTGCTCAGATTCAGTGTGATATCCAATTATTAATTTATTATCAAAGTGTGATATATCTAGACATTGTTAATTTTTTTCAAATAAATCTTTTAAATTTGCAAAACAAACCTACTTCTTGGCTCAGTGGGGTCAGGGGGATTCTAAGAGAGGGGTGTTATATAGGGGTAGTCATCCAGAACGCATGAACTGGACATAAAGATATATCAATAAGGGTTTCCATTCAGTATCCCAGACTAGGCATTGACTTAGCTGTAGTGTTGAATTGAATCCTCTTACAAATTGGGGGCTCGTGCCGGACGTTTGGATTAGATCTATCACTTGTGCAGATTAATACAGCGTGCAGGCTGACCAGATACACATATCCGGTCAGATCACCACGCTGTGTTACGCTGTAAAGCACTCCTCAAAGGAACGCTCTAAGAAAAAGGTCTGTTTTGCAAAAATAAAATACTAATTTCTGTAAGTCAGGACAGAGACCAATCTCTAGAATGATGACCTTGGTAGATATGAAAATAGCCAGAGAGCACTTCTTACATAAGTTATTTGTGAGAGGTGAGTGGACTCACCAGGACCAGACGGTCTGGTTGCAAGCAATCGCACCCCAGATCACGGAAACAGGGTCAGATATATGGAGAGATCAGGGTCCCCTACATGTGGCCCTGAGTGAACTATACATGGCTCCTAAAGCTAAGGATGAACAAGACAAGATGGTTAGGATAGCGGCATACCTGTACCTATATATGGGAGACATGCAGGATAAATGCACTGAAAGCCAAGATCTGGCGAATAAGCGACAGATGGCATTAGAGAAGGTCCAATCTGACCTGGTCTCTTCTGAGCAGAGGCTGCAGGGGAGCCAGGAGTCAGAAAATGAGAGTAGACAGCACATCATTAAAATAAAGAGGGATATGGACATCCTGCAACAGGAAAAGGCTGACCAGGATACCAGATTTCTGGCCTTGCAGAAGGAGTACCAAGAAGGTTTGGACTCCCTACTGCAGAGCCAGAAAAAGCTGGAGCAACAGTTAGACTTCAATAGGGCATGTGCTGAGCAGGTAGTCACCCTGCAAAGCCACCTAGATAGGGAGAAGGCAGAGAGCAATAAACTGATTTTGAAAGACCTGGATACCCAGGCAAAATTTGACCAGGAGCGCCAGAAAGCTGGTGCCTTCCAAAGGCAAAGGGACGACCTGGCGGCACAGATGCAGGCTCTTAGTCAGGAAAGGGATACCTTAGGCCAGGAAGTCTGCCACTTAAAAAGGAAATTGGAAGAAAATCACCTGGCCCACCAGGGACTGGGTGACCTCCAAAAAGAACACCAGGACTTGCTAGAGCACACCAGGAGGGTGGAGGATGCTCTGGCAAGACAGGAGCAGGCCAATAGGGACACAGCTCAGGAGGTAACCCTCCTGCAGCAAAGACTGGCCCAGTGCTCCAGGACCAATCAGGAAACGCAGAGAGAGAATGAGGCTCTCTGCCAGCACAATGATAGGCTCCAACAACAGGTAGCGATGCAGGAGAGACTGATAGAGTCTAGTAAGGCCTTAACTGAGGAACTGAAGGCGCAGGCTCTTGCATTGCAACAGGGAGCAGGGGCGGATAAAGATGAGGTTCGCTGGGAAAGAGAAACTCCTGAGCATAACCCCAGGAGCCCTAGTACCAGAGGCCTTTATTTCTCTCAGTCCCTGGACTCTGCCACCCCCATGTCCCCTGGCGCACATGAGCACAGGGCCACGGGGATGGCAGATTACTATCCAGCCAGAAGCATTGGGCTCATAGGCCAGTACCACCCAGGAATGAAGGGGCGGGCATCCGGGTATGGGCACCCAAGCACAGTGCAATTTGATGGGGAACCCCAGGAGAGTAGGCCCATTAAGGGCATCCTGAAAACCTCTGCCCAGTTAGGTCAGTGGGGGGGGTACCCATCAAATCCTGGCAGCAAGGAGGGATCTGAAGACTCCTCTGAGCGGTAGAGGACACAGGAGACCAGGTCCCCACATTCTGCCAGCCATTCCCAGGCTCGCAGAATCCGGGAAAACCTGGAAGAACAGACGGGAACCTCTGGGAGCAGTGCCTCTGAGTCAGAAGATGAATGGACAAGGGTTACCCGAACCAAAAAGGCCAATAAGGCAAAAAGGGGCTTGATTAAGGACCCATTGAAACAGATTAAGGCAATCAGGAGTGTCATCACGCCTTATCATAAGAACGCCAAGTACTCTGTTTGGGAACCCTTGGAGCTCTATGAGCAAATGATGGAGACTTTTCATTTGAAGGACAGCCAAAGCTGTATCCAATATGTAAAGTGGACATTCTCCCCAGAGTACTCCAGTTTCTTTGCAGGGCTGGAGGACCAAAATCATTCCAGGTGGTCCACCTATAGGGCGGCCATATTAAAACATTTTTCTACTCATAGAAATCCCCAAGAGGCTCGCAAGGCAGCCTACAATTTACAATGTGGGGAGGATCAGGCCCCACAAGAATTTGTGCAGGAGTTAAAGCGTGCTTTTGCACAGACCACAAGAAGGGTGCGCACGGATAGCAGAGAATTTATTAATACGTTTTTCCATGCCTTGCCCAAATACATAATGACCCAGCTTGTGAGGGATTTTCACGAGAAAATATCTTTAGACTGGGTCATTGAACAGGCGACCCGGATCTATGAGGTGCAGAAGCCCATAGAAAATAAAAGCAATACCCAGAAAAATCCCAAAACCAACAGCACCCCTGCTGCTGCCAAGGTGGCAGAGGTAAAGGTCACCCCCGTTTTGGATTTGGAGATAGGGGGGCCTAAAAACCTACCTGCACCTAATAATGCTAGGCCCAGAAGGTCCTCGGGCCAGTCACAGACAGGGAGCCAGGGAGGTAGTCCCACAAATGGGGTCCCTCGCTCTCCTGACTATGTAAGTCCCTGTTACAAGGGTAATCGACCCATCCTGGGTTATGTGTGGACTCCTCCAGCCCAAGGGGGGGATCCAGCCAAGCACCTAACCCAGGGAACTTCCCTCCTAACTTCCCACAGGAGGGCAGAAATTCTCCAAATCCTGGGCAGAACTTTTTCCCCAGGTATCCACCCAATTTCCAACCCCAAAATCATCCATCCTTCTTTCCCCAATTCCCTGAGCCCAGACAACCGAATCCGGGAGAGGGGAGGCCAAGGGTGGAGGGGTATCCAAATCTTCCCAACCAGGGGTACTACCAAAGAAGGGATAGCTACCCTTCCCGGGATCAGCCCAGGGGAGAAAACCGGGCCCCGTATCAGCCTGAGCGGGTTTCCCAGTTAGAGCGCCAGGTTCAAAACATGGCGCGGGATCTGGGTCACATACTGAGGGCTCAGCAGAACCCTCAGATCGGCATGCCAGCGCAGAACGCACCCAACTCTGGACCTGGTGCTCCAGAACAATGACGGGGGCAGCACCCCGATAACTCACTGGTTCCCAGGGAGGAGGCACAAGGGTAAGGGGGGTGTAAAGCCTTAGAGGAAGCTTCCTTCCCAACTTGTAAACAGCCCCTGGAAAACCAGGAACCGGAAACAAAATCTCTTGCCCCTGAAAGTCTGCCTCCTAAGGAACAGAGGGGGGGTAGGAGAAACAAAAGACCCAAACAGACACAGTTTGAGGAGGAGGTACAGATCTTCAAATTTGAGGGAGAGGGATCCTCAGAGGATCCTGGGAAAAGGATCTTCTCCTTCAGAGAGGGGGGAACTCCTCCCAAAGAAAAATGGGTCCCTAGGGGTGCAAGTCCAGACTGGGGAGATGTGGAGACTGAGCTACCGCCGCCCACCATCTCATCCCAGAACCAACAGCAGGAAAATCCCCTGGTTCAAACCCATCCTGGTGACTGCCTCCAAAAAGGGGGGGGCGGCCCGGAACTGGAGCCAGGGGAACCCACAATGGCTCTGATCTCCAGTTGCCAACTTTTTATTTCAGATTCCCAAGGCTCTCCACCGAATTCTGCCCAAATCTCTTCGCTAGCGATGTCCAAAACCAGAAAGTTAGCCCACCAGTTGTCCAAAAATGTGCATTATCTGTGCCCCCTTGAGGAGAAGGAGGGAAGATACTATGCCCCGGTACAAGTACAGGGGCAGGGGACAATTTTGGCACTGGTGGACACTGGATCTCAAGCTACCCTTCTGTCCAGAAGGGCCTTTGACGAACTGAATGCAGGAAGGGGAGAGAATTACCAAATTCCTCTCACCTCTCTTCCTGGACAACTGCAGAACTTTGACGGGAAGGAAATTCCCGTTGAGGGGACTGCAGACTTGGACATTAAGATCGGGCGACACAAGGTGAAACACCCGGTCATAGTAGTGACTCCAGAGGGCACCCCTTGTTTACTGGGGAATGATCTCCTGAGGAGGTTGTCACCCTTAATAGATTGCGTAAACAAGGTCCTCTGGACCCAGACTAGCCGACCAATAAAATTAAAACAGAGTGTCAACCATGTTAGTTTAAACGGCACCTGCCACATGGTTGAACATAAATCTGACCAAGTAGAATTTCACTTCCAGAACAACCAAATTCCAGACGTGACAGTAATAGCAGTAGGACAACAGACTGGTGATGGGGGGTCCTCTCTATTTCTGAAAATCAACCTTCCTTCCAGTCTAAAGTGGTACTCCACACTGGAAGGAAACACTCTGAGATTCTATACTAATCCACAATCAGAAACTCCCACTCCTATAGTCCAGAAAGATGTGAAAGCAGCTCAGAGCCTGGCTGATATTCAGCAAATTGGAGAGCAGTTGTTCATCCCTGTTCAGTTAAATGATGGGAAGGACTCTGTTCTCGCTCGAGTGTGTGTGAACAACGGTAAGAGCTTCATCAGCGAAGCCATGTTCCGCCAACTCCCAAAAGATCCAGCCATTCCCACATTCCAACTGATAGACAAATGGGAAATGGACCTGGAAGCGCCTAATTCCAAACATCTCCTGCCAAGCAGGTGTATGCTCAAAATCTCCATTGGCAACAAGAGCATAGTCCATAATTGTTGGGTCGTGCGAGGCGTCCCTGCCGCCTTTTACTTAGGCAGTGACATTCTCAATCGCTTTGCCATTAGTTTGGACCTAATAAACTTCAAAGCTTGGTCCCGATTAGCGGATAATCCCATGGGCTTTGATGATCCAGAAAAAGCATTTAGGTCAGCTCAATTGCTACCTTATGCAGTTGAAATTCAGATCAAAGAGGAAGTCACCATCCCAGAAAGGACCCGACAATTCTCCCTGGAAGTGAAAGCTAAAAGAGGACAACATTTGAAAAACCCTGATGCTTACATACATCTAAACGCTTCTCTCCAACGGCAAGGGTTGGGGGTAAACCCAGCACCATTAGTCAACATAGAACATGACACCATTCTAATAGAGGTGGATAACAGCGACTTAAAGAGTATTACTCTAGCCGCAGGCACCATTATTGGAATGGCGGTCGATAACCGACATTTTTCCATAGACTTAGGTAATGAACTGTTAGGGCCAATCCCCAAGGACTGCTTTGACAGTGACAGTGATGACAATACAACACCAGACAGGATTTTTACCCGGCATGGGGGGAACTTCCTGGTGTACACTTCCTGCCCCTATGGTAAGGAAGATGTGACTTGTGACTTCAGGAGGGATGAGGTGATTTTCCAGGTCCATGAGGGCTGCCTTTCCCACCTGAAGCCTCCAGTCCAAATCAGCACTCTGACCAGGGTCTTCTCCACCCAGCTGGAGGAGGCCGCTGAAATAGCCAAACCAGAAGTCTTTCCAGGCTTCAGGCAGATGGTGGAAGAGAGAGTCAACCTAGCTAATGCCTGTGTGACTCTGGAACAAAAGCAAAAGTTGAAACAAGTTTTCTTGGATTTCCAAGATCTCTTTGCGGTAGACTCATATGACTGCGGTCGCACTGACATCCACACAACAACAATCCCCACGGACCCTGGCATGACTCCTGTGTTTGTGAAGCAATGTCGCTTGCCTCTCGCATCAATGGAGTCCCTTACTGAAATAATTAAGAACCTTGAGTCCAGGGGAATAATCCGTCCCATCCACAGCACCTTCAATAATCCGGTGCTGGGAATATTAAAGCCAAACGGCCAGTGGAGACTCTGCGCCGACCTCAGGGAGCTCAACAAACGGGTCCATACTTCCCGATGGCCTCTTCCCTACATTGACCAAGGGCTGGCCCAGATCCAGGGGTCACAGGTATTCACTGCAATAGACCTGACCAATGGATACTGGACCGTGCCGGTCAGTAGGGAGGACCAATACAAACTGGCTTTTACCTTCGGGGGCCAGCAGTATACATGGACCCGGACTCCCTTCGGATACCTTAACTCCGGTAATGAGTTCAATATTTTCCTACATAAGGCCATGCCCGACCTGGGTGCGAGGGGTAACCTGGCTTATGTAGATGATGTCCTCATCAAAAGTTCATCTGTGGAGTAACACATAGCGGAGATCCGTTATGTTCTGACACAGTTGAGGGCCGCCGGAGCAAAACTTTCCTTTCAGAAAGCACAGTGGTGTAGAACCCGTGTTAATTTCTTGGGGCATGAGATTACTCCTCAGGGTCTCTGTCCCCAGGAAAAGAAAGTGGAAGCCCTCCAAAAATTGAAAGACCCCACAACTCTGCGGGAACTAAGGAGCCTCCTTGGACTGACTAATTACAGCAGAAAGTTCATTGAGGGCTACGCAGAGATCACTAGACCCCTGATTCATCTCCTGAAGGGGGGGGTCAAGTGGGAATGGGGTCCAGAACAAGCCGAGGCAGTAAAACAACTCAAAAGAAGCCTCTCACAAGCGCCTTGCCTAGCTTACCCTGTCAGAAACAAGGAGTTCTTCCTGGAGACAGGGTTCTCTAATACGTGCTTGACGGCCGTATTATACCAAAAGCATGACAAGGTCAATAAAGTAATCTCCTATGCGAGCAAAACTTTATCCTCTGTGGAGGAAAAATTCAACGATTGTGAGAAGGCACTCCTGGCAACGGTGTGGGCATTGAAGAATTACCGCCCGTTTATCCAGGGGGAACACATCATAGTGGAGACTCCATACCAGCCTCTGCAATATCTCCAAAGTGACAGAATCCGGGCCGGAAATGTGAGTAATTCCCGAATTACTTCCTGGATTCTGTCAATGCAAGGCTTTCCTGTGGAGGTCAGATATGGCCAAAACAAGAAGAGTCCCCTCGCGCAAGGTCTGGCTGACTTGCATGATTGTGCCAGAGAAAACTGTCTCGAGGACGAAAGTCTAAAAATCAAGGACAACACGGAGGCATACCTTAATTCCCCACACAAAGTCTTTGAAGAGGACAAGTGTGAGGGAATGCCCACTGTCTATGTGGATGGATGCTCTTACCATGTTGACAACGACGGGGAGAAAGAACTGGTGGCTGGCGTAGGGAATGCATGGGTGAATGAGTCCCCAGAACCCTCCGCTAGATAGAAAATTGGTCCCCGAAGTAGTCAGGTGGCAGAATTGATGGCTGTGCATCAGGCCATCCTCACTGCTGTCCAGCATCAACTCCACGAACTGGTCATAATCACAGATTCGGATTATGTACGGAACGGGTTCGTGGAGCACCTGGTCAATTGGAAAACCAGAGGCATGTTATGTGCTAACAACAAACCCTTGAAACATGGGAAGTTGATCCAAAACATTGATGATCTGGTCACCTCGAATGAGATGACCATCTATTGGAAAAAGATCAAGGGTCATTCCAAAGTAGAGGGACCAGACAAAACTGGAAACGACTTAGCTGATCAGCTGGCCAAAACCGGGGCCATCCAAGGGGATCTAATTGAGATTGAGTCCCTGTTGGGGGAAATCCAGGTCACTGCTATCACTAGGTCCCAGACAAATGCTCACAATGACCTCTCAATTGCACAATGGAGCAAGGAGACCCCTGATGCTGATTTGATTACCGCTCAGAAGGGGGATCAAATTATTGGTAAGTTTTACCAACACCTTGAGGACCCTGAGAACTTTCCCCTGACGGATACCGATTACATTGGGAAAGAGGACCTAAGAGTGTTGATGAAATGTCCAAAAATGTTCCGGATCCAAGACGGTTTGTTGGTAAGGAAATCCAAAGCTGGCCACGATCAGTGGGTGGTTCCTACCTCATTCCGAAGCCTGATGTTAAGTCACGGCCATGATGCGGCCACCGCCGGTCATAGGGGGTTTCACACAACATTGGAAATCTTAAGAGAGGTTGCATACTGGCCACACATGGGGCAGGACCTTGACCAATACTTGAAGGGGTGTCTTGTGTGTGCACAATTTCAGCCATCATCCCTCACGCACCGTGCGCCTCTCCAAAAGAGGGGGATGACACTGCCATGGTCAGATTTACAAATCGACTTTGTAGGCCCTGTGATTCGCTCTGCTAGGGGGAATAAGTACATGTTGACTGTGACATGCTTGTTTACCAAGTGGGTGGAATGTCTCCCAGCCCCAAACTGCAAGGCAGAAACGGCAGCTGCCTTGATGATTAACCACATCTTTTCCCGTTTTGGTCTACCTCAAAGGATTGAGTCAGACAGAGGTAGCCACTTTACCAGTGAAGTAATGACAAAGATGTGGGAGATACTGGGGGTCAAAAGGAAGTTGCATATTGCTTACCAGCCAGCTTCTTCTGGGGCAGTAGAGAGATATAACCGAACCATTGTGAGCATATTAAAGAAGTTTGTGGCAGATTCTGGGCCAAGTTGGGATATCCGATTACCTCTGGTCCTAATGGCCATCAGATCTACCCTTTCATCTGCAACCAAAATGTCACCATTTGAGTTGATGACTGGACGCAAGATGGTGCTTCCTCAGCATTTGCTCTACAGGACCCAAGAGCAGACACTGATAAATGCCTCCACTACTCATGAGTATGTGGAGAATTTAAGGAAACACCTCCAACATGCTTTTGCTTACGCTCAGCGGAATCTAGAAAGATCGGCTGATAGCATGAAGACCCACTATGACCTGAAAACTTCCAGGAAGGAATATCAGGTGGGGGACCGGGTTTATCTATACAACTTCCAAAGAAACCAGGCAAAACAGCGGAAATTCTTGCCTACATGGAAGGGACCCTTTGAGATCATCGACAAGATCTCCCCTGTGGCCTACAAGATCCGCATCCCCAAAGGCGGTTTGGCAGAGGGGGAAGACAAGTGGGTCCACATAAACCAGTTGAAATGTTGCCATCCCAGGCACACTCTGCAACAACTGGAGGAATCCTCTGGAATCCTAGCGGGTACTGTCTCAGACTAATTCAGTTCCAACCATAAAACATACCACATCTAGTCTCTAAAATATTGTGATTTGCATGAAACTGTCTCTTAGTTATACTGTTTTTTTTCAAAATAAGAATGTAATGTTTCGTTCTGATGAAATGCATATGCTGCCCCACTATCTCGACAGTGGTGGAAGAAATGTCCATGAATAGGTATTGCCGCTCTTCCTTTGTCGTCCTAGGAGAAAGAAAACCTGGAGACGGGCCAAGGAGGACGATCCGGAGACCGGGAGCAGAGACGCAACGGGCCCGGGGTACCGCCCAATCTTCCCATCAGGACCGGCGAGGAGAACCGATCGATCCGACTGGATGGAGAAAAAGATGCTGAACTGTGCCATCTATTGGAAGAAGATGAGGAAACATCCCAGGTCTTGCGAGTCCCATTAGTGAAATAGAATGGCCATCGCAAGAGGGGGGCTTGTGGGATGTTTTTATCCACGCATCCAAGCCCTACCTCAAAACTGTGCAGTACTGACATGGAAAACATCATGATGGCCAGAGCTTCCCAGAAAATGCACAGGGAAATGCATGATGAATAGGCTGCCACTCATTTTTGCCGATGTTATGGGCACAGAAGGACACTGCCTAAAACCACCATTGGACTACCCACACAGTAGTCTGAAACCATTGGGAATGGCAATGCTGATTGCCAAAAGCAAACCCATAACTGTTGGGAATTCATTTTCTTAAATCCCAAAAAGGGGTGCAGTACCAGTACTCACCACTATCAAAAAGCCGGCGTTTTAAAACAACACCAGATTTTACTTTTTTGTAGAAAACTGAATAAATGAACCCAAAGCAAGCCAAAGAAAGACTTACTGAGAGGTGGATCCAATGTAAAGTTATATTCTGAAGTGACTTGAAGGTTTATAACAAGACTGGCTGAGCTGTGGATTTCAGCAGTTTAAGTAAATTTGGACTGAAAGACACTAAAAATCTAAATGTTTAAATTGACTGAGTGACCTACTTTTGAGTGTCACATAGGTTTCAATTGTTTAAATGTCATAGTTTTAAACTTAGAATCAGCATTCTAGCTGCATATGTAAAAATGTTTAGTTTTATTTGAATGCAGAAAACTGGGGAACAGAAATGACATGTAGCTAAAAACTGGCTTAAAGAGATTCCAATTTTGCCTGGCAACTACCCCCCATCAGGAGTGAAACTTGAGTCACAGCTGTGTTCCCAGGCCTATCTGCCTTTTGCTGGCCACACTAAGGATATGCCATCTCTCTGATAATTGAATTAAGGGGAGCCCCCACAGAATACAGGAGCTCTGAACAAAGCCCTGTCCTGACTCAGGCAAATGTTTTATTGGCGGGAGTCGTAAATGGAGCTTCCTCCTGGAAGGACAGGGGAGGGGCACTGCCTGTGAGAGCAAGCTGGCTTGGCAGAACTGGAAAAACCAGAAATTCAACCTTGTGCTGGGGGGAAACCACACCCCTTTGGGGCCAGAACCTAACTCTAAAAAGATGGATCATTCATAGAGCGGACTTGTGAAAATTATTTAAATGATACCATAATTCTTGTGATTTTTCTGCCCACATTTTAAGACGTGTTAGGACCCGGTGGTATGTTCAGGGGGGTTTTAGCGGAAAAGAGGATATTACTCAAAATGTATGCATGTGAAAAATCTGACACTTCATCAATTAATGTCCATACCCCTTGCGCACATGTGTATAAATTTGGGTTAATGTCCGAAATTGCAAAATCAGTTAAAAAGTGCAAATGTTGCCATTTCTGAATGCAAGCCCCCAGGAAGAGCAGATTTGGACAGGGTATACCTCCTGTGATATGTGATGGGTGCGTGTAATTTTAAACAATATGTACCTCTGCAAATATGTATTTGGTTCAAATCTAGATTTGTGTGCAAGTTGACAGGAGGAGTGGACTTTCTGCAGGCTGTAAAATGACATCACTCTGACACAACTTAGCTCCCCCAATCAGGGGAGAAATGAAAGCTTGGCCAATGACAAGTGGAGAGGGGTAGAGCCTAGTGATGCTGCACACACACCCATTTTCAAAACACATAAAAGCAGACAGACAGGACAGATAGGGACCTTCAAATCCATTTGCTGCGGGACGCTCTGCCGGAAAATCCATACTTTACCTCCATCAACCTCCAGAGAGCTAACATAGAGACTTCAATCTATCCACCTTCAGAGACCCAGACCAGACCAGCAGAGTAGAGCTGACCCAGACCGCTGTTAGCAGAACCAGAGAGCTGAACCGGAGTCCAGTTCAAAACCTGACCAGATCCGTGGCGAGGCCCATTCTATTTCTAAATATATTGTGAGTACATAGCAAAACTGTGCAGAACCAATCTCTTAGTTAAAATAATATAATTCAATCTATTTAATCTAAGTAGAACTGCCTCCTAACTGTCACCTGTCATTTTCTAGTTGCAAGCTGCACTTGTCTTTTTGAACTTTAAAATTTCAAATCTGAAAAACGACCTTTATTTAATCGCTCATATCTCCGTGACCGTTTGTCCTAGAGACTTGCAGTAACTTTCATCTGGAAGCTGAGATCCTAGGCTGTCCTAGGACCCCAAAACGATATTGATAGTCCTTGTAGTTTCTCTGTAATCGCGCCCGGCGCACTCAGAAAAATCTGCCGCGATTTGACATTTTGCCGCGATTTGCAAGTTTCTCCACGTGTAAAAATCTGCTGCTGCTTGCCTTCCGTTAAAGAAAAAATTTGTTTAACCTGCCAATCATTCCTGAATCATTGTTAGAGTGAGCCTGGACTAATATTAACTTGATACCACTCCCCCTGAACCTCTAGAAGGAATTAAAAGCATTTTAGCATATTTTTCACTTCATTGCCAGCACATGTAAAAGCATTTTGGGCCTGTGTTTAAAACTCCGATCTGTAGTCTAAGCTTGCTGGGGTGAACTGAATTACATTTGATTGCATTTCTGAGAACTGTGTGCTTTCCTTCCATTTCCTTGCATTGCATAAAGGGGGGAGGGGATTGCCAGAGAAAAGTGATTACATTGTTTTGTTGAACGCATATTGAGTATTTTCTGTACTGCATTTTCATTCCACCTTGCATCCATTTGAAACCATAAAGTATTGTTGCTATTTTATCCATCCTATAACCACTCATCATTAATTATAAAGAAGTGTGCTAGTGCCAGACTATCCATTATTGATTACTGCTCAGATTCAGTGTGATATCCAATTATTAATTTATTATCAAAGTGTGATATATCTATACATTGTTAATTTTTTTCAAATAAATCTTTTAAATTTGCAAAACAAACCTACTTCTTGGCTCAGTGGGGTCAGGGGGATTCTAAGAGAGGGGTGTTATATAGGGGTAGTCATCCAGAACGCATGAACTGGACATAAAGATATATCAATAAGGGTTTCCATTCAGTATCCCAGACTAGGCATTGACTTAGCTGTAGTGTTGAATTGAATCCTCTTACACCATCCAGTGACCTAACTTGCCCAGCTGTTTGCTGTAAGGGACGCCCGCCGTGCTATGACCAGAGCCCTTTGAGTCCAGAACCCAGTTGGCTGTCCCAAATCCAAACTCAAGTGCGGATTGTGAGTATTTCCCCAACCCATAGCAACACATAGCCTATCCCATCTTGACCCTTTGTCTGTCTGATTCATGGAATTATTTGTGCTGAAAACTGAGATTGGTGCGCCATTCTGCATGCAAATCCCTGTTTGACAAATGGGTATTTGCAGGCAGAATGGCGCACAAATCCCAGTTTTTGGCGCAAATAATTCCATGAATCAGGCAGTGTCTTTGTCCTATGTTCTAAGTAATCCTATTCATACCCTGGTAACTTGTTTAAAACTGTTAGAATTCTCTGTGCATCCTGTTCTTAATTTCCTAGTGTTAGCGCCATCCTTCCATTCACTCCATCTTGTAACTCCTTAGCAATATTTTGATAATTTTATTAATTTCCACATAAAGAGACACGCAGCGTGAAGGGGGTTAAGACGGCTGTTTAACCTGTTTCACGGGCAGCGCTATCTTCTTGATAATCTAGTTTAAGTAAAACTTGTCGTTTTTCTTTCCAAACCAATGTTCTCTTTTTAACTGCTTTATTTTTACCAAAACCGAATTTCTTTCACCTTGAAAATCTCATCCAAGTATTCAGCTATAGTCACTCTTTCACTTATATATGATCCCTGTGATGTGCATCTATTGCCCAGCATAAAAACCGTATTTCAATTCTGTATATTTCACCCGTTAAAAAAAAAACGTTTTGACATTTAAAAGTGCAAAAAGTGCAAATTGCAGCTTTTCCACGTTTGATTTTGACTGCACTATGTTCTCCATTTCAATTTGCTTTTGAACTGTAAGCCTTTTGTGATACCTTACCTTATAGTTGCTATTGATATAACATCACTGATCCAGTGATAAAACATTTGTACATAATTATTTAATCACACATATAATTAATTATTTGTCAAATTCCGAGTGTCATTTTATGCCATTGCAAAGGGTTTTAAAATCCATTTTGCCTCTTATTTTGTGAGGGAAGGTCGGATATTGATTCTGTTTGCTGCTACATATCCCTGGCTCCCTGTCGCTTCTTTCTGTCCACTCAGAAATATGTAATATGATATGTGTTTTGCATGTGTGAAGTGCGTGTCAGATGTCTGTATGTGAATGGTGGGTGAATGAGAAGTGATGTGATGTGTGTTTTTGAATGTTCTGGGTGGGTGGGCGGGTGACTGTGTGCCTGTGTAGACAATGTAATGAGTGGATTTAAGAGAAGGTGTAAGTGACTGGTGGATGGGTGAATGAGAAGAAATGTGATGCAATGTGTGCTTTTGAGTGTTCTGGGTGAGTAGGTGTGTGCCTTTGTAGAGAATGCCACAAGTGGATGCAAGAAAAAGTGTGAGTGACTGGTGGGTGAATGAGACGTGATGTGATGTGTGTTTCTGAATGTTCTGGGTGGGTGGTTGTGTGTCTTTGTAGAGAATGCATTGAGTGGATGTAAAAGAAGTTGTGAGTGACTGGTGGGTGAATGAGCATACATGTGGTAGTGTGTGTTTGAATGTTCTGGGTGGGGTTTGGTGTGTGACTGTGTGGTGAATCCAGTGTGAGTGAGTGCGAGAGGAGATGTATGGGTGAGTGACCGGTGGGTGAAAGGGGATGCATGTGTGTGTACAGCCCTGCAAGACTGGGGATCACTGGAGCATTTTTGCCACATCCTTTATTGACTTTGCATGTTTTACTGGTATTTTTGTGCAGAGGCAAGTTCATTTGTACCATTCCCTGGCTAGAGTGGCATTTTGGTGCAGTCAGTCTAGCCATTGCTTACTGTGACATGACATTTATTACTTGCCATCATTAAAAAAGCAAGCATGATAAGTAGTGTTACCTCACTAGACTGATGTTTTGGTGATGAATCTGGCAAGCTAAGAGTTCTTATGGGTCTAGACTGAATTACATTGAAACCAGTTTGGACAGGTTTACCTAGTGTGACATGTCCAGACCAACGGGAGCATGTACTTACACAGGAGTAGTGCCATATATTGGTAGAGCCAGTTTTGAGCCCGGTGCCAGTAATGATATTATAGAAAAACGTCTTAAAGCAAACATAAGTATGGTCTTCTATGGGAATACTAGCATACGTTGGTTGAGCCAGCATGGAAATGTATGGGCACAGCCAGCATACAAGTGTTTTTGTATACTGGCATGTATTGCAGGGACCGGTATGCTAATGCATTGGGAAATGCCCTGTGCACTTTTGGTGACTTGCATCTTTAGTACTTTTTTCATGATTTACCCTACACCCTACACAGCCGATTGTTGGCCTTTTACCGACATTGTTGGCCTTTTACCCAAATTTTCCCAGAAAGTTGGCTGTGTAATGCACTATTTTAACCCATTATTACAAATATTTACTCTGGGGCGGGAGAAGAATCCGCCCAGCCCCCCAACCTATTTTCGTTATTTCGGGCTCCCTCGCTATGCTCTGTCGCAATCACATAATTGTGGCAAATATTTACACCCTCCAAAAAATCAACTCACCTGCCAGCGATGGTGGCTGGTATATTTGAGGACCAAGCACTGCCCCCTTCTCTCTATGTTAGGTTAAAGATTTAAGCTTTGAGTGAAAAACATATTTACTTCTTTCACTTGCAGTAGTGCATGCCCCTGCAGCGGCATAATAATCATGGACATTGCGCCCATGTGGTGGTCCGGACCGGCCCAGGTGTGGCGTGCCCTGTGCTTTGTTATGGAGCTTGGGGGGCACCCACAGCATGGCTCGCAGGGGAGCTGTCAAAGGGGTAGTGTGCCGTTGTGTCTTGAAGTCTGCCAGTGAGTCCCCGGGTGAGGAGCAACACCTTGGTGTTTTCAATTTTAAATAACTGTGTGGTGCTATGAATTTATGTGCACAGCAATGATATTACATTAAATGGTGTTTTTTTAAAGTCCTCTGGCACGCAGTATTATGCAGAGATAATAAAAACTATGGGGGGTCTTGGGTATATTGAAAGAACCTTGCCCAGGTATTATATTCCAGCAAAGATAACATTATCAGGTGCACTACCCTCTGTGTACGCAGACCAGTCTAATAAGTTTCTTCTATCGTAGTGGTAGCTGATTCATATATGCGTTTATGACCAGGGAATTTTGTTGATACTAAATCCTGGTCAATGATTTCATTTTCAGGCCTTGCTCGTGCAGCATTTTTCTCCTGGTTAAACAGCAGTGCACACCTCCCCGGGTCAGTGCTTTTTTGGCTTGTTTAACACAGCAATGCCACAGATAACACATACTTCTGTGTCCATTGATCTATAGATGTTTTATACACTAGCTACCCTGTTAGAAATACTGCATTATGTATGTTTTTCCACATCGAATCTGGAAAATGGCATTCCCCAAATGTGTAATCATGGACAAATCATGCCTCCCTCTGTGCCTCAGTTCTTATATATGGCTGAAATGAGAGCACCTGGAAACACGGGTGCTAGGTGCATCTAACAAATCTGAATGTCATTTGCCATCACTTCCTGTGATGTCACTTGGGGGCGGCGTAAAATTACATCACTTCCTGTCATCAGGGGATAGGGGCTGTGTGATGTCACTTCCGCTACCCCTGGCATTTTGGTGAAATGACGTCCCTGTTTTTGCTCCTAATGTTGCCATAATCACATATGAATTTGCCCAGCATGTTCATGTATATTGGCCCGTTTACTTTACATTTAGTTAACACATGTTTTGCCGTTTCTTGTGTATGTTTGATTGGCACACATGCAGCAAAACCTGTCCTTAACAGGCATTCCTAATTCAGGCCCAATACATGCCAAAACAAGCAGCTTATTCATTCTAAATAACTAGGAATCTTTGCAAATCAGGTGATGCACACAACCTTAAGTAGCCTTGAGGGGACCAGTACACATGAGTTAGCTTTTAAATCTCCCCATAGTTTTTTAATTTTCCTAGGTGGATATAATTTGCCAATCCCTTTTTTCCAATGTATTAGTAAAGAATGCAGACATTTAGACCACAGGATGAAAATAGTATCCGAGAGGTTGAAGAAGATAACTCAGAGGACACAACAGAAGAAGAATCACCCACACGACCAGACGACTACACAGTCTTGGGACAGGCATTGATTCATGAATACTTTGATAGGCGAGTACAGTGCCACTCATTCTAGCTGGCATCTGGTATGTGACAATCAAGCTCTAGTTTGCATTTATATAAGGTCTTCACAGGGTACACATTGATTTCCCACAACCAGTATCACACATCTGTAAATTGGGAGTGGACAATCACTGTTAGGCGAATTACATGCAGTACCCTTTGGTAACACTACACACAATTAAGACTACAGGTGTATGCACAACCTCACCTTTGGTACAAAAGTGTACTACACAATTATGTGGTAGCAGTGGCTGTACAGCCAGATGTATCTCAAGAGTAATGTGAGCAGTACAAGATGTTACACAAAGGACGTGCAATCACAGTAGTTCAAACAAACACTATTCAAGGTTTCTTGGAAAGGAGTATACATTTATTTACACAGTCAGTTGGAAAACATTCCAGTAGTAAGAAAGCATCTCAATATCACACTCAAATACACTACAGTACACAACCAATAGGTTTCTGAACAAGTTAGGCTCCCCTGAAGTGGGAGAAAAATAGCACTTCAGTAACTTTTAAAAGGGGTAAAAAGACAAGGCTAAACAGAATTAGAGCGCAATTACTTTCATAGGCAGGGCAAATAATTTCAGTTCACTACAACCAGCAACGGTAACTCTCTATTACAGCCATGCCATGTATTCAATAGTCCTGGGCCAAAGTTGATGGTTCAGAGTCTTGTATAGGATAGCACAGTTCTGGTAGTAAACGGTTAAATCTTAAATCTTTGCCAATGTTCTTAGAAGTAGTTTGCCAGAAAAAGAGTTATATGTCGGTTGAGGAGTGAACAAGACTCCAAAGTTGGGAAAGTTTCACAAACCTTTACCGCGGCAGAAAGGATTTCCACACTGTGTTTGCACAGTACCTTAATGATGAAGAAAAGCTGTAGCTGAGGCAGCTGTTCCTGGCAGTTCCTGCAGATCTCGCTGTTCCTGAGCTGCAGTCGTGGGGACAAGAATGAGGACGTCGGAACGTTCCTGCACTGCCCAGGGAAGAGGCCACAAGCTTGGCTAAGCGTCGGTTTTAAGGTGTGAGTGCCTTAAAGTCCACAAACTGGTTTCCTTCTCACTGGCTATCTTGTTTTCAACAGCTCTCTGATGAAAATTCGACCAGTATGGAGACAGTGTCCAGGTGGCTTACGAGTTGGTTGTTCCCACCAGCTCAAGGGAAGAAGTCGTCCTTGAAGGAGCTTATCTGTCGATGGAGTTTCAGGCAATTCGGACCTGCAGCAGGGCTTCACCGGGCAAACCAATGGTCCAGGAGTTGCAGCAGTCATCTTCATTCAGTCCGTCTTCGGTTCTTTTGTTCCGGTGGTCGACTCTGCCTTCCAAGTCCCAGAGACCTGCTTTTAAACAGTTTTCTCCCATTCATTCCAGCCTAGCTGTCACTCACCCAGCAGGGTGGCTCTCCTTGCCGGACAGTCAGCCAGCCAATCACACCAGAGTGCATTCAGGTCTCCTAAGAGACTAAGCACAGGGAGTTTCGGGCACCTCCCTCACATCCTGTCCACCCCAGACACTCAGGCGCCAGAGGAGGGCTTCAGCACTCTAGCCCACCAAAGGGCATCAAACAAAGGGACCAAACCTGGTTTGGCACGCAGAGTTAAACACAAGTCCCTTTCCCAAAAGAAACGGCAAAAAAGATGAGCAGAGTCTGTTTTTACAGAGGGGTCATGGTGTCAAGGCACTCTGGTCCACGGCACAGGAGCGACGCAATACCAACCACCCCCGCTATGGTCGTGGAGCCTAGAAGTCAAAGCTTACACAGGCGACCTGGACCAGAGCAGGGAAGGAGGGTTAGGGTCTCGATGGTTGGATAGGTTTGGGGGAGTTTAGAGAAACCAGATTGAGGGTTGGGTAGGGATTGTGTGTAGGAAGGGGGATTTTAGGGAAAGGGTTGGCTATTGCACACTTTTGATATACTAGGTACCAAGTAGCTGTTCGCACATCAATACCACATTGCTAGAAGTTAGGCCCCCTCACTGGTCAATCTTACAAGTCTAATCCGTGCACATAATCAGCCCACAACTAAACAGCATTATTTCCAGCATGCAAACTTAGCTCTGGCTTTCAGTGTCCAGTCCGTAGTTGAGCCGTCAAGTCCTGTGACAGGTCCGTAGAGTTTCACAGCTGGTCCAAGCTAAAAGAAATAACACATGTTAACGTTTGTCCTCTGAGTTCTGGCAACATTCACGCTCGTTCCTCATATACATTCAAACAACGTTCATTTGCACCCATCCGTGCCCTGCATCATGCGTGGATTGTTATGCCAAGGTTTTGCTTTTCAGGGCGTTTTCACTTGTTCCTGATAATGTAACTCCCAGCACTAGTCTCCCACAGTGGCCTTTCTTCAGGCTGCCGCGGGCAATTGCCACGTGTGTTTTCGCCTCATGTGCACCTCGTTTCCAGGTCCCAGGAGGCGGGAACACACAAAAGCTGGTGCGGATATTTCCGAACACTTTCGTTCCCCCACAACAATAAAGGCGCGCTATGAAAACACGCCCACTTATCTCTTTGGAAGGCGCAGGGGCTAGGAATGGGCGAGTGGTGGCCCCCTGCACTTCTCCCCCGATGCCTCTGATTCCCAAGAAGGTAAAATTAACTTATCTTGTGGTAGCGAGGGGCCGGGCAGCTTCTCCGGTGGGGCTGGGCCCCTCACCAGTGATTTAGCCGGAGCTGCGGTCTGAACGTCCTCTCTCCCTGAAGTCTCAAGCGCAAGCCCCATGCCTCGGAGACGAGCCACACCCGGCTGGGCTTCTGATTGGTCCATAGCGACCCCGGGCATGCTGGGAAGTGTAGTTAGAAGATTGCTTCTGCTGGGAAGTGTAGTTTTTTTGGACTGCTTTTCTACAAAAGGGGCAAAGCAGCCTTTTAAATGGATGCAACTTCCAAGGCACTTTCTTTACACCCTGTCTAAGCATCACAATTCCCACTACACCCCTCTGTACCCCCTGTCTTGGGCTAGTTTTGGCTTTTGCCCTGACAGCACTCCCCCTCCCACAGAAGGCAGGTCCCCCGGGTTTATCGGGATAATTCTTATGGAAAGTGCGCAACAACCTTGGAGCATGAACGTGATGTGAGAGCTCCCACGAGCGCTCCTCAGGTCCATACCCCACCCAGTCCACTAAATAGTACACTTGGTCATCAGAGCCTTTTTTAGAATTTAAAATTTCTCGTACTTCATATTCCGATTCTCCATGAACAATTATTGGGGTGTTTTTTTGACAGGAGTCCCATACGGGGCAGGTTTTAGCAGGGATGTGTGGAACGTGGGGTGAATTTTCATTTGAGAGGGTAAATTCAATCGGACTGCAACAGGATTTATAACCTTTACTATAGGGAATGGGCCTAAATAACGGGGCTGCAGTTTTCTGGGTCCGTCTAACTGAATATTACGGGTGGATAGCCAAACTTTGTCACCCACACAGTAGAGGGGGCTGGCACGGCGATGTTTGTCTGCATAGTGTTTATAGGAATTTTCTGCTCTAATGAGATTACCTTGTGCCTCCTTCCATACCTGCTCAATTTCAATTCGTTGTCCCGCTAGCGTGGGGAGGTCCACGTCTAAGGATGGGATAGCCACAGGAAGAATACGTGGATGTCGCCCGTAAAGACAATAAAAGGGAGACTTTTTGGTGGATGTGTGTACGACATTATTGTAGGCTAGCTCAGCTAACCAAGCATGCTGGACCCAAGTTGTCTCTCTCCTTGCAGCCAAGCAGCGTAGGTATTGTTTGAGCCCCTGATTCACCCGCTCGGTTTGGCCGTCAGTCTCGGGATGGTACCCAGATGACAAATGGACTTCCATCCCTATAACCCTACAAAATTCGCGCCAAAACCACGAGGAGAATCTGTAAGAATAATTCCGCAATTACACTGGCGGTTGAGACTCCCTTGCAAGGAATAAAATGGGCCATCTTTGAAAATGTGTCTACAATCACCAGTATAGAAGTGCGGCCTTGTATTGGTGGGAGATCCACGGTTATAGTATGCCATGCACATCTGGAGTTGGTAAGGGATGAAGTAGGCCTGCAGGTTTTTGATGGCTGGCCTTATTGCGGGCACAGACCTCGCATCTCAACACATATTGTTGGACGTCTTGTCGCCACCTCGGCCACCAAAAATATCTAGCTACCAATTCTTGTGTTTTTGATCTCCCCGGATGGCCCACTAGGGACGAGTCATGACACCATGACATGGCCTTTTCTCGAAGTGCCGTGGTAGGCAAATACAGGGCATGAGCATGGTAAGGAAGCCCTGCAATAATCACGTTCTGAGGGTCTTGTTTGCACCAATGGTGCATTTCCGGCATAGAAATTTCCTTCTGGATAGTTTCGAAGAAGTCGGAGGTCGCACCAATTATGCGAGTGGAAGGTATTATTGACTGGGGCGCAGGGCTTGCCTCTCGAATTGTTGACTCAGGGTAGCGTGATAAAATGTCAGCCTTTTGGTTACTGGCTCCGGGCCTGCACGTGATAATAAAATCAAATTCCGTGAAATACAAGGCCCAACGTAACTGACGCGGGCTCAGGGTCTTGGCGGTCTTAATGAACTGCAGGTTACAGTGATCTGTCATCACTGTTATGGTATGGCGCGCCCCCATCAGGTAATGCCGCCATTCACTAAATGCTGCTTTTATTGCTAACAGTTCTCGATCTGCGATGACATTATTCATTTCAACTGGCAGCATTTCCTCGAGTAATAGGCCACTGGATGTAACAGACCCGTTGCGGGATCTTATTGGGACAGGATGGCCCCCAAAGCATAACTGGAGGCATCCGTTTCAACCACAAACGGGCTGGACAAATCTGGATGTTTCAGTACCGGAGCATCGGTGAAGGCCTTTTTGAGCTGCTGAAATCCCTGCTCGGCTGCGGCATCCCAAACAAACAGGCAACCTTTACGGAGAAGCTTCGTGATTGGAGTGACCAATGCTGAGAAATTCTTAACGAAGCGTCTATAAAAGTTTGCGAATCCTAAAAGGATTGTACTTCTTTTACATTAGCCGGGGGTGCCCAATCCAAAATTGCCTGCACCTTTTTACGGTCCATTTGCACGCCGGTTGGAGTTAGAAAATAGCCTAAGAACTCCACGGTGGTACAATGGAATTCACACTTTTCCAGTTTTGCGTAAAGATGATGTTTTCGTAACTTCTGCAAAACCGTACGTACATGTTGGACGTGTTCCTGGTGACTGCCGGAATAAATGAGGATATCGTCGATGTACACCACGGCACATACATCCAGAAACTCTTTAAGTACCTCGTCCAGGAAATGTTGGAAGGCTGCGGGGGCGTTACAAAGACCGAATGGCATGACCTGATATTCATACAATCCGAACTTGGTTAGGAAGGCGGTCTTCCACTCGTCTCCTTCACGCACCCGTACTAGGTGGTATGCGCCTCGAAGGTCCAACTTGGTATAGATGACCGCATCCCTAACCTGCTCGAGAAGTACTGGGATTAAGGGAAGCGGATAATGATTTTTAATGGTTATCCGGTTCACTCCACGGTAATCTATGCAAGTCCGGAGCTCCCCAGACTTCTTCGGTACAAAGAACAGAGGCGACGAAACCGGAGAATTGGAGTGCCGGATAAAGCCACTCTTGAGATTGGATGTAATATACTCCCGGAGATGGTCATTTTCAGCCTTGGTTAAAGCGTAAATGTGACTGCATGGCAGTACCGCTCCTGGCTCCAGGTCTATCTGGCAATCAAAAGGCTGGTGTGGGGGTAAGGACTCTGCAGCCTGCTTGTTAAAGACATCTACAAAGTCGGCATACTCTTGGGGCAGATCTTCGGGACGTACTTCGGGTTGACTGTTAACAATGTTGATAGAGCGTATGTCAGATGGAACCTTTTCTAAACAGTGTTCCTTACAATACGGGGAATTCAGATTAATTGACCCTATGGTCCATTGAATGTGGGGATCATGCTTTTTTAACTTTGGCAATCCCAGGATAAGCCCAAATTGCGGGGCGGCAATGATGTCAAAGGCTATCTTCTCTTTATGCCCATCTCCACACTGAAGGGTCATAACACAGGTGCTATGAGTGATAGGACCCGAACAAAGGGGGTGCCATCCACTGCGCGCACTGGTTGTGACTTAGGTTTACACTGCACCGGAATTCCTAATGTACCCACGAACTGAGCATTGATGACATTTCAGGTCGCACCCGAGTCCACTAACAAGGTAACCTGTCTCCTTTTTTTACAGAACTCTAAGCAACCCCTCAAAGTAATGTGTGGGGCATACTTTGAACAGCCTGTACTTGGGGCCCTGCTGTCTACTAGGCTCGACCGCGTGATCCCCACTACTGACGAGCCGAGGCGTTTCCCTGGGTTTTTGGTTTGGTGGGACATTCGTGAACGAAATGTCCAGCCTTACGACAATACATACAGACCCCGTCCTTTCTTCTCTGCTCTTTCTCTTCTTTTGTTAAGGGGCCCCGGATTGAACTGATTTGCATCGGTTCGTCCCCCTCAGATTTGTCCACCATCCCTCGAGATCCCTTAAAGTGATCTAACCGTGGTACAGGACGTGATTCTCCTCTTCTCTTATCGCCCCGCCTTTCCGCCATGCGGTGGTCAAGACGCAAGGCCAGGTTAATCATATCTGAGCACTCGCTTGGTTGCGGATCGATCTGGGCTATAAGATCTTTTATCTCGTCTTTCAATCCCTGATACAATAGGGACATCCTTTTTTCCCTAGACCATTCGGCTTCCGCTACCAGCCGATTGAACTGCGTGACGTAAGTCACCAGCTCCCTATTGCCTTGTTTTAAACTCAACAGCTTCCGATCTTTACAAAGGGTGGCTGCTTGCCGATTAAATATTTTTTCAAAATCCCCTAGGAACTCATTCCAGTTATATAGGACAGCATCATCCTTTTGAACCAAAGGGTTTGCCCAAGCGGCAGCATCCCCAGTAAGGTATGATATCACAAAGGCAGTACGTGCTTGGGCAGACCGAAAGGCAGATGCCTTGGTGCGGAAGTGGAGATGACATTGGGTTAAAAATGTGGAGAATTTTTGCGGATCCCCTGCATATCGTTCGGGTGGTGCTAGGGGAACAATGGCTTCCGGGTTTTCATGTACCTGTACCGGCATAGACGGTTGACCGGGTAATGGCGAAGTTTGGGCAGCTAGACTCCGCACTTGCGCGGACAAGGTAGCGTAATCCTGCCTGGATGCAGCCAACTCCCTTGCAGACCCTGCAAGGCCTTAGCAATTTCTTCCATAATTGCAACAGGGGTTGGTTGCGCCGCTCAGGCGACTGGAAAATATATGGGCTTGCGCTTCTGTCAAGGCACTCTGGTCCACGGCACAGGAGCGACGCAATACCAACCACCCCCACTATGGTCGTGGAGCCTGCAAGTCAAAGCTTACACAGGCGACCTGGACCAGAGCAGGGAAGGAGGCTTAGGGTCTCGATGGCTGAATAGGTTTGGGGGAGTTTAGGGAAACCGGATTGAGGGTTGGGTAGAGATTGTGGGTAGGGAGGGGGATTTTAGGGAAAGGGTTGGCTACTGCACACTTTTGATGTACTTGGTACCAAGTAGCTGTTCGCACATCAATACCACATTGCTAGAAGTTAGGCCCCCTCACTGGTCAATCTTACAAGTCTAATCCGTGCACATAATCAGTCCACAACTAAACAGCATTATTTCCAGCATGCAAACTTAGCTCTGGCTTTCAGTGTACAGTCCGTAGTTGAGCCGTCAATTCCTGTGGCAGGTCCGTAGAGTTTCACAGCTGGTCCAAGCTAAAAGAAATAACACATGTTAACATTTTGTCCTCTGAGTTCTGGCAACATTCACGCTCGTTCCTCATATATATTCAAACAACGTTCATTTGCACCCATCCGTGCCCTGCATCATGCGTGGATGGTTATGCCAAGGTTTTGCTTTTCAGGGCGTTTTCTGATAATGTAACTTCCAGCGCTAGTCTCCCACAGTGGCCTTTCTTCAGGCTGCCGTGGGCAATCGCCACGTGTGTTTTCGCCTCATGTGCGCCTCGTTTCCAGGTTCCAGGAGGCGGGAACACACAAAATCTGGTGCGGATATTTCCGAACACATTCGTTCCCCCACAACAATACAGGCGTGCTATGACAACACGCCCACTTATCTCTTTGGAAGGCTCAGGGGCTAGGAAAGGCCGAGTGGTGGCCCCCTGCGCTTCTCCCCCAATGCCTCTGATTCCGAAGAAGGTAAAATTAACTTATCTTGTGGGAGCGAGGGGCCGGGCTGCTTCTCCAGTGGGGCTGGGCCCCTCGCGAGTGATTTAGCCGGAGCTGCGGTCTGCACGTCCTCTCTCCCTGAAGTCTCAAGCGCAAGTCCCGTGCCTCGGGGCTTGCGCATGCACGTAGACGAGCCACACCCGGCTGGGCTTCTGATTGGTCCATAGCCACCCCGGGCATGCTGGGAAGTGTAGTTAGAAAATAGCTTCTGCTGGGAAGTGTAGTTTTTTAGGGCTGCTTTTCTACAAAAGGGTCAAAGCAGCCTTTTAAATGGATGCAACTTCCAAGGCACTTTCTTTACACCCTGTCTAAGCATCACAATTCCCAGTACACCCCTCCGTGCCCCTTGTCTTGGTCTGGTTTTGGCTTTTGCCCTGACACATGGGCGCCATATTGAAAAACATGCCAGACCCGATTTTTAGCTACCGGTGTTCACGGTTGGGAAATATCATGGTAGTTTGTTCTAAAACCACTGCCACCAGCCATTTCAAGAAGAAAGGGTAACATTTGACTGTTACATGAGTGTTTAGACACAGGTGATGCTAATCAACCCCTCCAGCACTCTATAGGAAGATAGTGTGTGCTGGGTTTATGAATTTAAAAGGACTAGTAAAGTCAATGTAACTTCACATGCTCTGGGAGACAGTAGTCAGTCCCAGAGAAGGTTTTTAAACCTTGGGGAGTCTGAAGGACACCCTGTGCCACTGCACTGAAGGTGTTGTGTGACACACAAGAAAAGGGTGATGTATATGGAGTTGTTTAATACCCCATATCCAAAGAACACAAAAGTAAAACACACATCAAAATACACGAAGGAGTGGGAAAAAAGGCTCACACTCTTTCCAGCTAAAAATTAAAATCCTAGAAATCCAGCAAAGTTGCTGGGGGTCTCAAAAAGGTAAGGGAAATTAGCACATTCTTCAGAATTCTCCCTAACAATCACCACACAGAGTGACTTTCACAACAATTGGTGCACCCTCCCTACTTGCCAGCCTAGTATATAGTAACGTGTGCAATAAATCATAACGTCATGGGCCAGTAAAGCAACTATCTGCCTAAACCTCATACAGAGGATCATCCTACCCATCTACTTATTCAGGGGTGCTATTGTAAGTGTTAAGTGTTGCCTTTTGCCTACGCCAGAGCTGATATAGATCACTTGGGTTCATGGTTTGTCATGGTGGACATTGACGGTTCTCATCCGAGTTGTTGGAATACTTGAACAAAAATGTTAATTTTCATGTGCTGGCTGATGCTGTTCAAGTTGTATGTTATTGATGTAATTCGTTTAAAACACTTAAAACAGTTTACTGATGTCACAATGGGAATGAGGCTAGATGTTTCGGGCCTGAATACACTCCGAGGGACATCATTTTCAGTCTGCTCAGATCCTTGAAAGTAGCAGGATGGTTGAAGGGGGGCAAAGTAATTGTTTGCAGCATTATTTCTGATTGTAACCTTTCCACAAGAGCACAGCATTTAGTTCTTCCTGAAAGTCAGGTTATTTGTTCTGGTCCTAAACTGCATGTTCCAGAGTTGTGCTTGTAGGGCAGAGAAAACGGAGTCAGTTGAGGGCAGAAGTACTTTTTGAGAAGTACTATGTGATCATGGTAGCTAGCACTAAAATCATATGTGTCAAACATGTATGGAACAATACCAAATTCATACGTTGAAAAGAGTACCTGGTTGAATAACCACAGAATGGTGCCAGTGGCATTCTTGAAGCTAAAGGCATCACACTAAACTGACAATTGCTTTCAGGAGTGGGGAGTGCCAGTATTTCCTTGGGGTCATCTTTTAAGGGCACTCTGTTAGCTCTCAGTTGTCAATTCAAACCTTTAATGAGCATGTCACTCTAGTTAGTGGATGTGAATCAGTCTTTGTGATAACACTGATGACTCTGTATTCAATATAAAAACTAACCTCATTTCTTCAAGTTTTAATTTAGAGACCAGTGCTACACCAGAAAATGAGGGACCTCTATGAACCCTAAATGCAAAATATAACCCTAGATCTTGTCCCCCCATTTTCTGAAATCCTATAGATTGATTTCATTCTTGACAAGCATGTGCTCACTAATAGTGATAGACATACCAACCTGTCAGACTAGCTGAAATTGGTCATCCATTTTACAGAAGAACCTCATTGAGTTATCCAATCCAACAAAGTTGATATAATGTTTGAAGTGGAATTTGGTTAGGTTAACACAATAAAAGGACATGTACATATCACTGAGAAGTTTAGAAAGATAAAAGCTTGTATTTTCCATGAAACTTGGAGAACGGTTGGCATAATTAATAGTGGTAATCTAGGTCAGACAACATTTTGGAACATGAAGATCATAACCTGTGGGACTATCTATTTCGTTTTCATTTTTTAAAGATTAATTTACTATTAGGTTTAATGATTGCAACATTCTTATAGTAGTGTATAAATAAGTTTCAGTAAAAGAAATTAGAGGTTTCATATGAAGAACACTCTAAACAAATTAACGTTTTAGACTCACTGTCGTACTGTTGAATCAAAAGGATCTCCATGAAGCTCTCATGAGCTGCTCTCACGACTCTACATTTCCCCACGCCTGCCCCCCAACAGATGTCCCAGCCTCTGTACCAGACTTCACGGTGCTGCCACTATTCTGAATAAAGTTCTAGGTAAATTTCCAGAACACAAATACATTTGGCTTTCAATTAATTTACTTTGGCATATGAAAAAAGAATTGGCATTTGCAATCCAATTGTCTAACTTCTGTGGTTCATTCATTGGCCTTACATGTCTTAGTGCTTATTGTATACTTATAGGAACATGATTACCTGCAGAATTAATTCATATTCACTACTTTTTAGCAGGTCACCTTAACACCAAACTCTGTGTGGGGTCTTCATTACTTCATAAAGACACTTACAATAGGCTCAACAATTCAGGGTTGAACGTTCTGAATGTTTTAAGTGTGGGTTGTTTCATATTACTGAGTGGACTCTGTGACAGAGATATTCAAGTCTGGCATGGTGTTTGACTTTCTTTTCAGTAACTGAAAATAATTTTATCTCCATTAACGTGTAAAGGTGGTGGTAAATGATTGATGTTATGGTAGTAAATAGACAAAAACTGACCACAATATGCAAATTATTGCTTTTAGGATCTTTTTGTGTCCAAAGGTAATTTTTTACCATCATCAGAAACGCCTCAGAGCAAGCAGGCCTCTAAAAATGGTTACCTCTATTCCAGGTGTCATTGGAGGTCTAGGAGTTTCAGTAATCAGACTTAGGATTTTCAATGCAGTGGACAGTTCCGAGCTAAAACACCATATCAGCATCAACCTTGTTGTAGTTCAAATGCATTAAATCTGCTCATCAGTTCATATGAATAATGGAAGCCAAATCTAATGACGTCTTTACTCAGGGTTTTGATAGATTTTAGTGTCTATCGCTTGGCTCAACTCCGTCCACCCTGTCAGAGCATCTCAGGCTCTTCTGTAGATATCCAAATCCACACCACATATATTTGACCAAGTGTTGTTGTATTGTTTCTTCTGTAATAGGTTTCCATTATCATCCTTGTAGACCACTCTTACAAGTTGAGTGGTTTGCTAATATGACTTTCAAAGATGTTACCATCTGTGGCCACAATTCTGTAGAAAATCTCTGTCGCTTGGGCATAAATCTAGCACATGGATTACTGATGCTTTAAAATAATGTACACACAGGACAGCATTTAATTTTACCTGTGATTTTCATATTCGGTATGGGAAAAATATTAGTAAAATACCACAAAAATGCAATCCTTTATATATGTTGCTAGGTTTAAAACTCAATGGTGTAGAATCATGGGGAGTAAACCACATGTATCTGTCATTATTCCCTCCTAGATGCACCTGATGCAGTTCCCTGATATGTGTGTCACCTATTTTATGTGCATTCTGAGGCCAACTATATAGTAGGTAGATTGCTGTCCCTCATGATCAACAGAGCGTTATTGGCCAAAGTAACTTTCTGTGATGGTCTACAATCTCTTATCATTAAAAATTCTGGAGCATTCAACCGTTTAGATTAATAGAGGGGATATTGTAATAGGTCCTCAAATTGGGGAAGGTACTGAAGGATATGGTATTCTGAATTATAACCTGGCATCACACCTAGTCTGACAGGCGACACATTGTCTTCAGACATATTCTTTTCAACAGTTGGGAGCTGAAACATTATGTATAATCCCATCTATTCCAGTTATTTCATGAGCATGAATAAGTATTGAGTTCCATCTGGTAATCATATTTTTTGCATTGATAAACCCTTGTGCAATGAGGAAAATCATTCTTTTGAGCTGCGCAGCCCAGAATGATAAATTAGCAATCATCGTGGTAGAGCTACCCAATCAGGTTGCTTGGATTGTGGGCTGAATTCCACTATCTAAGCACGCTTTCCCGAGAAACCTGTAGGCTGCTCAACTATTCTGCCAACCCACCTTCACCCTCCTCTCCAGTGTCCGCTCCCTCCCCCTACCACTGCACCCCACTTACCTGAATCCTTCAGCGGAGTTGGTTTTGCCACTGCCACTCTAGCCTTCCAGACCGCCCTGCAGATACAAGAGGGGCTCCCCATGGAGCCCCGCCTTCGATCTCCATTGCTGTCATCTTTGGTAAGTATTTTGTTTAAATGAATGGGATGCTATATGGCATAAAATAAGCAGTGTTGCATGACAATTTTGTCTGTAGGTTTGCTACTTAAATTTACACTTGTGTAGCACAGCTAGCGATTTAAATTACCCTGTTCAGTGAAAACACATCTCACTGTGCATTCCTCTCTTGACCTCAGGCTCACACCACCCTCTTTTCTCTGTTCACTCACACCACCCACTTTTCTCTGTTCACTGAAAGTTCAAAGGGGCTAATGGAGAGGGAGAGTGCATCCATAATGATCTTTCTTTTTTAAATAATTTCAAACCAGAAGCAATTGGGACGATACTTTTATTAGACAAACTATATCCTTTTTGGCAGCGACCAGTGTGTATTAACTTTATTTATTTTTTAAAGACAGTCCTGCAATTCCATTCTTAAAAAAGTAAGTTGTTACATAATGCATAATTGCAGTACTGCTACTGTAAAACACTGCATTGTCCCCATGATTTACAATAAAGTTTAGGTTAGTGTATCTAAATTTTTGTGTCAACTATATTTAATTTTGTTGGGGAAGATGAATCATAATGAGCTTAGGGCCCTTTAGGAACGTGCATATGTAATGAATGGGATCACACAGATTAATTCCCAGTCCAAATAATCAAACCAACTTAGGAAGATGGCAAAGCACTGTTTTATTAACAATTATCTAAAACAGGGAGTTTACAACGAACATCAACGGACGTGTGCTCAGTTTCTCTCAACCATCTTCACACAAATCATAACTTATATATCAAAAATACATCAGAGATGACGTCATATGATGTGTCAATACTGAATAACCTATCAAGGGCTGAGATTGGCTAAGGGGAACATCTAAGTATATTTATCTATGAGGACTAGGATTGTGATTGGCTGCCCACTGTCAGGTGGACAACATATGCCTACCTCTAAAACATTTCATCTTCAGAAATATTATATACACAGTTTCTCATTGGTTTTGAAACTATAAGGTCCTTCGTTATATGGACTTGTACAATTGATTGGCACGCTTGTGCCAGTCTGGAACATTCGGTTCACTTAGCAGCACATAAGCCCAGACCCAGGTGCAGGGGATGGGGTATGACGCTACCTCCCCACCCAATTACCCCAGCATCTCTCATCGCCCATGCCTTCTGCCATGAAGATTTCCTTTGAACTTGGCCTTCTAAAGTATCCTTGTCTCTCGGAATACATGGGAGTGAGAGCACTCACTATCGTGTTCTGGGACTTCAAGTTCGAACTCTATTTTCATCCTTGGCTCACGTGACAAGAGACCATGATTTGGTCAATTTTGCAGCTTTTAAATGCTTTAAATGAATTAAACTTGGCACTCTTTGTGTTCTTTCTTTGCACCTTAACAAGGAATGATTCATCCTTTGCACGTTCGCTAATTTCCAGAATAGATAACTGACCATGGCTGCTTTAGTCTTGACTCCAGGCCAGACAGCCTCATCTTGCAGTTCTACCATTCTGCTTATTCTTGCTGCGACACAGCTTTCCCTTCCCGCTTCATGGGTCCTGGGTTACTAAATTCATGAAACAGATGTCCAGCATCTATACAATGCGGCTTCTCCTGCGTTCTATTGACTACGTATAGCCATCTTTTATGATGACTTAGTCTACCTTGCATTTCAGCATCCGTACACTTATTAAACGGTTGATTTTCTACAGCACTTCTTGCACGTGCAATCTTCTTTTACATTTGAAAGTTCACTCGTTTCTTTAGGATTTCCATTAGTTTATTTAGGATCGATACATTCTCTTCAGTCAGTATCCTGAGACGTTGTGCATACTTTTTGTGACATCACCGGCTTCTTTTCTCTGCTCCTTCTCATATTCCTTCAGGGAATTTCTCCCTTAGTTTGTCATCACTTTGGGGATATATTATGTAGGGTTGTCTCAATGGGTATCTTCTTGCAAAGACATGCTGTGGTATTGGCACGACTGCTGGTGTCAAACACATCACGATCTTAGATCTCCAACATATAGGAGGTAGGGGGGTAGGGTTTCCTGCAGAGGCATGCAGCTGCTCCACTACAATATTCAGTGGTTAACACTTTTGAAAATGTACATGATCACACTGCCAAATGCCTTTGATGGCAAACACAGTTCTGTGACTTGCTGGTTGCATTCATCTGTGGCACTGGGGATCAGCCGAGGACCTGTTCCCAAACTCCTTGTCATTTTATCTTATCACCCTGTTGCTTTATACCAGCTACCCTGAAAGTGAGATGGCCGCAAACTACAATATTCCACCTATTGTGCCCTGTTCTCTGCCTGCCTTACATAATTAATACACAAGGTGAAGTAGTGGCTTACACAAAGTAGTGATCAATACTTTCATCCAGTCTGTATATATATATATATATATATATATTTCGCAATACCATACACTGTAGTTAGCTTCCAGAGCTCACTTTGCTTTATGATTGATTGTATTATATGTTACCACCTGCGGGAGAGAGCTGGCCAATCCAGAATCTGCAAGTAACCACCCGCCTTTTATGCCGACCCGCTGTACCTCTGCCCAGCCTTCACCCTCTTCCTGGAGACGCAGCCACAGGCTAAATCTCCACTGGAGTGCCACATCTGTACCCTCCCTGGCCACTCACCGGCACATTTTCTGGCTCATGTTTAGGTCCTGGAATTCCAATTGCAGATATATGTGTAATTTCATTTTTAGAGAAGCATAAATTGTGTAAATCCTGGTTCCCTAAAAAACAAACTAAAAATGTATCTGCACCACAGATGGTGGCTCCAAGTGCTAATAGCGATACATACTGCTTTAATGACCGCACAGGGCTGGAATGCTACACTTGGGCCCAGCTGTCTTGTGTTTGGGGACTGTGAGTGGCCCTACCCTCCACTGAAAAAGGCTTTTAAAGCTATAATGAAAAAAGTTGATATCCATGACAGGCAAAACACATTTTGTCCACCTGAAGTTGACAATTATCCTGCCCGCTGCAACACCGAAATTTGTACTTTGTCTCAGGCTATGACTTTCCTTTAGCATTTTTGTTTTTTATTGATGAAACTTCTAAACTCTTCTTAAACAGCAAATGATGGGTCAAGCATGCAATATATGCAACACTGCTCTGTGCAACACCTACTGTACAGAGCCTTGCACTGAAAACCTTTCAGAGAGTTTGTATCATATCTGTTTATTTGTGTCCATTCATGCAGCCAACCTTAACATTTTACAGACACTCATCTCATTAATGTCTTACTTCAGCGGTACACAAACATACTGTGTTGTTGCTCATATTATGTCTTGGGTAAACATTATTTCTTGGGACGTTAAAAATAATAGTACAACATTGCTAATAAAATAGGTTTGTTTGTTAATCAAGAACATTTTAATTGGCAAATACGGCTAATACATTTTTTTAAACAAATGTATGCCTTTGCGACATAAGCAAACAAAATACATTGCTGTTAGCACCCCGGTCTCCAGATTGAAAACTCTGGGTACTAATAGCAATAAGATCCGATCTGGTGGCCCGGATCGGGTGGTAACTGCACTGGGGCCCACCGTTAAGGCCTTTACTGTGCTCGACCCTATAACTTGGGCCCTGGGCAGTTACCACCCAATCCGGCTCGCTGGATCGGGTGTTATTGCCACAGTGAAAATTCATGAGGGACCAGTCATCCCTTACCAAGGCTCATTTTACATTTTTCCAAGTTATTCCAGTGCTCTTTGAAGCCTCAAAAACAATTAGTTGAGCATTAGCATATTTGTAATTGCTGCTTCCGGTAGTCATAACACCAGGCTCTCAAAAAATGTATTCAACTTCGACAACTGCACCATCTGGAGCACATTTGGTCTACCTATCAATGTAAACAGCAGATGCTCCAATTCCGTAGTGATCGCTGGTTGGTTCAACATTAGCAACTATGTTGTGCTTGTGTTCTTTCTTGTGGTGTTATGTTTTCTGGGTTCCATGGCTTCGGCTCAGTTGTTCTATGTTTGTTGTGCATTCAGATACGTCGCCTAAAATCTGGCATTATCCTTTGTACTTGGTGTTTTCCCTTCCGGTGCACAGATAATAGGATCATCCATACACATGTTCTTTTAACTGTGCCAATCCCAAAATGCAAAGCTTGAATCCTATCATAACTCCCTAACAATGTCAGGGCTAGAGGCTCAATGACAAAGGCAAGCAGTCGTCTGGGCATAGGGCACCCCTGACGATCATCGCATCTTCTTTATCTTATCTGTTACAAAACATTGCTGTTCATTGCAGGCAACACCTTGGGGTGATTACGTACAGCTCAGACCACATTTAACACCTTGTTGCCTGGAGGCCGGTTTCCCGACATCCAGTGAGGCTCGCAGTGACTTCTATATTTGATTCATATTCTTGCTTGTGAGGCCCTCCAGCAAATTTGCGCAATAAATTGGACACCCTTTATCGTGCTTTCACCCACATGTTTTACATACCAGTTTTGTGCTTATGCTGCATATACAGTGTTCCAGACTTGAAGTGTTGTCCACACACTACCATGGGGCATTTGTATGTCATCCTTTCACCCTGAGGAAGGCGGCCATATTGTATGAGTACCGCCAAAACCAGTTGGTGTTGTTTTTGTACATTGTGGAAAGCCTATATATGACAGGCAATTAATTGTATTAGTGCATTTTTGATTTACTTTACCTGAAGAGTGTCCTGATTTTGTTCCATGCATATTTTACCTGGTGGCGGTATTAAGTCACACATTTGTCCTCGCATATGTGTATTTTTTGTATACAACTTTTTCTCTTTGTATGTTGTTTAGATATGTTTGACATGTTGTTTATGATACATCATTAAATCAGTCAATGACTAGCCAGCGTTTCTGCCCTCCTCTTTTGTTGCCACAGCATTTGTACATGCTGTTATACTTTGACCTTGCATGGCAATTTCTTTATACATTAGATTTCTTCAATCAGTTCACCCAAGAGTATCATTCTTTTTATGTGCAGTATGAGGATTACTCATTTTCAACACATTCTAGCAAATGCTTTGTATAATCACAAATTACAGGATGGAAGTACACATTGTGTACGTGAGTCTGAACAGCTGTCCTCCATTCAAAAAGAAATACTCTGGTTGTAGTTAATTAACCCACCTATACGCTTATTCATTCTATTTTACAAAACTGTAGTGGATATCTCTTACTCTAGATACCTGCAAAGATATGGAGGTAGACGATGAAAAACTTCTCACATTGTTAAATGGCTTTCATATTAATGCTATGTTAGGTACATGCAAACTGGTGTGTTTTCCACAAACCTATGGGGCTCATTTTCCTCGAGTCGTACCATTAATTGAATGCGTATTAATGGTACAGCTTATTGTTATTTGTTTGCATGGCGGGGAGGAGAGACGGATCATAAGTTACGATCTGCCTCACTCTTGCGCTCTGCCATACACACACTCCAGGATTTGCGCCAGCATGTATTTTCACACTAGTGCAAATGCTGCAGGTTCCTATGGAATCTGCCAGCTTTTTTTTATAACAGCAGTGAGCAAGCGGACTCCACAGGAATCCATTGTAAACGCTGCCAACCATCCGTACATAGCAGGCAGCATTTTCTCGGTTTGCATGGCGGACATACAAGCATTTACGCTGCCTTTTTACACTCCCATTTTGCACTCTGCCGTGCAAATGACGAAAATTAGGCTGTGGGATACTGTTAACTGAAAAGTGGAAATGTAAAAGGTCCCAGCCACGTAATTACAGGAAACTCGAAAATGAGCCCCAATATCCAATCCTCATTTTAATATAGAAATTTTAAGACAGCAGTGGTCCAATTTGAATATTTTTAGGAATTTTAAGACAGCAATGGTCCAATTTGAATATTTTTGGATACCTCCACAGAAATGCCATCCCCATTAACCACATATCACTCTGGGATATTTTTTTATTTTTTTTAGTTTTTGCTTGATCATTTACCTCTAGTTTTTTCCTAGGTCTGTTCTGTGGAAAATATATATATTTCTGGAAAATGTCTTGAAAATAATAGAGACATTCTCACAGAATTTCCTCTAGTTGCCTGCCTACAATATTGCAAAAAGTGAACCACACTTTGTCACTTTGTTGTATTTTGCCTGGAGTTTCTTCTGCTGCAAGCTAACATGGCGCCACTTTTCTCCCCTAGCTCCAGTGTCTGAATATGCGGGTCCTGGTACGTTCTCTTAACATGTGGTTATTGGAGTGGATCAAATCCCGATTTTAAAATACGAATTATGTAATATGCTTGTTGTGTTTGGAACTCTGTTCCATCCCCATTGATTTTCATTGTTTCTATTTCTGTGACAGCGATAAATGCATAAATCTCCGTTTCTAGTTCAGTGCGTCCACAGGGATTGTACTGTGTTTTATGAATGCCCACCTCAGTTCTTTAATCTTTTCATTTAAACATATTTGAATATTTGAAGAGAGAGAGAGAGAGAAAAATAGGGAGCGAGAGAGAGAAGAGAAGAGGGAGAGAGAGAGAATGAGAGAAATGAGGGACATGGGGGAGGAGGGGAGAGAGAGAGAGAGGGAGAGAGAGAAATAAAGCACTTGTGTGGAGGGCAGGAATGCTGATTAATACATGCAATTACCAGGTCGATAACTCTGTCCCTTCCTTGGACAAAAGGTATTATAGTATCTGGATCTAAAAAAGAGGACTCCTCTGATCCTTTTTGCTATCACCCATTCACACTGTAGGACATTTAGGGAAAGACCTACAAAACATGTCTTGCAGGCCTGGGCTGAAACGAAAAAGAGATCATTCCTTCAACCAAGGCAGGCTTTCCAGTCGCGCTCTCAACAAATGGCCACTGCATGGCTTTATCCACTATAACTCAAATATGAGAAATATGCACCAAGTATGGGAGCTAATGTTTATGTTGTGTTTTCAGGTCAGAGACGGGCATTCAATTCAAAAGAGAGAGAGGTATGCTCTGGGGACAGCTACACAACATGGGAGTGGTGTGTGGTTTTTCAGCTGGTTTATTGTAAGCAATTCGACGGCCGCAATGTGTCGGGGCAGTGGGATCATTGAACCCTTCAAAGCAAACAACGGAGTGAGGCACGGTTACTTCTTAGCTCCTGCTACCTATTTTATATCTGTTAACACTAAATAAAACACTTGCAAATGACTTCACTGTCTCCCTAAAATGGTTGGCATTAGTTATACGTCTTTGTTGTAAGGTGTTGGCACCGTGATAATAGATAAGATGCCACGTGGCGTGTTTGATTAGTGCTAATGATTACTTCAGGGCACACCGGACAGAAATAAACCTGACCAAAACAAAGTGTATTCACTGTGTAGAAACCTGCTAGTTCATTCATGTGGAGCCAGAATAGAACAGATGTGATCTTGGCCAAACAGGATGATCAGGATGTTCAACCTTTTTAAAAAAAATCTTCATGGAGCATGCATAAAATGATCATTATAATAGCCCTGCAACAGCATATAAGTGCCACCCAGATTCCAATGAAGTGCAATGGGGTCTATAGACTTAAAGTGACATCTGCCATGCTGTATGGCGCTTCAATGTGGGGGCATACCTATCAGAATTATTTAGAAGTGCTGCAGAATCCTTTTTAATGTGTTCATTATAAGGGTTGCTGAAGGGTGCTAGAACTTGTGATTTACAGCTGAAGAACTGTGGTCTGCCTGATTCTGAAGCAGGGAAAAATCTAAATTTTAGACTACACCTATCAGAAGTTTGTGGGTGACTCGATGAGTTCACATATCACAAGCGTACTATCGATCTTATCCAGAGGTCATGCGTAACAAAGGTAAAGTGGGTTACTAGTACACATTTGAGAGACCGTATAGTCAATGGCATCTCCCCGGATGCTTGGGGGAACTTAAGAGGAAGATTTGCTATGAAGCTGACCATGAGTGGCAGCTGCACCATTGGGAAAGGGCCTCCAAAATGATCTTGCTTACTATGTTTGCTCAAGTTAAAGACCCTTTTGAAGTAGAACAGTATTTATCAACATGAGGTCTCCTTTATTAAGAAAACTAGTACTAACAGCCTTATATTTAAATGTACGAAGATTGGGTGCACGGACTAGTAGTACTAGATGTCGACGATTATTGGTGTAGTAGCCGCTACATTGCAGTTATGGAGGATGTCCCTCACTTTTTGCTGGTTTACACAAAGTATGGTAGTTTAAGGAGGAAGTAAGCAGTTGGCAGAGTCTAATATTCTTGAAGTACAACACTAACTGGCAGTTACTTGCTTTAGAGCAGGACTCTTCAACCTTTGGCTCTCCATGTGTTTTTGGACTATGACTGCTGTGATCATCGCCATTGGCAATGCTAGTTGGGGCTGATGACAGTTGTGGTCCAAAAGATTTGTAGCTCTACAGGTTTCGGCCCCCTGCGTTAGAGCTACTTAAGCAGGCAGAACACATGGATGGGAAAATGCGAGGTTGGCTCTTTTGATCGAGAAGTGATGCTAGTACGAGGATAATGCTGTACTTTGTTGGTTGGGAAATGGTTTGTGCTGGTGTTTAATGGACTTCAACATGTAAAGGTCGTGCATTTTTTTTGTGTCAATTTTGTGATATGGTTAATGGAGAAATCTTAGTACAAATTTTAAGATGATGATGGAAGGCTGGGCATGGGAAAACTATAATCCCTGGCATCTATTTGAGCATCTTCACATACAAATAGCATAGCAAATTGTGTTGCTTGGGGAGCATTAAAGGAGAAAATGTTTGGGAGAATCATGGGAGTGCATGTTCTTCCAAAGGACATTTAGAACCATTTGAGGGATGCTTGGGTGAGGGAAAGTAAAATAAGTGTAGTGAAGGTAGATCAGCCCGTGCATTTAGTTTGGAAAGGCGGCCTGTAATGATTGAAATGATATCCTTCCTTTAAACCGATCAAGGCATGGATTGTGAAGGGCCAGTTGGTGTTAAATGGGTGAGGAATACAACCAAATTACAACCAAAAGAAACAGAGATAATATTAATGTGCACTGTCACCAATGAACAAGTCCTAGAAGCTTTTATAGATTTTGACAAAATATTAAAAATCCAATTGTCTAAATCATTGGCTTTACTATACTGCACAGAATCATTGTACATTAAGCCTTAAAGAACCCCCAACGTATCAAGTAGTGAGATCAGGTGGAAAATAGCTCAAGAGAAATGTTTTCAGCGAATATGTGTAAAAATGCAAAGGACGGTATCATTACATAAGAAATGATTCCTTAGATTATTCAAGTCAGACAGAAAAGAAAATAACCCAAAACGCCTGATGTCATGTTTGCTCCCTGGGTTCCTTTATACCCAGTGCTTAATTTGTAAAAAAATAAGTGCCAGGGCCCAAAAGTTCTTGGCTCACTAATGCCGGCCCCGGCGGCACCACAGCACCAGCGGCCCAGCTCAGTGCTAGATCGGCCCACCACCAGCCCATCACACTGCTGCTGATCCATGTCACATCTTTGGCGCTGCAGCAACTACCGGCACGGGATAGTGGGAAGGAGCACACATATCTATCTTTGTTTATTACACAACTTCTTTTATTTCATTTCTTAAATCACTGAAAGTACCGTGGGGTTAACTAGATTTTTAGGTTTTGAATTATCTTGCATTCTGGGAGTTATAGTTCACCATTAAAGCCACAATCATATTCTTTTGGCTGGACATGTCGCTATACGTATTTACATGCTGTCATGTGGCTTTATTATGCAATTTGTATTTTTTGTAAGTAAACTCTATAAGACATTATTACTGTACAGTGTAGTCCTTGAAATCCCACTATTTGAACCCATCTTTGTGATCCTGGTCAGACCCCTTGCCCCTTCAACATCCCCCCACCATCCTGGCCATCTCCCCGACTAGCCCATCTCCAGCCGTGCCAGCTCCCCAGTCTGTTCACCTCTTTATATGGACATGACCCCTGAACCTGTTTAATCCATCTGGCAGCCGACACACTTGCGGGCTCTAGAAGTTGAATATTAAGTGTCTGTTTTTTAAAGTGTGTTTTTTTTAAATCCAAACACACTCAGCATTGAATATATATGAGCAACTGGAAGATCGGTCACAATACATTAAGCAAGAGGCCAGGCATTAAAGTGGCTGGCAGTGCACGGCCGGGTGTTATAAGGAATCAAATGTCCCTTGCCTTACGTAAAATAAATATTGCAAGCCACATTTAGAAAATATCAGGTTCCATGTATCTGTGACCAAAGGTCTATCCACATTATGCCAAGGAACCACTGCGCAGTTCCCATGTATTTCCCTCGTGATGAAGTGTGCAAACAATGACATCTAAAGCGACCAGTGTGTATGTACTCTCGGCTTTACTACACAATGTTTTGAAAAAAGTTCACAACAGGCACGCACCACAGTAAATGATGTCCAAAGAAAGTGTTAGTTATTAGCAGTAATTAGTGATAGCCAATGATTCCATGTATCTGTATTCATCGAAACATTTTTCCGAGGTGTCACATTAAATATTCTGGATGCGTTGCTCTTGTTCCCAAAGCCGATGTCCCATGGGTAGATGTGTCGCTCTTGTTCCCAAAGTCGATGTTTCACGGGTAGATTCGTCGCTCTTGTTCCGAAAGTTGATGTCCCATGGGTAGATGCGACGCTCTTGTTCCCAAAGTCGATGTCCCACAGGTATATGCGTCGCTCTTGTTTCCAAAGTCGATGTTTCACGGGTAGATTTGTCGCTCTTTTTCCCAAAGCTGATGTCCCACTGGTAGATGCATCGCTCTTGTTCCCAAAGCTGATGTCCCATGGGTAGATGCTTCGATCTTGTTCCCAAAGTCGATGTCCCATGGGTAGATGCGTTGCTCTTGTTCCCAAAGGCGATGTCCCACTGGTAGATGCATCGCTCTTGTTCCCAAAGCTGATGTCCCATGGGTAGATGCTTCGATCTTGTTCCCAAAGTCGATGTCCCATGGGTAGATGCAATGCTTTTGTTCCCAAAGTCGATGTCCCATGGGTAGATGCGTCGCTCTTGTTCCCAAAGCTGATGTCCCACAGGTAGATGCATTGCTCTTGTTCCCAAAGTCGATGTTTCACGGGTAGATTTGTCGCTCTTTTTCCCAAAGCTGATGTCCCACTGGTAGATGCATCGCTCTTGTTCCCAAAGTCGATCTCCCACAGGTATATGCGTCGCTCTTGTTTCCAAAGCCAATGTCCCATGGGTAGATGCAATGCTCTTGTTCCCAAAGTCGGTGTCCCATGGGTAGATGCGTCGCTCTTGTTCCCAAAGCTGATGTCCCACAGGTAGATGCATTGCTCTTGTTCCCAAAGTCGATGTCCCATGGGTAGATGCGTTGCTCTTTTTCCCAAAGCTGATGTCCCACTGGTAGATGCATCGCTCTTGTTCCCAAAGCTGATGTCCCATGGGTAGATGCTTCGATCTTGTTCCCAAAGTCGATGTCCCATGGGTAGATGCGTTGCTCTTGTTCCCAAAGGCGATGTCCCACGAGTAGATGCGTTGCTCTTTTTCCCAAAGCCGATGTCCCACAAGAAGATGCATTGCTCTTGTTCCCAAAGTCGATGTCCCACGGCTAGATGCGTCGCTCTTGTTCCCAAAGCCGATGTCCCATGGGTAGATGCATTGCTCTTGTTCCCAAAGTCGATGTCCGGTGGGTAGATGCATCGCTCTTGTTCCCAAAGTCGATGTCCCACCGGTAGATGCATCGCTCTTGTTCCCAAAGCTGATGTCCCACGGGTAGATGCGTCGTTCTTGTTGTCGGCTGTGTACTGCAGCACAAGGTGCTGAAGGAGCATGTTCCATGCCAGGCCCAGAGTTGGGCATATTAGAGTACCTGCAAACAGTCAAGATGGGTGCTGGCCAGCACCTCAGTGCAAGAAAAGAACAATAAGACATGGATAGTCATTGAGAACACAATCATTCCCAAAGCCATGCCGCTAGCGTAAAAATGCACCTATTTCTAATAACCAACTTCTACCAAAATGTATCTGCGGCTATAGATCACTAGGCATATATTATCCACCTAAAAATAACGACACCTACATCCTCCTTTTGTTCCCTTGACGCCAGGGTACTGGAGAACCCCAGCAGAATGTCCCACAGCTCTAATGCTTCTGTCAACTGGTGTGTGGACACTTAAAAATCGCCAGTAAAGAAATACATTTGTTGAATATCAGTGGGTCACTTATTGCAACTTTCAAATCCTGCAGAAGAACCTTTTCCCAAATGAATGTTGCAATACCTCCCAATGCCCGGCAGAGTAGAACAACGTCAGGAGCCCAGGCCCTAATTACATACCAATTGATTGATTTAGCAATGATCCAAGTTTATGGTGCTTTAATCCTCTGTTTCCATACGGTTGTCAGTCATTATACCATGAGGATTGCACGCACAACATTCTCCATTTTCCATAGGGCAGCTGAGAGACAAAGGTGAGGCACGAACACCCGATGTGGGTCAGAGTTAATTGTGAATTTTTCAGGGTGTATTTTTAGGGGGGGACAAGGGTGTTTTTCCCCCCGAACTTTTGTGGCACACCATTTTGTCCCACTCATTTGGCAGTTACCCCTTTCATTTAGATGTCATGCTCCCGGCCCCGACATTTTCAGCAAAGTTACTCCAGTGCAGGGCAGGATTGCTCGTTGGAGGGTTGGCTGGAAATAAGTCTGTCACTTGGTCCTTTGGCGAGAAGGTGCAAGCCAGATTCCATATATAGATGGGGCCAGGGCGTTACAGGCATTTTAAGGCACAGCAGGATATTTTGAATGCATTTTGTTTGTAGACAGGGGGCTATTGACACATGTTTAAAGAGGCCACGATCGGCTCTCTTTTTGTGAGTCTTTTGGCAAGTGTGGCAGTGGCGTTCATTACTGTTTGATGTCCGACCATCTCATGTAAATTACAGCTCAGAACAGAGAGCAATGCCAGAGGGAAACGATGCCACAGTCCCTGGCTGCTGGTAACAATCAATTCCAGGGATAGATCAATCTACCAAAGTGACTTTCTCAAGGGCTTCGATACTTCACCTGCTTATAGCTTTTCGGAAAGCTATACAAACTGCTGTTTGTTTCACGTGGCTCGGACCGGCTAAATAGCCTTTGGCCGGCATACGCTTCTACTCATTCTGTGCTGTGTAACCCTCTTTGCATTGTATGACGATGTAACATGTAACCAGCCTTTGTTATCATCCACTTCTACATTGTAAGGCTACACGCTCACTGTAACCCGGAGCACAGCATTTTGTCTATGCACTATGACACTTTCTTGCAACAGTACCTTGATGCCCCCGGGCTGCTAGTGCGCTTCACAATTTCAAAAATAAAAAAAAATATGTCAACAGGCAGCGGTTGTAGAGCAGTTGGAGTCCTAAGGGTTTGGCATTGATTGGGACGGTGAAATAATTGCACCAACAAATGTGGCAGAGGACAGCAAGAGGGCTGTAAAGAATACAAAGGGCAGGGTACAAGAGCGTTACTTCAGTCTTAGATGCAAAATGTTTAATGTTGAGAAGGCATTTTACCGCGTTTGTGGAGTTATCTTTGGGGCTGCAGGATTTTAGGAATGTAGCAAGGTCTGACTGTATTCAGAATAGTAGTGAAATAAAAGGCTCCCTTTTCTAGAGACAAGTGAGGGAGCTTAAGAATTCAGAGGAGGATGACTGACTTACAGGTCTGGGTGCCATTTTGTGAGCAGCTGCTCTGTCAGAAGGCAACCCGTTCAATGGAGCACGTAGTGGAATTGGTCATATTTTGATTTAGTTATTAGTAGTGTCATGCGGCGATATGTGGAGTGCCCCTAATATATTGATGAGAATTAGCATGTATAGGACCTACACATCTGCTCTGGAAAATATGTGATTGCGGGCTATGATGAGGATGGTGTCCGTCCATCACCTGTAGCGGAACCTGTAGAGGACTAGGTGGCGGATGTTGATCAGTAGGGAGCTTAGAATGCTTGAAATTGGAGGGCCGCTGCTCGCTACAGTGTCTTGGCTTACCAGGGCAATCTGTCAATGGATTTGTAGTGAGGGAGGTAGTGATCCAATTATGGTTCCTTGACATGGTGCATATTGGAATTACTATCAAACTGGAGTATTTTGCTCGGCTTCCAAGAGGTGCAAGCAATTTATAGAACATAAAATAGACATTTACTTGAATACAGCCTAGAGAGTCCAATAGTTCAGTATTAAAAACATTAAAGGAATTTCTCTTGCATTTACATTTGTGCGCGCACACATACACATGCACACGCATACGCACAAGCTTTCATAAATGTCTTTGTTTTTTGCACAATAAAACATTTCTTCTTTCTCAAGTGAGGCTGTGACGGTCGGTGATAATATTATGTTTTAAATTTGGTAGCTTATTCATTCATATATTGTGAAAATGTAGTTTCTTTATTCACCAGAAGCTACAAATGGATATTGACACAGCAGAATATTCCTATTTACCAACCAATTATGCATTTTAACGTTTGAAATTCCCACCATCAAAAAGCACATACTTCCTTAAGTCTATTCCAACTGTATCAAAAAGGAACGATTCTTGAAATTGGCTTTCCATTTGCAATTATTACAACATATTTAGTTATGCAATTCCCTTTAGAAACACATCATTTTTAAATACAGTGTACACCTGAACAGTAAAAATGATGTACTTATAATTAGAATTTCAGTGAAAGCCCTGTCATACTTTTAACAATTATTAGTCTCAGAAGGCATTATTGATCAGTTCTACGAACTGGCGCCCAGCATTGTCAACTCTTGAACAGCAGAACCGAGAGCAGCCTCTGAACGCAACAGTTTTAGTGCTTAGACCCAATGACCTCCATGAACGACCACAATTGAGTCCTTTTTGTCACTTTCCCCATTATTCTCAGTGCAAGGGCAGTGGGGCACTAGTGGATTATATGCAGTGTTAGAATCCCTGTTACCTTGCTCAAGAGTTCACATTACAGCATCAGCATCAACAGATAGTTAAGACATACCCCTTTCTTTTTGGAAGTAACAACGGATTGAGTGTTTTGTGATATAATTTCATATAATGAGATCAGACCAGGAGAAGTGAACATTGCCCAGGTCCCTCACTTTCAAATTGACCACAATTGTGCTCTTTTTCTTTCTTTCTTATTAGTTTGGGCTAATAGGTGTCGCTTCCGACACCTATAACAGCACAAACTATTGCATTCAAATACTGATTCATGTGTACATTGGGAGAAGGGCTTGTGACAAAGGGCACACACAAATGACATTTGAGGTGGGACGCACAGTGTATTTTGGCGTTGTTTGATGTTTTGATCCCTCCCATTCCCTGCCCCTCACCATGCTAATCATTATGGCTAATCCCACCCATTCCTGTCCATCTCGGGAACTCGTTTAGCTCTGAGCTCTTCCATGGTCACGGTCATTTTGGATGACTGTCTCTAAGCAATCTCTCTGGAAACAACCTGAAACTAGTGGCCACCTTGAAAGTCAGGGTTGTTTATTTTCATGGTGCAGCTTTTTTTTCAGATTTAACACAAGGTGAGCACAAGTCCTCTTTTGTGTGAAGGGGGCTTTTTTGGATGAGGGCGTCAATATACTCATGCATACACAATTTTTTTTAAAAAAACTTTCCAGTTGTTACAATCTTGGCTAGAGAAAACACAGCTGACACAAAGGTGGTATTACCATAATTATTATTAAATTCGAAAAATGGTAGTGGGTCGCCAATACTTCAAAATCACAGTTTATTGAAAAATCATTGTAAAAAGGCATGAAAAACCACGTCAAACAACCACAAAACAAATAAAACACAAACAAAACACAATTAATCTAATTTGACATCTGATCTGACAATCTCATACTTTTGGTGTTGGTCAAAATTTTCATAGCAATCATAGGTGAAGTTAGTAACCTTTAGTGAGTGACCATTATACACAGTTGTTTTTCATGCTGCCTTGGTTGATGCCATTTTTCAACCATCCAGTTTGACCACCGACGCACACGTCCTGAAGACAGTTCGGTATCCACCTTCCAGCGCTGTTCTATGTCTACCAGCCCTGCGCCTCGCCAATCAATTACCGAACCAGAAACACACATCTAAGTGTCGACACTGTTTGATGTATTGTGACTTTGAACAATATGCATAATAGATTGTCACCAACTTAGAAATGTTCACTGTATAATGGCGATACACTGAATTAATTGTAACCACATTTTACTAACCTACCACCGTGCAGAGTATACATGCACTTTTATATGTATCTATGTTGTGCCATGGCACATAAGAATTCCTTCAGACAAAACTTTCTCTTTTGTTAAAAATAAATGTTGATCATTTTTTTCATGTGCCCCATGATGAATCTCGTTTGTGTAGAACTATCAATGTAGTAGTTCTTTTGCAAGGTCCTGCCGACCCCCTATCACGCAACTGGCTAGGGAAGCCATTTGACTCTACCCTCTCTACTATTGTGTAACTATTTCTACCCTCAAAAGTCAGGCCCCCGAAAAAAGAGGGTTTTTTCGCCCATATATATATATTTTCTTTCTTGCCAGGGGAGGTGGAATTAACCCATTTAGGGCCTGCATTCACGGAGGAGCGTGCATTAATTCCGCGCCGAAAACGACTTTGCAAGTCCCTACTCGTAAAGTTTCCAATGCGCGATCCGCGTGTTCATGGAACTCAAATCGCAAAGTAACCCGACCCGCAAAGAAAGCCGAGCTGTGCTAGGAATGCCCACAACACCCCCCCATGCAACCAAAAACAGAGCCATAGACCAACCTTTGCGCAAACCTCCGCGTTCACATGTGACCCACCATCCAGCACCCTGGCGACATTGCATGTGATCTCCCATAAGTAAAGGCTGCACCTGAGAGAAACTGTGCGTGGTGTCCCGCAAGTAAAGGCTGCATCCCAGCGGAAGTATGTGAGTTCCCCGTAAGTAAAGGCTGCACCCTAGCAAATGTGTGCAAGATCCTCCGTAAGTAAAGGCTGCACCCCTGCAAATCTGTGTGAGGTCCCCTGTGCGTAAAAGCTGCACCTCAGTGAAACCAAAAACAGCCCCCCCCTACTCCCAAGGCACCCAAACTGCTGGCATATACCTCTACTCCACAGCAGCCCCCTAGAGCTCGGCCACCACCCACCAGCCCCCCTCACCTCGACCATTACTCTCAGGCAGCCCCGCTGGATCTGACACCACCCACCAGCCCCCCTTACCTCTGCCACCACCCCTAGGCAGCCCCTCAGGACCCGACACCACCCACCAGCCCCCCTCATCTCTGCCACTACCACAGGCAGCCCCTTAGGACCTGACACCACCCACCAGCCCCTCTCACCTCCGCCAGTACCCAGATTCAGCCCCTCAGGCCCTGACAGCTACCACCATCCCCCCTCACCTCTGCCACTACCCCCAGGCAGCCCCTTAGGACCTCACACCACCCATCAGCCCCCCTCACCTCCACCGACTAGCCCAGCCTTGCCCTGCCACATTAACTGTTCAATGTAGCACAGTTCAATGTTGACCAACAACTTACCTCAATTCCACTAGCCTGCCTCCAACATGAAGCACACAGACCACATATCTTCCCCTAGCCTGAACAACTCAGGGCCTCACTGCAGAATCCGTTGTCCGTAGCCCATCTAAGGACTCCTTGAAACATCACACTCAGTTGCACTGTGAACACACCATGTACATGTTACGACGGTTCCATGTCTTAAAATAGCAGCAAAAATGGCAGCGAATACAAAATATCACGGCAAAAATGCAGTGGTTTTTTGCACTACAATCATGTAAAGGATGCGGGGGACAACCCCGCAACCGCTGGACCCATTATACCATTTAAGGGGGGCGGGGGACACCAAGGCAACCCCTGCTCCCCTTAAATTTTATAATGGGGTACACCTTTATCGGGTCAAACCACAGCATTTTTGCATGGACAGGCAGTGATGCTTTTTTACCAGCCACATTTTTGCCACGATTTTATTACCTGATACCCATGTTACATAGTAAAGCAATGTAATGCAATGTGACGTATCATTGTGCCAATGTGCCATTGCAATGGCTTCAAAGCACTGTAGGTGAATGACCTTGGAGGACACAAGTCCAAGACATCACTGATAGGACAGGGTCACATGTAATGTGTCTGTGCATGGTAGCCTGTAACAATCAGTGAATAAAGGGAGTCAGGTCGGAAGGCATAGCTGTCAAAGTCCCTGCAAGTAACACAAGTATAACAGGCATGTGTTTGGGTGATGTGAAGGCTGTCTGAGAGTGTGTGAGCCAAGGAGATGGATGATGTGAACATAAACAAAAACTCATCATGTGAATATGTAGCATTTGAGTGGCAGATGTGATGTATGACATGCAAGCATCTTCTGGGTGATTGCTGATGTGCGCAGATGGGTGGCTGTGCATTGGGAGGGATACACCTACTAAATAACGACTGCACATGAAATAGTGTATCCCCCACATCCACAGTGAGGCCCCAACCCATGTGACAGTCACAGAACAAATGCATTCCTAAACCATAGTAAAGCAAATTCAGCACATGAACAAAGAGACAGCAAGTGTGTGATCAAGGAACTGAAATTTGCATTCAAAATATGTAGACTACAATAGACAACTATGTGAAAGGGGGAAATGTCCAAGGATCAAACATTAACAAAACTCAAAAAGGAAATCCACACGAAGAACTATTTACACTGGCAGCGGGCTCAAATGTCTCTCAATGCATCCTCCAGGGCAGAGTCACATTCCTCGTCCTCGGCATGGAGGTGGGCCTCTGTTCTTGCCTGGGTGGCTTGCAGGCCCCCTACCATCATACTCTCCTCCTCCTCTGCATCCCTGCAAGCCTTCTCCAGGATGGCAGCCTGTCTTAAATTACACCTTTACACCACCTCTACTATGGTCCTTCCAAACCCCACCTCCCTAGCCCGCTGCCTCTCTGTCATCAGCTGCCTTCGAAACTCCATCCTAATGCACACCATATCCCGGAATCTACACTGTTCCTCCTGCTGGATGTCACCACTGTCCTGCCTCACTTGCCTCCTCGATGATGAATGGCCCTGGATAAATTGCTTCTGGACACTCTTCATGTGCTGCTGCCTGGCTGAGTGCAGGCTGCGCAGGTACCCCCGCCGCCTGGGTGTCACACGTTGGGATGGTAGAGTGCCAGCAGTGTCCAAGAGTATGACCTTTGTGCTAGGCCGTAGCCCGTCACCTATTCAGCGGCACACATTCCTACCTAATTTTTCAAAGGCCTTGCTGAATATATGCATATGTAGTTGTACGTGTGTGTTCCTTGCCACACATGGGAATCAAAATATAATGGTCAAGCAAGAAATTAAGCCTCGATGTTCTGTGTCTCCAACACGGCCTGCAAGGATTCAGGCCTACTCTTAAAGGCAGCACTAATTCATGTTAAAGCTGTCATGCTTTTATAATGTTTTCTGCATAACTCTATTGCAGAAGTAATGGGGGGTTAATTTCCCCTCTGTGCGAATTCCCACTCCCCCCAGTTATTTCCATCCATAAAGTTCCCCACTCCCCCTACACCATCCTGTACCCATTCTCTGTGTTTTAATATATTTTCGGTAATCTAAATAGTTTGGGGGGGGGTGGGCTGGGAACTGAATTTCCTCTACTTGTTGCACTTTTAATGGAGTTTTGCATGCTTCCATCCATATTAACTTGGGTGTATATGTAGTCCATATCGTGAAACAGTTCTAATTAATGTTCCATATAACTTCTTCTCCAAACCCTGCCAACCCCTGCCAACCCCCCGGCTGTACAGCTCACCACTGCTTTCTCCCATCAGTTTGACAGAAACAACACTCCATCCATGTTTAAAATGGGCTGTGGCTTGCATTGGGGGCACCGTCAACCCCCTGGAATAAACTGTGAACCTGACACAGAGCTAAGTGCACCAAACACTGGGCCTCTAAGGGTGATATTTCTTGGGGTACTAGCATTTTAGTTGCCCCAGACGCATGGGGGACGAGGGAGCAGACATAACTCCAGTTGTACCTCTGTTTCCCTGCCAAGTTCATATGGCTGTACCACATGTTATTGAATTCTGGGTGGTGCACATCAAACATTGTATCAAACACTACACCTTTATATTCATTATACTCGCCTTCTTCATCTGAACCCTGTCTAACCCATATCTTCAAGTCCCATATTACAGTATCTTGTATCTGCATCCTTTTAAGATTTACTGCTGTGGTTATATACTCATCACTTGGTGTTGTAGCTTCAATAAAAGTACTGCATGTACTACATCATCAGCCCCTCTTTTGTTGTTCTTTGTCTCCAACACGGCCTGCGAAGATTCAGGCATACTCTTAAAAGCAGCACTATTCCATGTTATAGCTACCATGCATATATAATGCATTCTACATAACTCTATTACAGAACTAATGGTTAATTTCCCCCTCTTTGATTTCCCATTCTCACTAGTTGTTTCCATCCGTAAAGCACCCCCTACGCCATCCTGTACCCATTCTCAGTTTTTTCATATATTTTCCGCAATCTATATCATTTGGGAGGGGCTGGGATCTGAATGTGCATTCCAACAGGGAGCTGCACAACCTCCTGTCCCTGATCCATCTGCTGCAGCAATGACCACCCTCATGGATGCCTCCACCCAGACCAAGACCAGCCCTGAGTTGGTGCGTGCCCTGCTGGCTGGTCTGGTAAGGCGACCGGCCACAATTTATGATACTGTGACAGCTACCATGATGAGCTGGCACAGCATCACAATTCGCTGAGTTGGCCACCTTCACGGTTCGGCATTTTGGAACAAATAAGAGGTGTTGATTACTAGATCTCAAAGCTCTTGTACTTGTTGTAGATAATCTGGCATATTGCCCTATCAACATTTTTGGATTATGGTCAGGGTCCTAAACAAAATTCTAGCCTCCAAGGGAAGCCAATGGCAAGCACGTCTTGCTGTGGCATCTCACAGCTACACACTAGCTGCATATAGAATGGGGCATCTGCAAACATGCATGCCACACATACACTGTAGAGCATTGCTCTACATGGCTTTTCGCCAGCAGCTTCCAGACAACTTCTCCATGCACAGATCTGGGTGTGAAGGTCTGGATAAAACCTCTCAAGAACCCACAGCTCCATCTGGGAGAACTAGTGGCAGCTTGCATGGTACACCTCCACAGTTGGCTCTTTGGCAAGGGCTGCCACCACCTTCAAATGGCTACTAGCCTTGAGGTCGTCCCATTATTTCCAGACCATCTTTATCTGACAGTCTGCCACCCCCTACATGTTGATGGCAGCCATGATGTCTTCTCAGATCTGCTGTCATGCGTCGTCACCCAGCTGTGTTGCTGGGTTCAAGAGGACATCATTGGCTCCCAGGACCCGATCCACCAAGATGCCAACTTTGGTGGTGGTGAAGTTGACAGCCCTCTGCCACGCTGACTTGAAGAAGCTGCACTCTTCCGAGGAGGTTGAGGGTCCAGACATGGCACCCCCTGAGGCACCCCCTTAGGCAGGTATGGCTTTGCTGGGTTCTGGATAGGTGCTGTGGAGCTGTGGTGGTGTGGGCAGGGAGAGGTGGATGTGCCAAATAACGAAGTAGTGGTCATAGGCCCAACACAGGAGTATAGGCATATAGCAATAGCAGGACAGCTGGCACTTCAAGACTGCAGGAGTCAAAAGCAACAGTTGGCATGCAGGAGGAACTATGGTGTGCATTTCTCATCGGCAGCAGCTGAAAACAGAGTAAAGGCCTTAAACGTGTAAATTACGTTGTACGCGCTGGACGCAGCACACCTAGGTGGCGCACCTACGTGGCTCACGCCAATTACACTGTAATATAAGGTGCGCAACGCGCATCACTGCCTGTCCATGCAAAGGTATCAGAAGGATGAGTATCGCATATGCATATTTGGGGGTGCTACGCAGATAACGTGCGCCGCATTTTTATTTTTGGGGATTGCTTCTGCGCTTATATGCATGTAATATTTTCCATTTTGAGGCCTGCGAGTGTTGCATATGCAACGTTTCTATTTAGGGGTGCTTCTGCATATTGCCTGCTGCTTTTTCCATTTTATGTAAGCTTTCTGGGTATCGCATATGCAATTTTTCTGTTTTGGGGTGCCTCTGCACATCATGTATGCATATCTTTGCTCTTTGGGTACATTGGCGCCTTGCTGGACAACACATCTATGTCGCACATCACATAGAGTGTTCCCATCGTCATAGTGCCCAGAACAATATCTTTGTGTTCCTTCCTTTTCTCCATTGCATCTGCAACCTGAGTGGAAAAGCCCCAAAAGCAAAAGGGATTAGTTGGGGTCAGGACGTGGTCAGCACACATCTGCCCTAGCCCCAGGAGAACGTGGTAGGTCTCAGCCGACAGGTGACCTGGCACTTCGACCTTGACATGGTTGCAGCCAGACAGGAGAAGCAGCACCACCTAGGAGCCACTAGGTCAAGAAGGGACGCCCTGCAGAGGGGGAAGAAGCTCCATCTCAAGACACGCCACAGGAGAACGGTCTGCAGAGTAAGAGGCATTTCACTGAAGAGGAGCTCCACATCCTTGTTGACTATGTAACCGATAACCATTGTGAGATGTTCCCGTATTCGGGGAGCACGTTTATAACCACACAACGAATGGCGCATTGGCAGCATGTCACAGACCTCATCAATACCTTAGGTGTTGAGATGCGCACTGCTGAACAGGTCCAGAAGTGGTGGAATTATCTCACATGGGGGACCAAGCATAAGCTCAGTGTCAACCTGACATCTGCATTGGCCACTGGAGGTGGGCCACCAGAGGAGGGTACAACGTCCTTTCATCACGGGATGTTTTTTCACAAGGTTTTTTGCCGTGATTTTTTTTCTCAAAAAAAACCATTGAATTTTTTAGGGTGGGTTAGTAAATTATGTATATGGGGTGTGGGTGTTTGGGAATAAATACAAATGAAAGAAAATGGGGCGGTTGGGGGGAACCCCCCCATAAATAATGTAAAAAAAATTTGATGGGTTTTGTCAGTAAAAATATCACCGTAAAAAACCCCACAAAATAATTCCTGCGATGAAATGACATGGAACCCAGAGGAGGAGAAGCTGACTCCAGTCGAAGAGGCCATGAGTGAACTCACAAGAATTCAGTAGGTGCAAGGCGTGAGACGCAAAACAATGCCACATCCACAAGTATTGTTCTTTTTCCACATTTTCAGGACCTGTCTCATTGTACTGTACATCAGGCACATGCGATATGCGTCCACCACACACATCATTGGCTGTAAAGTATCATGTTTGTATTGTCACCTGGTTCTCCGGGATACCTTGTGAGGATGCATATCTTAGCATCCTGCAATGGCACTCTGTGGATTTAGCAGCCTGCCGAGGAATCCGTGCCCACAGATCACTGCCTTGTGTAGCAGGCTTTGTGAACTTGCAACTTGGCTTGTGTAATGCAAGGGGCAACACTAAACAAAACATTGTGAATAATAACTGATGATGGGTCATCATGGCAAGGTGGGTAGTCAAGTGTAGTCCAATTGAAACGTCCGTAGACAGCCCATGCAAAAGGTTAGGGTCATGAAACATGCTAATGAGTGTGTCTGCTTGCATTGCATGTCATGTAGGTGCATGGTCGATTTACAGATGTGTTCATATAGTTCAAAATAGTACCACCTGTCTCACATGATAGCCCTGTATATGTCCATCAGTCGATGCATGACAGACACATGCCTTCTCCACTGCATCGTGTCTGCCTCTTTAGTACACCTATGTTTCCATTAACGTCATGTCAGAAATGCTGTATATCCGAGGCTTACAGCTCACAGTGTGCCAAGCCACGATGTCAGATGCATGGGTGTCCTGCCATTTTGTGTCTGTCTGCCCTTTGATGCACCTGTGCATGTTTGTGAGGACACACATGACTCCAAATGTCAATTTCTGTGCAAGTGGAGGTGATGATGCAGTGGATACAGTGTAGGAGGAGGAAGAAGAGGTGCTGGTATGGCAGTCCAACAGTGGAGGCCGTGGTGCACTGTACCATGAAAATCCACAGTTGGTATAGGCCATTATCAGTCATGCTCTGGCCTCTTCGGACTCTACTGACTCAGCTGATTTGGATACATAACCAGAAGTGGAGGACTCGCTGAGGGATAAGGTGAGTGTCCCAACGGGAGGCCATATGGGGCCGATGGGTCTGCAGTGGGCAGCTGGCTTCACAAGGCCTGTCAGTGGCGGGCCCCACATCTGCGGTGGTTATGGCTGCAACGCCACCATCCCATGAGTTAGTGTCAGGGTCTGGGGCTGAAGTCCAATGGAGGGATGCAGACCTGCAGCCAATGACAGGGACACTGGAGCAACGGGCCTGGTTCCTTGAATCACGCTGACGTGGGCACCGCACATGTGGTGGATTTGTGCAGGCTGGAGATACAGTGTTGGAGCAGCAAATGTTGCATACCGCCATCTGGCATGGCAATATGTTGGATCGAATTGCAGAGGGCATGGATCGACTAGCCGAGAACATGACCCCACCAGTGTTCTGGGATGTGCAATGGCCGCAGATCATACAGTCCTCAAGCTGCTCCCACAAACTGTGCGTGGAGGCCAACATCAAGGGCAGACAGGCTGATCTGAGGTGTCTGCGGGAGTCCCTGTGGCATAAGATGTCAGCAGCTCATAGATCCAGGATGACATGTGCAGGTAACAATGGGTTGATGGACTTTTTCCTCATATGTGCTGTTTGCATGATTTGCAACTATGACTGGCAACATAACATGTCCCATGTTGTTGCAGTGACCCTGATTCAACCAGTGACTGCATTCCATGGGAGGTCTGCCCTGTACCCTTTCACCTCCCTATTCCCCATGCCCTCTGCCATGCACTGGCCTTCCTTTCAGAAATGTGGAGGTATGGTTTCTGGTGGAGGTGATAAGGGAATCACATCAGGGCAGCTCTGTCAGCATTGTCTCTCGTGTTATATCTGTATTAATGGTCACCATGATCTTGGCATGCATTCAAACACATGTGCTTTCTGTGGGTGTTATCAGTGAGCCACAGTAATGTCAGTACAGATGTGTGTCTGTCCACATGCATGTGTGTGTGTGCCCTTGCACTTCAATGTGTGTGCACTGTTTCAGAGGTTGCACTTCCACAATTGACTAGACATATTGTGAGAATATGCAGCACTTATCACACTTGAGCCATTTGCAGTATTTGCCGTATTCTTGATCTACATCCTCATTAACGTCCCGCATTCTCTGTGCATCTGGACTCTGTGCATTTTGGTTGTTCACCACTTGCCTCACTGACCATTATGTCTTGTTGCTGCCACCTACTCTCTGTCCACACTACATTTTGACCTGTGCCAGTGCACCATCCACCCCCTTATCCACTCAGAGGACCTGCCCTGCTACCATTCCACATCTAATACACATGTCCACTGTCCGGTCTTCACAGTCTCGGCTGCTTTACTTCATGGCCTTGCCTCTGGTGACGCAGATCTGGGCATTTGTCTACATTGACTCCACAGGACAGGTTTGACACACCTGCTGCATGTAGGGTTGTACAGCTATGCACATGTGTACCCCTGACGGACTGTACATGTGTTCCCAATTCAGATCACTTGTTGTTCATGGTTCTTTTCAGTATGTTCTCACCACTTGGATGTATTGCATGACTTTTTTTTCCATTACTTCAAATCCAGCACTGTGAGTGACTGCACGGTGTGTGTACACATTGTGGGCACATGCATGTGGTAAATCATCCACTCACCCAGTATCATCTTTTGTCTCTGTAGGTGTTTCCAGTGCACCCTGTGATCCCTGCACACTTACTGTCTCATCCAGGGTGTGTGGTCTGTTGGAGGGTGAGTGAACAGCTGCATATTGTCCTCATGTCCATTTACACTGGTGTCCAACAGGGGGGTTCGTGGTTGAAGGCACTTATTTGCGGGGATGTTGCAGACATAGGTCTCTTTCTGGTTTGCAGGCCATTGTGGGTTGGGCATGTTGTTTATGTATGTTGTCTATGTAATCTGAAGCTGCTGATTGACCTTTCATAGATGGCATTTCCTTTCCAGTCTGCCCTTGTCCCTCACCCACCTTTGTCCTTACTTGCCCCCAACATGTGCTACATTTCCATCTATGTGCCTTCCAGGCTCTCTGACCATGCAGCTTGTTTTCAAGTGTTTCTGTCTCTGTCTTCCTCTCTTTCCCACCTTCTCTCTGCCATTACCCACTGTAATGTCTGAAATTTCTCTCCTCATCTCCCCGCCAGCCTGTCTCCTCCTTGCACTGCGAGTCTCCTATCCCCCTCTGTTTTTTGTCTCACTAGTGTGAGGCTCAAAACCTTGGCGTCATCTTCGACTCCAATCTCTCCTTCTCTCCACACATCACAATCCTTGCCAAGAAGTCTCACTTCCAGCTGCACGTCCTCAGAGGTATCCTACCTTGTCTCGCCTTCCCCCAGAATCTCACTGTCTCCAGAGGTCTGGTTCTCTCCATACCGGACTACTGCTACAGACTCTTGCTCAATCCCCCTAACTCTACCTTTCACCCTCTTCAACTAATCCAGAACAGGACTGCAAGACTTATCCTCAAGCTCTGAAATCTCTCCACTGGCTCTCTGTGGTCACAAAGTTCAAGACCCTCTGCATCATCCACAAGGCTTTCTGGGTCGTGGTCCTCTCTATATCCAAAACTCTCTTCCTAAATACCTTCCTTCTAGAGCCCTCCACTCAGCTACCTCAAAATCTCTGTGGGTCAGACACTTCTCCAAAGAGAGAGTGGGGGGTGGGTGGTAGTTCTCTCTCCTCTGCAAGTGCATCCCTCTGGAATGGCCTCTCTGCCCCTCTCAGACTTGAGCCAGATCACCTGAAGTTCCAGAAGCTGCTCAAGACCTTCCTATTCTCTTCTTCCTTTCTCTCGCTCTCCCCTGCTAATCTACCTGTCTGCTCATCCTGACTTGTGGCATGGTTGACCTCAGAGTCACACAGAGTACCCTCCCCTTGACCTGTCTCCATGCACTACCTTCTGGCCTACCCTGCACTTCCGTTCTGAGACTGCACCCATGTAGTCCTCTGACGTCTCCGCACTTACTCAGAGACCTGCTGCCCTGACTGCACTTTCCCTCGTGCCCCGCCCTGCACTTCCCCCTCTCCCTCTCCCCTGCACTTCTCGTTGCACTTGCATGATCTGAATGTGACAAAGCCTAGTAAGATCGTTTGTCTTGTCATCCCTATGTCTCCCCCTCCTTTGTCTTGTGGTGCTTAGAATCACTTGTGTAATCATGTGTTATAAATGCCAAATCATATCATATAATATTCTCTTTCTCCCTCTCTCTCTCTCTCTCGCTCTCTCTCTAATCCACTGCTATACATGCATCACTCTGTGTCCTGTCTCCATCTTGCCGTCTGCCATCCTCCTCAACAGCTACCACACTTGTACTTCCACTCCTGAGACCATCACCTCCTCGCTTAGTGTCCTTTTCCTCCCCTGCACCCATGGGTGACCCAAAGGCACACATGACACCTGACAGTGGGTGTGCAGACCTTGTATGCCTGCTATCAATGTCCTCACTTGTGCCCGCATCCCGGGGCTGACTAACACCTGTTTCCAGGGTGCATGTTGTGCTGCGCTTGTAATCTGTTTGCTTTGCTGCCAGTGATTTCTCTGTTGGTGTGTTCTGCTGTTGGGATGTTGATAGTTGCTCACACTTGGTTGTTTGTACTTCCAGACATTGACACTGGGTGGTCCATGGCTATTTCCTTGTTCCATTCCTTGTTGCATGGCTTTGCAAGTTCAAAATGTTTTTTAGGGAGGGATACTGTGGAAAAGAGAAAGGTGGATACCTTGTGCAGGTTAGTCAAAGGCACTCAGTGTGGCACTTGTGGTGTAGTCTACCACTGTGTGGGTTGTTCAGTTTGTTTCCTTGTATGGAGGTGAGCGGGTCTGGCTTCATGGGTGCAGGGACACATGGTGATGGTAGGCTGGTGAGTCCATGCTTGCTGTTTTTGCATGGCAATCAGGGGGGTACTGTTTGCGGGAAGATTGTTGTGAGGTGGACTGTCACAGTGGGCCACATGTTGCAGTGTAATTGGGTGCATGGAGGTGCTACCTGCCCTGACCTTGTGCTGTTTTTCTCTACTGAGGCATTCTGCAGGGGAAGTTCTTTGCTGCAATTGAAGGGGACATTGCTGTTGGATGTGTGCACACAACACATCAGCAGAGTTGAGTAGTTTGCAGACCTATGGAGGGGAGCATCAATGTATTCAACAGTACAGCTGGTGCAGGCTCAGAAGGGAAAAGATGGGAGGTGAGATGTACATCGTTCTTGCAGTGCTCTTGCATTTCTCAAAGTCTGCTGCTTTCATGTGAATGTGTATTGTGGCAATACTTGTTGTCACAGAATGGGCTGGCCATGCCACCTGTATATCGTTGTGTGACATGCATACGTTGGCCAGGGCAGTCTTGACAAGTGTTAGTTTCTTTTTTCCATTTTGTGCTGTGCTTTCCTACGTGTGTTCTGTTGTGTGTTGTTGCGGGTCTACATGCACAATAGTTGGTAGTGTCCATGTGACAGTGGTCGGGTACTTTGTCGCTTGTGTTGTGTGCTTTGTTGTAGACAATGTAGGGGAACCTCACAACAATCAGTCATAGTAATGACATCCAATTCCCGGTGCACCCTTTTTCAAGTAGAGCAAGAGCTTTATTTTATGTACTAGAATGAAAGTGGTGACACGGATATTATTAGTGCACTACCACAGAGCTCGCATCAAAGCAAGCAGCACATTATTACAATGACAATCGTCATGTGTGATTCATTTCATTTACAGTGTTCATCCCCAACCTCAATGGCTACGGCCTATTTACATGCTATTATTCACATATAGACCCCTCTCCCATTGGCCGTATCATCTCCTCCTCCAACTTCTTCACACGTGGGTGACAGTCTCTTCACCTTGGATCATTTTAAAATGATTGGTTAGGCTTTTGAATACACCACCCTATCTTTATGTCTGACAATGTGATGTGCGCCTTGCCGTCAACATGAGCTCGGAAGGCAACTTCGAGTTCAGTCTGGTCCTTAATAACAGAGCAACTCCTTTCTCACCCAGACATGCAGGCGCCCACCATCATGCCTCCCCGCAGAAATCTTATAAACATTGGTATCCCCCTTTGCTCTCCCTGGTACAAGTCACAGACCTTGTTTTTCACTGTTCCCCCCTTTATCAGCTGCTACGTCCAAGGGGTAGACCTGGTGTTCTTGCATGTCCTACTAATCCTTCTAATTCTTGAAGGATTTAGGAGTTTTATCCCTGGGTGTCTGGTTATTCAAATGGGATGAGAATTATCCTGGGGGCATTGCTGTCCTGGATCTCAGCTTGTGTTTTGGCAGCTCTGGACCTCTACCCTGGCTCTCATGGTTATGGCCTTCACAATCGGCCGCAGCCCTACTCCCATTTGACTGCTCACATACCTGTGTAATTGTACACAGTTCTGCCTAGATACTTTTGTATGTGTGTGTACATGCGTGTTCCCTGCCTTGCCTGGGGGCTGGGATGTGATAGTCATGCAAGAGAAGAGGCCTCATTGTTTTGTGTTTCCAACAGGCCATGGGAGGATTCAGGCCTACTCTCAATTACAGTGTTAGTTCATGCTATGCCTATCATCGACATACAATGTATTCTACGTGACACTTCTGTGAAGCAAGTGGTTAGTTTCCCTTGAATATGTATATACTTCTACAATGCAAGTGTCTCCCTCCAGTCACCACTACCCACATGATTCCCTCAAACCCACCTCTATCCATTCCCCATGTGCTAGTATACTTTCTGCAATCTGAATCGTTTGGCAGGGGCTGGGATCTGAACGTGCATCCCAACAACAAAAAGGACAATGTTGTTTCAATTTGCTATGACTGTGTCAATGTTTGCTCCATGTTATTTTATGTGTAATGGACACACACAGTTTGCCTCTCCCAGACACATATTCTCAGTGTATTGTTATGGACACAGAGGATAGGCCCCAAATCATCATTGAATGGCGTCAGGGCTGTGGCTTCATTGTGTGTGTGCTCCACAGGGGCAGTATTTTTAGGTAAAGTATGTTTGCACCAGCTAGTTGTGTGCAGCCTCTCCCTGTACCCTTTGGCCAACCAAGGGCAAGGGTGGTGCCTGTGGCTCAGGGCAATGTCCCACCTGCATATCAACTGGTATGCTATGCTGTGTGGTTACATTGTGCAGTACACATGCTGCGACAATGATTTTACAGGTGTTGCATTACATCTTATCTCAGCTGGTGTGGCAGGATTCATGTATGGTGTCATCATGAGTGGTGATAGCGGGTAGACACTGTCCCCTGATCATTTGTACATGGTATTAATGGCACTTATTGTCATGGTCTGTTGTTTAGTGTGTGACATGCATGCATGCATTCATGTACGTGACAATTCATACTCACCAATGAGCCAGGTGTTGCCATATTTTCCCGATGCCAGTGCCCGGTAGAGTGCTGACTGGTGGTAAATGTAGCTGTCATGCGTGCTGCCAGGGATATTGACATTGACTTGCATGATCACTCCATTTGCAACACAGATGACCTACACATTGATGGAATGCCAATGCTCGCGATTGCAGTAAATGTGCTCCGTCAATCGGGGGCCGTAATGCAACATGTGTATAGTCGATGGCTCAAGTACACGTGTAAAGTGTGCAACCGCATAGAAATCCTGCCACACTCTCTGCCTTTCCTCCAGTGTTCTCTGCCTATGTATGTGCCTATGCAGACGTGCAGTGATGTTATGCAGGCCAATACCTGGTGGAGACAGCGGGATTGTGTGGCCTGAGATATCCCACCAACTATGGTAGTGGTGCGCTGGAAGGAGGCTGTGGCAATGAAATGTAAGGCTGTCAGCAACTTTTCACAGGGTGGAAGGGCCTGGGAGCAGATAGTGGGTGATGTTAGGTCTTGCTCCCACTGCCTGACAAAGTCTAGGATGACATGGGGTGGGAACCGGTACTTAGCATACACCTGGTCGTCAGATATCCCAAAGAGTGTAGTGCATTGTGCGGAAATCCGGGGCATGGGCATCCTCTTCCTCCTTCTATGTCCATGTATGATGGCTCCCACTATTGCAGCGTTCATTGTGGCTATGCAACGTTTGCATGGTGTGCATTTCATGCTTTATACGCATTGGATCCTTTGGACCTTGTATTTTACACCTGCTACCATGTGGCGATTGGATCACAGAGTTTGCGTGCAACTTTTGCCAATGTGAGATTGCGCGTTGGAATCCATGAATTCGGTTAGGTTTGTTGTGGATTGGGCGTGCCATTGCTTAGCGTGTCCCGTCCCTTAATATGCCCACATTATTCCTCATTCTGCTTGGGAAATGGGGTATATGCATGTTCTGCCCCCTATTTTAATCTCTATACAGGCCACACCCACGCTCTGCATGGAGTCTCACGCAATGCGCTCGGCTGCACGCAGTGACATGCCAGACCAGCGCGTAGTCCCCGTAAGGTACAGAAATGTCCTGCAAAGTCGATTGCATGAATCGACAAATGGGGGTTTTACGTGCAGAATGGCCCCCAAAGTCCCTATTTTCCCCATTCCATTCATCAGGCCCTTAGTATCTTACAGTATTACGTTTGGGGTATTAGCAATACCTATACATCTAAACTATTGCATTAGAGTAGAGATAGGGAGAAATGGCATATGAGGAGGGACAAGCAACTTGTAGGTGTTGTTTAGCTATTTGCCCACCCATTGACTGTCCATGGCCATGCTAATCCCTATGGCCATTTCCACCCAGTTGCTGCCCCTCTCTGCCCAAAACACCTCCTCATGAGAACTCTTTGAGGTTGCTTTAATCAAGCCTTACCATCAAACGTTGCACTCAAGTGCCCACCAGTGTTTTTTCAAAGCAGTCTTCTTAATGTTAATTACCTAATTGGAGTTGTAAACCCACCACTGGTGTAATAAAAACACCTTATCAGACCTGCCTTGAGCCACTCGATTTATTAGCACTCTGCCTGTCCTTCACTGAAGTCCTGGTAAAAACAAGCATTGGCAAAGCCAACAGTTTTGGCTGGTGGATAAGTATTTACCAGGTACTGCTATTAGATACCCAGGTACTCGCACCATCAATGGCCAGTTAATAGCACTACGGATGTGCCTAGCAACTGCCTTTCCCACGCCTACACTAAGCCCAAACTGTCGGCATTGCCATTGCTTGTTTTTCAAGTCTGTGGCCTGACTTCCATGACATGTAAATGGTATCCAGACACATGCATTTTGCCATTCATTTCACACCTTGAACTTCAGTAACTCATGTATGTTAATAAAACCTTTTTATTTATAATAGTCCCTTGAAGAGTGTGATGCGTTGAGCTGGCCAAACATGGTGTAAAGGTACACCAATCTGTCCTTATAAAAACTAAGGCAGACCATGCCTCTGTGGCCATTAACACACATCTATGGCTTGTGAGACGTGATCTTGACAGAACCACAGTCGCGGACCTGCCAGCAAAGCTAATACTTCATGATCTCATTACGAAAAAAGGAATTCACTTTTGTGACCCTTTTGTTTGCTCCAGAACACATAGGGAAATTGTCAGTTTCATCGAGGCATTGACTCATTTTACTGTGTACGGTCCACTGGGAAATGCATGTTTTAAACTTATACTTTTCTAAATAGTTCCTTGAAATTCAGTGCATTGCTATGAGTCAAACTCTCCGTCAGATGTGAGGACGGCGTTTTTGAATGCTGAAGGCACATCATCTGAGATCAGGAAGCCGTTTGGGAAGTTGTTTGGGGGAGGGGCGCAAATGGGCAGGGATAACAACCAGGACACACACTGAAGTCAAAATAAAGAGCCTGTTGAGAACAGTTCACTCAACCAGAGTCAAGTTGCTGACAACATCAGAAATGGGATTCACAGCTAACAACAACGTTGGCAGTGGCTTAATGTGCGGCCAACAAGAGCCGAGAAAAGGCACTTTCAAAGGTTGAGAGATGGATTTCAGGTTGAAGGTACAGGTCTCCCCTATCAGTTTCCTTATAGACAGCTGAAGGAAGTAGAGTAATCTTAAGAAGGTTCAGGTCAGGGACGGTGTCGGAGGGGTGTCACAAGACTTCAAAACAGCTTGATGGGTGCTCCCAGTGAAGCAATATGAAAACATGCTTTGATGGGATACGGAAAGGGCACTATGAGAGGCCGAACCTGAACCTGGGAATGTGGTCTCTGGGTAAGCATTGCAGAACTACTGTTTTATGAGTACTGAATAACTCACAGTCTGGCATAGCTGCAGCAGCTGTCAATGAAGTGGGCGCTGATGTGGGATGATACAAAGTCCCCTGGATCCGTCGTGGGTAGCGGATAGGGTGGTCAAGGGGCTGGGTTCAAATACTCACTGCATAATGCTAGGCCCAGAGGAGGTACACTGGTATCCCCTGGACAACCCACATCCCCGCTCCACCCCTCAGCTATGGCACAGAATCATCACTCTAGTCCGTTTCTGCTGGCTCCTGACCCTTTTAGTGATGTTCTGTGAGGTATTGATGAATTAATTTTTAAAATACCCTTATGTACCCTTCTCCCTCCAAACCATCTATAATCACATTGAAACATGGATGACCAGGCATTGGATGTGCCTTAACAGCAATAAAACCGAGCTGCTTACCTTCGGTACTGCTTATGCCTGCTCCAAACTTGAATCCAGATGTGTGTCTCTCCACATCAATAACTGTCTCATCCAGGTCTCCAAGAAAGTTAAAACTTTGGGCTTCCATCTTAATTCTGCATTAGACTCCGACTCCCACATCAACCAGACTGTTAAAAACTGTACTTATTACCTGCGACTACTTAGCAATCTACGTCCGTACCTCTCTGAACCAAACTGTGCCCTAGTTGCTACCATTCTCTCCAGCTTGGATTATGGTAATGCCCTTTTAATAGGGGCCCACCAAAGAAACACACAGGCTTTGCAGGTGATACATAATGAGGCAGTGAGGATCATTAAGTGGAAGACTAGAAGATAGCCTATCTCACACAGACAAGAACTTCACTGGTTACCTATTGATGCACAACTAAAATTCAAAACGGCAACGCTAGTGCACAAGGCTTTGTAGGGCAACACCCCTGTTACATTAAAAACCTTGTGACCATGTACAAACCTATAAGAACTTTGCGCTCTTCTACTTTAGCCATCGTTAGGATACCAGCCTACAAAGTTGCTAATAGCCTGGGAAAATCTTTTCCTGTCCAAGCTGCTTTGGATTTGAAATTCTGTTCCTGTGGACCCAAGACTACAAAAATATCTAAGCTGCTTTCGAAGACAACTGAAAACTTTATTATTTCAGTTAGCATCCTCCCCACATTGTCTAGCCAACTGCACGCCTAATGCCCATAAATATGTTGTACTGGTCAAGCAGAGTAGCCCAGAGTAAAGAACATCCACAAAGAACACATGGGGCCTCATTACAAGTGAGGCGGTAAGGGGTTAACGGCACTGGTAAAGGTGCTGGCGCCGTTAACCCTGTACCGCCTCATTACGAGGTTCCCTCGTGGGACCCGCTCTGGACGTCTGGTCAGACCAGACGTCCTTTGCGGGTCCCGCGAGGGGACCAGAATGCTAACAACGGTCCCGTCATTAACGGGCCCGTTGTTAGCATGCTCCCCATTCGGGCTCAATGGGAATGGGGATGGTCCGGGTTCCCTGAATGGGGAAATACCGGGCCCTCCAAAGTCGGAATGGCCCGGTATTTCACCATTCAGGGACCACGGACCCGGACCCGAGTTTGGAAGCAGCCATGCCCTTATCAAGGACATGGCTACCTCCAAACTCGTAATGAGGCCCATAGTCACTTAGGCTGCCTCCAAACTCGGGTCCGGGTTCCCTGAATGGGAAAATAACGGGCCATTCCGACCTTGGAGGGCCCGGTATTTCCCCTTTCAGGGAACCCGGACCAGGACCTTCACCATTCCCATTCGAGCCTGCATAGGGCTCAATGGGAATGAGAAGGGAGCTAACAACGGGCCCGTTGTTAGCTTCCTGTTCCCCTTCAAGCACCCACTATGGACGTCTTGTAAAACCAGACGTCCAGAGTGGGTCCCGCAAGGGAACCTCGTAATAGGACGGAATGGGTTTAAAGGCGCTGGCACCTTTACCGGTGCCCTTAATCCCATTCCGCCCTCCTCGTAATGAGGCCCTTAGTGTTATTGTATAGCTGCACCAAAAGGGCTAGATGTTGAGTGATTAATTCACTGTTGCTGACAGGGATGAAGGGTAGTCCACTTGGCAGCTTGCCTGGGAAGTGTGTGATTTCCAAAATGGCGGCTGAGTCTAAAGAAAGCTCTGTCCATGTTGCATCCTGTTGGGTACATGGTTGAATACAGACCCAGCCTTTCAGTCATTGACCTCCGTGATGTGAATGGTATGCACCCATACGCAATGCAGAAAGGAAGCATCATTGTTAAGGTTCTTTCTTCAAGCAAGAAGTCTCTCTTGCTACAGACCCACTGAAAAGACGTATTGTGAAGTCGAAAGGAGCGCTTATCCAGGCACTTTGAGCCCACCCTTATGCAATGCAGAACGTAGATAACTTGAAAGTGCCTGAAGGGGATGGAAGACATTGCTACCATCTGTTCCTCTAAAAAAGTACTCAACGATTTGGCTGGTGCTCTTGATAGAGGCTGAAGAACTGTATGGTTGAAGCACATGGAGGGTCGCTTGCACAGATGCCACAGAGGAACTCTACGGTGTAAGCACTTGGAGGGTCGCTTGCATAGATGCCACAGAGGAACTCTACGGTGTAAGCACATGGAGGGTCGCCTGCATAGATGCAACAGAGGAACTCTACAGTGTAAGCACAGTGAGGGTCGCCTGTATAGATGCAACAGAAGACTTGTACGGTGTAACTTAAGTACATGGAGGGTTGCCTGCATAGATGCCTCAGAGGAACTCTACGGTGTAAGCACAGTGATGGTCGCCTGCATAGGTGCCACAGAGAAACATATGGTGTAAGCACACGGAGGGTCACCTGCACAGATAGCACATAGGAACTCTGTGGTGCAAGCACATGGAGGGTCGCCTGCACAGATGCCACAGAGAAACTCTACGTTGTAAGCACTTGGAGGGTCACCTGAATAGATGCCGCAGAGGAACTCTACGGTGTAAGCACATGGAGGGTCGCCTGCACAGATGCTAGAGAGAAACTCTACAGTGTAAGCACTTGGAGGGTCAGCTGAATAAATGCCACCGAGGAACTCTAGGGTGTAATCACATGGAGGATCGCCTGCATTGATGCCGAAGAGGAACTCTAAGGTGCAAGCACATGGTGGGTCACCTGCATAGATGCCACAGAGGAACTCTACGTGTAAACAAATGGAGCGTTGCATGCATAGATGCTGCAGAGGAACTCTACGGTCTAAGCACCTGGAGGATCGCCTGCATAGATGCCACAGAGGAACTCTACAGTGTAAGCACAGTGAGGGTTGCCTGCAGAGATGCCACAGAGGAACATACGGTGTAAGCACACAGCGGGTCACCTGCCCAGATACCACAGAGAAACTCTATGCTGCAAGCACACGGAGGATCACCTGCATAAATGCTACAGAGGACCTGCACGGTGTAAGCACATGGAGGGTCGCCTGCAGAGATGCCACAGAGGACCTGTACAGTGTAAACACAAGGAGGGTCACCTCCAAAGATACCCCAGAATACACATTTTTCAGCCTGCCCAGAGATGTGAGCACCTGCTCATTTGATGGCATGACGTTTTTATTGCAGCAGTTGGTAAATACTAGCAATGTCTGGTAGCACGTGGGCGTGTGGTGGTAATAGCTCGCCAATGACTATAAAATGCCTATGCCAACTCTAAAACTGTTGGCTTTGCCAATGCTTGTTATATTTAAAATATACACTTCCGGACTTCGAGAATATATTGCATGATTTTCAAAGTGAAAGAGCTGTAATCTTCTTTTAAATATGGTGCCTTTTTTACGTTATCCTATGAATTACTCACATATAAAGTGATCATTGTTTAATATTTTTTGTGTTGGAGCAATCAATCATTTAGAATTTTCTGTTTGCGTAAAAATGCAAGTGTGGCACAGTGCCAGCGCCAATGCTAGGCATCTCACAGGGCCGGGTGCGGTGGGGTGGCGGGCTCTGGGGGTGAGGGGTCATCTCTTGTAATGGACTTACTTGTCTCCTTTCATGCGCCAGTAAAACCCACTGAAAAGAAACACACCTCGGTCCCTTTTCTGTAGAAATGATTTGCAATTATAGCCTTTAATGGGATCAGACACTTACCCGTTTACATTACTTTAAAATGCCCTCCTTGATGGATCAACAGCTGGCAGTGGTACTGAGCAGGAGGATAACGAGATTTACATTAGAAATGACTCTTTCGGAGGCCGGATCAATTTCCCAGCCTAGCCTTCTCATGCATTTCGGCGCTGGGACATTGTGTTCCGCGACACTGATCCACAGAGCACAGCATAAAATCATTTAGGCGGCTTCGATCTGAAATCCATGGCCTTTTTTCTTAAAGAAAAGTAGCCGCAGTATGTGTTCACCCTACCACGGCTCTACTTATTGTTCCTCGCAAGAATAACACTTTAGTAACTTTCCAAGTGACAGAGCAGCACCTTGATCGAGGATTACAAGCAGCATGGCAGGCAGGCAGGCAAAGGGTTTAGCAATACACGGCTACATGTTTACTATTTATTCGCTTAGAGGTTTTGTGAAGTGCTGTATATGTTGTTTTTGGGCTAATTCAGAGTACGTATGGTCCTCAGATAATTGTTTGTTGTATGGGACTCTAAATGGAGATGTTGGCAAGTGTGCGCCTCGGTTCTTTCATTAGAGATGGCAGATTATGGCCTTGTGCAAGGGTTTGTTCTGCTCAAGGAAAGGTGGTCTTTTGGCTCCTGCGCGCTCCTTGAAATGAGGGCAGATCTGAAGTCTTTACGACTAAAATGTCAATGTCAATGGCAGATGTTGGTCGTATTGTGACACGTGTTGGATGTGAGCAGAGAAACTACTAAGGTGTCGATTCATGGAATTAATGTGCGTCGAAAATTCCCGCGCAGAGGTGCCAAAATGTGAGATTCGCAGTAAAAGTGCGAAAATCGCAGTAAAAGTGCGAAAATCGCAGGGAAACCAGCGAACAATATCGGATGTGCGCTGAAAAAGTGCAGGGCGCACGCCGGCGCACAGGATATCTAACGGCGTGCGCCACAGCGAAATCGCACATAGCGCGGCGCACACAACAAAAGTAGGCGGAACACGGGGCGTAACACTCGGAATGGGGAACAACCCGTCAAAATGTGGGCGTCACGGGGGAAGTACAGGAGGCAAGTGCGCGGAACGCCCACACGCTCGCCTACAACACGTATTCATGGAATCCAATAGGGCAAACCAGCGCATGGTCAAACCAGCGCACAGGCCCAAACACGTCCGCCACAAGAAAGCAGGCGGTAGTGTCCCTGCCCCTGAAATAAATGTGCGCCAAAATGTGCGCCAACAAAAAGCACCTATATACAGCCATGATGAATGTCACATACTGTGGCCCTCTAAGACAAATGACATGCAAAGGGGTACGCGACAAACACGGACACCCGCTGTGTGAAAAAAAGTGTGTGCGTGTATTCTGGGGTGCGCGGAAAGTCCCACACGTGATTTGCCTGGGTACGTGTATTCCGGGGTACGCGGGAAGTCCCACACGCGATTTGCCTGGGTACGTGTATTCCGGGGTGCGCGGAAGTCCCACACACGATTGGCTGGGTACGTGTATTCCGGGGTGCGCGGGAAATTCCACATGCGAATTGCCTTGGTCCTTGTATTCCGGGGTGCGCGGGAAGTCCCACACGCGAATTGCCTGGGTCCATGTATTCCGGGGTGCGCGGGAAGTCCCACAAGCGATTGGCCTGGGTACGTGTATTCCAGGGTGCGCGGGAAGTTCCACACGCTAATCCTGCAGGGTACGTGTATTTCGGGGGTGTCAGGTAGTACTACACGTGAATTGACCGTGTGGGTCCTCCCAGGTGTTCCCTCTACACCCTCCACGGCCCCTGCAGGCAGCCCACACCACAGGGGACTACCCTGCACCCCTGCTCATGTCCCGCAGGCAGCCCATCCACCATGGCCATGCCCCCCAGCCAACCCACATGTCACCTTGCACTACTGATCACCAACGCATGTCTCCCAGCACCCCCACCCACCAGCAGTCAGGGGCACCCTCCACCAGGCCTCCACTCATGTCCAACTCATGTCCCCCTGCACACCCACCCCCCAGCAGTCAGGGGCACCCTTCACCAGGCCCCCACTCATGTCCTCCTGCACCCCCACCCACCAGCAGCCAGGGGCACCCTCCACCAGGCCCCCACACATGTCTCCCATCACCCCCACCCCCAGCAGTCAGGGGCACCCTCCACCAGGCCCCCACACATGTCTCCCACCACCCCCACCCCCCAGCAATCAGGGGCACCCTCCACTAGGCCCCCAAACATGTCTCCCTGCACCCCCACCCCCCAGCTGTCAGGGGCAGCCTCCACCAGGCCCCCACTCATGTCCAACTCATGTCCCCCTGCACCCCCACCCCCCAGCATTCAGGGGCACCCTCGACCAGGCCCGAACTCAGGTCCAACTCATGCCCCCCTGCACCCCCATCCCCCAGCAGTCAGGGGCACCCTCCACAGGCCTCCACTCATGTCTCCCAGCACCCCCACCCCCCAGCATCCAGGGGCACCGTCCACCAGGCCCCCACTCATGTCCCCCTGCACCCTCACCCCCCAGCATCCAGGGGCACCCTCCACCAGGCCCCCACTCATGTCCAACTCATGTCTCCCAGCACCCCCACCCCCCAGCAGTCAGGGGCACCCTCCACCAGGCCCCCACTCATGTCCAACTCATGTCCCCCTGCACCCCCACCCCCCAGCAGTCAGGGGCACCCTCCACCAGGCCCCCACTCATGTCCCCCTGCACCCCCACCCCCCAGCATCCAGGGGCACCCTCCACCAGGCCCCCACTCATGTCCCCCTGCACCCCCATCCCCAGCAGCCAGGGTCACCCTCCACCAGGCACCCACTCATGTCTCCCATCACCCCCACCCCCAGCAGTGCAGGGCACCCTCCACCAGGCCCCCACTCATGTCTCCCAGCACCCCCACCCCCCAGCATCCAGGGGCACCCTCCACCAGGCCCCCACTTATGTCCCCCTGCACCCCCACCCCCAGCATCCAGGGGCACCCTCCACCAGGCCCCCACTCATGTCCCCCTACACCCCCACCCCCAGCATCCAGGGGCACCCTCCACCAGGCCCCCACTCATGTCCCCCTGCACCCCCACCCCCCAGCATCCAGGGGCACCCTCCACCAGGCCCCCACTCATGTCCCCCTGCACCCCCATCCCCAGCAGCCAGGGGCACCCTCCACCAGGCACCCACTCATGTCCCCCTGCACCCCCATCCCCAGCAGCCAGGGGCACCCTCCACCAGGCCCCCACTCATGTCCAACTCATGTCCCCCTGCACCCCCATCCCCCAGCAGTCAGGGGCAGCCTCCACCAGGCCCCCACACAAGTCTCCCTGCACCCCCACCCCCCAACAGCCAGCGGAACCCTCCACCATGCCCCCACTCATGTCCCCCTGCACCCCCACCCCCCAGCATCCAGGGGCACCCTCCACCAGGCCCCCACTCATGTCCCCCTGCACCCCCATCCCCAGCAGCCAGGGGCACCCTCCACCAGGCACCCACTCATGTCTCCCATCACCCCCACCCCCAGCAGTGCAGGGCACCCTCCACCAGGCCACCACTCATGTCTCCCAGCACCCCCACCCCCCAGCATCCAGGGGCACCCTCCACCAGGCCCCCACTCATGTCCCCCTGCACCCCCACCCCCAGCATCCAGGGGCACCTTCCACCAGGCCCCCACTCATGTCCCCCTACACCCCCCCCAGCATCCAGGGGCACCCTCCACCAGGCCCCCACTCATGTCCCCCTGCACCCCCACCCCCCAGCATCCAGGGGCACCCTCCACCAGGCCCCCACTCATGTCCCCCTGCACCCCCATCCCCAGCAGCCAGGGGCACCCTCCACCAGGCACCCACTCATGTCCCCCTGCACCCCCATCCCCAGCAGCCAGGGGCACCCTCCACCAGGCCCCCACTCATGTCCAACTCATGTCCCCCTGCACTCCCATCCCCCAGTAGTAAGGGGCAGCCTCCACCAGGCCCCCCACACAAGTCTCCCTGCACCCCACCCCCCAACAGCCAGCGGAACCCTCCACCAGGCCCCCACGCATGTCTCCCAGCACCCCCACCCCCCAGCAGTGCAGGGCACCCTTCACCAGGCCCCCACGCATGTCTCCCAGCACCCCCACCCCCCAGCAGTGCAGGGCACCCTTCACCAGGCCCCCACTCATGTCTCCCAGCACCCCCACCCCCCAGCATCCAGGGGCACCCTCCACCAGGCCCCCACTCATGTCCCCCTGCACCCCCACCCCTCGGCATCCAGGAGCACCCTCTACCAGGCCCCCACTCATGTCCAACTCATGTCTCCCAGCACCCCCACCCCCCAGCAGTCAGGGGCACACTCCACCAGGCCCCCACACATGTCTCCCATCACCCCCACCCCCCAGCAGTGCAGGGCACCCTCCACTAGGCCCCCACTCATGTCTCCCAGCACCCCCACCCCCCAGCAGTGCAGGGCACCCTCCACCAGGCCCCCACACATGTCTCCCAGCACCCGCACCCCCCAGCAGTCAGGGGCACCCTCCACCAGGTCCCCACACATGTCTCCCAGCACCCCCACCCCCCAGCAATCAGGGGCACCCTCCACCAGGCCCCCACTCATGTCCAACTCATGTCCCCCTGCACCCCCACCCCCTAGCAGTCAGAGGCAGCCTCCACCAGGCCCCCACACATGTCCCCTGCACCCCCACCCCCCAGCATCCAGGGGCACCCTCCACCAGGCCCCCACTCATGTCTCCCAGCACCCCCACCCCACAGCAGTCAGGGGGACCCTCCACCAGGCCCCCACTCATGTCCCCCTGCACCCCCACCCCCCAGCATCCAGGGGCACCCTCCACCAGGCCCCCAATCATGTCCAACTCATGTCTCCCAGCACCCCCAGCCCCCAGCATCCAGGGGCACCCTCCACCAGGCCCCCACTCATGTCCCCCTGCACCCCCACCCCCAGCAGTCAGGGGCACTCTCCACCAGGTCCCCACTCATGTCCAACTCATGTCTCCCAGCACCCCCACCCCCCAGCAGTCAGGGGCACCCTCCACCAGGCCCCCACACATGTCTCCCATCACCCCACCCCCCAGCAGTGCAGGGCACCCTCCACCAGGCCCCCACTCATGTCTCCGAGCACCCCCACCCCCCAGCAGTGCAGGGCACCCTCCACCAGGCCCCCACTCATGTCTCCCAGCACCCCACCCCCAGCATCCAGGGGCACCCTCCACCAGGCCCCCACTCATGTCCCCTTGCACCCCCACCCCCCAGCATCCAGGGGCACCCTCCACCAGGACCCCACTCATGTCCAACTCATGTCCCCCTGCACCCCCACCCCCCAGCAGTCAGGGACAGCCTCCACCAGGCCCCCACACAAGTCTCCCTGCACCCCCACCCCCCAGCAGCCAGGGGCACCCTCCACCAGGCCCCCACTCATGTCTCCCAGCACCCCCACCCCCCAGCAGTGCAGGGCACCCTCCATCAGGCCCCCACTCATGTCTCCCAGCACCCCCACCCCCCAGCATCCAGGGGCACCCTCCACCAAGCCCCCACTCATGTCTCCCAGCACCCCCACCCCCCAGCAGTGCAGGACACCCTCCACCAGGCCCCCACTCATGTCTCCCAGCACCCCCACCCCCCAGCATCCAGGGGCACCCTCCACCAGGCCCCCACTCATGTCCCCCTGCACCCCCACCCCCCAGCATCCAGGGGCACCCTCCACCAGGCCCCCACTCATGCCAAACACATGTCTCCCAGCACCCCCACCCCCCAGCAGTCAGGGGCACCCTCCACCAGGCCCCCACACATGTCTCCCATCACCCCCACCCCCCAGAAGTGCAGGGCACCCTCCACCAGGCCCCCACTCATGTCTCCCAGCACCCCCACCCCCCAGCAGTGCAGGGCACCCTCCACCAGGCCCCCACTCATGTCTCCCAGCACCCCCACCCCCCAGCATCCAGGGGCACCCTCCACCAGGCCCCCACTCATGTCCCCCTGCACCCCCACCCCCCAGCAGTCAGGGGCACCCTCCACCAGGCCCCCACTCATGTCCAACTCATGTCTCCCAGCACCCCCACCCCCCAGCAGTCAGGGGCACCCTCCACCAGGCCCCCACACATGTCTCCCATCACCCCCACCCCCCAGCAGTGCAGGGCACCCTCCGCCAGGCCCCCACTCATGTCTCCCAGCACCCCCACCCCCCAGCATCCAGGGGAACCCTCCACCAGGCCCCCACTCATGTCCAACTCATGTCCCCCTGCACCCCCACCCCCCAGCAGTCAGGGGCAGCCTCCACCAGGCCCCCACACATGTCCCCCTGCCCCCCCACCCCCCAGCAGTCAGGGGCACCCTCCACCAGGCCCCCAACCATGTCTCCCAGCACCCCCACCCCCCAGCATCCAGGGGAACCCTCCACCAGGCCCCCACTCATGTCCAACTCATGTCCCCCTGCACCCCCACCCCCCAGCAGTCAGGGGCAGCCTCCACCAGGCCCCCACACATGTCCCCCTGCCCCCCACCCCCCAGCAGTCAGGGGCACCCTCCACCAGGCCCCCAACCATGTCTCCCAGCACCCCCACCCCCCAGCAGTCAGGGGCAGCCTCCACCAGGCTCCCACTCATGTCCCCCAGCCAACACGCCATCACAATCCAGATCCCAGGCTCCTATGCCCACCCAAATACCACCCCACGCCACCCCAGTCCAAACACCCAACCAAGCTTTACATCCATTCAAAATGGAAATACCCATTACATGATAGATAAAAAATAAGCAGTATGCGCATGAGTACAAGTCCGTCAGACCCACACAATGGCAACACATGACTGTGAAAACCCACATTCTGACAGGCATGAAACCAATGGGAGAAGTCCACACATTGAAGTAAGAAACAAAAATGTATTAAAGTGTAAATGAAGTGAATGAAATATAAACAAAAAATAATGGCAACAAATATAAAAAAGCAGCATGTCCACAAAAATAATAAATAACGAAAATGGGACTCCAAAATAACCGTAAAGAAATTGTGTCCAAAGTCACTGTCCAACAAAGCAAATCCAAAGGGAAAGTAAAGTGAAAATCCATTGCTCCATGGTAAAAAAAATAATAAAAGATGAAGGCCACAAATCAACTGTCAAACTATGTACAAAGAGCAAATCCAGGGTCCATGATCCCAACGATGTAAATGAAACCTACAATAAAACCTACCTAACTAATAACTATATACAAAAAAGTGGGGCATAGTCCAAGCGCCCCAAATTAAAAAAAATAAATAAAACCTAACACTAATTAACTATGTACAAAGGCGGCGGGCTAGTCCAGCAGCCTACTCCGTGGTGTCCCGGGCCAGGGCATCATCGAACTCCTGTTCGATGTCCCGGAGGCGGTCCTGTTCCATGGCCCTGAGGGTCCGCAGGGACGCCGACATGTCCTCCTCCAACTCCCTGCGGATTCCCTCGAGGCACTCGGCCCGCCTCAGGGCCCTCCGCATGGAGTTCTCCGCCCTGACCATCGTGAGCCGCGCCTCTTCCGCCCGCCGCCGCTCCGCACCTATCTGCTGGCCCAACCACTGCCACACGGAAAACACTTCCCGTCCTGGGTCCTCCTGCCCTCCGGCCAATGCCTGCCCCTCCGATGTAGATTGCCCCGAGCCATGATGCCTCCCACGTTGACTCCTCTGCTGTCTCCGACGCAACTGCCTCTGCCAGCACGACGGCATCCAGGCTGATGGAATCCACCGACACCGTTGTGCACGTGCCCTGCCCAATGATGCCGGCACATCCTCCATCTGCTGGGGTCCAGTTGCTGTGGTGTCCACCTCTGCTGGACCTCCGACTCCCGACTGTGGCAGGGATGCGATCCCCACCAAGCTGGCTGCGTTGGTCAGGGCAGGTCCACAGGGGGCCCTGGTGGCATCTGGGCCGGAAGACGGCATGGAGAACGACTGGCGTATAGTCTCCACAGAGGAGGAGAGGGCCGCCAGATTGGTCGACACATGTATGAAACCCCCGACCACGGCCGATCCCAACTGGGCCACGTTGGCACGGTGCTCTTCGTGATGACGTGCAAGCTCCTCCCGGGAAGCATGCACGTCATCACGAATGACACCCGTGCGCAACGCGACACCAATCAGGACCTTCTCCATATGGCCACAGGTCCCCTGGTCCGCAGGTGGAGGGGATTCAGATGACATGGACATCCCCCCTACCTGCGGATGGGCCTGGGATGGGGCATCCCTGCTGGTGCATGGTGGTGCAGTCACAGTGTCAGGGACAGTGACATGCACAGGCCCCTCCACGGTGACCTGTGCTGCCTCCTGCCCCTGCCCCTGGTCTGTACCACTTGCACCAGCAGGGATGCCCCCACCAGGCCCCATGTGCGCCTCCGTAGCGGCCTCCTCCTCCTCTGTGGAAACCACCAACCTGGATGGCTCCACACCGTCTTCCGCTGTTGCAAGCCCCTGTGGGCGCTCACCCACCCCTTCCGCTGCAGCCGTGGGTGTATCCCAGCCGCTTTGCTCCACAGCGCCATCTCCGCCCTCTTCTTCACTTGCCGCTGTGTAGAGGGAGACATAGAACACAAGCATCAGGGTACTGTACAATGGTCCCCTAGACAGGAAGCAATAGCAGATGAGTGGCACTGTCAAAGATCACTTCCATCATGTCCCTCCACAACACATGGGTCAGTGCAGGCAAAACACACACAGCAACAGGCATGGCACATGCTATGGACATTTGGATACATGTCCAAGGGACTCTCCAAACATACAATGTTGTTATGGAACTCACATGCATCATGGGTCATGCCTATCACATGCACACACATCAACGTAATTTCATCCATCTGGCCTTGTACACCCCAGACACAGTGGATACAAGGATAACTAGGCTGCATCTGTGAATCTGTACATTGTCACAGACATGTGTCATGCATCCATGGCATTCACAAGTCACAGACACGCAGGTCAGACACACAGACATGGATAACATACATGTACATGGCATCAGCACCCATCCCTCACCCCCACCCATGTCCAGGAACAGAGACTGGCATGCTCTCATGTGTCCAATCCGCATAGGGCTCCTCATGTTGCATTTAAACACATGGACCAACCGTGTGGTTCACACATTACTGGTCTCACATGCATGACCATGATGTCCCTGCACACATACATGCGTACATGGCCTATGTCACACATACAGGCAAGCATCAGACAACCAGCACACTGCAACATGCCCTGTCTCACACAGCAATGCTTGCCCACTTACCGCTCAACTCCAGACGGGTCTGCCTCGCAAGGATCTGGGCGTGGAGCGCTGGGTCTACACGTTCCAGGACCCTCACCTGGATGGTACTTATGCGGCCCGGCCCCGCTCCACGAGGCGCCTGGCCTTCAAGAGGGTCCTGGACCTCAAGTCCTCCCAGCGCTTCTTGACTTTCTGGATGTTGCAGGTTGCCACCCCCTCCGCGTTGATGGCAACCACCAAGTCGTCCCAGATCCTGTCCCGTCCTTCCTTGTTGGCGCGTGACGATCCGAAGAGGGCATCATACTGCCCCAGGACTTGCTCCACCAGGACACCAACTTCGGTGGCACTGAAGCTGGTGCCCCTCTGCCTCTCTGGCCGGGGGTTGCCACTGGTGCCAGATGTTGCAGTGCCCGACATGGCAACCCCAGAGGCAGGAGTAGGTGGGCAACTGGGTCCTGGGGCTGGGCTGTGGAGTGATGGTATACCAGTCGGGAGTCTTCTGTTCCAGCAGGGGTGGACACAGCAACTGGACCCCTGCAGATGGCAGATGTGCAGGCACAAAATGGCAGGGCACGGTGGCAGCAGGCAGGCAGGCAGCAGCAGATGGCTCGTGGGAGGCTGCTCGGGGCTCTGGGGGGCAGTAATTCGGCCTTCTGGGCAGGAGCGTGGTCTTCCGTGTGCTTACGCGTAGCCAGCTTGATACAGAGTGAATTGGCACGTGAAAATCCTGCACGTCAACGTGAAATTCGAGGAAAGGGCCTTAGCGCATAAGCGCGTCAGCACGCATACGCGATTCCATTGGACCAAAGGCCCTCAGCGCGTAAGCGCGTCTGTGACGTGACGCGCGTGGGTGTTTCCCTCATAGCACGTGATGACAGAGCACACATGGAAACACTGCACGTCAGAGTATCATTGCGTGTAATTGGATGAAAGTGCGCGTACACGCAATTGGCCTGGGTACGTGTAATGCAGGGGTTCACGGGTATTCTCACTCGCGATTTGCTTGTGTACGTGTATTACAGGGGTGCGCGGGAATTCTCACACGCGATTTGCTTGGGTACGTGTATTACAGGGGTGCGCGGGAATTCTCACACGCGATTTGATTGTGTACGTGTATTACAGGGGTGCGTGGGAATTCTCACACGCGATTTGCTTGGGTACGTGTATTACAGGGGTGCGCGGGAATTCTCACACGCGATTTGCTTGTGTACGTGTATTACAGGGGTGCGCGGGAATTCTCACACGCGATTTGCTTGTGTACGTGTATTACAGGGGTGCGCGGGAATTCTCACACGCGATTTGCTTGTGTAAGTGTATTACAGGGGTGCGCGGGAATTCTCACACGCGTTTTGCTTGTGTACGTGTATTACAGGGGTGCGCGGGAATTCTCACACGCGATTTGCTTGGGTACGTGTATTACAGGGGTGCGCGGGAATTCTCACACGCGATTTGCTTGGGTACGTGTATTACAGGGGTGCGTGGGAATTCTCACACGCGATTTGCTTGGGTACGTGCATTATAGGGGTGCGTGGGAATTCTCACACGCGATTTGCTTGTGTACGTGTATTACAGGGGTGCGCAGGAATTCTCACACGCGATTTGCATTTGCATGTGTACATGTATTACAGGGGTGCGCGGGAATTCTCACACGCGATTTGCTTGTGCACGTGTATTACAGGGGTGCGCGGGAATTCTCACACGTGATTTGCTTGTGTACGTGTATTACAGGGGTGCGCGGGAATTCTCACACGCGATTTGCTTGTGTACGTGTATTACAGGGGTGCGCGGGAATTCTCACACGTGATTTGCTTAGGTACGTGTATTACAGGGGTGCACGGGAAGTTTTACATGCTCACCAACAACACGTATCCATGGAATTGAACGGGGCTAAGGCATGCGCACAAAAAAACGTGCTAATCAGGAAACACGTACGCCAGCAGGAATCATGCGTACGTCGACCCGCGCAGCATAAAAGTGCGCGCAAACAACAAACAAGCTCAGACGCCAGGATGAATATACCGTTCCTAGCAGCAGTGGCTGTGGGTTACCAAAGGAGGAGGAGGAGGATAGTGAGGGCCCGAATTTTCACACCCAGAACCAGCCTTTTTGGGATGCCTGATGACCAGGTGTATGGGAGGTACAGGTTTCAACCTCACATAATACTGGACCTGGTGAGTGAGTGGGAGGATGACCTCACATCACCGACCCTGTGCTCCCAAGCACTCAGCCCCCTGGAGAAGGTCCTTAATGTACTGCACTTCTTGGCCACTGGATCATTTCAGCGGACAAGTGCCATAGTGGGTGGGGTGTCACAGGCCACGCAATCACGCTGCCTACACCAGGTCTTGAACATCATCACTGCACGCCCATCAGTCCGCAGGCACATATACCTTCCCAGGACACCTGCAGAAAGGCAGGCTGCTGCCCTGGATTTCTACGGTGTGGCACAATTCCCCAAAGTGCTAGGTGCCATTGACTGCACCCATGTGGCACTACGTCCCCCCAGGGCATCTGAGCACATCTATAGGAACCGCAAGCACTGGCATTCCATCAACGTGCAGGTAGTATGTAATGCCAAGGGAATCATCACCTCAGTATATGCCAACTATCCAGGGTCACCCCACGACAGCTTCATTTACCGAATGTCTACCCTAAGCCGGGACAAAGAAGCTGGGCGGCATGGCGATACATGGCTGCTTGGTGAGTATGAATGCCACTGCACATGCATGCATGTCAGATGCAGAGTCATGTCACTACCCCACTAATGATACCCATCACCTCCTCACCAGGGGACAGTGCCTACCCTCTGAGCACCCACATGATGACGCCAATTCGGAACCCCATCACGCCTCCCGAGGTAAGATACAACACAGCCCATATTGCAACCAGGGGCATAGTGGAGCGCACATTCGGAGTGCTCAAGTCACGCTTTCGCTCCCTTGACCGTTCTGGCGGGCAGCTGTTAGATGCGCCCCCAGTAGTGTTCAGGATCATAGTGGCAGCATGTGTCCTGCACAACGTTGCAACACGCCGGGGCCTGGCTGTGGACATGGTGGTGCCCCCACATCCCCAACCACATGTACGCCCGCTGCGCATGGGAGGGGAAAGGGCATGGGGTGAGGCAGCCCGTATGCAGCTGGTGGCTAATTACTTCACATAGAAATCACACCCCTGTGGAGTGCACACAGACCTGGCACATACCATCTGATAATCAATGATGACTCGACCCGACAATTATGAGGAACAAAGGGACAGTCAACTGTCAGAACCATAGCAGCCTGAGATTGTTCATGTAGAAGTGTCACAATGTGTGCATCCCTACCTACACAAACACCACCAATGCAGTGTCATCAAAAGACACACTTCCATGCAGCAGAAATGAATACCCACTTGCAAAATACTACATGAGAACAGTGTCATGTCACCCAGCCCCTCCCCGGCACGGCCACACAACACACCATGGCATGTCATGCAATGTGAGAGCAAACAAATGAATCCCCACAACATGCCCCAAGTGTCACCAACTACAGTGTCCCTAATGGAAACTGGTCACACATTAAATGTTCACAGTAAGGCAGGACCTACAACACACATTACCAAATACTTACCAAGAATACCAATCACCTACACAACCTCCAACCTACCTTAAACATGACAGTACGGACTTAAAAAATTGGTAGCCTCACTACCTGATAATGCCAGCACTTCGAACACTTCCAAGTATACAGTGTTCGCGCCACGCAAAAGTGTAGGTGCACTGCTTACAACATGGTCTCCAGTTCCAAAGTAGACCGCCTTGTGAAGACATGAGAAATGGACCTGCAAATTAGGAGGATGAGATGTATGCAGAGGCACATATCAATACAGCATGCAGTGTACAATACAACAACAATATGCACTAGGAATGTATACACAGTATTGACTAGAGACTGGCCACACATCAAATGGGAGTCCAACGTCACTGTGTACGTCAATGTAACTTGGGCACACCGTTTGCAAGCCCATAGAAACGGGAAGCAGGAGGGGTGTGTGTCACACAAACCCAAGCATCTGACCCAAATTCATGACAAGCCTGCATATGCCCAGCCACAATACAGCGTATGCCCACGGGAGCCACACAAGGCAACACACTGTCCAAAAAATCAAAAGTTTAAAAAAATAAATAAATTAAAAAAAATAAAAAATGGCCATTAATGGGCCTGGGGGGGTGGGGGAGGCCACCCAAGAGGTCTGAGGACAGGGTGCACACCAAAACCCACCTGTGTGGATCTTGCGAAAAAAAAAAAAAAAACACCTACATGGGCTTATGGCCTGCACGGCTACCCTATTGTGGGAGAATCGCTGCTGTCGCTCTCCTCACCCTCTGCAGCTGCCTCAGGAGGTGGTGGCACTATGGGAGGCAGTCCACACAAAGCCCTAGTCTGGTCCTCCATGGCAGCAAGCATGCAGGCCTGGAAGGTCTGGTTCTGTAGGATAATCGTGCGGAGGTCACCATGCAATAACTCACGGGATGACCGGACCTCCTCACGAGTTGCCTGCATCTCAGCTGAGAGCGTACGTGTGAGACGCTCCAGCTGCTGTTCTGTCCTTGTGTTTGTTGAAGCCTCAAGCTCAACAAGAGTCGTCCTGAGGTGACGGAGTTCCACCCTCAGGGCTTCCCTGTGGCCCTGGGACTCTATGGAAATGGCTTCCCGCAGAGTCGCCAGTGCCGCCCGCCTGTCCCTGTCGGACACCAACATGTCCTCCCTGTGTGACTGGCAGATGGAGTCTGTTGCCTGCTGTAGTCGCTCCATCAGCCTTTCTGGGGGGACAATGGAAGTGGCTACCATATCCATGGCCTGAGCCATCATCTCTGATGATGCTGCCTGTTGGGTTGCCATACCGTATATGGATTGCTCCCATGCGTTATTGCCAGGTGGCGTACGGCCACCATGTCGGCGGGCACCACACCTGTCTGGGGCAAGGCGAACTGCGCCTTGCTGTGCCGGCACTGCCTGAGGCTGCAGGACTGCATTCCCCCTCTGATCTGCTGGCCCAGGAACAGGATCAGATGTTGCGGAGTGTGACCCTGCATCCGTAACCACCAAAGGCGTACCTGCCAACACTGACATCCCCATTGAGGGTTCTACCCCTGGTGCAGGTGGGTCGGACAGAACAGAATCCCTCCCAGGAACACTCACCTGCGACGGCACATAGGTCTCATCATCCGAATCGACACCTGAATACAGCTCGGGGGAGGTGCACCCAGAGACACCCCTTGAGAGCACGACCTGCAGCAGTTGTGGGTTCTCACGCACCACACACCACGTTGCTCACTGGTGGTCGGTCGGCACTGAGACCCCTCCTGGGTCTGCACCATCTCCACAACCCCAGCAGTATCAAGTGCGTTATCCCCTGCAAAGACATAAAAGAAAAGAAATGGAAACAGGCATTAGCACTATGGCACACAATTAGGACTGAGAAGCTACAGAAACAGTACTTGATTGACACATGTCCCACATGACTAAAACCCTCCCATGCATGCACTGTCACTGCGTGTGAAGGGGAGGCAGATGGCACACATTGATGACACCAAGATGGAAGATGAACACATTTGCTGCATGCTGCCTAGCAGTGGCATCACACATTGGCCTGTGATTGGCAGGTCAAATACACATGCCATCACACAGATGGCATGTACCCTAACCATAAAGTGAAGAGGGAGAGGAGGGCACCAATTGTTCATTCAGTCTAGATTGCTCATGAAATAGCGTTTTTCATTGAAATGGTTCAAATGTGTAACCTGGAGCTGCCAGTCCAAAATGGTCCTATAGCACAGGGACATGTCTAAACAAATGATATCCAGGAAACAAAGTCAGTCCATTGTACCATAGCCATGTCAGACATGTGACAATAGGACTGAGAAATGCCTAGTAAAAGTGGTGGAATGCAAACAATCTGCCTGAATAAACAGAGAAAAATAAGCAACAATGTTGTGGCAAGATGACACTTCAAGGGCAACTGGCGTGGTGTTGGGCTAGATGTCTACTGTTGGCAGAAGGGATACTGCTATACCCAAATGCTGGTGCGCAGAATGTATTGGATGAGGCACATGGGTGACCCAAACCACTCAGGCACACACACCCTCACCTGGCACCCAAACAGAAGCCCCCCCACACACACCATGCACATGGATGACACACACATGCATGTGCACTCACCGGACAATGCCTCGTAATCTGCCAGTTCTCCCACGCCTTGGATCTGTTCCTCTGTGACGTAGGTCCCAACAACATGCTCATGTGGAGTGAGTTCTATGTCCTCTGCTGGAGACCCACCTCCAGTCACTAGAGTAGCGGCATGACTTGAGGCCAGCTTATTCTTTGCCCTGCGCTTCAGGTCATTCCAGCGCTTGTTGCATTCAGTAGCTGTGCGCCTCACGATTCCAAGGGCACTTATGATGTCTGTGATGGTCTGCCAGTGTGCCAGACGTTGTGCAGGTGTGTTCTTGGATCCTGCAACAATCACCATTTCGCGGTCATGTGCGGACACATACTCTACAAGTGCATTCAGTTCGGCCTCATTGAAGCTGGGCTTCCTTGACGGGCCGGACTGTGTAGCCGTGTCTGGGGCATCAGCCTCTTCTGGACGAGCACTCTTCCTCTTCCGCTTGGAATGTGGTGGGGATCCTGAGTGTCCTACGCCGCTCTGGACACTAGGGGCAGGAGCCCTGGTGGACTCTGTGTTAGGGAGAATTCTCTGTTTAGGCTGAATTTCCTAACCTAGTGAGTCCCCCAGCAGCTTTGCTGGATTTCTGGAGTTTGTTTTTTTCCATCCTGCCAAGAGTGAGACTCTTTTTCTCCCACTCTTGGACATGTATGTGTGTAATTCCTTTGACTGTCAATGTGTTCTATGGGCTATGGGGTCTCTTACTCCATAGGGTCTCATATGTTTTTCTATGTGTGTTACACCGCACCCTACGTGCCGTAACACTGGGGCGTCCTAGCGGACCCCCGTCATAGACTCCATACCCGGGGACTGACTACTGTCTCCCCGGGCATGTAAAGTCACCATTGGCTTTACTAGACCTAAATTTACTAACAGAACTAGTACAAACCATCTTATTGTGGACGTACTAGTAGGGGTAATTTCGATTACTCCTGGATCTGTTATTCGAGGGGGCATTGTCCCGTCCCCCCTCGTCGAGTTTTGGCTGGTGGCAGTGGAAACTACTTGTTATGTTCGACCCCGAATATAACTCTATGGGATTCTTCCCATTGTTGGAGATTGATACTTTTTCTCATTAGTCTCTAACATACCACCGGTCTACTTATCTTAAATAAGTCTATCGGATGGTATTTTCTGCAAGAACTCGGCTTTTTAAAATGGCGTCTGTGTTCGTCTCTGTGACTCCTAAACCAAAGGTTGAGCCCTTTGTTCCACTTTTGGCGGGCCTCTGTACAGAGACCCTCCAAAGTGGTGCCATTCTGTCTGGGTTACCACAGGGGTGTGGGAGGGGTTTAGGCACCCTGGACCGAGTTGCCTTGCCAACTCCGGTCGCACTCTGGTGTGATTGGCCCAAGTGGTGAGCCTCCCCGCTCACCACTTAGCGTGTGTTGATTGACAGCTAGGCTGGATGAATGGGGGTTTTCTGCATAAAAGCAGGGCTTTTGGGACTGGATCTTCAGAAGTCGCCACAGGACCTAAGAATCCGACGAGGGTAAAGCTGAGCCGACCTGCAACGACGACACCTCCGGTGGAGCCCTGCTGAACCGACTCACCACTTCCCAACGACAGAGGAGATCTCCCTGCCGGAGAGTCTCTTCCCCTGACTGGTGGGAACAACCAGTCCCCTTTGCTTTTTCTTCGCCTCAGGACACAGTGGTCGAATTGCCCGTGCAGAGCACCTCGGCAACCGGATAGCCACTACCCCTGTACCGCGACCAAAAGGTGGTGCCTTGTGACGGAGCACTCCGCGGCTGGTCTCTTCCCTGGTGGTGCACCAGACTTCACTTTTCTTCGACGACGAGATCATCTCTACTCTTGGGAAAGGCCCAACGTGCATCCACCAGCAGGAACAACTGCCCCGGCCGGAGCTGTCTCTCCACAATCAAGGTACTGTGTCCGCCTGGCTTCCCTTGTTGCCGGATAGAGTGAGGTGTCTTAATCTGCGCCTCTCCATAGGGTCGCCTCCAAGCTTTCTCTAGCGTGCTGTTCTGTACTGGTTCAATCTTCCAATAACAATTTGCTACACAGACTCGAACGCATTTCCACAAAGAGACTTTTTGGGACATATCGCCTTGCCTCTCTCCGAGTGGGCCTGGCCTCTGAACTTTATGATCTATTGTGGTTCTTGTCTTCTTGCCTTGCATTTTTTCCCGTGAAGTATTGAACTGTGTTGATTTCGTAACCTACTTATTTTTCTCTCCCGTCCTAACGAATACTAGAGTGCCATCTAGGTGGCAGTATACACCTCTGTCTGCAAATAAGTGATGCTGGTAAAACCTAGACTTGTCGAACTATTGTTAGGGGGATTGATCTTTTGCTGCGTAGAGTAATTGTAATTGTAATTGAATTGTTTGCCTTGATAGTGCCAGAGTGTTTTCGATAGATGTTCCGTTATAAATAAATACCTGTATATCTTTACACTGAAGCTTTGTTGCTTGTTTGCTTGTCTTACTGTGAAGAATTGCCCTATATTGTATACTCCACATACTGCTTAACTCTTCTTGAGAGAAGTCTGACTGCTCAGCCACAGCTACCAAGTGAATCTGTGTGGTACAGACTGCTACCAAGTGGGTTTACTGCCAAACACCTGTAGTCCTAAATCTTTTGCAGTGGTCCCAGAGGGAACTGTACAGGTTTCCGCCTAACACTCTGTACTAGGAGTGTGGGATTGCACACTCGGCATGGGTGTTGGTGCAGGCATTAGCTCAAGTGCGATGGTGTCAGGGGGAATGTCAGCAGGATGGACTAGGACCGACACTGTCCTGGCTGGGTGTGTGAGAGGTGGGGTGGATGGAGCTGCAGCTGCCCCTGCAGCCTCCCCAGCCTGCCTACGCGGGGCAGCAGATGACCTAGCTGCACCCTGCAAGTCACGGCCACGTCCCCTACCGGATCCACCACGGCCACCACTTGGGGCTCGGATACCTTTGCCACCCTTACGGCTTGTTCGCCTCCCAGCCATGGCACTAATGTTATTGTGCGGATGGGAGTCGCTGTGAACTATTGTCCTGGGCAATTGGGGGTCAAAGGGGTTGGGTACCAGATGGTAATCGTACCCTAGTGCTCTAGCAAGGCTGTATGTCACCCCTGGGGAAAGATGACGGGTCACGCAACGCACAGGCACCCCAAAAAAGGGAAGTAAGGTGCACACAACCCCTCCTAGACCACGTGTGTGGAAAAATAAACCTGCACTACGCTGTGGCACCCAGAAACACAAGAATGAATGTATGCATGTCACACGCAGCCTAGAATGACCTCTGAAGGGGTACGCGACACACGGGGCAAGCACAGATGTTAAATACGTGCGCGACTCACCGTCTGCCAGGAAAAAAAGCGTAAAAAAGACGCGTGTGTGCGCGTTGGCAACACCCCCGCCAAAAGAAGAATTGTACGCTGTCTGAGGAGACAGGACAACAGTAGAAGGGAACGCTGTTTGAGGAAATAGGCCCAGGAAAAATAGGAAAAGAGAAAAAGCTGTCAGAGGTAACAGGGAGTACGAACTTGAAACGCTGTGAAGTAAATCGCTTGTGAACCGACAAGAAGTACAGATTTCACCCACTCGCTCTCCATGAAAAGCACGTACAAGGAAATGGTGTTCTACACGTACCTTTTATACACACGTCACAGACACCCATACGCGCTGAGGCCATTTCCACCAATTACACGCTTTGACACTCGGACGTGTATTTTTTTTTGTACACGTGACATTCTCTACGGCCATGCACGTGATGTCACAGATGCGCCTGGGGGCCTTTGGGCCAATGAATTAACGTACGTGTGCTGACGCGCTTACGCGCTAAGGGCCTTTCCTCGAATTACATGCAGACGTGCTGGATTTTCACGTGCCAAATCACTCCGTATCAAGCTGGCCACGCGTAAGCACACGGAAGACCACGCTCCTGCCCAGAAGGCCGAATTACTGCCCCCCAGAGCCCCGAGCACGCTCCCACCTGCCATCTGCTGCTGCCTGACTGCCTGCTGCCCACGTGTCCTGCCATTTGCTGCCTGCACATCAGCCAGGGGTGCTGTTGCTGTGACCACCCCTGCTGGAACCGAAGACTCCCGACTGGGATACCATCGCTCCACAGCCCAGCCCCAGGACCCAGTTGCCAACCCACTCCTGCCTCTGGGGTTGCCATGTCGGGCACTGCAACATCTGGCACCAGTGGCAACCCCCGGCCAGAGAGGCAGAGGGGCACCAGCTTCACTGCCACCGAAGTTGGTGTCCTGGTGGAGCATGTCCTGGGCAGTATGATGTCCTCTTTGGAAGGTTGCGGGCCGACAAGGAAGGATGGACTTGGATCTGGACGGACATCGTGACTGCCATCAACGCGGAGGGGGTGGCAGTCCGACTATTCCATCATGTGAAGAAGCGCTGGGAGGACTTCAGATCCAGGAACCTCAAGAAGGCCCGGCACCTCCTGAAAGCAGCAGATGCTAAGGGGCGCTGGGGCCACTTGTCGGAAGATCAGATGAGGGTCCTGTAACGCATATCCCCAGCGCTCCACGTCCAGGTCCTTGAGAGGCAGACCCGTCTGGAGTCGAGCGGTAAGTGTACATGCATACTGATTGTAAGCTGTGCGTGTGGTGTGTGGCAGGAGTGTGCAGGTTGCACATGTGGTTTTATGTGGCCAAGTATGGGGGGGGTACAGGGCCGTGAGGCTGACACATGCGAGGGCTCTCATGTGTGACACATGGATGGTGCTTGTGTGTGCAGGCTTGCATGGCAAAGGATGTGGAAGAATGATTGGTAGGTGTGACATGGATGCTGATCTGAACACTGTGACAGTTGGCGGAGGTGCACACATGCATGCAAGTGTGGTGGTGTGTGTGCATGTGTAGTGCACTCCCTGTGTCACATGTGATGTCTGGCTCACCTTTGCCTGCTCATGCTGTTGTATGTGTATGGATGGTGCTGGCTGTTGCGATATGGCTGTGGTATGGCTCATGTGTGCAAGTTGAAATGACATGTGTGTTGGGGATTGTGATGGCATGTCTGAGGTTTGCCAATGCCACTCATGTACAACTGTCATGTGTTTATGAGTCCATTATCCAGTGCCATGATGCGTCAACTGATGAAGAGGGCGGAGAAGGTGCTGTGGAGCACAGCGGCAGGGGTCGCACCACCAGCCGGAGACGCAAGGCCCGGCTCCCCTCCCAGGTTGTGATCTCGTCGGGGAGTGAGGAGTCCGGTGCCGCGTCCGAGGCCGCAGCTGCCGAGGGGAGGTCCAGGAGGCAGGGGTTGGAGTTGGACTCCTCGGCAGCAGAAGGGGCAGCTGGGACCCCACAGGCCCAACGGAGGAAGATGGCACAGAGTCATCCAGGTTGGTGGGGGGTTTGGTGGAGGAGGAGGCCGTGCAAGCAACAGAGGCGGGGTCTGGAGGTGGGGATTCCACTGGTGCTAGTGGTGGAGTGCAGGACCAGGGACAGGTGGCAGCACAGGCCGCCGAAGAGGTGCCTGTGTGCAATCCTGTCCCTGCTCCTGTCACTGCATCATCTTGCACCAGCAGGGATGCCTACCTCCAGACCCGTTCTCAGGGAGGGGATTAGCTTACACCAACTGGCCTTCCTCTCCCTGTGGATGTGGCTATCCTGCAACAGGTTGAGCCTGTCCAGGGTGGGGTGGCGTTGCGTCAACGGGCCATGCGAGCTGACCTGCAGTCTTTCCATGGTGAGACTGCACGTCTTCTCGCACGGCTCGTTGACCGCGTTGACCCACTGGGACAGCTCACCATGGCCGGATTCCTCCGTTTCCTGGACCTTGTTCCGACCCCCTCCTCAACGGAACCCCCTATGCCCCAGTTGTCCTCCATGCCATCTTCCCACCCATGTATCACCTGGGTGCCCTGTGGAGCTGCCTCTGACCGTGCGGCCAGGCTGGTGGACAACAGATCCCTGCCACAGTCGGGAGTCGGACGTCCAGCAGGGGTGGCCACATCAACAACTGCACCCCAGCTGGAGGAGGATGTGCAGGCACCATCGGACAGGGCACATGGACAGCAGCAGCAGCAGCAGCAGCAGCAGCAGCAGGAGACTGTAGGTGGGAGCCACGATGGCTCGGGGCCTTCGACATCGGAGGGGCAGGCATCGGCCGGAGGGCAGGAGGACCCAGGACGGGAAGTGGCTTCCGTGTGGCAGCGGTTGGGCCACGCCATAGATGCGGAGCGGCAGCGGGCAGAAGAAGCACGGCTCACGATGGTCAGGGCGGAGAACTCCATGCGGAGGGCCCTGAGGCGGGCCGAGTGCCTCGAGGCAATCCGCAGTGAGTTGGAGGAGAACATGTCGTCGTCCCTGCGGACCCTCGGGGCCATGGAACAGGACCGCCTCCGGGACATTGAGCAGGAGTTCGATGATGCCCTGGCCCGCAACATCCAAAAGTGAGCCGTTGGACTAGCCCGCTGTCATTGTATATAGTTAATTAGTGTTAGGTTTTATTTATTTTTTTTAATTTGGGGCACTTGGACTATGCCCCACTTTTTTGTATATAGTTATTAGTTAGGTGGGTTTTATTGTAGGTTTCATTTACATAGTTGGGATCATGGACCCTGGATTTGCTCTTTGTACATAGTTTGACAGTGGATTTGTGGCCTTCATCTTTTATTATTTTTTCACCATGGAGCAATGGATTTTCACTTTACTTTCCCTTTGGATTTGCTTTGTTGGACGGTGACTTTGGACACAATTTCATTACGGTTATTTTGGATTCACATTTTCATTAATTATTATTTTGGTGGACATGCAGCATTTTGATTTTTGTTGCCATTATTGTTTCTTTTGATTTCATTCACTTAATTTACACTTTTATACATTTTTGTTTCTTACTTCAATGTGTGGACTTCTCTCATTGGTTTCATGCCTGCCACAATGTGGGTTTTCACAGTCATGTGTTGCCATTGTGTGGGTCTGACCGACTTGTACTCATGCGCATACTGCTTATTTGTTATCTATCATGTAATGGGTATTTCAATTTTGAATGGATGTAAAGCTTGGTTGGGTGTTTGGACTGAGGTGGTGTGGGGTGTGATTTGGGTGGGCATAGGAGCCTGGGATCTGGATTGTGAAGACGTGTTGGCTAGGGGACATGTGTGGGGGCCTGCTGGCAGGTGCCCGGCACTGCTGGGGAGTGGGGGTGCAGGGGGACATGAGTGGGGGCCTTGTGGAGGGTGCCTGTTAGGGAGAATTCTCTGTTTAGGCTGAATGTCCTAACCTAGTGAGTCCCCCAGCAGCTTTGCTGGATTTCTGGAGTTTGTTTTTTTCCATCCTGCCAAGAGTGAGACTCTTTTTCCCCCACTCTTGGACATGAATGTGTGTAATTCCTTTGAATGTCAATGTGTTCTATGGGCTATGGGGTCCTTTACTCCATAGGGACTCATATGTTTTGCTAAGTGTGTTACACCGCACCCTCCGTGCCGTAACACTGGGGCGTACTAGCGGACCTCCATCATAGACTCCATACCCGGGGACTGACTACTGTCTCCCCGGGCATGTAAAGTCACCATTGGCTTTACTAGACCTAAATTTACTAACAGAACTAGTACAAACCACCCTATTGTGGACGTACTAGTAGGGGTAATTCGATTACTCCTAGGTCTGTTATTCGAGGGGGCACTGTCCCGTCCCCCCTCGTCGAGTTTTGGCTGGTGGCAGTGGAAACTACTTGTTATGTTCGACCCCGAATATAACCCTACGGGATTCTTCCCATTGTTGGAGATTGATACTTTTTCTCGTTAGTCTCTAACATACCACCGGTCTACTTATCTTAAATAAGTCTATCGGATGGTATTTTCTGCCAGAACTCGGCTTTTTAAAATGGCGTCTGTGTTCGTCTCTGTGACTCCTAAACCAAAGGTCGAGCCCTTTGTTCCACTTTTGGCGGCCTTCTGTACAGAGACCCTCCAAAGTGGTGCCATTCTGTCTGGGTTACCACAAGGGTGTGGGAGGGGGTTTAGGCACCCTGGACCGAGTTGCCTTGCCAACTCCGGTCGCACTCTGGTGTGATTGGCCCCAGTGGTGAGCCTCCCCGCTCACCACTTAGCGTGTGTTGATTGACAGCTAGGCTGAATGAATGGGGGTTTTCTGCATCAAAGCAGGGCTTTTGGGACTGGATCTTCAGAAGTCGCCACAGGACCTAAGAATCCGACGAGGGTAAAGCTGGGCCGACCTGCAACGATGACACCTCCGGTGGAGCCCTGCTGAACCGACTCACCACTTCCCGACGACAGAGGAGATCTCCCTGCCGGAGAGTCTCTTCCCCTAACTGGTGGGAACAACCAGTCCCCTTTTGCTTTTTCTTCGCCTCAGGACGCAGTGGTTGAATTGCCCGTGCAGAGCACCTCGGCAACCGGATAGCCACTACCCCTGTACCGCGACCAAAAGGTGGTGCCTTGTGATGGAGCACTCCGCAGCTGGTCTCTTCCCTGGTGGTGCAACGATCTTCAACTTTCCTTCGACGACGAGATCATCTCTTCTCTTGGCAAAGACCGGACGTGCATCCACCACCAGGAACAACTACTCCCGCCGGAGCTGTCTCTCCACAATCAAGGTACTGTGTCCGCCTGGCTTCCCTTGTTGCCGGATAGAGTGAGGTGTCTTAATCCTCGCCTCTCCATAGGGTCGCCTCCAAGCTTCCTCTAGCGTGTTGTTCTGAACTGGTCCAATCTGCCGATAACAATTTGCTGCAAAGACTCGAACACATTTCCACTAAGATACTTTTTGGGACATATCGCCTTGCCTCTCTCCGAATGGGCCTGGCCTCTGAACTTTATGATCTACCTTGGTTCTTGTCTTCTTGCCTTTCATTTGTCCGTGAAGTATTGGAACCGTGTTGATTTCGTAACCTGCTTATTTTTCTCTCCTGTCCTAACGAATACTAGAGTGCCATCTAGATTGAAGCATACACCTCTGTCTGCAAATAAGTGATGCTGGTAAACCTAGACCTATCGAACTATCGTTAGGGGGATTGATCATTTTCTTCGTAGAGTAATTGTAATTGAAGTGTTTGCCGTAATAGTGCCAGAGTGTTTTCTATAGATGTGTCGTTATAAATAAATACCTTTATATCTTTACACTGAAGCATTGTTGCGTGTTTGCTTGTCTTACTGTGTAGAATTGCCCTATGTTGTATACTCCACATACTGCCTAACTCTTCTTGAGGGAAGTCTGACTGCTCAGCCACAGCTACCAAGTGAATCTGTGTGGTACAGACTGCTACCAAGTGGGTTTACTGCCAAACACCTGTAGTCCTAAATCTTTTGCAGTGGTCCCAGAGGGAACTGCACAGGTTCCCGCCTAACAGTGCCCCTGACTGCTGGGGGTGGGGGTGCAGGGGGACATCAGTTGGACATGAGTGGGGCCCTGGTGGAGGCTGCCCCTGACTGCTGGGGGGTGGGGGTGCAGGGAGACATGAGTTGGACATGAGTGGGGGCCTGGTGGAGGGTGCCCCTGGATGCTGGGGGTGCAGGGAGACATGAGTGGGGGCCTGGTGGAGGGTGCCCTGCACTGCTGGGGGGTGGGGGTGCTGGGAGACATGAGTGGGGGCCTGGTGGAGGGTGCCCCTGGATGCTGGGGGGTGGGGGTGCTGGGAGACATGAGTTGGACATGAGTGGGGGCCTGGTGGAGGGTGCCCCTGACTGATGGGGGGTGGAGGTGCAGGGAGACATGAGTGGGCGCCTGGTGGAGGGTGCCCTGCACTGCTGGGGGGTGGGGGTGCTGGGAGACATGAGTGTGGGCCTGGTGGAGGGTGCCCTGCACTGCTGGGGGTCAGGGGTGCTGGGAGACATGAGTGGGGGCCTGGTGGAGGGTGCCCCTGACTGCTGGGGGGTGGGGGTGCAGGGGGACATGAGTTGGACATGAGTGGGGGCCTGGTGGAGGGTGCCCCTGACTGCTGGGGGGTGGGGGTGCAGGGGGACATGAGTTGGACATGAGTGGGGGCCTGGTGGAGGCTGCCCCTGACTGCTGGGGGGTGGGGGTGCAGGGGGACATGAGTGGGCGCCTTGCGGAGGGTGCCCTGCACTGCTGGGGGGTGGGGATGCTGGGAGACATGAGTTGGACATGAGTGGGGGCCTGGTGGAGGGTGCCCTGCACTGCTGGGGGGTGGGGGTGCTGGGAGACATGAGTGGGGGCCTGGGGGAGGGTGCCCCTGACTGCTGGGGGTGCAGGGGGACATGAGTCGGACATGAGTGGGGGCCTGGTGGAGGCTGCCCCTGACTGCTGGGGGGTGGGGGTGCAGGGGGACATGAGTTGGACATGAGTGGGGGCCTGGTGGAGGCTGCCCCTGACTGCTGGGGGGTGGGGTGCAGGGAGACATGTGTGGGGGCCTGGTGGAGGGTGCCCCTGGATGCTGGGGGGTGGGGGTGCTGGGAGACATGAGTGGGGGCCTGGTGGAGGGTTCCCTGCACTGCTGGGGGGTGGGGGTGATGGGAGACATGAGTGGGGGCCTGGTGGAGGGTGCCCCTGACTGCTGGTGGGCGGGGGTGCAGGGAGACATGAGTTGGACATCAGTGGGGGCCTGGTGGAGGCTGGCCCTGACTGCTGGGGGGTGGGGGTGCAGGGAGACATGTGTGGGGGCCTGGTGGAGGGTGCCCCTGGATGCTGGGGGGTGGGGGTGCTGGGAGACATGAGTGGGGGCCTGGTGGAGGGTGCCCTGCACTGCTGGGGGGTGGGGGTGATGGGAGACATGAGTGGGGGCCTGGTGGAGGGTGCCCCTGGATGCTGGGGGGTGGGGGTGCTGGGAGACATGAGTTGGACATGAGTGGGGGCGTGGTGGAGGGTGCCCCTGACTGCTGGAGGGTGGGGGTGCAGGGAGACAGGAGTGGGGGCGTGGTGGAGGGTGCCCTGCACTGCTGGGGGGTGAGGGTGATGGGAGAAATGAGTGGGGGCCTGGTGGAGGGAGCCCTGCACTTCTGGGGGGTGGGGGTACTGGGAGACATGAGTGGGGGCCTGGTGGAGGGTGCCCTGCACTGCTAGGGGGTGGGGTGCAGGGAGACATGTGTGGTGGCCTGGTGGAGGGTGCCCCTTGATGCTGGGGGGTGGGGGTGCTGGGAGACATGAGTTGGACATGAGTGGGGGCCTGGTGGAGGGTGCCCCTGGATGCTGGGGGGTGGGGGTGCAGGGGGACATGAGTGGGGGCCTGGTGGAGGGTGCCCTGCACTGCTGGGGGGGTGGGGGTGATGGGAGACATGAGTGGGGGCCTGGTGGAGGGTGCCCTGCACTGCTGGGGGGTGGGGGTGCTGGGAGACATGAGTGGGGGCCTGGTGGAGGGTGCCCTGCACTGCTGGGGGGTGGGGGTGATGGGAGACATGAGTGGGGGCCTGGTGGAGGGTGCCCTGCAATGCTGGGGGGTGGGGGTGATGGAAGACATGAGTGTGGGCCTGGTGGAGGGTGCCCTGCACTGCTGGGGGGTGGGGGTGCTGGGAGACATGAGTGGGGGCCTGGTGGAGGGTGCCCTGCACTGCTGGGGGGTGGGGGTGGTGGGAGACATGTGTGGTGGCCTGGTGGAGGGTGCCCCTGACTGCTGGGGGGTGGGGGTGATGGGAGACATGTGTGGGGGCCTGGCGGAGGGTGCCCCTGACTGCTGGTGGGTGGGGGTGCAGGGAGACATGAGTTGGACATGAGTGGGGGCCGGGTGGAGGCTGCCCCTGACTGCTGGGGGGTGGGGGTGCAGGGAGACATGTGTGGGGGCCTGGTGGAGGGTGCCCCTGGATGCTGGGGGGTGGGGGTGCTGGGAGACATGAGTGGGGGCCTGGTGGAGGGTGCCCTGCACTGCTGGGGGGTGGGGGTGATGGGAGACATGAGTGGGGGCCTGGTGGAGGGTGCCCCTGACTGCTGGTGGGTGAGGGTGCAGGGAGACATGAGTTGGACATGAGTGGAGGCCTGGTGGAGGCTGCCCCTGACTGCTGGGGGGTGGGGGTGCAGGGAGACATGTGTGGGGGCCTGGTGGAGGGTGCCCCTGGATGCTGGGTGGTGGGGGTGCTGGGAGACATGAGTGGGGGCCTGGTGGAGGGTGCCCTGCACTGCTGGGGGGTGGGGGCGATGGGAGACATGAGTGGGGGCCTGGTGGAGGGTGCCCCTGACTGCTGGGGGGTGGGGGTGCTGGGAGACATGAGGTGGACATGAGTGGGGGCCTGGTGGAGGGTGCCCCTGACTGCTGGGGGGTGGGGGTGCAGGGGGACATGAGTGGGGGCCTGGTGGAGGGTGCCCTGCACTGCAGGGGGGTGGGGTGCTGGGAGACATGAGTTGGACATGAGTGGGGGCCTGGTGGAGGGTGCCCTGCACTGCTGGGGGGTGGGGGTGATGGGAGACATGAGTGGGGGCCTGGTGGAGGCTGCCCCTGACTGCTGGGGGGTGGGGGTGCAGGGGGACATGAGTGGGGGCCTGGTGGAGGGTGCCCTGCACTGCTGGGGGGTGGGGGTGCTGGGAGACATGAGTTGGACATGAGTGGGGGCCTGGTGGAGGGTGTCCTGCACTGCTGGGGGGTGAGGGTGCTGGGAGACATGAGTGGGGGTCTGGTGGAGGGTGCCCCTGACTGCTGGGGGGTGGGGGTGCAGGGGGACATGAGTTGGACATGAGTGGGGGCCTGGTGGAGGCTGCCCCTGACTGCTAGGGGATGGGGGTGCAGGCGGACATGAGTGGGGGCCTGGTGGAGGGTGCCCTGCACTGCTGGGGGGTGGGGGTGATGGGAGAAATGAGTGGGGGCCTGGTGGAGGGTGCCCTGCACTGCTGGGGGGTGGGGGTGCTGGGAGACATGAGTGGGGGCCTGGTGGAGGGTGCCCTGCACTGCTGGGGGGTGGGGGTGCTGGGAGACATGAGTGGGGTCCTGGTGGAGGGTGCCCCTGGCTGCTGGGGGGTGGGGGTGCAGGGGGACATGCGTTGGTGGGCAGTAGTGCAAGGTGACATGTGGGTTGGCTGGGGGGCATGGGCATGGTGGATGGGCTGCCTGCGGGACATGTGCAGGGTAGTCCCCTGTGGTGTGGGCCGCCTGCAGGGGCCGTGGAGGGTGTAGAGGGAACACCTGGGAGGACCCTCACGGGCAATTCATGTGTGGTGCTCCCTGCGCACCCCTGGAATACACGTACCCTGATGGAATCGCGTGTGATACTTCCCGCGCACCCCTGAAATACACGTACCCTGCTGCTTTTGTGTGTGATACTTCCCGCGCACCCCTGGAATACACGTACCCTGCTGCTTTTGCGTGTGATACTTCCCGCGCACCCCTGGAATACACGTACCCTGATGGAATCGCATGTGATACTTCCCGCGCACCCCTGAAATGCACATACCATGCTGTTTTTGCGTGTGTTACTTCCCGCGCACCCCTGGAATACACGTGCCCTGATGGAATCGCGTGTGTTACTTCCCGCGCACCCCTGATGTACACGTACCCAGGACAATCGCGTGTGAAACTTCCCGAGAACCACTGAAATACACGTTCCCCGCTTGGCGTTTGCTGTTTGGCAGCCCTGTCAACTGGTCCAGGGTTAGCGCAGCCCTTTGCGATGATTTGGGAATTTTGAAGGCTTTTCCTTGCGCGAGGGCGTTCTTGGGGGCGTACTTGGCGCTGCTGCAGGGTCGCTGCGCCACTCTGCACCACAGCTGGTTTTGGAGGTTAAAATCCATGAATTCGCTCTGCGATGAAAAGGATTTTTTCGCACGCGGCTGGCGCAGTGTATTGGGGACACTGTGCGCCAGCGGCGTGCGCCACTTTTGTGCGAATTTCTATGAATTACCCTTTAAGTCTACCTGATTGCCTGCCCACACGCTTCCAGGTTCTATGTGATGTTACCGAAAGGAATTTTAACGGATGAAATGTTATCGGGGAAAAAAATATTGTTTTTTTATTTTTTTATTGTGGTGGTCCCTGCTGTAATGGTTTATTGAGAAGCCACCCTCATCACAGGGAGTCCCCCACCCCCACTCAAGGTTTCACAACAAACGGTTTAAGAGATTCTTTTATTCAGCACTACTTCAGAGGCATATCATGCCCCTTGGATCTCACCCCCTGAGCTACCAATGAGCAAAGAACCAGGCCGGTGAACAGGAAATATATTTGTATTCATTTAAATTAAAAGTAATGGAAATCACACAACTACACATGCCACCTTCTTTGTGGCTCATCAATAACTTTTTGTTACACAAATCAATTATACAAATAAGTGAAGAAAAATGAAACACAAATCCCAATTCTTTGCTTTCCACAAATTTCACTTGAAGAAATAATTAAACTGAACAATAACCAAAACAATTATAAATGTAGTGCTGTGCCCTTTTGATTTTCCTGCACGCTTAAAAAGCTAGCACTAGGGTTTCAAGATCGGTACAAATACGTATGGCAAATATGATTTCACCCACACTTTTGGCTTAAAATATACACAGGGTGATTTAGCATTTTGTTTTTCAGAGCCCCCCCCCTACTTTGGTCTGCTTTGGGGAAGTCGGACAGAAAAATTAATGATTTGGGAATTTTGGATTTTAAACCCCCCCCCCCCCCCACTGAAAGGCCTGTGCTGGGGAAGCTGGATGGTAAAAATGGGAATGATTTCAGAATTTAGGATTTTCAGCCCCCCCCATCTTAAATGCCTGTGTTAGAGGAAAATTGGACACAATAATTGGACTGATCGAAGAACTAGGATACCCCTCTTCATTAAAGGAGTTGGGATCAACAGGACAAAAAGGATTACCCAATTAAATTATAGGCTTTCATTTTCAGCGCACACTGGGAAATGAGCTTTGTTAATTTCAAATTTTAGCACAAATCATCCTGTGTTGTTCCACCAAATGGGGAATTAATTAAATTAATCTTTTTAGTAAAGCAGTCTAAGGATCTACACAGTTTTGCCTCCCCCCACAATCAAGGGAAAGGATTTAAGGCAAGCAGACTCCCCCACCTTTTGATTTCCCAGGGCTCAGTTCTACTTACATAGAAAGCCTCTGTTTAAAGTTCAGGACAGCCACATGCATTTCAGGACACTTTGGAAAGACAGGGCAGGGGTTTAGTAACTCCACTCTCAAGGATGGCCTTCTGCTCATCACTGTAGGCCCCAGTCAGCTTTTAGGCCTTCCTAGAAATAGACAGCTCCACACAGATGCACTCTCAGAAATCTCCTATGGTGTTTCTTTGCAGCTGTCAGAATGTACGTTGCAGCAGCACTCTTTTGATGGTACATTTCAGAAGCTCTCTCCCTTCCTCCTAGTGCTGTTCCCCTTATATAGCAGTGATGACACCACCAATTTTAAAATCTTGGGGAAGTACCCTGACAGAGTTCTTGCAACTAGGATTGAACAGTTACCCTTCTCTCTCCTCCCCACTCCAGCCCGTTTCTACAGATTTGTTTAAGAGTCTGGAACAGACATATGGCAGCTTCATTTACAAGCCCCATTTGTTCTCATGTCAAATTTGTGCAAAAATGTTGTTATGTGGCAAAACTTCATAATTTTACTAGTGACTGCCATAACATATATATTTTCCTTTTCAGTTAATCACAGGGAATTAAATAAGATGATAGCCTGTCCGTACCATTTTGCATGGCCATGTGGCAATTTTCTGTAGTTTCTACAGAAAGCATAACAGTTATGAACATGTAATTTCTTAGCCATATTCCTAATTTTACCCTTCACCAGTTCACCAACTCTTACATTCGGAATATTTTCAGATCAGCCAGGAACCTAGTATAACTGGCCATTACAGTTCCCTAATTTGTCGGTGCATTTTATATCACCAAAGTTGCCTGGAAATTACCTAACAAATGGTACATTAATGAAGAAACTATGTCTTATGGTAATTGGGAAACAGGCCAAAATGATAATAGTCATTTTAAATTAATAGTGAATCTTCATGTGTGACAAATGGCAATTCTCCTGCTTTCAGGTCACATGGTCTCACTGGGCTCGCCTGTAAGCAGAGTTTTTTCTTTATCAGTCTCTTTGAAGTGGGTTACCTCTTTGAAGTTGGAGTTTCAGGCTCCCTTTATTGAATTGTCTTCACAGCTCCCCTCTTCACACCTACTGTCTACATTGTGGTCATGCATCAGCCAGGCAAAATGTTTCTGTGGAGACAGCCAGTCTAAAGAACACTTGGCTTTCCACATCTTTCAGAGCGAGCCACATTTTATTGCAGTTGTAAATACTAGCCTTCCAGTGTTGAAGTTCCCTTTGACATGTGTCCAACAGCCAGCAAAAGGGTTTTCCTTTGGCCTACCACACTTTTCCCATGGAAAACAAAGTGTCTTTTCAAATGTCACTGGTATTTTGTATGCAAAACATATACATAACCTTTTGTCAACACGCACCATGGGCATCATTATAAGTTTGCCGGTCTGGTAACTACGGTACCGGTAAGCTTGCCGGTACCGTAGTTACCAGACCGGCAAACGACAAGTTCTGCTTGCGGTTGCCTTCCCCGCCGCCAGGTCTGACCTGGCAGGTGTACCGTCACCCGCGAGCAGAGCATGTGGATTGCACCGGCACCATTATAAATGGTGCCGGTGCATCTGACCTCCCCATTCCCACTGAGCCCTATACGGCTCAATTGGGAATGGGGAGCATTTCATTCTGGCACCCACAAATTGGCAATTATTGGGTCCGGCATGGCCGTAATGACCCAGTAATTGCCCATTTGTGGGCGCCAGAAAATTTCGCAAGTTTGGCGGCAGCCTGCCTGTTTTACCGGCAACGCTACCGGCAAACTTATAATGAAGCCCCATGTCTTTTTTCCTGACATCTTTCCTGTAAGCAGTGTTACAATTTTCACATTTAAACTGCAAATAACCATCCCGAGCCATTTTTTTTGTGACAGTGTTTAAAAATCCTGTTTTTCATATGAACGGGACCTTTGGTTTTTCTTCTTGCTCTGTGAATTAAAATGCTGCTTTTCCTTGGGTAATGACAGGTAGATCTTTTTCACATATCCCTTCAGTTTTCATTTGCAATCATACATGCAAAGCAGTTTTTGTGTCAGTATTGAAAAGTCCTGCTTTTCATGTGAAAGGGAGCTTTCATTTGGGGCTTTTGAATGCAACCCACAACCCCTAACCCCCGTTTCCCCATGCTTGTAACCCCACCGTGAACCACCCCAACATCTTTTAACCCATTACCCCCACCCTCTATATATTTATTATTTTCATTATTTTTTCTGTACCATTTCATTCGTTATTTCCTTTTCGGTAACATCACTGGATACCAGGCTTTCATGGTGGGTCTGATCATTTGTTGGTAAATGTGCAACGGGGCTTGGCACAGGATGGAGTTTCTTGGTTGAAAGCTGAAGATGGTTGACTAAAAATGTCCTGAACTTAACGCAGTGCCTGTTATTTCTGCTTTTGTTAATTCCCCAGTTTTGGGTTCTATCTTCATAATATACTTCAGCCATGTTTTTTCAATTGGATTGGCTGTCAGAGGTTCTAAGAGAGTGGATCGTTCAGATGGACTTCACATGGGTACAGTTAGTGGGCAGGACAGTTTCTGAGGCTACTTGTGGCCTTTCCTGCACTAGTTTACAGATGCCATTTTAACCACTTTCTAAAATGTAGGGTGCTGCTGTGTAAAAACAGGGAATCGATTTACAAGACCTTACACATGCTCCACAGCACCACTTAGAAACTAGGCTGCACAAATCAGGTCGAAGAGGTCACATCTTTCACCATTGTATCCTCAAATGCCTTTTTTTTGCCAACAGACTAGGTAAAAAGATCATCACTAAATCTGTGTTAGACAATCTGATAATTTTAGCAATTTGTATAATATTTCTGTGCTTGTATCTTAAATACACTCAAATCTTTATTTCTCCCTTGTAATGCATGCCACTCTGTTGCTCCTTGAGGATAGCTGCTACCTTCACAGATCCCCAACTAAAATGAAATACATAGAATATTGACCCTATATTTAAAAATATATATTTTAGTTAAAAACGCCAATTGTTTTGATGTTCGAAGGTGGAGAGACATTGTTGTGAAGTGCCTTCATCTCTCAAATATATTAGGCAATGATTTGGTCTAATCTCTCATATGAACGTATTCACATTACTAGAGCAAGATTTAACATGCTTCCGTTGAGATGCGGTCATAGCCAAATGGCCTGCATCCTGTGTATCGGTATTAAATGCTTACTCTTCCACTCGCCAATGGAGAATTTATTCAATTTTTGTTCCTGCTTGCATGTCAATTAGGAAAAATACGTTAGTCCCTTTACTAAGGACCCTAGATTATGTAGAATGCAGACCAGCTATGTATCATTTATTATTGCAGAAGCACCATTGATAGCATGGCGATGACCTACCTCAGGGCAGCTTTGAAACTCAGGGAAAATGTTTCTGTATTCAAATCAGTTTTAGGAGATATGTTTTTGTATATCAATTTTATTTGATAAATTTAGTCTTCTTTTTGTATTTGTATTTATTCAATTTATAATGCGCCTTTCACCAAAGGTGCTGGTCAATAAAAGAATAAAAAATAAATAGTACCATCAAGTTGGTACACATGAGTAGAAGCTACATCACCAAAAAATAAAGGGAATTTTAAGAGGCTAAAGACAAAAGAAGATAGAGTATAAGATTAGTCTGGAAAATACAAAGAGATGAGGAATGAAGTGAAAGAGGAAGAGTGCTCCAGTGTTTGGGGGCTAAAAAGAGAAAAAGAACGGAAACGAGACGAGGCACAAGGGGACGAAGGAACAGTCAAGAGAAATAGATTCTGAGATTGCAATGGACGTGAGGGGACATAGAACGAGAGTAGAGAGGAAAGGTAGGGAGGGGCCAGGCCATAGGTGCATTTGAAGACAATTGAAAGAAAGTGATACAAGAGATGGAATTCAAAAGGAAAAGTGAGATTGAAAGTAGGGAAGATGTAATAGAGGCACACGTGTGTAAAGAAAGAAGAAGGTGAAAAGAGGAGTAATAAATAGAACAAAGAGGGAAGAGGTGACAGGCAGGGAGACCAAGCAATAAAGATAAACATTAGTCGATACAGGAAAAGACAAGGAAAAAGAGAAGAAGTTTAGTGGCGTGAAAAGAAAGATAATCACGATGAATGTTAAACAAAGCATAACAGCATGAACAGGCAATAAAGGGAATGTGGAGAGAAAAAGATAGGGAAGGATCAAAGATAACGGCCAAATTGTGCACTGAGAGTGAAAAGGAAAGAGTGGATGGAGGAAAGGAAAGAGGGGGGGGTGGAGTGGGAGAAAAAGTAGAAGAAGGGAAGAACACAACCTCCGTTTTTGAGGGATTGAGAAGACATCCAGTTTTGGACAGCTAAAAGACAGTTTGAAACAGTAGAATGAAAGGCAGAATTAGAGGAAGAGAAAGAAAGAAGGATATGGGTGTCTAAAGTGAAAAAAGGAGAGGGCAAAGTACTCAGACTTGGGGAACACTATAAAGAAGAGGGAGCGAGGAAAAAGAGTGTCCAGCCCAAGTGACAGAGTAAGTCTCTTGCGAAAGATAGGAGTGGAACCATTTGAGAGCAGACCCCAAAATACCCAAAGTGGAAAGCGAAGAGATAAGAATGGAGCAGTCCACAGTATCAAATGCCGCAGATAGATCCAGAAGAATAAGAATGGAAGAAAGCTTAGAGTGACAAGCTGTGAGTAAAGAATTAGAAACATGAAGAAGTGCAGTTTCAGTGGAGTGAGACAGGTGGAAACCAGACTGCAAGGGGTAAACAAGAGAATGAAGAGTCGGGTAATAAGCTACCATGCTATAGGCAGCCCATACAAGTATTTTAGAGCAAAAGGGTAGAAGAGAAATAGGATGAAAGTTAGCTGGGGAAGGCGGATCAAGAGAAGTTTTTTTTTAGAATAGGGAGAATAAGCACATGCTTAAAAAGCCAGAGGAAATCAAAATTGTAAAAGAGAGGAATTAATAAGAGAAGAAAGGTAGAGAAGAAGGTGGAGGTTTACTTGGGGGATCAGAGAAGAAGGAAGAGAATCAGAAAAAGAAGCCGTAGGATGAGCACAAGTTAAGAGAGCAGAAGTATTGTGATCCGTAGGGGGAAAACGATGAAAAAGAGTAAAATATTGGAACAAGAGAAGGAGAAGAAGAAATAAAAGGAGAGAGTGAAAGCAAGATGACGATTAGCTACTTTAGACGTAACGTAGTTTGCAAAATCAGAAGGGATTTAAACCCACAACACAATGCCCCAGTCTCATACATATACACACACACGCACACACGCACACACGCACACACGCACACAAACATGCGCAAACTCATGTGTGGCAAGGGTCATGGTTTGGTGGACTGGTGGTACGGTGGGCTTGCGGCTGCCAGTGTTCAGTATTTTTTGCTCACATTCAATAGATCATGGACAAAAAACAAAATACTGTTAATTTAACAAACAGTGTGATTACCATTTTCAATCTTTCATATTAACTTTTGTTAACACATTTCTTTATCTATCAATTTCTTATAGTTCGTTCATCAACACTATTACATGTGTTCTTATCCAGAGTCTTGACATTGTAATAGATGGTTTACAAACATTTATGTTTGAACCGACGTGCACTGATGAAGAAATGGAAGCAAGACAAAGTCCAGATTTACCGATTCAATATAGTGACACTGAAGATGGCTTTCCTGAACCAAATCATATGGACAATGTGTCTACTTGTTGCCATTGACAAATACAGTCATTTTAAAGGCAAAGCTTTTGTCCTTGTGATATTCTGAAGGAGATGTGGTCGGATGTTGTGATCTAGGGGGCAGGAGGGCGCTCCCTTCCTTGTGGCCCACGGGGTATTGCTTCTTTGAATTTGTAACATTGTTTTATGCGGTTGCCAATCGCATTCATAAGGGTTTCAGCCAGTAAAGTAACAAGTCTTGGATTTGAGTGAAATGTTCAAAGGCCTTTTGAAGAATGGGAGTAGTCCTGGGCCGCATTCTGTATGCAAGTTTAAGGGCCTCATTACGACCCAGGCGGTAAGGGGTTTACGGCAGCGTAAACAGCGCCGACCCTTACCGCCTGATTCCGAGGTTCCTTAGCGCCATGGAGGATTTAACACCTGCTTTTAGCAGGTGTTAAAATCCATGGCGCTAAGGGACCTTGTTGTTAATTACGCCACCGTAATTTACGGTGGCGTAATTAACGCCTTCCCCACTCCCATTATGCCCTATGGGGCAAAAATGGGAATGGGGAAGGGTAAATGGGGATTGGGGACTTACCGCCCCGCCAACCTCGGAATGGGGCGGTAAGTCCGCCAACCACCATGGCGTAAACATAGTTTACGCCATGGTGGTAAAGGTACGACCCAGGCGGTAACTTACCGCCTGGGTCGTAATGAGGCCCTAAGACATTGGCAATGCCAACAGTTTGGGCTTCTGTGTAGGCATGGCCAAGACACTTGCCAGGTGCGGTTGTAGTGGTATTACCTGCCCATTGATGGTAGCAGGTGCAAAATGGTGCGAGCGAGTACTTGGGCATATAATAGCAGTGCCTGAGAAATGCCACTTGTGCACAGGTCAGGGCTGTTGGCTTTGCCAGTGTTTGTTTTTGACAGGACTTCAGAGCAGGTCACACAGAATGCCTATGGGTCGAGTGGCTCTGGGATGACATGGTTAAGACATTTTTATTGCACCAGTAGCGGTTTGCATCTCCAATTGAACTATTGGCTCTCAGAGGACGGCTTTGAGGAACGCGCTAGCGGGGGCAATTCGCGTGCAAGGTTTGTTGATGGGGCCAGATTGGGGTGAGCTCGGGGAGTTCCCGTGAGCGGGGGCGTTGCTGGTGGGTGGGGGATCTGGGGAGGCTGTAGCCTTTTTGTTATGGCTCTGGATGGAGGCTAAGGGAGCTGTAGCCTTGTCACAGAACTGTATGCAAAGTTATGTTATTTTATGAGTTGTGTTGTAATGTAACAGACACATGAACCCTCCATAAGCAGCATTTTCTGTAAAGTTGTGAATTGACGCCATTCCATTCACGTATTATGGTTTGAGGGCCACTTTTTTTGGGGCGAGGGGTAGGCCACTTTTTTGGAGCGAGAGGTGGGCCTCTTTTTTGAGGCGAGGGGTGGGCCAGTTTTTTGAGGTGAGGGGTGGGCCACTTTTTTGAGGCGAGGGGTGGGCCACTTTTTTTGGGGTGTCCGGGCCTATTTCTTGTCCCAGTCCAACCCTGCCACGAAGCCTTCGAAAGAGAAATCGTAACACCGGGAGTTACAGCTGGCGTGTGGAGCAGCAGATATCAACGGTACCCTAGGGCCTCCCACATTGATAATACAGGCAGCGAGGCAAGCTGGCTACCGTGGTACTATCCTTGATTCCAGAGATCAGAGAGGCCAATGGGTTCAGCACAGCCAGTGAGTCGGAGGAAGATGATAGCAAACCGAACTGTGTTGAGCCCAAGGTTGCAAGTAGCAACATTTTGAACATAAGGAATTTGAAATAGAAAGAACTTGTGTGTTTGAACTTTAAAGAAAACCCAGTTGAGGTCCAGATGCAGAGGGGTTGCTCATTTGAAAGACTCTGCCCGGGACCCGTTTTGAAGCTACAAGAACCAGAAGGGCCTAGGAAGGGGTGGCGAGAGGTGTCACAGTGGTCTTAAAAGGGTTACTTCAAATCCCTTGTACAATCGAAAGTCTCTGACCCATTGCCAGAGGAAAGCTAGGGGAAGGAAACCATGGATAAGAATGTGAACTGTGGAAGAAGGCAAGTGTGAACCCGACAGAGGGATGCCAAAAGAAAAAAAAGGAGAACGAAAACTCTGCTTTCTGATGAAAAGGAACAATACATGAACTGTGGTAGAAATACATAAACTGTGTTATAGAAAAGCCGTAGTGAACCCGGAGGGAGATCCTGGGGGCGAAGAGCAATTGCCCAAGGTGCAAAGTCACTGAGAGAACTTTTGTTAGTTTGTCCTTGTGAATCAGCAGGCCTTATAAGGCAAGAGACTTTGTCAGGAGAGAGACTTAGCCTCTGAATGGTTTTATATCATTGAACTGGAACTGTGAACCTCATACTGATGAGGCCCAGGAGTGTGCTGTGCTCAGAGGTCTCGCCTTGTCCTGTGCTTAAAACGTGGGGAAAGGAGACCCAGCCATCACATCCTGACTTTTCTGGTGAACAATATCCCACACTCATTTTGTAATGTAGCAGTAAGGATTGGAAATAGTTTTTTTTTAGTACAGGCCTTTTTTTATTTGACAAAACACCACTAGGACTGCCTTATTATTATTTGATGGCCGTAGCTTGCTCCCATCTTAGATTTAGGTTTAGATTAGGTGTTCATCTGACCCATTATAAAGTTCAATAAACACCCTTGACCTGTGATCACTTGTGCCTGTCTTAACTGTTGCCACCATGAGTTCCTTACAACTCAGGCACTTTTCCAGCAGAATTCAAGACCTTGCTAACCAAATCCCTGCCCGAAAAGCCTACCCTTGACCCTCTTCTACCGACCAACTAAAGACCTATCTCAAACAAGCAATTCATAGCTAAACTAATTGACTGAACAGCCTACATCCAGCTATGCCTTTTCACAGAAACCAACTGCCTCCTCGTCCCTGCCCAATCCGGCTCTCGACCCGCATGATGGAACAGAATCATGCCTAGTCTCTTTCTGGGATGATCTCAAACGAACCTCAGGGTCAGAAGGTTGTACCACACTAATTCTTTTCGACCTCTTGGCAGCCTTCAATACCATTGACCACCACATCCTCACGGACAGACTCCACTCTCTCGGCATCAGGGATGCAGCTTTGAAGTGGATTTTCTCCTTAATCTCCAACAGATCCCATATAATAAACATGCCTCTGTTCTCCTCGTCTCCCTGCCCTTTTACAATTGGAGTGCCACAGGGCACCTCTATCTCCCCTCTGCTCTTTAACTTCCACCTGAGCCCTCTCTGTGCACTCATTCTCTCACATGACCTCTCTTGCTACAACTACACAGATGACACCCAAATCATCTTCAAGATCCCAAAGGGCTCTTCCTCCACCTCCTCTGACCTCACGTCATGCCTCACAAATCGACCAGGGATGACTGCTAACCATCTCCTTCTCAAGCCTGGAAAAACTGAAATCATGATCTGTGGGTAGACGGCCCTCTTACCCCAACCCACCCTTTGGCCGCACTCCTTAGGCCTAGCCCTCCTCCCCAACCTCCAACACAGTAAAAACCGTGGATGCACTATCGACTCAGACCTGACACTATCACATCACATCAACTCAATGACAAAAACCTGCTACCTTCACTTACGCATCCCCCGATGCATCTTCCCCTGCCTGAACTTCCCACACTGAGTCGCCGCAATCTTGGCTATCATCCTCTTCTCTTATGCTTAGACTATGCTAACTCCCTGTACCTGGGGGCCACCACATCACAACTTATCAAACTCCAATGGGTACAAAACACTGCAACAAATCTCCTTCTTGCTCTAGACCCTAGAGAACACATCACACTCACACTCTGTTTCCTTCAATGGCTGCCGATCGGGTGACGATCCACCTTCAAGGCAATGTGCATCACCCACCGAGCACTCCACAATACAGGAACGAACAGAATATCTGCAACACAAACTCACACCCTACAGGCCCACCAGAAACCTGCGATCAGGCACAGCTCTCCTCCTCGTCATCCCAGTTGCAGAATCGGCCAGAACAGGGGTATATTCTTCCTCTGTCTAATCGCCCACTTTCTGGAACTCAATTCTATTGAGCATCCTCCGCATAGAGGATCACCTCACTTTTTTGGAGGCTCTCAAGAGCTGTTTCTTCCCTTTTGCATCCTGACTGGCATATTCCACCTCCTGGGTGAATTATCCCAGACAGGGAGGTGAAGGCCCCCAGATGAGTCACCTGAGGAGACAACAAGATGGTACCTAGGATTCCAGCTAATCTTTATGATATGATCTGCATACCCTCATGGCAACTAGATGTCAGTCTTGATCACTGATATGTATAGCACTCCATCACATTGGAATATAGCTGTATCCCTCTCGGCACACAGTCAACCACCTGCATACATATGCAATAACCACTTCTCGACTTCACAACACACATCTCCACTGTCAATAAAATGCAGCTAAGTCCTACTCTCCTGACAGTATTTCACAGCACCCATCCACTATCCAGATCCCCATGGGTCACTAGCAGGGAGCTAGATGCACCCTACCTAACGTCGTACTGGCTAAAAATGCACACACACATTCTAGAATCCTCCGAATCTCACATCTCTCACCTCGGTCCTCCAAGGGCATTCTCCCCACACTGCTTTGAGGCTATACAGAACAAAGTAGGCACTATAGAAATGCCATATAACATAACATTACATTAGAAGGAATGTGTGTATGATGAACAGCTGTACAGTTAGAAAACAGCTTGTGAAATGTGTCAGTACCTGATAAATTGATTCTAACTGAATTTTCCAAACAAGTGAGGATGAAAGGCTGAGTCAGAATTGTAGATAAGTGAAACAGCAAACTGCTTATCACACATACATACTCCTTTTAACTGGCTAAAATGGTAGAAGAACAGTACAGATTGGCGCAACATCTTGCTAGATTTTGAAAAAAAAATTGAGCTATTGGGAGACAATGTTATATGTATAGGCACAATGGAGCTGGTTCAATATTCTTACATTATGCCTCATGCCACATCAAATTCACGCATACGATCAAGACTAGCTCCTCATTTTGGCAGCTAAATACTTTGTAGGTGTTTTAGATTTAGGGTTCATTTTAAAAGATCAGAGAAGAGTTGATGAATAACAAGATGCTGCAGGAATACATTTTAAATCTTTATTAAAGCTTTAGCCAATCATAATAATTGTCACTTTCACATTCACTCATTTATTTTATAAGACCTATTGTATAATGTATATGCATTGGAAAAATGCTGTGATAAAGACTATGCTCTTTTGATATCTTCTATACTCCAAGATGCCGACCCAGGAAATGTGTAGTAAAATGTAGGCATTCATCATGGATAACAGGTATGCGCATACGTGAAACACTAAACGCACTTTGGTTTCAAGCCTGCTATGAATCTATCAAGTATATGCTCTGTATGCCACAAGATGTTACCATATGTGGCTGAAACGTTTAGTGATTTTGTTTTCAATTATTAGCTACTATCAAAAAGTACCATTTCTTTGAATGGGTTCTGTGGACAGACATGACAATACTCTCATCAATTGTTTAAAATCAATTATCCTGTATGTCGCTGTTCCGAGTCACTTGTTGCTTGATGTGTCTAGCAATCTGAAGTAAACTGAACTGAGAACGGACGTTTGTGGCTGACTGACATACCCCGGAGCAAACGTTGGGGGGAGGCAAGGGTTAGTGCGCTGCTGCATACTGGGACCTACTGTGTTCTCTCCCCACCCGTTGACTCACCTTGGTGTAGTGCAGTTCATTGCAGTGTATTGTGGTGTATATTTTCCAGAAACCGTGTATTTTAGGGTTGAGGACCAGTCCTTCTACGACCACATTGATGGTTTTTTGATTTCAGGCAACCGTCCTGTTTGTCAATGGGCTGAAAACAGGGGAAAGGGGAGGGGTAAGTATTTTTGTCAGATCCAACCACTTTATTCTCATATTATCTTTTCACTGCTAGCACGTCCCAAGGCACCAATAGTAGCAACCACTGGCACCCAATGACCCACTTGGTGCCCCATCATTTCCCCCCGTATCACCTCCACTTTACAAAGATCAATGCCACCTGCCGTTTGCCACAACTGCTGCACCCACCCTACCTCTGCACATTCTCTACACAAGCGCGTCACCCCACGCTCGTGTAAATCCACAATAAACAAATACAGCGTGGGATTTTCAGCAAGCACAGCTGCACTTACTCCGGTGATACCAGGTTGACTACTAGCTTCATTCCCTCTATTTATATGAGTGGCTCACAACTGCACTCACTACAGTGGCACCAGAGTGACACACAGCTGCACTCACTCCAATGCTACCAGAGTGACTCACAGCTGCATTCAGTCCATTAATAACCAAGTAACAAACAGCTGCACTCACTCGATTGACTCATAGCTGTACTCACTTCAGTGATACCTGAATTGCTCAGATCTGCACTCACCACAGTGGTACCCGAATAACACGCAGGTACACTCACTACAATGATACCAGAGTGACTCCTAGCTGCACCCACACCGTGATACAGGGGTGATTCACAGGCGGATTTACTCAGAGCGCTCAGGTTTTCCGTGGTCATGCATGAGAATGCAGTCCAGACCTGTTTTTACTTGGAATTCTGTGGATTGTAGTTTTCCATCTTTCAAATCAGAAATAAAAAACGAAAAGTTCCAGAACTCAATGGGGAAAAAATGGGACTGGATGGCCTCACGCAACGGCAGGGGGATCTTGAGAGCTCTGGATAAATTGCACTGATGTCTGAATAACTGCAAACTCACTGGCTGACTGAAGTCACAGCTGATCAAACTACTAAAACAGAAGTAACCCACAAATACTCACACTAGTGCCCCCTCCCTCACCTCCCACAGTAGTACCAGAGCACCTCATAGCTGCGCTCACTCGTCCCAGTGATGCTGAGGGGACTCAAAGCTTCCCACACTCTGCAGTGATTTACAGCAGCTAGGAATATACCAGCGGACACAACCTCCTCCCCCGCCTTGAAGGCTGGCATCAGCTGAAGGCTGACTACTACCCCAGTGCTGCTCCAAGTTGTTTTGGAAACAGTGACGGGTACATACTTACAGTTAGTTACAGTATGCTTACTTTGCTTGCTGTAGGAATACAGGATGGTGATAGCTAAACAAGCAAGATTGGTACATACAGTGAGAGAAAATAATTGCACGCATAGCTGATCCTATACAGATATACACACACAGAGCAAACCATCTGTGCAGATTGCGGCCTCAGCGCACATGGCCTTTTCTCTGCAGTCCCCTCTCTGATGCAACCTGTGTGGACCTGTCCAAAAGTCCTGCCAACATACCCCATCCTATTCAGATGGCAGTCCAGTTCTGTTTTCCCCCTTCGATTTCCCTGATTTGTAGTCCTGAAGTTACCCAATTTCAAATCAGTGTTACAAACCATCCCCTGAATGGAATGGGCCGTGTTGACATGTATGATGCGATTAGTCCACACTGCTATTGAAAAGTCTCGAAAGTCTTGCAACCTTAATTCTACAGACATGGTGAGCAGCTATTGGCCTATATTTACATATCAATAACATACGTGCATCTTCAGCATCCCAGTTTCTGGTCACGTAGAAACAGCCAGCGAGTCAATCACAGCTAAAGTGAGAGTTTCGATTTGGGCAGAAAGTAAGAGGCCCCTGCCCTTGCTCCGGCAGGTAATAAACATTTGCAATATCACCAAGTTAAGAGGTCTAAACATGCCTAGCCCTCAATCAGCGGGCCACTCTCCTCTGAGATGAAATGAGAAGCCCGTGCCGTGCAGAGGGCCTGGGAAGGGACAGGTGTAACGCTCACCTGATTCCCGTAGAGGCGCCGGTCTTGACTGGGCGTATACCGTATCTTCAAAGGTGATGTGTAACTCATGGCTGGCTCTTTGGGCTGGACCTCTGTGCACTGTATGTCTGACTCGAAGGGTAAGATGTCTGCAGATAGAAAATATGGGATTAATGAACTGGGTTATTGAATGTCTCTCTCTTCTTCCCTTTCTCTTCTCCTGTAGAACCCCAACGGTTAACGCTCTCACCTTAGGTAAGTGAACGCTGTGCTCTCCATCTGCCTCGGGGCAGGGTGCTGTAACCAGTTTCTTCACTGGATAAGGGGAGCAGGCCTCTTGACTTCAGAGGACTGCTGTCCGTCGTTTACTGCACGAACGGTAAGTTTCGAGTAATTCTAATGTCTTTAAAAGTCTTTAGTAATGATGTCTCTTGTTTTTGCAGGGTTCCGGCGATGGCGGATGACGGGCTGAAGTGAGTTGAAGATGGAGCCCGTGTGATGAATGGAAGCGCCTGGAAGCACGTAAGTAAGCGCTTGTTGCCTGCTTCACGATGCGCTCTAACTGTCTTTTTATTTTGCAGGTACTAGTTCGGAGCGGCTGCAGGGTGCCGGAATACCCACTGGGTTAGATGTGGAAAGGAGTAATGGCACGTGAGTATTAAAGTTCTCCAATGTCTTTAAACGCACCTTGTTTTGTCTTTCAGATGCGGGATGCAGCGCCGAAGGCCTCCGGAGCGTGCGAAGAGCTGGTAAGCTTTTGTCTCTCAGATGCCGGAATGCAGTGCGAAGACCTCCGGAGCGCACGAAGAGTAGGTAAGCCTTTGTCTTTCAGATGCCGGAATGCAGCGCGAGGCGTTGGTGACAGCCGATGGACCAGGTAAGTGAAGCGCTGTCACTGAAGACCGTAATGCTAACCTGTTCTTTCTTGTCTTTATAGGTGTTGCTGAAGACTGGATTCAGGATGGTAAGCCTTTTTCCTTAGGCCCAGGATCAGATGCAGAAGACACGATGAGCGTTCTGCTGCAGAGGATGCAGAATAACGCAAAGCAAGATTCATCCATCGGGTGTGGTTTAAATAGCCTCCTGTAGTGCTTAGGTGTCTCCTTCCACAGCCACGCCTAGGTAAGAAAAGAGTTCCTGCTTTCCAGAAGAGTTCCAGAGTTTTGAACCTAGGGAGTGGCTCCTGCCCCACCCAACAGGAAAAGTAGTTCCAAACAGAAGAGGATCAGAGGCTCAACTGACAGGCAAGTAAGCAGCATGGTCTGCTGCAGGTAAGTCCACCCAAGCATTATGAGCCCGGCGCTTCCAGCGCTGGGACTGGGCATATTTATGAGCCTGGTGCCACTGGCGCCAGGACTGGGTCCAAAAGGCCCCAATTGGGACTGGTTGGCACTCGGAACCTGGGTTATGGATCTGCTTCCAGGGGAGTTGGGAAAACCCTGACCTTTTGGAAGCAGAGATCATGACAGTACCCCCCCCTCAAGGCCCCTCCCAAACCGGGCTTCTCCGGGGGTTTTGGCTTGTCAGGAAATGTTCGGTGAAATCTTTTGATTAGGCGAGGAGCGTGGACATATTCAGCAGGTTCCCAGGATCTCTCTTGGGGGCCGTAGCCTTTCCAGTCAATTAGGTAAAATAGTTTAGATTTGGAGATCTTGGAGTCCAGAATGCTTTTGACTTCAAACTCGAGTTCTCCATCAACTAGGATGGGTTTTGGAGATTTAGTTAGTCGGGTTTGAGGTTGCACGGGTTTTAATAGAGAGACGTGGAAGACCGGATGTATCTTCATGTGCGGGGGCAAGTCCAACTTGACCGCTACTGGGTTTACTATGGTAGTGATGGAATAGGGACCAAGGTATCTTGGGTTGAATGTGCGTGGCCCTTTTAGAGGTAGATATTTGGTGGATAACCAGACTTGATCCCCTACTTGATATTGGGGGGCTTCCTTCCGATGTTGATCTGCTCCTTTCTTGTATTGTTCTTTAGCCCTTTGAAGGTGAGAAACAGCTTCCTTAAAGGCTTGGGTGATTGTAGAATGCAGGTAGTCTACTGCTGGTGTTTCAAGATCTTGGAGGGGATCCAACTCCGAGGTTCGAGGGTGACTGCCGTATAAAAGAAAAAACGGGGTTTTCCCAGTTCCCGAATGGACAGAGTTATTGTAGGCATATTCGGCTATCCAAAGGATGTCTTTCCAAGTTTTTTCAGTTTGTTGCAGCATGCAGCGTAAATACTGTTCCAGAGTTTGATTGGTCCTCTCGGTTTGTCCGTCGGTCTGAGGGTGGTGACTGGTCGATAGTCTCACATCAATTTGAGCCGACCGACAGCAACTTCGCCAAAAATTAGAAATAAATTGACTACCTCGATCCGAAATTAGAACCGAAGGAAAACCGTGCAGTCGGATGATGTTTTCGAGAAATTCTCGGGCCAGAGTTGCTGCTGTTGGCAAGCCTTTGAGCGGAATGAAATGCGCCATCTTGGAGAATAAGTCCACGATTACTAGAATCGTATTATATCCGGAGCATGGAGGTAGATTGGTGATGAAGTCCATAGAAAGCGTATGCCAAGGGCGAGGTGGGATGTCAATAGGGGAAGAGGCCTGCTGGTCTTTCCTTTTGACTCTTGTTTTGGGCGCATACTCCACAGGACATTATAAAGTCTCTGATATCTTTTTTCCAAGACGGCCACCAGAAGTAGCGCTTGATCTTTTCTGAGGTCTTGGCCATACCGGGATGTCCTTCCATTAAAGAATCGTGATAACAAGAGATTACTTTTTTCTGTAAATCTGTGCTGGGCAGGTATAATCGTTCTTGGAAATACAATAAGTTGTCCTTTACTGCAAAGTCCTTTCCCTGCAGATGCCAATTCTGTATGTCTGCTGGAGTTACAAGTTGCCTGGCTTTATCCTTAACTTCCTCTATGGATTGTGTGGCGATTGCACCCAGAATTCTTTGTTCGGGAATGATTGGTACAGGTTTAGGGTTGATCAAGTGTTCTTCCACTCCCATCCGAGAAAGGGCATCAGCTTTACCATTTTTTGTACCCGGTCGATAGGTAATTATGAAGTCAAACTCGGCAAAGAATAATGCCCAACGGAGTTGTCTAGAGGATTGGGCTTCTGCGGTTTTCAAATATTGCAGGTTTCGGTGATCCGTAATCACAGTAACGGTGTGTCGGGCCCCCAGCAGGTAATGCCGCCAAGCCTTAAAGGCAGACTTGATAGCCAGAAGTTCCTTGTCAGTAATCGTGTAATTGATTTCAGGAGGCGAGAATTTGCGGGACCAAAATGCCACGGGATGCAACTGATTGGTTACCGGGTCCTTTTGTGATAGAACTGCCCCCATGGCAAGGCTTGAAGCATCAGTTTCCACGATGTAGGGGAGTTCGGGGCGAGGGTGTTTTAAGATTGGTGCAGAGATAAATTTAGTCTCAAATCCTGGAAAGCTTGTTCCGCCTCGGTAGACCATTCAAAACGTTTGTTTTTCTTTAACAAGGCAGTGATGGGCTGGACTATTCGAGAAAATTCGGGGATAAACCTGCGGTAAAAGTTAGCGAAGCCTAACATGCTTTGCACACCTTTTACGGAGGATGGTGATGGCCATTTGAGAACTGCATCGACCTTCTTTGAATCCATACGCACTCCGCCAGGTGATAATATGAATCCCAAGAATTCAACTTCAGTCACGTTGAAAGCACATTTTTCCAACTTAGCGAAAAGTTTGTGTTGACGCAATCTTTCGAGGACCATTTTCACGTGTTTCCGATGTTCAGATTCCGATGAAGAATAAACGAGGATGTCGTCAATGTAAACAACAACACACACATCTATGAGCTCTCTGAGGACATCGTTCATAAAATATTGAAAGGCGGCCGGGGCATTGCAAAGTCCGAAGGGCATGACCTGATATTCAAATAGCCCATATTTGGTGCGGAAGGCCGTCTTCCATTCATCGCCCTCTTTTACTCGTACCAAGTGGTAGGCTCCTCTAAGATCCAGCTTTGTATATATGCATGCTTTTCTGACTTGGTCCAGGAGTTCAGGGATCAAAGTTAACGGATATCTATTCTTGACGGTGATCTGGTTCAGGGAGCGATAATCTATACAAGTTCTAAGGTCTCCTTCCTTTTTTGGAACGAAGAACAAAGCTGAAGAAGCAGGGGACTTGGAAGGACGAATAAACCCATTTGCCAGGTATTGATCCAGGTATTGTCGAAGGTGAAGGTTCTCAGGCTTGGTGAGGGCATAAATTCTACTACAAGGAGGAGTAGATCCAGGTATCAGGTCTATCTGGCAGTCATAAGACCTATGAGGAGGTAGAGAGTTAGCCTGGTCCTTCCGGAAAACATCTTGGTATTCTAGGTATTCGGGAGGTAACTGGGGAGTCTCTGAAGAAATTGCTGCCAGTGCAACACCAGGTGGAGGGTGACAAGTAGAGACACATTCTGGAAACTGGACCGTTCTTGCTCGCCAATCGATCAGAGGATTGTGTTTCTCTAACCAAGGTATTCCTAGAATAATCTGAAACTGAGGAGCCTTGATCACATCGAACACGATCTTCTCATGGTGTCCATCTTGACTTACTAGCGTCACTTCTTGAGTGGTATGCGTTACTGGTCCGGAGGCTATCTCCGTTCCATCCACCGTAGTAATGATGTCCTTTACAGCCTTGGGACAAAGAGTTAGATTCATCCTCAAAACCATTTCATGATCCACATAATTGCCGATGGCACCGCTGTCGACGTAAGCTTCAATTGCATGTAATCGATCCGGATTATCAGGGCTAATGAGGACCATAGGTATCACGAAATGCGAGGTCATGGAACTGGTTTTCACGCTCGGCAAGAGGACCTCTATTCTTGTCGGGCGAGGTCGTTTCCCTGCTCAGAGTTTGTAACTTTGGTAACTGCAGCTCCTACTGCCTTCTTGGCAGGTTTCACCGGACAGTCTCGAAGAAAGTGCCCTGAGTTTCCGCAATAGAGGCATAATTGCAACTGTTTTCTCCTTTCCCGCTCCTTTTGTGTTAGAGGACCTTTCAGGCCCCCTATTTGCATGGGTTCCCCGGAGTCTACTCCTTTGGAAGGAGTTGGCGGTTTGGAAAATACTCGAGCATCAAACTTGGAAAGATCGGCCTTCCTGTTCTGCAGTCTGTGATCTATTTGAACGACTAAGTCTATATAGTCCGAACAATCTTGTGGGGGATTCACTACTTGGGCTAACACATCTTTGAGCTCTCCACGTAGACCTCTATAAAACAGCGCAATCCTTTTGTCCTCAGGCCATTGAGTTTCCACTATCAGTCTGTTGAAAGACGCAATATAAGCCAAAAGGTCTTGATTACCTTGTCGCAACGAAAGAAGCTCATTGTCCAAGGCCTGCCCCTGTGAATGTCTTGCGAACAGTTTTTCCATACTGAGCTGAAAAGCTTGAAAATCATGGAGGACCGGATCATCTTGATTTACTAGAGGGATCGACCAGTCTGCCGCATTGCCACTAAGGTACGAAAGCACGAAAGCTACTTTAGCTTGATCAGTTGGAAAGGCTGCTGGCCGGCATAAGAAATGCAACCGGCACTGATTGATAAATACTGCAAACCTCTTTGGGTCACCAGAAAATCGTTCGGGCGGAGCCAGAGGTACATTCCCAGGTAGGTTGATCTGCACTGGATTCATAGAGGATGTAGAAGGAAGATTTCCCCCAGATGCGGGTAACGGGGTCTGTCCGGCTTGTGACTGTAGCAATTGTCTAGCGAGATCATCTGTTCGCTCCTTGGAAATAATCAGTTCCCTTCTTAGAGCGTTCGTTTCCTGACGGGCTGCATGCACTTCTGCCCTTAGTTCCCCAAGTAACTGGGCTAGCTGGTCGGTATCCAAGGTTTCCATAGCGCCTGGACGGGAGTTTTGCGGTAGGCTTTGCGTTCTGTAACGCTCACCTGATTCCCGTAGAGGCGCCGGTCTTGACTGGGCGTATACCGTATCTTCAAAGGTGATGTGTAACACACGGCTGGCTCTTTGGGCTGGACCTCTGTGCACTGTATGTCTGACTCGAAGGGTAAGATGTCTGCAGATAGAAATTATGGGATTAATGAACTGGGTTATTGAATGTCTCTCTCTTCTTCCCTTTCTCTTCTCCTGTAGAACCCCAACGGTTAACGCTCTCACCTTAGGTAAGTGAACGCCGTGCTCTCCATCTGCCTCGGGGCAGGGTGCTGTAACCAGTTTCTTCACTGGATAAGGGGAGCAGGCCTCTTGACTTCAGAGGACTGCTGTCTGTCGTTTACTGCACGAACGGTAAGTTTCGAGTAATTCTAATGTCTTTAAAAGTCTTTAGTAATGATGTCTCTTGTTTTTGCAGGGTTCCGGCGATGGCGGATGACGGGCTGAAGTGAGTTGAAGATGGAGCCCGTGTGATGAATGGAAGCGCCTGGAAGCACGTAAGTAAGCGCTTGTTTCCTGCTTCACGATGCGCTCTAACTGTCTTTTTATTTTGCAGGTACTAGTTCGGAGCGGCTGTAGGGTGCCGGAATACCCACTGGGTTAGATGTGGAAAGGAGTAATGGCACGTGAGTATTAAAGTTCTCCAATGTCTTTAAACGCACCTTGTTTTGTCTTTCAGATGTGGGATGCAGCGCCGAAGGCCTCCGGAGCGTGCGAAGAGCTGGTAAGCTTTTGTCTCTCAGATGCCGGAATGCAGTGCGAAGACCTCCGGAGCGCACGAAGAGTAGGTAAGCCTTTGTCTTTCAGATGCCGGAATGCAGCGCTAGGCGTTGGTGACAGCCGATGGACCAGGTAAGAGAAGCGCTGTCACTGAAGACCGTAATGCTAACCTGTTCTTTCTTGTCTTTATAGGTGTTGCTGAAGACTGGATTCAGGATGGTAAGCCTTTTTCCTTAGGCCCAGGATCAGATGCAGAAGACACGATGAGCGTTCTGCTGCAGAGGATGCAGAATAACACAAAGCAAGATTCATCCATCGGGTGTGGTTTAAATAGCCTCCTGTAGTGCTTAGGTGTCTCCTTCCACAGCCACGCCTAGGTAAGAAAAGAGTTCCTGCTTTCCAGAAGAGTTCCAGTGTTCTGAACCTAGGGAGTGGCTCCTGCCCCACCCAATAGGAAAAGTAGTTCCAAACAGAAGAGGATCAGAGGCTCAACTGGCAGGCAAGTAAGCAGCATGGTCTGCTGCAGGTAAGTCCACCCAAGCATTATGAGCCCGGCGCTTCCAGCGCTGGGACTGGGCATATTTATGAGCCTGGTGCCACTGTCGCCAGGACTGGGTCCAAAAGGTCCCAATTGGGACTGGTTGGCACTCGGAACCTGGGTTATGGATCTGCTTCCAAGGGAGTTGGGAAAACCCTGACCTTTTGGAAGCAGAGATCATGACAACAGGAGAGGTAGAAACTGCAGCCAGCAGGATTGGCCAGTTTCTTGCAGATTTTAAAGAGTTCAGCCGAGTTGTTAGATGCCGCAGAGATGCGGGCTTGGATGTGAGCTCTCTTCTTGGTGAGGACAGACAGACGGTTTTGCCTTTGGAACAAGCGGCGGGCCAGTTTGTCAGAGGATGTACCAGAAGCACACATTTCCTCTCAGCCACCCTACATTTGCGTTTCAGGGTGACGAGGTCTGAGTCGTACCATGAGTTGCACTTGGCTTTGGGCTTCAGGCGGATCCTCATGACAGGGGCAAGAACATCGAGACTATCAGATATAGCAGAGTGGAGCATGGAGAGGGTTGTGTCAGTGTGTGAGTCAGCCACAGGGGGATGTGGGGGTGAGAAAGTGGCGGCAAAAGCCTCAACTGACACACGCTTCATGGGCCGGATGACCTAGAAGGTGGGTGGCAGTGCAGGAGATGGCTTGGTCTGAGGGGTAGAGAGGGTGAGCTGGGAGGAAAGGAGAAAGTGATCACTCCAGGAGAGAGGAGTGGTGAGAGGGATAGAAAGGAGGAGGTCTGAGGAGATCAGAACATCCAAAGTGTGCCCTGCTGAGTGAGTCAGGCCAGAGGGGAGAATAGAGAGTGAGAGAGAGTCACAGAGGTTGCGAAAGAGTCCAGAGGAAGGTCAGGAAGCATCCAGGTTGATGTTGAAGTCTCCAAGAAGGAGGAGTTGAGTGGTCAAGACCAGGAGAGGAGAGGACCGCCCACTCAGAGAGGAAGGAGGAGATCTGACCAGGTGGCCGATAGAGAGTAGCCACAGTAAAGGAATGGCTAGGAAAGAGAGAGAGAGAGAGAGCTTGCAGACGAAGCATGACAGAGGCAGGAATCCACTTAGGGAAGATGAGGGCTACACCCCCTCCGGAATGGTTGGACCTGGGCGCGGGGAGGATCTTGTAGCTGTCAGGGAGGAGGGTGTCAAAGCTCGAGACAGAGCTGGCCGTGAACCATGTCTGAGTGAGACTGAGGACATCAAGGTCCAGTTCCTCCAAGAGCCTGCAGATGTCAGAGGAGTGTTTGAAAACTGGGCAAGAGTTTAGAGTGGCAATGTGGAGAAGGTTGCCATCCTTGAAAGACTTCCAGGGAGGGATACAGGTCAGAGGTATGCCCAGCAGTGGTGTAGAAGAAGCCCGAGAGGGGGCAGAAAAGGAAGGAAGAGAGGGCAAGGTAGCCAAGGGGGAGGCAGTGGGGGGAGGGGTGAGGAAGCCATGGAAGGGGGAGAGGGGACAGCAGGAGAAGAAAGGAAATTGATGAGGTGCGGGAAGCGTCTATCGAACAGGAGAAGGTTGGCCTGAGGGCCTTGGACCAAGACGTGCCATTCAAATAAAGATTAATGATGATCTTAGAGGAGTGGAAGTAGGCCAGGAGGGTCTCCCACCGGGTGCCACCATTAATGGAGAGGAAGAGAAAAGAGAGCGCACAGAGACCATATGTAGAGTGAGGGAACGACAAAGAGGATGTCCGGGAAGGTTTGCCTGGAGGAGGCACTGGTATATGTGTCAGCGATAGGGAGGCCTGGGTTGGAGACCAGAATGTCGTTTTTAAACTTCTTCCTACCAGATTTAGTGAGGAGCGCAGGATAGTCTATAGAGAAGCAGTTAGCACCATAGAGTAGTTAGGGAGAAGAGAAAATTGGAAGGGAGAGGGAAGGGGAGAACAGTAGGGAAGGGCACAGGACAAGGGTGCAAGCAGACGAGACAGAGAGGCGAGACAAGTTACCGATTGGACAAGACGACTGGCCCTTAGATTTTAAGACTCTCACAATGCAATTTTGAATACTAAACAATGCAATTTAAAAACAGGAGGTAAAAACACACCTAATTCTGAGAGTCCTGAATAGAGGGAAAAAGGCATAGGTTTCACAATGCAATTGTAAATACTTACACAATGCAATTTAAAAACAGGAGGAAAAAACAAACCTAAGTTTGAGAGTCCTGAATCTAGGGAAAAGGCCTAGGTTTCACAATGCAATTTTAAATACTTATACAATGCAATTTAAAAATAGAAGAAAAAGCACACCTAAGTTTGAGGTTCTGCTAAGTGGACAGGGGGTAAGCAGGGTGGCGTGAGGGTATACACCAGGTAGCCAGCTGCCGGCTGGGTTCCCCTGTGGACACCTGCAGAAACAGCCAGGAGCCACCTCTGCCTAGGGACCCTTAGCCACAGGGGCTGCCGGGCAGAGGGCTGCCCTAGTAAGGTCAGTGATGTAAGACAGAAAGGCCAATCAGGGGGGGGTGAGCCGGCTGGGAGGCAGCGGAAATCAGGGAAAGAAGCGGAAAGGAACCACAGAGGGAGCAGTACACGGGGGACAGGGGTGCAACTTTAGAAATACAAACAATGCAAAAGGCCCCAAGGGGCTCTCACCAGATGGATAATCAAGCCAGCAGCCACCCGCTCAGGCTGGATGGAATGGCGCGCGTGGTGTGCTGCGGCTTGCTACACCTAACAAGGACAACACAGAAGCCAATCAGGGGGGTGGGCAGGCTGGGAGGCGGGTGGGAAGGAGGGGAAAAAGCGGAAGGGAACCACGAGGGAGCAGTACAGAGGAGACAGGGGCACAACTTTAGAAATACAAACAATTCAAAAAGCCCCAAGGGGCTCTCACCAGATGTATAATCAAGCCAGCAGCCACCCGCTCAGTCTGGATGGAATGGTGAGTGCAGTGTGCTGCGGCTTGCTATCAGTTTTATCAGTGTGGTAAGCAGATTTATGAAATAGAACTCAAGAGAAGGCAGCATTGATACAGTTCCATGGATTACTCATTTTAAGACAATCTGGCTCAAAGTTCAGCTTGCTCCAGATGATTAATTATGGGAAATAATTGAGGTAAACCCAAGAAATATATGAGGGATCTTTGATGAACACGATTCTTTCCTATGGAGGATTGCCAAATTGTGAACGTATATAGGGGCAGACCCGTTTTGCGACATATAAGGTGCCAGAACACCTTCGGTGGCCTGGAATGACTAATTACGTGACTCTCACTACTATCACTTAGCATACATTTGTAGCATGTAGTCTTGCTCCTTCTACCAGGCATAGCCTACAGCACATCCCTTAGTTAGGCCTTGTAGGAATGGGGCCATTTTACAGTGAATTTAACATCTCTGAGGTAAAGGAATATGCTCATATTTACCAACAGTTACCTTGCATGGATGATGTCACTCGCGTCTTGCATGATGGTGGCATTGCGCCTCCTAGATTTTTTTACATCTGATGATGTCATTGTGCCTCCTAGATTTTTTTTACTAACATCATCTAGTACAAGTTTGACCACAAGCGTTTTCTTATTTAAATTATTAAATATTTCATACAGATACTTTGTACAAACATTACGAATGGTCTGGCAAGCGTGATGATGTCATCACGTCTTGCACACGCCATTTGAAATGACAGCCATTTTTCTACAGCCTTTTTACAGCTCGATTCACACGGCGGGAGAACCTTGAGAATTATCTCCACAGGACCGCTGGTGAATACAAGTGAAAGCAGGTTAATCCTATAGAGGGAGCCCAGAAAATGGCAGGTTCTTTGTTATCATACTGAATTTCTTATTTTTTACCGACAGTGTTAATCTATAAAATGTGATGGACCTGTTGTTTAGAAACCCTGGGTCTACAGACATTGCTCTAGGGTATGTAGCAGGTCACTGGCCCGGCCACTTACCTTTATTCAAAAGGGATACAATACTAGTTGTACTTATGCCAGTCCAATTGATAGGATACACAGTAAATTCAACACCTCACTATTTTAGGATCCTCAACCTTCTACGAATATTGGAACTTCCAGTTCCTTGTTTGGTTGCAAACTGAGGTCGCCTCGCCTAGTGAATAGGTGAGCGATTGTTAGCTTTCTAGACAATTATCTAAGTGACAAGATGTGAACTATCAAATTTATGGGGACTCACACATTTTTCATTAGTATGATATAACAAGAAAGACAAAGAGATCTCCCTGTACATTTCTCTTCTACCCTGGGTATTTTCTCTTAAGAGCCAAACTATGAGGTTACATACATTGTTATATAGTGGACTATACATTGGTATTATACACTGTTCCACTTGGAACATATGACATGATGTTGCACATTACATTTTAGTATGTGATAGGGCATACGTCTTTAGCGAATTGATTATGCATAATCAAACCCCGTAAGGGTTAAGTTCCCTTGGAGTTGAGGTATCTATGATATTTATGATCTTGAAATCATTTGCTGGTTAGTAACACTATACCAAATATACATTATTTACATTTTTTATAGAACTGATGTTGAAACTTGCCCCTGATTAAGAGATATGTGATCTCGAAATGCGTTCGGCCTGATGAATAAACTACTATGAAAATCAATAAACATTGCCTTTGATCAGATTTATATAACAAAGATAACCAATTTGAAAATAAATTCTATTGAAAACATTTACTTGGATGAAATATGCTGTTATGAAAGATTGTTTGTACACTACTTAGATCCCCCAAAAAATAATAATAACTTGCATAAACTACTGAAATTCATTTTCTAAAATGTTTGGCTCATATTAGAGGCTAGGATAGTGTGCGAGCGGCGGGAGTTCCCTAGTAGGGAACTTTAGTTTGTTCTGATTCCGTTTTTTCAACCCATGTGCCAGGGTTGACCTTTCCTCCCCCTCACCTGAAACTTGACTACATTCAGCAATACTTTTGATTCAATCCATTAACTTAGGAGACTGCAAGGAGTACATAGTGTAACAAGTGTGACATATCCTAAAACTAATTGGCCCTCATTACGAATTGGCTGGCGCCGAAATCGCGTCCGGGTACTCAGAGTGAGGAATAACCGGGCCATTCCGAGTTCGGAAGGCCCGGTAATTCCTCCCTCCAAGGACCCGGACCCGGTCCTTCCCCATTCCCATTTCAGCCCCCGTAGGGCTTAATGGGAATGGGAGAGTGAGCAAACAACGGGCCATTACGAGTTGACCCGTGGTTTGCTCCCTCTTCCCCTCGCGGGACCCGGTAAGCACGCCTGGTTTGACCAGGCGTTGCTTCCTGGGTCCCGCGAGGGGACCGCGTAATGAGGCGGTACGCGGTAAACAGCGCCGGCATGTTTTACGGCGCCTTTTACCCTGTACCGCCAGGGTCGTAATGAGGCCCATTGTGTCAGATGTAGGGTTTTCAGGTTAACCAGAAGGGATTGTGTCATGGGTTTATGTGGGGCATGAAACCAGATATTGAAATCCCCTAGCATTGTGAGGTAGTGCTATGGTTTTCTGCAAATGATCTGTTGTTGCCTCGGAGTCTATATATGAGCAGGAAGCTGAGTGTGTGTGGGGTTGAGGAGGAATTTTACTACGAGGGATTCACAGTCTGAGTTGCAGGCTTGTTCCTCGTAGTGTGAAATGGAGAGATGAGATTTGCTCTGCTTGTGCATAACAGAACCCTGTTGATTCTGTGATGCACAAAAAGAGTGCAGCCTGGAGGGATGGCCTCATGTGCAATGAACCAGAAGTCTTGGGAGAACCAGGTTTTGCTGATGAAGAGGATGTCAGGGCCTTCAGATGAAATTATGTTGGAAAAGTGGTGGCGTTTTTTTGCAAAGGCTCTGGGATTGATACGGATGCACGTTAGTCTGTTGCTCGATTGAGTTTTTGATGCAAAGGGATAATGATTCTGAGGGGGACTTGGGATAGGAGGGTGGCTGCAACCAGATTGAAGTGGAATGGGTGCTATGGAAGTGGAATGGGTGGTATGGAAGTAAGGGTGGTATAAGGCAGGAGCTGTTTAAAGTGCATCTATTTATTTCTGGGAGGACTTGAACAGCAGTTCTGTACACAGCAACATGTTTGAGTTGTTCTTGAAATTGGTACACGGTTCTAACACTGCTAAAACATTTTCTCTTCCAAAGTGGTCATCAAAATGTGTGGCTGCCCCCAACCAAGAGGGAGACTGATAATGACTATGCTGGGGGACCAGAGGGTCTGCGAGTCCCTTTGATAAGACAGCATTTCCTTTTAATAGAAACGATATAGGCACTTTTGGCATTTGTAGTCTGTGACTACAATATTTGTACAATATTTGTATGCACCAAAATCCCTCAAATCTAAAATTATAAATACAGATTTTGAAAATATCATAGACATGTCAAAAGAAGCCAAGAATTTAAATATGTGAAGTTTTGAAGGCTGCATACAATGGTGTGTGGCAGGAACAATGTGGGTTGCATCGCAAACACACATTCTGAATGTCCCTTTTGTACTTTTTCCCCATGTATTAAATGCATCAGTAGCTCTACCTCAAAAACAAGGCCCTTGATCCATTGGCAGTTGGATATCCTGATGTCTGTCACGTTCAAGGTGATAAGAAATATTTCATTAATCCAAGAGCTGATGCTCTGGTTAGTTCTCTCGCATGTACTGTGATGCATCTGGGGTCAGTGTGTCTGCTGCTGGTTACACAGCCATGAGGATCTGTTGCCTGACATGGACATGGCATTTCTTTACAAAAGTGTTTAACTGCAAGGAATGCTGCCAGTACAGAATGTTTCTATTACTTTTCCCATGGAACAACAGCACAACAGTTTGCCCTTGACTATCATCTACTGTTTCTTCTTTTATTTGACTAAGTATTTCATGCAAAATTCAGAATTGCATAGGATGTCCCACCAAGTGTGATACAATTCTACATAAATGACTTAAGGCCACTTCATGCACCATATTATCTCAATATGGTCATATCACCTTTTTCTGGACACTGCACACTAGGTTCAATTCACTTATAAAAGGTATGTTGGCCTCAAAGACATTCCAATATACTTGCCCACATCCCTAGGAATCTTTGGGCATTGTGTTTCTAGCAGGGTAAAATCAGACTAAAACCTACCCAAACAATAACGGTGTTTCCACACAGGGTCTGCCTACATGCTGCATAACCCGTCCAAGAACACCCAACATATGATGGGCCTTGTAAACAAGAATGTACCTAGATGTCCCACCAGAGGCATTGTATAAGTCTTAGGAGATGGCACAACAGTCCTCTTTCACTATAAATGTAATCATCGAAGTTATAAAAGCTGCAATGACATTCCACAATCTGCCCGCCCACAGCCTGTGACCTTTATACACATTGCTATTGTGGTGAGTCAGAAGAAGGACTCAGATGATTAGAGGACATTCTCAAAGTATTTTATTAAGATAAAAAGAATCAAAATGCCTAGCTAGCCCTATCGCTATGATGGATGTTCCCTAACTAGTAAAGCAAAAATTAAGAGTGCACTTTAAAGTTCACAATAAAGTTCTTCAGTCCAAATCCTTTCCAACTGGCCCTACCTAAAACATCTAAGTAAAAGAGAAAGGGGAGGCTTTGCACAATGTCCGCAACAGGGCATCTGTTTGGCCCAATTCACTTGGTTTGTTCTTGGGTTTCAAGGTTCAACAGGATATTCTTCCCACTCTTTTTTGTCAAGGTATAGGTTTCACTCTCTCCTCTTATTGTTGTGAACATTTTCATTCCTCCATTATTTCTTTGAAACAAACAAATACCTCTGTTGCTTTCTCAGCCTTAATTCCAAATCTTCGTATCTCTTCCTTAATCCCCCTTGCATAGGGTATTTGCACACTCAGGTTTCTCAGGCACCCGTAGCCTTGATAACTTTCCCAGCTGTTATCCACAATGTTTGCATCTTTATTAAGCCCTCTTTCATAGGCTATTTGCACACTTGTGTTTCTCAGGTTCCAGTAATCGTGATAGCTTCCATAACCATTTCTCACAATGTTCATATATCAATTCCCCTGCCATAGGGTATTTACATACTCTGGTTTCTCAGGCACCCATAATATTTATAGCTTTCACAGTCATTATTCCAAATATTCATATCTTAACAAGCCCCCTTTCATAGGGTATTTGCACACTCAGGTTTTTTCAGGCTCCTGCAACCTTGAACGTTTTCACAATCGATATTTACAAAGTCCGTACCTTGTAATGACATCTTCTCCATCTGGTTTCATAAGCTGCCGTAACCTCGTCGGCTCTCCCTGTGAATACTTGTCTCTGTAGCACACATGCAGAGCGCTGGGACTCAGGTTCCCTCACAGGATCTGGTGTCAGCATCCGTTACAGTCAATACTTATTAAAGCATTTTCCACCAGTCTTGTGTTGTGGATCCTTATCAGGTGTGATTTATCATATACATCAATCTCATTGCTTAATTCGCAACCTCATACTTTTGAGAAAAACCTTTTGCAAGACATTTTTTGGAAAAAGACATTCAATTCCTTCTGACCCAACTCAGGAAACTTTACAATTGAATTATTTTAATTAATTACGTTGTTAAATACAATAACATCTATAAAAATCATTTGTACACAAAACTTCATTATATTTCGTGGATTTAACGTAAGAATCTAGTGGTGATTCCTCTGTAGAATATCATCATCCTTTGGTTAAAATTTGAACTCTTCTCATTTGTCTATTATCACAATCAATCTCTAACATATACCCAACTATTAGCCCAACATGTTTCATTCCTCTTTCATCTATCTAAGAACAATTTCTCAGGAATTTCATCAGGGGAACACTAATTCACACATCCATGTTTGTTTACAAGTTAAGCATTTATATTTCTTGCAATAATATATTGTTTGCACCATGCTTCCGGTTCTCTGTCCCCATAAAAGATGTATGTCAACAACGGCACTCTTCCACTGTGTCCGGTGGACTCTGCCATCAGTCACTTCCTACAGAGGATCAACAACACAAAGAAAGACACCGTTTTAATTCACCGTTCTTAAAACTGTATCCTAATTTCAGTATTTAGTGCCCAGATTTAGTTGGTGCACCTCAGAATTAAATTTCCTAACAACTGTGGCACTTCCGAATTTACAACTCTGCTCTTCTCACCTGTTATAGGTGTCCACTCTATAGAGCAATCCTGTGTATTTTAATACACTGCTAGGGTTTTCCTCAGCCCGAGCTTCATTTCACTCGGGATCCGTCTCTTACTGCTTCTCTTACAATACCCTGGTCTTTTTGATTTCTTAACTGGTACGCATTCATGTGTTAGCTGCACCTGCATTCTAGGGTAGGTGGAGCAACAGAGGACGAGAAAAAGAAGAAAGAAAAGGAAGAATCAACCTTACTTATTCCACTTCTTTTTATGTTCCTACCCATTATTTCTTGTACACCATATTGGTCTGCCTCCACCCTCCATCGACCATAGAGAAGGGGAAAAGTACCGGTTCTACTGGCTCTCACACTTCCATTAATTCTATCGGCATGTTTTCGTTGACCTGCGTGATCATCTATTCATAGGAGTTCTTTCTTACCATATTCCCATTGTGCGTTATAATGCACATGCCTGTGAAAGGCATCCGTTACAGGCCTACTGGACCCATTACCGCTTGTTAATTGTCCCATCACCAGATGAGATGTGGGTATCCCTGGCTCTGCTACCTCGCTAACCTCAGCTTTCAAATCGGGTAGAACGCCAACACAGCTGGAGACATCAAAATACATTGGGCCTCATTACAAGTTTGCCGGTCCGGTAACAACAGTACCGGTAAACTTGCCGGTACCGTTGTTACCAGACTGGCAAACTACGAATTCTGCTCACGGGTGCCTTCCCGCCCGCCAGGTCTGACTTGGCGGGTGTACCGGCGCCCGCAAGCCGATACTGCCTGTAGTACCGGCACCATTCTGAATGGTGCCAGTGCTACCGGCCTCCCCATTCCCATTGAGCCCTACCGGGCTCAATGGGAATGGGGAGTAAACGTTTCCAGCCCCTGGCAATGGGGCAATAAAGGGTCCGTCAGGGTTGTAATGGCCCTGTATTTCCCCATTGCCAGGGGCCGGAAAAATTAACAAGTTTGGTGGCAGCCTGTCTGTTTTACCAGCAAGGCTACCGCCAAACTTGTGATGAGGCCCATTGTGTATCTGGCTAGGCAAAGTCAGATGTTGAAAACAGACAAAAACAAAATAAGATCCTATTCAGTCTCAATCTAAATGCGTCATGCCTGTATTGAGAAACCACTGCATACAATAAAAACTGCTAATTGAATTGACAAGAATGTCCCACCTGAGTGTGGAAGCAAAAAAGTGTAGTACACATATTTCAAGTCAGGGCATCAACCCTTCTATCACCATCTTGTCTTGAGCACATCCTCTAACATTTTATGGCATTCTGCACTTGGATGCCTTTTTACTTTTATGAAAAGGTACAATAGCTTCAAAGACATTCCACAATCTGCCTGTTCACAAAAATGCAGATGGATCAAATATACACAAGGCCAAGGACTGCCCATCCTTGGCCTCCCCAGATGAGCCATAACCACATAAGAAGTACAGGGTATGAAATAGCATCTGAATGAAAACTTCCACTGTCTGTTAAATTGGGCACAAACTGCTAGCCACCACCCATTAAAGGTAAGCAACTAGTTTTCTCATTTATTTATGTTTCAAATGCATGCGCTTGGACTGAGATTACTCCTCATTAACCCATATTGTACATTAAAAAAATTACAATTTCAAATTTGGAGTTAATTGTATTTAGAAAACTATAATGCGTATTTAACTTTGCAAAAATGTATAAAAATATGGCACAATGTTGTTATTATATGATCTTCGCTTGCCAGTTGTGTTATGTATTCTTAAATAACTAATTTCCTTAAATTGCAAAATGTGCTTTGCTCAGTAGACCACCACATTGCATCATCATCAGATGTTCCAATTCTACACATACCAAGATGTAAGGCAGAGTGATACACATTTTCTCTAAAGGTAGGTTAGTGATCCCGCAATGGCTGTTCAACTTCTGGTGTTCAACCAAATGACCCCTATAGTTGTCCCAATTAAGTATTATGAGATAGAAGTGGAAATCAATTCTGCATATGCAGGTAACATTTCAGTGTACAGATGTATGAGTTGGAGGTGTCTGGGGGCCATCCCAGACTAATAGATTAGTTGCAATTGCTGTACTAGCACTCTTTCAACATCAACGTGGCTAGAGAGTTTAGTATATATTAGTGATGCAAAGTTCTAAGTATTGCTTATTTGCCTGTTTACTTCGCATGTATTAATTTCCCTTTTTCCTCTTGGCTCATTGTTTTTACTTGTCCACAGGATGAGACTGGGACAGCCAGTATTATTTTAGTACCCTTAGGCACATTGCAGGTCATGCAGGTATGCCAGTCGCTGTTATATTTTCCAATATTGTGAATGTTGTATTATGTTTTGATTATGTGCAAGCATGACACTAATTTCTGTCTGTTTAGTATATATGCCTACTGTAATGTACTTATACATCACCTCTCCCCATGTGATAACTGTGCCTTTTACTCTTTGACCATTTTGTCTGCAAGTGGAGACAGGGAAAGCCAGTGCTTTCTTTCCCGACACCAACACATAGCAGTCCATGCAGGCAGTTGCAGTTGTATTGTCAAATAGTTAATATTGTATCGTGTTAAACATTTGAGCAAGTATCTCATCAATATCTATCACTTTAGTGTCTAGGCCCTGGGCAGTTTATTTCCCCACCCCATATACTCATGGGATAACTAAGCCTTTTACTCTTCGACAATTTAAATTCTTGTCTGCAGGAGGAGGAGCCAGTGCTTCCACCAACCTAACGACAGATGACAGCCCATGCATATATGGCTGTATGGCTGTCAGCTTGGTTTTGTGCAGTGGTGTGAATTTTCTCTTTGGTAAAAAGTGAACTTTGGATATTTTGGGCCTCATCATGAATTGGGCTGTAGCCCTTAAATGCTGCGGTAACAGTATTCCCGCCGCATTTAAGGGCTGGCCCTATCATGAGTTGGGTGCTGTTTTACCTTCAGCCTTTCTCTGGAGGAGAAAATCCCCTGTTTTCGGCTGTATTACCGCCGGCTGTATTAGCCCGCATAATTAACGCTGAAAATGCCCCATTGAATCAAATGGACCCATTGGGGAATGGGGATTTACCGTTAACACCCAACCCGTGATCCGGCGGTAACACCGCCGGGCTGGTCGGTGCTAGGGCTATTACAGTTGGGCGGTATTACAGCCGGTATACTGCCCAACTCGTGGTGAGGCCCTTAGAATGTTAACATGTTTTTCAAACAGTCTTCTTTTTACTGTGTTCTGTGTTGATGCACAGAAGAAACACAACTAGTCATATACTAAAGCAATGTTAATAATTCTAATGCTTGTATTTTCATTGTTCTAGCCTAAGAGTGGCACAGGAAGCAGGTTCACTATACAGACCCTTTGTCTGAAAAAAACAAGGTTGGGTAACAAAAGACTGCAATTCTTATCACTTGTCCCTCAAAATGTATATACCTTCCCTATCTGTTTCACTCATTTTCTTTTATTATTTTCCCATAGGGGCTCACGAAAAAAAAAGAAAGCCTGAAAAACAAAGATCACACCACAAACAAGGGACACGGACTATCAAATGACATTAGGCCTCATCACGACCTCGGCAGTAACCCTTAAATCCGGCGGTAGAGCTATTACCGCTGGATTTAAGGGTCCGCCGAATCAGGGCCTCGGTGGATTTCAACCCAGCTCTGAGATGGTGTGAAATCCGCCAAGAATTCGCGCTCATACCGCCGGTGGGAAATCCGCCGGCGTTATGAGCGCAAAATTTCCCCATTGAGCCCAATGGGGAATGGGGCATTCCCGAATGGGCTCAATGGGGAATGGGGACTTCCAAGTCCGCCCAACTCGTGATCCCACACTATTAGCGCCGGGGGCTATGGCAGTCGCGCTAATAGCCCCCGCGCTAATACCACCGGCGTTACCGCCGAGGTCGTGATGAGGCCCATTGACTTGGGAGGATTTGAAGTTGCGGCAATCAAAACCATCACCAAATGTAATTAAAAAAAAAATATTATGTACAGTTGCCAAAACCTGAGCTAAACACTATCACAAAGCTTTGGAAATCTTTCAAAGACCATTGCTACTCGGTAATGTCTCCTACCCAACAGACAATATTTATAGAAGAGGTAAATGAAATCAATGCAGATGCATATCTTTCCCAATTGACCCCATCACAGCGTGACTTAGATGCTCAAGAAATCAATTGTACAATTTCACTGACTGTATCGCAGGCACCAGAAATGTTGCTCTTACAAGCTTCAGAAGAGCTTGAAAATGTTTCATATAATATAGAACTTGACCCACACTAGAATATGCCCAGTGTAGAAGAAATGCCTACCTTGTTTGAAGCAGAAGAAAGGGAATAGTCAAAAAAGTGGCAGTTGTGAGTAACTAAATATATATTTTTGGAGTGCTGCATGTTGGATATTTTAAAAATTCAGAAATGCTCCACATACACTGACGGTACAGTGTGTGACAAACTATTGATGCATTTTCGAAAACATGTAATTGGGAGCAATGTAACAATGTAAGGTACCTGAGAGCATGAACACTACAGACCTTCTTGGTCTGCGCAACCTTATCTTGTCAAAATAGTCAGGAAATTTGCCGAGTGCATATGTACATTTGTTTAGTGGGTCACCCGTTTTCCAAACTTTCTAGTTTTTGTGAATTTTTGGCATTACAGACCAATAGATGATAAATGACGACCGGAGGAGGCAGCACTGGAGAATGCACTTACAGGACAAAGACTTTTGTTGTCAGGCGATGGTCAGTGTGACAGCTCTGTGATGGTGCACGTTACAGATTTGTCTTCCTCTGTTGTGATGGTAAAGCCTTGTTTTAGATTGATTGACATACTTTAGTCCAAAGGTTTGGAAGTTGACCTGGCATTTACCAACAGGCACATGAGCATAGCCAAAGTCATGAGAGAGAGGTTTGAACAGATCAAGCATCAATTTGATGTTTGCCATGTGTCTGAGTCAGTGTCCAAGAATATCAATGCTGCAGTGAAAAAAGAAAGGTTTTGAAGAACTAATGAATTGGCCACAGTCAAAATGTAATAATTTCTGGTGGAGTTCTAGGAGGACACATTCTGGTTAAAAAAGTGGCAGTCACTTCTGCACCATACTGCCAACAAACATGGATGGGAAGCAAACAGACACTCTGATGCCTGCACACGTCCACCTCACTTTTTTTTTAAAAAAATGTGCCCATGTCAGATACTATCCAGGGCTCTATTCAAAATCCAAGCTCAGAGCCTGCTGCCTGGACATTGTCGATAAGTACTTTTTGATCTGATCCATTTAGCCTCGATTGTGTTCTGTGCTCGCATTAGCAACAAAGGGACTCGAGTGCTACCGGGATGCCCTGAATCACTCTTAGTCGCCCGTGGGTTATCCATGTAAAGGAAACCTTCAGGAGGCTCCAATTTCCAGGGTTGTGGGATGACCCCAACGTGCTGGTTATTGCAACAAGGCATAGGTTAAAATGAGCCATTTTACATGACTCTAGAAGAAACATGGGGAATGCATGCCAACACCTAAGTCTGGAGGCGGTCTACCTTGAATTTAAGGGGGATTTTGGGTTCGAGGAGTACCTGGATATTATCACCCTGGCTTATGTGAGATCTCTATATCTAGAATTCAGAATGCACATGGAGGGCAGGTAACACGAGGACCTGCCCACTGTGTGATTAGGGCAATGAAACAGCTGTACACTTTCTATTTCTCTGTGATAAATTACTTCCTCCCAGATTTCTATATCTGAAGCCAATTTATATGGCAAGAGGCATTGATACTATTGTGGAAGTGATGTCCTGTTGTAAATGCACATCTGAACTGCTGGTGGTGAACCTGGTATCTAAATATATACATCGGTTCTGGTTGCGCAGGGACAGCTTGGTTAAAGCTTGCATCACAGTTACAGAACAAGCTGTGGCAGCCAGGTAGCTAAAGATTTGATCACATATACCTGTAGTTGAAACTTCACATGTTCCCTTTGCACTAGAGAATTCCCTTTCCTAATTAACTTTGTGATTTGTTCTTAGAGATTTTAGGTTCTTGTCTTTTTTTTTATTTGTTGTACCTTTTAACCATGAGGAATTGAAATTGCACAACTGTATACTGTTTTATGTGACTGGTTTTATGGCTTACACTGAATACAACCTTTGATGATGATAAGTAGATGTTATTTCCCCATAGCGCAAGTGGTGCAATGTTTTCACCTTTATGGGGTATATATAATGACCATGCACAATGACTAAAGTTGAAATGGATATTAAGAAATTAGATAGCTACTTATTTACAGAAGATGGCTCACTGTGTTATACACTTGTTACCGAGTTCAGTGTTTATGTGCCTGATTACAGGGCCAAATTTGGGGTAGGCTTTGGCTTAGACTTTATGCCTTCTGAGGTCGATTGAGTGTATTTCTATTTTGGCGATTGTAAGACCTATGATGCTGCAACGCAAAGGACATAAATTAAACGGACGCACATTAAATAGTTTTAATTTAAAAAAAACAAAATTCCATCAGTATAGAACATTAGAGCTCTATTCCTCATAATGAGGATGGCAAAAGCCACTTCCAACAAGGAGGATACAGTGTAAATCTGTCAGGGAGATTAGGCAGCTAAATCCAAGACTGTGGAACAAAAGTGTTGAGGCCGATATCGCAGCTTTTCTACTGGATTAAACAGTGAACCTGGTCATATCATCCTATCTCACTGTCTAGTTCTTTGTTGCCCTCTATAAAAGGTTTAGTATACTCACTTTTTGGTTGCATTTTTTATCACAGTGCCTACACTTTATTGCCATGAAGGCCATTTGAGTGGAAGGAGGGTTGTATAAAAGAGAACCAACGAAATGCTACAGGTCTCTGGCTGGCCTATTCTGCTTATTTAGCAAAACAAAGCCAGTTTGCTTTTTGTGAAGTTTTACATTTTCTTCTGCACATTATGAATATCAATCTGCAAGTCTTTGTGTTGAGTATATTTAAAACTTCAAAAACCAGTAGTAACATCCACATGAGATATATGAGCTCAAATACATTATTATTATGATCCTTTTATACTGTACTTTATTTGATAAAGTGAATATAGCTACACTTTTGTATAATGTTTCTGCAAAATATTGTCATGATGGTGTGTTATGTGATTTGTGTAGTTTCCAAGTCATGGATACAAAAGAGGATATCAAATCAATTCATTAATGAGAATATTCACAGATAATTTTGCCTTTCTGTAACAATGCCGGGAGACAGTACGATCACGTGCTGAAATAGCAGACTGAGCTCAAACCGCAGATTCCTCTCATAACCAAACTGCGTAATCCTGCGCAACTCATTGGGCCTCATTCCGAGTACGGCGCTAACCAATGGCGCTATTAACGCCTTGGTTGGCGCCGTACCCGGACTGGCAGCGCCTTGGTGGATGGCGGAATCACCGCCCCATTCCAAGGTTGGCGGGGCGGTAATTCCCCATTCACCAAGGCTCTTCCCCATTCCCAAATGAGCCCCCATAGGGCTCAATGGGAATGGGGAAGATGCAAATAACGGTGACCGTTCATTACGGTCACCGTTATTGGCTTGGAGGCCCCTTTGCGCCCTCGACTTTAACACCTGCTCAAAGCAGGCGTTAAGGACGAGGGGGCGCAGAGGGAACTCGGAGTATGGCGGTAAGGGATTACCGCCACCGGTCTCGTTACCGGTGGCCGCTATCCCTTACCGCCATACTCGGAATGAGGCCCATTCAGTCTCATGGCCCCCAACCTGTCAAAATTATCAGTGACTCAATCTTTCAGAATAGTTAGCCCCTAAGAGTGATATTTTGTCAGGAAAAGCTCTTGAGTATTGCTTCATATGTTAGAACAGTAACTGGGGTTCGAAGGGTGCCATATGAGCTTGGATTTACCAAAGTGTTTTACGGCATGAGCTTTTGACTTCTTATTTTTTATATGTGCGACCCCCAGAGTTTGTTTTGGTTTGGGAGATGATAGCTTTTTGTCTTGTAGCACTGCATCATGCTAATTGACCTTCAACTTTACCTTTTTTTATTTTGTTGGTTTCTCTTTTTCTTTTTTGTATCATGCTGTTATTGTCGTTTTCCCATCTTTACTTAAATTGTACCAAATCCTTAATTGTGTAAAGTGCCTAGACTTCCAGATAATAGCTCAAACTAAAAATGAAGAGCATACAACCGAGATTACATGGAGGGCAAGATGCCTATGCAGCTCATTATTCACAACGTAAACAGTAAAGCAATGATTGAGATATTTTCCTCCAAGCGACTGAACCTTCCCTGTTTATAGCTACTAGTAACCCCGTGGCATATAATTTCTCAAAGCCTATGCTTTTTTTAGGAGCAGCGAAAACTGTGACTGGCAAACCAACGACATGTTATCATGTTACAAAAAATCAGATTAAAGAAAATGAGAAGTCAATATTGTTACAGTAGTAAAATAGAAAAATGTGGTAATTCCAACCATGCTGACATTTTCCCTTCTAGCCATTTGTTATTGTGAGGAGCTCGCAGGCTGCAGCATATTCGCATTGCACATTATCTCAGAATGTTTCCCAGAAATGCTATCATGGGTGTTGAGCATAATGAAATAGTAATGTCTGTTATAGTATTCAGCTCCACCATCTCATTTGGGTTGTTCAGTCATCCATTCATAGGGGATGGGAGAGAAAGAGGTGGCAAATAATGGAAGTGCAGAATAGATGGCAGGCAGTGTGGCGAGAGTTGGGTTCTGTCTGTGTTTTTATGAGGAAAAGGTATTTCCAGTCAGGTACATGAGTGTAGAATTTCTATCAATTAAAAATGATGTTAAGTGATGGAAAGATATAGGGCCTCATTACACGGAAGGCGGTAATGGTTAACGGCCACCGTTAATGGTAACGGTGACCGTTAACCATTACCGCCTTACTACGAGGTCCGTTAGCGGGTTGGTGCTTTAACGCCTGCTTTTTGCAAAATTGCGGTGCCGTAATTAACGCCTTCCCCATTCCCATAGAGCCCTATGGGGCAGAAATGGGAATGGGGAAGGGCAATGGCGGAAGGGGGATTTACCGCCGCTCCAACCTTGGAATGGGGCGGTAAATCCCCTTTCCGCCAAGGCGGTGCCGGTATTTTACCAGCATGAGCCATGGCGCTAATAGCGCCATGGCTCACCGCCTTCCGTGTAATGAGGCCCATAGGGCCTCATTACACGGTAGGCGGTAAGGGTTTACCGGTACCGGTATTTTACCATTACCGGTAAATCCTTACCGCCTTACTACGAAGTCCCTTTGCGGGTTGGGTAATTTAAAGCCTGCTTTTTGCAGGTGTTAAAAACCAACCCGCAAAGGGACCAGTGGAGCTAATTACGGTACCGCAATTTGCGGTACCGTAATTAGCGCCTTCCCCATTCCCATAGAGCCCTATGGGGCAAAAATGGGAATGGGGAAGGGCAATGGTGGAAGGGGGAATTACCACCCCACCAACCTTGGAATGGGGCGGTAATTCCCCTTTCCACCAAGGCGGTGCCAGTATTTTACCGGCATGAACCATGGCACTAATAGCGCCATGGTTCACCGCCTTCCATGTAATGAGGCCCATAATACCCTAAACACTTGTGTACGAGCGTGATACAAATAAAATAGCAAATCATATCATACACAATGCTACCCTATATGATTTATAAGTGACGAAAAGAGGCTTTGATTAATGTAAGTTACGGGGGAAAATGAAAACAGCCACGCATGTGATACAGAATATAAATGCACTCGCCCAATGTAGAAATCAGTGTATCGATGGCCAGAACTGAAACCAGCAAAAACAATCCAAGGAGAAATAAAGAGTGCACAAACTGCAAGAAAAAACACATTTATTACATGCAATTTCGGTCGGGAAAGAAGCAAGCTTAATTGGAAACGCCCACATTAAATGGGACTATATAAAGGAAAAATCACAAGCAATAAGTTGCAACAATTACAAGGCACACGCAAATCCCTAATATCCTCTTGGTTAATGTCATTAGTCCTCTAAGCAATACCATACCATACATTAGTTGGCCCTATTGGCCCAACTCTACCCCATCCCCAAACAAGTACTTGATCAATGAACTAATGTCTGAGACATCATGTTCCCATACGACCAGAACACTTGGCACCCCCTGATGGCTCTTACTCTTGTGGTCACACAATTGACAGCACATATTGCAACTCACATTTGGAAACATGTTGCCATTCTAGTACATGTCCCTCCCTAGCTCCTATGAGAACGTGTGACTTGATAAAAAATAAACACCACTAAGACACCACTCTTTGGAAATTAATTTCTCTAATTTATGGGATTAATTTACCCTGCTAACAGCAGTTCCAAATGAGTGACAATTTTTCACTGGGGGCAGTATAGGATTTTATAGCTATACTGCTACAACCTGATAAAATCCTTCTGGCCACAGCTCAGCAGTACCCTGTTCTCACAGAGATATATCCTTCAACACTAGGGTGCTAAGCAAATGTCTGGAACACAAACAGGAATACTGCCCTTTGTTTCTTTGTTTGTTTGTTTAGTATTTATTATGCACACCGGACCCTGGGGTATAAGGGCGCAGAAAGTAAGAAGATGTACAGCTTAGAGCATAAATTACGGGTTACAGTTACATGTTACAGATAATTACCAGTTACAGATGCAGGTTTACAAATACAAGTTTACAATCATATGGTACAGATGCTGTGTAGCAGACAGGCGTAAGCATTTTCATATATTCATTTGGCAGTAGCTGTCGTCAGCCAGTTAATTACAATTTGCCTGAATTTGGAAAAAGAATGTTCTAGCCTCGCGGTAGTAGGTAATTCGTTCCACAATTGAGCAGCTTTGACTGGGAAGCTAGCTCCGCCTATGGTGGTCAGTTTAAAACAAGGTACTTGGAGGCGATTGGTGTAAGCAAGTCTGGTTTGTCTTGTGGAGTGTGATCTGGTGAATCTGTCCTTAAGGTATTGTGGGGCTTTGTTGTGTAGAGATTTGTATGTGAGGGATGCAGTTTTAAGTCTGATTTTCTCATGGGTGGAAAGCCATTTGCGTTTCCTTCTTGTTTCTGTAATGTGTTCTCTCCTGGGGATGTTCAATGCTGCTCGGAGGGACTTGTTTTGCTGTATCTGTATTTTGTTGATGATGGATTTAGTGGCTCCTATGTACAGTGCGTTACAAAAATCTAGTTTAGAGATGATAAGGGCTCTGGCTAGTGTTAGACAACTGTGCTGGGATAGGAATTGTTTTCCTGCTCTAATGAGCTTACATGTGTAGGCTGTTGAGGAAGCTAGGGAATTTACCTGTTTGGAGAATGATAAGGTAGAATCAAGGTAGATCCCTAATGTTTTGACTTCTTTAGCAACTTGTATGCAGTTCCCATCTATGATAAAGGAGGAGTAATTTGTGCTTAGTTTATTGATGAGGGGTGCGGTGCCTAGGATAAGAAGTTCAGTTTTATCATCGTTCAGGCATAATCCATGGGTTGCCATCCATGCCTGAACGATGCTGTATATTTTGTTCACCAGTGCTAGATCTTTTTCGTAAACCCCCGTGAGTGGGAGGAGGATCTGGGTATCGTCAGCGTAGTTAGTATACGTGATACCCAGATGGTCCAAATCATCAAACAGGGGCTTAGTGAATATGTTATATAGCGTTGGTGAAACGCACGATCCCTGTGGCACACCGCAGGTAATAGGGATGGGGTCTGCAGCTGCTGTAGGTGAGAAAACCCTCATGGTGCGGTCACTAAGGAAAGATTGTATCCATGCTATGGCCTCAGTGGAGAAGTGTGCTGCAGAAGCTAGGTGGTTACATAATACTTTATGGTCCACTAAATCAAAAGCGGCCGATAGGTCTAGTAGCAGGAGGAGTGCTGGTTTTCCAGAATCTCGTACTTTGTCTATTTGAGCTTTAAGGTCAATCAATGCAGTTTCTGTGCCGTGAAGAGGGCGGAAGCCAGATTGTCGGGAGCCTAATAGTTGGTTTTGTTCCAGGAAATTCTGGATTTGGATATATGCCACCTTGTCCAGGATCTTCAAAAGGAACGGTACCGTAGTAATAGGTCTATAATTGGTAGGTATAGTGGGATCTAAAGTAGCCTTTTTTAAGAGTGGGAGCACCCAAGACTCTTTTTAAGTTACTGGGGATAATGCCTGTGGTAAAGGAGGCATTAATTAACTTAGTAATAAATGGTGCTAGATCTCGTGCGGCATCTTTGATGAGTTGTGCTGGACATAGGTCTCCTTTGCAGTTGGAGGGTTTTAGACCGAGTATTACTTTCTCTACTTCTAGTATGGAGACTTTGGAGAAGTGGAATTGCGTAGTGGGTTTGAAGTTAGGGAGTGTCTTAGTAGGCGGTAATATATTAGACGCTAATGTCTCACGTTTTAGTTCTATTTTCTTTTGAAGGTTTCGGACTTTGTTAGAGAGAGTGTGCTGGATTTCAGAGCACCATTTTTTATCTTTAAGACAGTTATCTTGAGGTGTTATTGGGTTTTCCAGTTCTCTGAGTATGGCGAACAGTTCTTTTGTGCTTGAATTAGCTTGTGTAATTCTGTTATTGTAAGTCTCTTGTTTAGCTAAAATGATTTCTTTTTTGTAGTGAGAAGAGATGTTAACTAGTTTCAGTTTATGGAGTGGGGTTAGTTTTCCACGTATTTTCCCATTTCCTTTTCTCTAATCTCAGATTTTTTAGGAGAGGGGTGAACCAGTTGTTCAGGTGGCTCTGTGGTTTGCTGTTTCTGAGCTTTAGTGGTGCGATGTCGTCAAGGGTTTTGTTCATGATGTTGTTAAATTCTTCCACTAGGCTGTTAGGGTTAAGGTTGTCAGGTAAAGCGTCCAAAGTGGGCATGATGCCGGGAAGTAGTTTGTCTAGTGTCATGTTTTTTTTGTTTCTGGTAAGTGCAGGTGGTGCACACGGTTGTTGCAGTTTAGGGGTGACAGTGTCCAAGGAGAATGAGATTAGATGGTGATCTGACCAGATTTGGGGTGAGATGGTGAGAGTGGATATATTGCAGTTGTGGTCAGAATCCCGGCTTACAGCTAGGCCCTACAACATTAACCAATCACTGCACAGTATTTCACACCACCTTCCAGGATGTTGACACCATCTGTGGACTGACTGGGGAGAACAGGAATGAAATGTAACTCACTAAAGAAAACTAAAGCTAAGACTACAGCCTAATCAGCTGGGGCACCCAAAAGCTACAGCTTCCTATGAGGTCTAAATTAAACTGGCAAAACCCTAGCTAATGTAACCAAGGGTCTTAGCTCTTAACACCCAAATTTCTATTCACTCCATCCTGCCTAGTGACTGGTCTGGCCACCACATCATTAGCTTCACCCCTTGCAACAACTCCACAGACCCTAGCATGACTGAAAAACCTGATACCTATGAAACCAGAAACATCAAAAAACTCTCAGCGGATAACCTCTCTCCAGTCCTCAGAGAAGCACTGGCCTCCATCACCCCAGATAGCAACAAACCTATTAATCTGGCAGATAGCTACCACAAATGCCTCTCTGCCACCATCAACTCACTAGCTCCCATTACAACCAAAACTCGGAGACCAGATAAACGCACCAGTTTCTGGTTCAATGAGGAACTAGTCTCCCCATCAATGGCAGCAAAACCTGGTGTACCACAATCCAAGAAGCACTAGCATCCAAAATAGCTCTCCTACAAAATAAAATTGCCAACAAAAAACTAATCCTTGCAGGTAAAACACTGCCCACCATCTTAGAAGAGCCCTCCACTGCCAATCCATACAAACCATTTCATTTCACCCCGTCTCACAAGAGACAGCACTAGACACTATAGTCAAATTAAAAGTGTCTAGCTGCAAAGAATACCAATTCCCCTCCTGAGAAAACCAACTCTTGTCCCCGCCGTCCCCACCCATAACCTCATAACCTCACCTCAGCCCATAACAACGGTCCCATTCCTATTGAAAATAATTGATAAAATAGCATATACCCAAATCCAAAACCACTTAGAACAACACCATCTACTAGGCACCAGACCATCAGGATTTTGCCTGAACCACAGCACCGAAACGGCACTCCTGGACCTGAAAATACAAGTGGATGCCACCAGAGCCACAGGCAAACTCTATCTTCTAATGCTGCTAGATCTCTCTGCGGCGTTCGACTTTGTCGACCATTATAAACTTTGCGCCATTCTGTCCAACAACTTTAACCTTTCCAACGATGCCACCAAATGGGAGAAATCATTTTTAGCCGACAGAACATCTTCTAGAGTTTCTATTGGCAAAGAATCAGCGGACCCCATTTTTGTCCCCCTAGGCGTTCCCCAAGGATCTTGCTTATCCCCCACCTTTTACAATGCGTATACTAAGCTACTATTCACAACCCTGGATGCCATGGGTGTCATCTACACTAACTTTGCATATGACACCCAGATCCTCATCCCTCTGTCGGGCAACCCGAGCCAGACTCTCTGATCATCAACCAAATGTATGCCTTAATTCAGAATTGGATGGCACACAACAGCCTCTGCCTCAATGATGATAAAACAGAGTTACGCATAGTCGGATCCCATGGGAGAATTAACTCTCGCCAGCCCGCCTATGTCTCATTCATCATTGATGGCACCACAATCCCCATACTCAAGTAGGTCAAAACCCTCGGCGTCTACCTAGATGCCAACCTAACTATGACAAAACAATTAAACGCCCTCTCTTCAGCCACCTCCTACACAGCAAAACGTATCTCCTTGAGTCACAAATTCCTTTCGCCTGAAAACTGCATCACCCTAGCAAGAGCCCTCATACTCTCAAAACTTGACTACTGTAATATACTTCTCCTAGGTACCTCCAACTCCAATCTGTCCAAACTCCAACTCATGCAAAACAAAGCCCTTCGAGCAGCACTAGGCATAAAAAAGTCCGAGCACATCTCCATCATCAGGAGAAATAACCACTGGCTACCCATTAAAGCCAGAATTGTATTTAAAACCTTATGTATCACACATAGATGCATCATGAACACAGCCCCTAAATACCTCAACAACACAGTCATGAAAAAACTCCTCACCAGACCCCTTAGATCTAGGAACTACTCTCTCCTAGAAATCCCACGTTTCAAAAGCTCAAGAGCGGGAGGAAGCAGATTCAAAGTCCTAGCTTCTAAACATTTGAATGCCCTCCCGTCTTACATCAAGAATTAAGTCTCACACCAGCAATTCAAAAAGTCACTGGAAACCTGCCTATTCAACCAATTCTAACCTACCCAGACATCCCTTCATAACATCAGTATTAAGCATCATGTACCTGACTCATTTTGTTGTGTTGTCTGTTCACCCCCCAACCTCCCACAGCCACTAATGTAAAATCTCGAATGAATGTAATACTAAACTGTCTGTAACTACGCTGTGATACCTCCGGGTTTGGGCGTATAACAAATGTAATAAATAAATAGATAAACCCTGCATGTATTTCCCTTATTACTTGCACTGATTTACTCATAGTAACTAAATAAAAAGCTTCCTTCAATACAAAAGGGTGCCTGCCACAAGTATACGTGTGTCTCAATCCAATTCAACAACTGTTAACTAGCAAATGCCCACTATACCACTCGGGCCTATACCCTAAAATACATTATACATTATGTCTGGACTAAATGAAGTCTACGCATGGAATGAATGCTGGCCATGATAACAAAAAACACTGGCACTAGTAATTAGTATGGCTATTGTTCCATGCTATAGGAGTTTAGTTGTACTTTCTCTCATGTTTGGGGCATTGAACTTGCATCCAAACATTACCCCATTCGTTAGTCAATTAACTAATCTTTTAGCTGCTTGTTTCTCTTCCAGTTCCCGTTTCTTTGCCCAATCATATCAATCTATTGGCAACCAAATTCTGCTCACATTGCGCAAGTTTCATCCAGCCCTCTCATACTCCCAGGGGTACATCTCAAGAAGCTACAATCTCCATCTGCTGTAAGATCAATATTCCACTAAATAGTTTTTGAGGTCTGGGGGAAGGGACCAAACCGTACCATGGGGCATATTCGGTGCTCTGTTTGCACCATCCAGTGTTCAACCTGAGTGTCACACCTGTCAGTTTGTTTGCATGCGTTTCCAAAGGGGTGTAGCCTCACCTGTTCTTACTTGTAGGGACAATTATTCTAGGACCACTGGATGCTGTCTTGGCACAACATGCGATGAGTAGCTGGCAGGAACAAAAAACTATAAGTAACAAGATGCGAATAGGAGGTAGGCATCCAGGAAAATAAGTAAAGCAAATTGACAAGGGGGGTCCTGGGAGTCTCTCTGCCAGACATTAGTCCTGGTTACAAGAGACTTACCCAGAGTCTTTAGCTCACTATCTTTCACAGAGAAGAAATATCCCAAACATATCAGAGGGACTCCCAGGCCCCCCCCTTGTTAAATCCAAATAAGTAAAGCAGCCAGTATTGCCCCTCCACAATCCCTCCTTCCTTTTCCATTCCAGTCCGCAGATTGTGGAGGGCTTTCATAGCAATACTTAAAGAGCCATTGTCTAGATTGTGGAGTGGCCCATAAGTGCAAAAGCTGGCTCTGTTCTTTTTGCAGACCCCTCCCTCTTGGCAGTGAAGAGGTTGATGATGAACCTATTTTGTAATGCCATTACCCGAGGGCCTTGAGCTCTTCTTTCATGGCATTGAGGACCTTTTATGTGATATTAGCAAGTCGCACCACCTCCCACCTTACAATTTCCAACCACTTTGCATTAGTGGCTGCTTGCACACCAGGGGCTAATGTAAGTGATTTCAATCCGGCACACACCCAAGTCAATGCCTAGCATGTAATGCACAATTGAAATCCTTATTTATTTATGTCTAAAGGTTATTTTATTCTGAACGATGCACCACTCATATCACGCCCCTCTCCTGGAACCCCTCGGGTCACACTGAACCAGGAACCAGGCTGGTTTGCCAAGTTAAAATATTTATTTATGTATTCACAATTTAATCATACTATGTTTTAATGGGTGCACAATGATCACCAATGGGGTTATGTAACACTAAATAATCTCTTTAATACACAAGGAGTAATATTCAGCAAAACAATTCAGCACAGAAATAATACTTTGGTGTGTGTTCAGATCAAATAGCAGTGTGGTTACTATTTCCCCCTGCGGACCCCTCAACCCCCCAACAGGCAAGGTAAAGAGATAAGAGGAGAGAGCAGGTATTCAGGAATGGCAGAATTCAAACAAAATATCAATCCCAATTCCCCCCCAGCAACACAAGAGAAAAACAGAATTGATTGGCAAGCGGTCAGAATGGTTTTAAAGTTATCTTGAGAACGGATTGGGTAAAAACACTAAATATGGTTCAAATTGCTGAAATTGTTTAAATTCTTATGGGAGCTGCTTTGGATGGTTGCGCACAAACACTAGCAATGATTCAATACCAAGAAACAAGTTGAAATCCTAAAATTAAGGTCGGGAGCAATAATAAGCTGTTTTTCACGTGTAAAAATTTCCCTAAAACGAAATTCGCTGCAAACTTTTCACTACGCGATAATTGCAATAACGGGATAACTATGTGGATTTGGAATGTGAATTAAAGATGTGGATGTTAGCTACAAGCAGAAGTTGAAATTTTGTTTCTAGCACACAAACTGAGGAAGGTATGGAAGTTTTAGTGAAGGTCGTTCACTAGGAGGATAACTATGAAGACAACAAATACCACACAGGCCTCCTCTCCCGGGTTGGCTGTCTGGGCTCAGGAAAGTGGGGAAAGAAGAATGGGTTGTTTTGGGGGTTGAAGTTTGGCGGGTATCGGGGAAAGAAATTTGGTCTGGCATTTGTGGGGTTACTGCCCTCTGGGGGAAAGTGAGGAATGAAGTTTCCTGGGTTTCCAGTTGTCTGGTTGAATCCCCCCCCCTCTTGGGATGGAGGAGTCCACACATACCCCAGGATGGGTCTATTTCCCTTGTAGCATGGGCTGATGTAGTCAGGGGAGTTAGGGGTCCCATTTGTGGGGTACCTCCCTGACTCCCTGTTTGGGATTGGCCCGAGGGCCTTCTGGGTTTGGAGTTGGTTGGATTCTGCGTGGGAAGGTTCTTCGGCCCCCCCCCATATCCAGATCTAAAATGGGGGCAACCTTCACCTCCTCCACCTTAGCAGCAGCAGGGGTGTTAGTTGTTTTGGGGTTTTTGCTACTATTTTTATTTTCCAACGGCTTCTGTACTTCATAGATGCATGTTGCTTGTTCAATGACCCAGTCTAGTGATCTTTTCTCATGAAAGTCCCTCACTAGCAGGGTCATAATATACTTAGGGAGAGCATGAAAGAAGGTGTTCACAAATTCCTTACTGTCAGTGCGCACCCTTCTAGTGGTCTGCGTAAAGGCGCATTTCAATTCCCGAACAAATTCTTGTATGGCCTGGTCTTCCCCACACTGTAAGTTGTAGGCTGCCTTGCGAGCCTCTTGAGGGTTCCTATGAGTGGAAACATGTTTCAGGCTGGCCGCCCTATAGGTGGACCATCTGGAATGGTTCTGATCCTCCAGCCCCACAAAGAAGCTGGAGTACTCCGGAGAAAATGTCCACTTTACATCTGAATACAGCTTTGGCTGTCCTTCAGATGGAAAGTTTCCATCATCTGCTCAAATAATTCAAGGTGCTCCCAAACCGAATATTTAGCATTTTTGTGATTGGGCGTGATGACGCTCCTAATACCTTTGATTTGTTTCAGGGGATCCTTGAGTAAAGCCCTCTTAACTTTGTTAGCCTTTTTAGTTCTTGTCACATTGGTCCACTCATCCTCTGACTCAGAGGCACTGCTACCAGAGGTGGCTGTCTGGTCTTCTGGGCTCTCCCAGATTCTGCGAGCTTGGGAATAGCTGGCAGAATGTGGGGGCCTAGTTTCTAGGGACCTGTGGCGCTCAGAAGAGTCTTCTGACTCTTCCTTGCTCCAAGGATTGGCTGAGAACCCCCCTCTCCCACTGTCCTAGCTGGGAAGAGGTTTTTAGTATGCTCTTAGTGGGCCTAGTCTCATGGAGTTCCCCACCAAATTTTACCGTCTGATCTCTGGGTAAGTTATATTTCAGAGGATCCATTTCTCTGATTCTCCCCTCACTGGAGTCTCACTGATCAGAAACAATGGCCCTAGCACTTGGGAACCTGTACATAGATGCCCGCCCATCCATTTCTGGGAGGCGCTGACCTATTAGCCCCATATTTCCCCTTGGGTTGAAGGTCTACCATCCCCGCAGCGCTTGGCTCATGTGTGCCAGTGGGCATGGGGGTGGCAGAGTCCATGGAATTGAATAGATTAAAGTCTCTGGTGCCAGGGTAATTGAGGTTATGCTCAGGGGTTTCCCTCTCCCATCTAACCTCATCTCTCCCAGCCCCTACTCCCAGATGGCATGCAAGGATCTGACCCCTTTGTTCTTCTATTAAGGCCTTACTGGTCTCTATTAATTGTTCCTGCATGGCTACCTGTCTATGGAGCCTGTCATTTTTCCGACAGAGAGCCTCATTGTCTCTCTGTGCTTCCTGCCTGCTTTGGAAGTGTTGGGCCAATTTATGCTGTAGGAGGTTCACCTCCTGAGTTCTGTCCTTACTGGCCTGGTCATTCTTTGCCAGACCATCTTCCACCCTCCTGGTGTGCTCTAACAGCTTTTCATAGTCCATTTTTAGTTCACCCAGTCCCTGAAGGGCCAGGTGATTTTCTTCCACCTCGGTTTTTAAATGGCTGACTTCCTGGCCTAAGGCGTCCCTTTCCTGAATTAGAGTACCCCTCTGTGCAGCTAGGTCGTCCCTCCGTTTTTTGAATGCACCAGCTTTCTGGCGCTCTTCATCAAACTCTGTTTGGGATTCAAGGTCTTTAAGAATTAATTTATTATTTTCTTCTTTTAATTGGTCTATCTGGTCTTGTAAGACGACCACCTGTTCTGCGCAAACTCTATTAAAAGTTAATTGCTGCACCAGTTTTTGTTGGCTCTGTTTTAAAGAGTCCAACCTTTCTTGACACTCTTTTTTCAGTGTCAGTAACTTGGTGTCTTGCTCTACCCTCTCTTGCTGCAGGAGATCCAGATCTTCTTTTGCTTTTGTCAGGTACTGTCTGTTTTCTCTCTCTGAATCTTGGCTCTGTTGTAGCCTTTGCTCTGCAGATTCCAGATCAGTTTGGGTCTTCTCTAGGGATTGTACTTGTCTTGTTGCCAGGACTAGGTTTTCAGCATATTTTTCCTGTATTACTCCAATGTGGAGGTACAGGTACGCCGCTATTTTGGCAATTTTACATTGCTCTTCTTTTACCCTTGAGGCCATGTACAGGTCACTAAGTGCCTGGTGTAATGGACCCTGGTCCTGTCATGCATCTAATTCTATGGCAGTGATTTGTTGTTTGGTTTCTTGCAGCCAAACATTCTCATCCTGCTCAACCCATTCAACCCTGACAAACAATGTGTGCAGTAGGTGTTCTTTTGCCATATTAATTTCCACTGGGGTCGCCATTCTGGAAATATTAATTTCCTTCTGACTTATCTCAGGGTTACTTTTACCTTTGCAAAACAGGCCAAACTCCTTTGAGTGTTTCTATTGAAGGGTGTTTTTATAGTGTAGTACAATGTGGTAGCCCAACAAGGTGTATGTACCCCGTCAGTCAGCATGCTGTGTTAGACTGTCACAAGTGGTATGTCTAATTCAGGATCTCGTGACGAGCCCCCAATCTGGAAGTGATTTCAATCCGGCACACACCCAAGTCAATACCTAGCGTGTAATGCACAACTGAAATCCTTATTTATTTATGTCTAAAAGTTCTTTTATTCTGAACGATGTACAACTCATATCACGCCCCTCTTCTGGAACCCCCCCCCCCCCGCTCGCACTGAACCAGGAATCAGGCTGGTTTGCCAAGTTAAAATATTTATCTTTGTAATCACAATTTAATCATGCTATGTTTTAATGGGTACACAATGATCGCCAATGGGGTGATGTAACAATAAATAATCTCTTTAATACACAAGGGCCCTCATTACAACACCGCTATTAGCACCATGGTTGGTGCCGGTGTTGTAACGGGTCCGCCATGGTTCAATGGGGAATTACCACCCCATTCCAAGGTTGGCGGGGCGGTAATTCCCCATTGGACCATGGCCCTTCCCCATTCCCATTTTTGCCCCATAGGGCTCTATGGGAATGGGGAAGGTGCTAAGTACGGTACCGTACTTAGCACCAAGGTCCCTTTGCGGGTCCCTACTTTAACGGCTGGTCTAGACCAGCCGTTCAGGTCGGGTCCCGCAAAGGGACCTCGTAGTAAGGCGCCAAGTGTTTAACGGCGCCGCAGCCTTTTATGGCTTGAGAACGGATTGGGTAAAAACACTAAATATGGTTCAAATTGCTGAAATTGTTTAAATTCTCATGGGAGCCACTTTGGATGGTTGCGCACAAACACTAGCAATGATTCAATACCAAGAAACAAGTTGAAATCTTAAAATAAAGGTCGGGGGCAATCATAAGCTGTTTTGCACGTGTAAGAATTTCCCTAAAACGAAATCTGCGGCAAACCTTTTACTACGCGATAATAACGATAATGGGATAACTATGTAGATTAGATGCGAATTAAAGCTGTGGATGTTAGCTACAAGCAGAAGTTGAAATTTTGTTTCTACCACAAAAACTGAGGAAATTATGGACGTTTTAGTGGAGGTTGTTTTTCGAGTTAGGCGCAAGTATGGAAAAACGGGAATGCACTTTTAAAATGACAGAAAGGATTTCTTACACTAGAGGATAACTATGAAGACAACAAATACCACACAGGAACACAGCCACTTGATCAGGGCGACTGCCTGCAGTGGTCCCGCCTTCTTCAGATGAGAAAAGATCAGCACAGAGATAGTTTTAACAAAACTAGCACAGAGGAAGATAGGAGGTATAGATTAGAGAGTTCAGGCAATTCAAAAGTACTCCTAACAATGCAGGTTCTGAAGACAAGATAGGATGGATTTAAGATAGGGATTAACTAAGCAAGGTACATAGGTTAGTGACACAGTTCTATCTTTAGATACTCACTAAATATGTTTTTAAACGGAACCGTCAGGATTCTGGTCAGGGATTCTGGTCAGGGACTCTGGTCAGGTCAGACTGCTGGGCACATCGGATTTGGGCAGCGTCAAGGTGCTCTGGACACCGCACGGCACAGGACTGAATCTGATCTGCAACACACTCTGGTCAAAGCATGGCACAGGACTGGATTGGATCTTTTGGTTCTGATGATAATTAGTTCAGCAGGCAAGCCGTACAGCACAGCCTGGCGGTATGTTTGATGTTCCCCTTAGGTTTCTGGGGTTGGTTCTGGTTTTGGAAATTTAAGTCCTAGCTGAAAATTGTTCAGCTATGCAATGGGTTCTGCTTTGCCTAGTTTCTAGAGTCTGGAGCAAGGAAGATGGAAAGTTCTGCAGCAGGGTGCTCCGCCAGCATTCGGCTAGTGGGTGAATCTGTCTGTCTGTTTTCTGCCCTCTGATGTCTCTATTTATGCTTATGATAAAGGGGTGTGTGTGCTGGTTTATTCTAAGCTCGCCCCTTTGACAGGGATTGGTCAGGGTCTCCTCTCTTCCTTGATAGGAGGAGAAAAACAGGGTGTCAGCTTTATGGTGTGGGTTTATGAGGCTTAGAATCCACCCCTAGTTCCTGGAACACAAAATCTACTTTTGGTACAATACATATTTCCACATGTTCAACCTCTATAACAATCATATATACAGATTACATATTTTGTGTAGCAGATGCTCCTCCAAACCCCATTGCTGTAGGATCATGTGTCTGCTTCCCACAGAATTTTGCCCTTTTCATCCGGAACACAATGTCCAATTTAGGAGCAAATTTCTACAAATGTGCACGTTGAACATGGGCATACATGTATAGAATTTCATATTTCTATCAGAAATACATTTTGTGTAATATCAAATTTTCCGCCGTTTCTTCCCAGAACATGTCACAGAGTTCTGGCGCCTTTTCAATTGTGCATCCAGAAATTACATTAACAGTGCTATATAAGCATCACATGCACATTAATCAATCATTAAACAGATAAACCAATCATAGGGCACCTTGAGAGCGTCTCACATGCACAAGAAGCTTCTTGCTTTTATAGAAATGCTATTTTATGTAGGCTCCATATACAATGTTTCCTTTGCCACGAGAAGCTTCCCTTCCATTGTGGATTATGTGAAAAGGTTAATGTAATATAGCAATGAAGATTCTTTTCCATCAAAAGCAAATAGAGTTTTTAAATAGATCTTTTAAATCAGGCTTAGGGCATTTTCTGCTTGTTGTAAATTCACACTAATTCCACAATGCAGGTCCTTTTACATAGACATTTGGCCTCATCATGACCAAGGCGGTAGCACGGCTGCCGTCGGTAATGATTTCTTACCGGCAGCCAGAAAGGGGCAATAACTGGGTCACGCTGACCTTGGCGGACCTGATAATTGCCCTTTTCTGGGAACCCATAAAAATTAATCCCCATTCCCATTGAGCCCGATAGGGCTCAATGGGAATGGGGAGGATGCTAACAACGGGCCCGTTAATGACGGGCCCGTTGTTAGCATCCTGGTCCGCTAGCGGGTCCCACTAAGGATGCCTGGTTTTACCAGACGTCCACAGCGGGACCCGCTAGCGGACCTCGTAATAGGGCAGCCCGGATTGTACGATGCCGGTCCCTTAGTACATTCCGTGGCCGCCTGGGTCGTAATGAGGGCAATTGGAACCATAGGCGTTCCTTCTGCTTAGTGCAGTCTGTGGCCTAGAAGCGCCCTTCATATTTGGTGTATTGCAGGGCATACAATGTTGTAATGAACGGAATATTTTGGTGTTTTCTTACCTTCCGAAACTTCCCACAACAAAATGTGCTGTTGCAGTACACAATCAGAATCGAATCCACACAACCCTCCCATGAAGGGATATTCTTTAACTACAGGGTGTCACTCAAGGTTTGAGTGACTGGTGACCTTCCACAATTTTCCCAGTTGTGTTTTTAAACACAGGTATTAACTGAAAATCACCATGTGTGTATGTGGCATGTATGTGTGTGTCTGTGTGTGCGCACACACATTTGCGCTTATCTCTACACCCAACTTCTGGCAGCTCTTAACCTGATAATTGGAGTCTGTTGGTCTCAGCTTTTCCAAGGTCCTCTTCAAGCTTCTTGCCTAACTTATTGTCATTGCCTACTTCACACTTCACTTGTTCACCAACCTGCTTGAGTGGATAGTTGACACTGCGAGGAGGGGAGGGTCAAAGGGTGGGATTCCCTTGCCGGCTTGCTTCGATTCTGGACTGCTGCTGGACTCCTGCCCAATGAGGCTCTGGCATAGATAAGGCTCTCTGCTTTATCATCCAAGAGGGACTAGGCCTGCATTCAGCGCGTTGTCCCCTCTGAGTGGTTTCTGGGGAACCCGGTGATGGAGGAGGTCTGCTTTGAAGTGATAAGTCTCTGAGAGCTCCACTGCCATGAATACATGAAAGCAGCAGTAACGAGCAAGAGCTCAGAGCCAATAGCAGTCTATTATTGCAGTTTATGTACCTGGCATCTTATTTTCTGTCTTAGATGCGGTGACGGAGCTGCACTTGTTTGCGTAGTAGTAATTTGTATAGCGCCTTTTTCCCATTAATATGGCCTCCATGTGCTCCAAGGTGTGAGAAAGTGTGTGAAGGATAGAATGTGTGTGTGCATTTGGCCAGGATAAGGAGTTGGGAGGGCTGGCCGGGCTTTATAAAACGAGCCATGAAGTCAGGCACGTGCATGAGTGCTGGGTAGAGAGGATTATGTGCAATAGCAAGAAAAATTCATTGTGTCCAGCTAGATGAATTTTGTCATAGGTCGTTGCTGCATTCTGGTGGCGTAGATGTTGTGCACAGTGTGTAAGCCTGGGGGAGCCTTATGTGTCCAGCTACATCTGAATTTCTTGTCGTAGGTCGTCCCCGGATTCTAAATCTGTGGGCCACAGTTGCAAATAGAAATGCAGTCCTTCTTTGACAGACCGTGTGATAGTACCCAAGGCTTTTTTTTGTGGATAAAATGCGATGCAAATTGTGCATTTTAAGGAATATGTATTCAGCAACACTGGTCAAAACTACTATCCGCATGGTGAAGTAACTCATCAAAACTGGCCCACACTGGCCCAAAAAGTAGCCCACTTTGACCAACAAAAACGGACCCACACTAGAATTTTACACTTTTGGTTCGGGCTTTCCCCTATTGCTTTATAGGCCATTCCGAGCCTGCTGATGTGGTGCATGCATACGTACCTTGAGGCTCGGATGGAACCTTGTCTTTGAAGTAGGGTGATGAGGTCATCTGTAGAAGGCCATGTTATCTCTAAGTGCAATACACATGCTGGCCTGATGCATCTTCTAAGCACCATAGACAGGCTGTCCTCCTGAAAACGTATGATTCCAATTTCAAGTATCTATTGAGTGCATTTATCAGCAATCTCCATAAATCTTTCGACAGCTGCCAGGCTAACAACATAGCAAGGATGACCTCCGTTTTGTGCCACTGCGTTAAAGCAAAGATTTATGGGACTTCCCAGTATTTGATCTTTCGAAGCATATTTCTTTCAGTTGCCCATCAACCATTTTGGCATGACAGTTTTCACACGTATGGGTAAAATCGAGTTAAGATGGGCCACACATTTTAAAGGCTAGGAACAGCAACAATGACAAATCAGAACAGTTGCGGTGCTTCAGTGTGTACCATATTCTAGGGACCATTATTTTTTCTTCATTCAGTGCAATGTTTATGCCTTTGGTAGCATAAACTTCACTTCGGGTAACATTTCTTTGGTACTCTGGTTGGGACTGAGATGTTTAATTGTTTAATAAAGCAGGCTTGATGCAGTACAACAGCAAACTAAGCAAACTAACTACACGTCTTCTCTTTCCGGCTTCTAATGACTAAACTCTACTTGGATTTCGGGCAATATTGTACCCTTGCTGCTACTATTGTCCCTTTGATGTTAGTAACAGAGTTAGCAAAAACAAAGAGGTGATGGCTGGAAGGATTAGAATGAATCTTAACCACTGGCATTGCTCTGGGCAACCCTCCAGACCACCGTTCTTCGCCTGCCAAGCCATCACAGAAGGGGAAAGACCATATGCAAATCAGGCTTGGCCTCACCCCAAAAGGGGCAGTCCAGCCCGAACTGCTAGGCCACATCCCTTCTGCACGAGACCACAAGCATCCCCAAACATGTTTCGCCCTTGTTGGGGCTCATCAGTGATGAGTAACTTGGGTCTCTAGGCCCAGCAGGCACGGGACCCACGTCTGGGCATACCCGTCCCACTCGGGGTGACAAAGCAAAAACAAAGAGGTGATGGCTGGAAGGTTTAGAATTAATCTTAACCACTGGCATTGCTCTGGGCAACCCTCCAGACCATCGTTCTTCGCCTGCCAAGCCATTACAGAAGGGGAAAGACCATGTGCAAATCAGGCTTGGCCTCACCCCAAAAGGGGCAGTCCAGCCCGAACTGCTAGGCCACATCCCTTCTGCACGAGACCACAAGCATCCCCAAACATGTTTCGCCCTTGTTGGGGCTCATCAGTGAGGAATAACTTGGGTCTCTAGGCCCAGCAGGCACGGGACCCACGTCTTTGGGTATTACCCGTCCCTCTCGGGGTGACAAAGCAAAAGCAAAGAGGTGATGGCTGGAAGGTTTAGAATTAATCTTAACCACTGGCATTGCTCTGGGCAGATTCATTCAAAACCTTCCACCCATCACTTTTGTGGTCACAGTAACAGAGTTACTCTTGTTGTAGATCACTAGAAGGTCTCTTCTTCAAGAGTGTTCCTGGAAGTGGGAGAATCCAAGCCTTATGGCACAGCCAATTTCAGTGTGCTTCAGTGTGCCGCCTTTGGTGCAACCCATTCAGTCACATCCTGTTCGCCGCAAGTGAACAGGGCGCAGGGAGCAGTGTGTGCCTGGTTAGCAGTGCTAATAGTAATATCGTGGCGCATAGACCTACCCATGCTTGTATACGACTGTTTGCTCAAATATTTTGTCAACCAAAACAGTCACAAATGCAGTGCGTTGGGTGACAGTATATTTAAGCCAAACACTCTGCCCTCAGTAAAAGGGACCACACAGTTCCATATACTAAGCGTGCAGTGATTGGCGTAAAAATACTGTCAAAATGACCAGTGCCAAGTCCGTTGTGCCTAGGAAATGCGTATCGCTAGATGGTAACCAATATGCGTTTGCAAAAGTGTGCATTACCACCTACAGGTATACAGATATAGTACCCTCCTCTACAAACAGCAACTCTTTTAACCTACAGTGTGCTTTGGGTCCACTTTGGGGCTCATTTTCAATGGGGAGTAACATAAGAAACATTGTAAAAGCCTTATGGCTTTTATGATGTTATTTACATCACGCCCCATTTTCCGGTGCTTGTATTGCAGGGTTGGGTGGAACACAACTTGCGTTTTCTCCGCTTCCTTCCTTTTTCTCCACCATACAGATACTCCCAACATTTACGCCGGCATGAATTTTCATGCCGGCGCAAATGCTGTGGCTCTCTATGGGATCCGCTGGCTTTATGCGTCATTGATAGGACTGTTGTCCATCAATCATCAGAGGATCTTCCTGATTGGTTTCTCCAGATCCTATGTGCAGCTGACCACTGCAGCCACATAGATAGCGCTATTGAGAGTGTGGTATAGGTTCAGGAAGCACATCTCCAATTAAAGGAGCTACAGGGAAACAACCCATAGGATCTGGAGAAACCAATCAATTAGGAGGATCCTCTGACTATTGATGGACAACAGTCCTTAAGTATTTGGTACAAGACTTATAGAATGAAGAGGTGATATACTGGCCCTGAAGAAGACCTGTGTTTTTAAAGGTGGAAACACGTGTTGACAGTAGTATATCAATCACAGATAGAAATCAAACAAGGATCTGAAATTGAAGAGTTTATTGAGATCTCTCATTCGCTAGAATCGGAAAACCAATTACAATTGTCAATCAAAAGACAGTGGGCCTCATTACGAGTATGGAGGTAGCCATGCCGTTCTTACCGGCATGGCTACCCCCATACCGGGTACCGAGTCCGGGTTCCAGGAATAGGGAATTACCGGGCCATTCCGACCGTGGAGGGCCCGGTAATTCCCCTTCCCGGGACCGGGACCCGGTACATCCCCATTCCCATTGAGCCCTATCGGCCCTATCGGGGCTCAAATGGGAATGGGGAGGATGCTAACAACGGGCCCGTTATTGACTGGTCCATTGTTAGCATCCTCGTCTGCTAGCGCGTCCTGCTTAGGACGCCTGGTTTCACCAGACATCCTTTGCGGGACCTGCTGCAGACCTCATAATGAGGCAGCCAGTAATGAACGGTGCCGGTCCCTTACCGGCACTGTTCATTATGGGACCGCATTCCTCGTAATGAGGCCCAAAAGAACCGAGCACTTTGGTTTGCTTCTTCAATTGATTACAGTAAATGCATCCTGAAAGTCATTAATACGTCTTTCCACCTTGAAAACACACTTATCCAACATCGATTGGCCAAGGCTCATTAGCTCTCTGCGACCATATTGTGCATTCCGTATGGTGCATCGCCATTGCTTTTAATGAAGGGACGCTGATCACAACCTAAACCTCCGCCAGCATGGGAGCTCCGTACATCTACAAGGATATACATCATATTTAATGAAGAAGGTTTGCGGATTCCCTCTGTTTACAGCGTGATGTGAAACCGTAGCGTGTTTGTGTAACTGTACGTTTTTTTGTTTGTTACCAGGCACTTCTTTTTCTGTCATTTTTCATTTTGTTCAAAGCCTTTTCCTCCAGCAGCAGTGTCTCTTCACATAAGCGCGCGCACGCGCCCTGACACCCACACATCAATCCTTCGCCATATGCCACAATCACATTTGTCCTGCACGATGCGGCCTACAGAGTGGCCATCTTTGGACCACGCTCTGCTGATTGCTCTGAAGCTTGTGAAATAATGACCATGCCCGCTTGACCTGAACCTTGATTAGCGCGCTTAGATCTCTCCCTGTCGCCCATCTCTGTCCCTTCGCAGATCCTGTTTGCGCGCAGCAATCACTGCTGAAGCAGCAGCCTATTTTTTTTTTTTTTACGATTGTAAATTGAGTTTTCACCATGAATAATGCATGGACCCCGGAACGGGAACATGGTGTATTTCACATAGCAGCCCGTACAGAAGCCAAGCCGTTCCCCCGTTGTCCTGATGACATAATCACACCTTTGAAAAACGCTGTGTACAATATTCAGTTTCCTATGGACAAACAGCTACGGCATCAATTCTGAGCTGGAATAGAGGCATCACCTTTCGGATGCCTGAAGCAGAGTCTACCCCTGCTATCTTAATGAAGCAAAGACTGTCAGCAAAAAAGGCTTCTTTTCAAGCAAAAAAGCAACAGCTATGATCATGGCTGCCTATCATGGCAAATTTTAGAGCCACCTGTGCCTTATACATAAACATGTAAATTAGAATCTGTGACCATCAACAACATTCGATTTTTAAATTGTTCAGAATAGATAATAAGCGCTTGTTTTTTAGTCTGATTCGGAGCCAGGGTCTAAGTATAACATAACTTGAAATGCACAGCTGTTAATTATAATTATGGCTCCCAGTCTCATGGTATTTATACCCCCCTGTATTTAGCCATATTAATTTTTGGGTCCTATTATCTGTATTTTGTTCACATTTTTTTTTTCCTCTGTAAAGAAAATAGTTTGCGACTAGTCATTTTCCACATCTATTGTAATGACAAAGTAGTGCTTGGATGCCTGTAGTTGGGCGCTCACAGAGCTTGGTTCCTGCACTTCAATTCAAGATATTCACCTTAAAAACAAATGGGTGCGCCTGCCATTGCTACTTGTGGAAGGCAAGTCGTGATTGACAACCTGGAGAGCAAAGCAAGAGAGCTGAATTTCCACTTTTTTCTATTTTGACAAATAAAAACTGAAGGGAAGCATCTGTATTTATGTGTAAAAATCAGTAGACGTGGAAAACAGGGAGCCGTAATTATAATGCACATTTTCGACAGGATGCTTCTGGCCTGACAGTATATATGCACAAAAGAAGTTCAAGACCGTGCCATTCGTTAGTCAGCTGGAAACATTCAAACATATGCAAATGAGGCGTTGACACTTTGGGCCCGATTAATGGAAATGTGCGCAGAAATCCCGCAGGGGCGGCGTGCCAAGAAGGACACTGTGCAAGCCTGTGCACAGAATGTAAAATCCGCGCCCTGCGTATTAATGGAATTTACAGCGCAAAGTAACCGTACTCACAAGTGGCAGAACACCCCTGACATGCCAACATGCAAAGCAAATAATAGCCAGAACAGCCACCTTTGCGCACTTCTCTGTGCACAAATACACGCACCCTTCAAACAGTGCGTGGGGTCCCCACAAGCAGGCTTCCATCTCGGGGACTCTGCACGGGGCCCCCCATAACTGTATGCTGCACCTCGACAACATGCATATAAAAAATCGTAATTCGGTCTAAACTCTGAAAATCTGTGTGCGAAACCCTGTAAAGCATTCCTACACCCCACTACACTGCTTAGGCACACCCCTGAGTAAGTTCGGATCCCAGGTTGCGTACACACAACCCTAAATCCGACATGCAAAACCACCTGCACACTGTGAGACCTGCGTGCAAGTGTACTTACGCCTGACTTGGGGTGGTGGATAGTTTGAAGGACTTGCATGGCCACTTCCCGGGTGAGAGGTTGGCCCAATTGAATCCATGAATATGTCTTGTGCCGCGCAATTGTGGCCGTGCAAAGGACTGCCTGCAGGCCATCCCTCAGCACGGCCACTTTTTAGCAAGTTCTTCCCCGTTTTTGTTGTTCTGCCCCTTACCCAGCTCTCTGCGCATGCCACGCCCAAGCTCTGCATGGAGTCTAGCCCAAGTACCTCGATGGCTTGCATAGACGTGCCGAGCATGCGCGAACTCCACGCAAGTCAGAGAAAAGTACGGCAAATTCGATTCTGTGAATCGACGAACGCGGATTTGCGCACAGTTTGGCACACAAGTACTGTTTTTGCCACACAAATTATTCCATGAATTGGGCCCTTGGGGCCTGATTCATGGAATTTATTTGCACGGTGCAAAGTGGCTTTTCACAGATGCAAAGTGGCTTTGCACTGCCAACAAACACCCTGAATTATGGAACAGTGCGAACAAATTTCCATGAAGGCCAATAGTTACAATGGGAACAACGAAACTACAAGTCACAACATGTAATGGGAATAACTAGCACTGGCTTGAGGTGTCACACATAGAAATGGGAAACAGCTTTGCCTACTCTGCTTGCTTTTTAGCTTGGCCAATGAGCACAAGGAGCCCTTGGGATCTACTGTAATGGCAGCTGTGTTGTTACCTCACGGCCTCCGCCTTATATGCATGTTTACATACAAAGATCAAAGAACATTCATGGCGTAGCACAGTGTTTGATACAGAAACCCAGGAACACCCCGTTTTCCCTGTTCCTAACACTGGACGTCATATACAAAAAGTGTTGCCAAAGAGAGTCATTCACATGTTCCAAATTACACAATTACGGCTATATGCATACACATAGAAAAACAACGAATTCATGAACGCATGGAGTTTTAGAAAAAATATACATTACTCTTTTTACTGAATAAAATATATAGCGTTAGCATTTTTCTCTTCTCACCCAACATCCATAAAACAGTTATTCACAAATTAATCTAAAAGTCCTACCCCAACCATGGGCTACTCACCGACCATGGAAGCAAAGAACTTCTACAAGACTCACACCCTGCCAAAGAAGCTCTGCGTTGATCATCCAGAATTTGGGAGACCATCTCGACCCGAAAGCATAAATAGACAATTATGCAAAGTCCCCCGAAAAGCCACCTGCCAAGCCAGGAAAGGTGGCATGCATAAACAAAGAGCTTGGAATTCACTTGAGTACTGTCTAGCCAGTAAACCCTCGCTTCACTTTACTGCAATGTCCTCTGCATTTATTCTGCATCAATTATGTTACTGTCAAACCATGTACCACTCAGAATACCAATCTCATAGGGCCTCATTACGAGTTTGGAGGTAGCCATTGTGCTATTAGCGCCATGGCTGCCTCCAGACTCGTGTCTGGGTTCTCGGAATGGGGACTTAGCGGGTCATTCCAACTTTGGAGGACCCGGTAAGGCCCCATTGTCTCTGTCCACTGTCCACTCTTTCACTCTCTCTGTCTCTATGTCGGAATGGTGCGTCCTTTGTCATCTCCCTCTCACCTTCTCAGTGTGGTAAAATCTTTGATATCCCTTTCTTCCTCTCCCTCTACAGTTTATAACTCTGTGGATCTCGTTCTATCTCTCGCAGCGTGGTGATCCCTTTCATCTCCCTCTCGCCTTCTCTATACTGTTATATTTATGTCCCACTCTCTCTTTTTCTCTCCCTCTCTGTCTCTATCCCTCCTCTCTCCCCCTTTTTTTTGTAACTTACTGCAATGTGTTCTGCTATTTTGTCATGTGCTACAATATTGTCATATAGTGTTATAATATATTTTTTTGAGTTTGAGAATGTGTCAATGGATGGCATCCAATGGAGTGTAAGCACCCCCCGCTCCAGAGGCAGAACATCTTCTGCACCATCCTGCTCCGAGGGATTTCACAAGGTATATTCTGTATTCAGTGTGTTATGTTTTGTTACCGGGATTTAAACCAAGCATCTCTCTCTCTCTCACTCTCTCTCTCTCTCTTTGTCTCTCTCTTTGTCTCTCTCTCTCTCTTTCCCAAGCACTCGTTGTCAGCCCTGTCTCTCTAGCTATCATATGTTTCGATGTCTCTCGGTCATTCTCTCTCTCTCTGCTTCTCTCTCTTTGCGTCTCTCTCTCTCTCCCTCTCTCCCCCGCCTCTCTATACTGTCAGGCCAATTCATGGAATTAATGTGCACTGAGAATTTCCATGCAAGCGTGCGAAAGCGTGCGAATCACAGCACAAGTGCGAAAATCGCAGCGAAACCCGCGCACAGCGATTCATGGAAGTCTGTGCGCGTCTAAATCCATGGATGTGCGCCAAAATCCTGTGTGCCGCAAACTGGCGCACACGTCTTCAAACAGCGTGCGCTACGCGCACAGCGAAAGCGCACATAGCGCAGCGCACACAACAAAAGTAGGCGTAACACGGGGCGTAACACGTGAAATGGGGAACAACGCGTGGAAATGTGGGCGTCATGGGGGAAGTACAGGAGGCAAATGCGCAGAACGCCCACACTCGCGCCTACAACACATATTCATGGAATCGAACGGGGCTAATGCGTGCGCCAAAACAGATGCGCTAATCCAGAAACACGTACGCCAGCAGGAAGCAGGCATACGTGGACCCGCGCAGCATAAAAGTGTGCACAAACAACAAACAAGCTCAGAAGCTAAGATGAATATACCGTTCCTTGCAGCAGTGGTCGTGGGATACCGCAGGAGGAGGAGGAGGATAGTCAGGCCCAGAATTTTTACAGCCAGAACCAGCCTTTTTGGGATGCCTGATGACCAGGTGTATGGGAGGTACAGGTTTCCACCTCACATAATACTCGACCTGGTGAGTGAGTGGGAGGATGACCTTACATCACCCACCATGTGTTCCCAAGCACTGAGCCCCCTTGAAAAGGTGCTTAATGTACTGCACTTCTTGGCCACTGGATCATTTCAGTGGACAAGTGCTATAGTGGGGGGGGTGTCACAGGCCACGCAGTCACGCTGCCTACACCAGGTGTTGGCCATCATGACTGCACGCCCATCAGTCTGCAGGCACATATACCTGCCCAGAACACCTGCAGAAAGGCAGGCTGCCGTTCAGAATTTCTACGGGGTGGCACAATTCCCCAAAGTGCTAGGTGCCATTGATTGCACCCATGTGGCTCTACGTCCCCCCAGGGCAACGGAGCACATCTATAGAAACTGCAAGCACTGGCATTCCATCAACGTGCAGGTAGTATGTGATGCCAAGGGAATCATCACCTCAGTATATGCCAACTATCCAGGGTCCACCCATGACAGTTTCATTTACAGAATGTCAACCCTAAACCGGGACCTAGAAGCTGGGCGGCATGGCGATACTTGGCTGCTTGGTGAGTATAAATGCCACTGCACATGCATGCATGTCAGATACTGAGTAATGTCACAAACCCACTAATGAAACCCATCACCACCTCCCCAGGGGACAGTGCCTACCCTCTGAGCACCGGCATGATGATGCCAATTTGGAACCCCACCACACCACCCGAGGTAAGATACAATACAGCCCATATTGCAACCCGGGGCATAGTGGAGCGCACATTTGGAGTGCTCAAGTCACGCCTTCGCTCCCTTGGTGTGCAGCTGCTATACGCTCCCCCAGTAGTGTGCAGGATCATAGTGGCAGCATGTGTCCTGCACAATGTTGCAACATGCTGGGGCCAATCGGTGGACATGGTGGTGCCCCCACATCTCCAACCACATGCACAGCCGCTGCGCATGGGAGGGGAAAGGGCACGTCATGAGGCAGCCGTACGCAGCTGGTGGCTAATTACTTCACCTAAAATCACACCCCTGTGGAGTGCACACAGCCCTGGCACATACCAGCTGACAATCAATGATGATGACATAGGGGACAGTCAACTGTCACAACCATACCAGCCTGAGATTGGTCACCTGGAAGTGTTACATTGTGTGCATCCCAACCTACTGAAACACCACCAATGCTGTGTCATTATAAGACATACATCTATGCTGCTAAATTGATTACCCCCTTGCAAAATACAACATGAAAACAGCGCCATGTCACACAACCCCTCCCCAGATCCGCCACCCAACACACCATGGCATGTCATGCAATGTGAAAGCAAACAAAGCAATGCACAAGACCTGACACAAGTGTCACAAAGTGCACTGTCCCAAATGGAAACTGCCCACAGACAATATGCTCCCAGTAATCAATAACAAACAGCACACATGAACAAATACTTACCACCAGCACAATACAGCAACACACCATGAAACATTGCAAAAACATGACAGTACCAAGTCAAAGTAGTGGTAGTCTTACAACCTGAATAAGCCAGCACATCGACCCCTTCCAACTGTAGAGTGTTGCTGCCACGCAAATGTGTCAGTGTACTGCATACAACATGAAATCCATCTGCTAAGGAGACGGCCTTGTGAAGACATGAGGAAGGAACCTGCAAATTAGGAGGAAGACATGGATGCACAAGCACATATCAATACACCATGCAGTGTACAATACAACAACAATACCCACTAGGGATGTCCACGCAGTATTGCCTACAGACTGCCCACACAGCTCCTGGGAGCCCAATGTCACTGTGTAAGTCACTGTCACTTGGTTACACCCTTTGCAAGCCCATGGAAACAGGAAGCGGGAAGGGGTGTGTGTGTCACGAACCCAAGCATCTAACCCAAACTCAGGAAAAGCCTGCATGTCCCCAGCGGAATACAGTGGATGCCCACGGGAGCCACACAAGGCAACACACTGCAAAAAAAATAAAAAATAAAATAAAAAATGGCCATGTGGGGGTCGGGGGGGTGGCCAACCAGGAGGTTCCAGGACAGGGTGCACACCAACATCCACTTGTGTGGATGTTGCGGAAAAAAAAAATACCTCCATGGGCTCATGGCCTGCATGGCTATGCCATTGTGGGAGAACTGCTGTCACTCTCTTCACCCTCTGCTACTGCATCAGGATTTGGTGGCACTATAGGAGGCAGCCCACGCAAAGCCCTGGTATGGTCCTCCATGGCAGCAAGCATGCAGGTCTGGAAGGTCTGATTCTGGAGGATTAAAGTGCGGAGATCCCCATGCAGCACCTCACGGGTTGCCTGCACTTCTGCACGCATGGCCTTGCGTGATGCCTGGATCCCCTCACGTGTTGCCTGCAGCTCAGCTGAGAGCGAACGTGTGAGCTGCTCCAGCTGCTGTTCTGCCCTGACATTTTGGGAAGCCTCAAGTTCAAGCAGACTCTGCCTGAGGTTATGGAGTTCTTCCCTCAGGGCTTCCCTGTGGCCCTGTGACTCTATTGATATGGATTTTCGCAGAGTCTCCAGTGCCGCCCGTCGGTCCCTGTTGGACGCCAACTTGTCTTCCCTCTGTGATTGGCAAATGGAGTCTGTTGCCTGCTGTTGTTGCTCCATCTGCCTTTCAGGGGGGATAATGGAAGTGGCCACCCTCTCCATTGCCTGAGCCATCATTTCTACTGATGCTGCCTGTTGGGTTGCCATACCGTACATGGAGTTTTCCCATACAGTATTGCTTGGTGGCGCACGGCCACCGCGTCGGCGGGGACCACACTTGTTCGGGTCAAGGCGATCTGCACCTTGCTGTGCTGGCACTGCCTGAGGCTGCAGGACTGCATTCCCCCTCTGATCTGCTGGCCCAGGAACAGGATCAGATGCTGTGGAGTGTGACCCTGCATCCGTAACCGCCAAAGGCGCACCTACCAACACTGACATCCCCATAGAGGGTTCTACCCCTGGTGCAGGTGGGTTGGACAGAACAGAATCCCTGCCAGAAGCACTGACCTGCAACAGCACATAAGTCTCATCATCCAACTCAGCACCTGAATAGAGGTCTGGGGAGCTGCACCCAGAGACACCCCTCAAGAGTATGGTCTGCAGTACCAAAGTGTTTTCACCCACCACCACACCACGTCCCCCACTGGTGCTTGGTCGTGTCTGAGAACCCTCCTGGGTCTGCAGCATCTCCTGAACCTCACCAGCATCAAGTGCGTCGTCACCTGCAAAAACATGAAATACAAGAAATGGAAACAGGCATGAGCACCATAGCACGCACATAGGTCTGACAAGACAGAGATCCTGTACATGGTTTACACATGTCCCACATGACTATAACCCTGGCATGCATGCATGCACTGTCAATGAGTTTGAAGGGGAGTCGAAAAGGCAGACAATGAGGACACCAAGATGGAAAAGCAACACATTTGCAGCATGTTGTGTAGCACTGGCATCACACATCAGCCTGTGAGTGGCATGTCCAATACACATACATGACACATGCCAGCACACAGATGTCATGTAGCATAGCCATGGTAAATTAGCGATATGTAGCGATATGTCAGGTAATGAGTACTGTCACACATCCATGTCACATGGACATGATGGGAAGATTAATGCAGAATAGTGTTGCAACATATGCATGTGTCACACACTGCAACACATCCAGTGTACAATAAGACAGTGATTGTAGGCAGATGTACACATCAATAGTTGGTCACTTCAACATGACAGCAAACAACTATCATGTTCCACATGCAAACAGGCCCTAAAAATAAATTTCAGCAGGCCAATACTCCCTCGCCCTGAATGGTCTAATCATTCACATAACCAGGTAACTAAAGTGGCACCATGTGGGGTGTAAACAATGACAGAAGCATGTCACATATGTGGTATTAGGGATGAAAAAAGCATATGAAAAATGGGATGATCTAAAGAATCAGCCTGAATGAACACAGAAAAAATCAGAACAACGTTGTTGCAAGATGATAGTTCAAGGGCAACAGCAGTAATGTCGGGCTAATTGGCTACTGTGGCAGAAGGGATACTGTCATACCCAAATCAAAGGCAGGTGAATGTATTGGAGGAAGCACATGGGTGACCCATAACACTCAGGAGTACACACCCTCACCTGGCACTCAATCAGAACCCATCACCAAAACAACATACACATGGATTACACACACATGCATGGGTACTCACCGGACAATGCGTTGTTATCAGGTAGTTCTCCCACGCCTTGGATTTGTTCCTCTGTGACGAAGGTCCCAGCAATAGACTCATGTTCAGTGAGTTCGTTGTCCTCTGGTGGAGACCCACCACCAGTCACCAGAGTACCGGCATGATTTGAGGCCAGCTTGTTCTTTGCTCTGCGTTTCAGGTCATTCCACCGCTTGTAGCAATCATCAACTGTGCGCCTCACAAATCCAAGGGCACTTATGCGGTCCGCGATGGTCTGCCAGTGTGCCCTACGTTGACCAGGTGTGGTCTTGCACCCTGCAGTCACCACCATTTCACGACTATGTGCCGACACATATGTCACAAGTGCATCAAGTTCGGCGTCATTAAAGCTAGGCTTCCTTGACGCACCGGAGTGTGTAGACGTGTCTGGGGTCTCAGCTTGTAGTGCCAGAGCACCCTTCTTCCTCTTTTTCAAAGGTGGAGCGGAGCCTGAGTGGCTTACGCCGCTATGGTCAGTAGGGGCAGAAGCGCCAGTGGACTGGGTACTAGGAGTGTGCGAAGGCACAATGACAATAGGTCTTGGGACAGGCATTGGCTGAAGTGTGATGTTGGCAGGGGCAACGTCGGTTTGATGGACCTGGACCGACACCGTCCCGGCTGGGAGACTCAGAGCTGGGGTGGATAGAGCTGCAGCTGCCCCTGCAGCCTCCCCATCCTGCCTACTTGGGGCAGCAGATGACATCGCTGCCCCAGATCCACGTGGCCAGGTGACACCAACTTGCACCACCACACGTAGCTTAGATTTGCTGACCTGGAAGTCAGCCTGGGAGTCATCCTGTGCCTGAATAGAGGTCTGGGGAGCTGCACCCAGAGACACCCCTCAAGAGTATGGTCTGCAGTACCAAAGTGTTTTCACCCACCACCACACCACGTCCCCCACTGGTGCTTGGTCGTGGCTGAGAACCCTCCTGGGTCTGCAGCATCTCCTGAACCTCACCAGCATCAAGTGCGTCGTCACCTGCAAAAACATGAAATACAAGAAATGGAAACAGGCATGAGCACCATAGCACGCACATAGGTCTGACAAGACAGAGATCCTGTACATGGTTTACACATGTCCCACATGACTATAACCCTGGCATGCATGCATGCACTGTCAATGAGTTTGAAGGGGAGTCAAAAAGGCAGACAATGAGGACACCAAGATGGAAAAGCAACACATTTGCAGCATGTTGTGTAGCACTGGCATCACACATCAGCCTGTGAGTGGCATGTCCAATACACATACATGACACATGCCAGCACACAGATGTCATGTAGCATAGCCATGGTAAATTAGACAACTACAGCGATATGTCATTGAATGAGTACTGTCACACATCCATGTCACATGGACATGATGGGAAGATTAATGCAGAATAGTGTTGCAACATATGCATGTGTCACACACTGCAACACATCCAGTGTACAATAAGACAGTGATTGTAGGCAGATGTACACATCAATGGTTGGTCACTTCAACATGACAGCAAACAACTATCATGTTCCACATGTAAACAGGCCCTAAAAATAAATTTCAGCAGGCCAATACTCCCTCGCCCTGAATGGTCTAATCATTCACATAACCAGGTAACTAAAGTGGCACAATGTGGGGTGTAAACAATGACAGAAGCATGTCACATATGTGGCATTAGGGATGAAAAAAGCATATGAAAAATGGGATGATCTAAACAATCAGCCTGAATGAACACAGAAAAAATCAGAACAATGTTGTTGCAAGATGATAGTTCAAGGGCAACAGGGGGGGCGTGGCTTGGTGCTCATGGAGTGAGGACGCGGAACTTTCGAGCTCCGGCCAAGCCCCGTAGTCTGATCCTGAATTAGGTGCTTCATGCTCGCTGGGCTGCCCTTCTGACAACCTAACCGAAGCTGAGGCGAAGACCCGTGCCCCGCAGCTGTTTTCGACGAAAATCGGAGCCCGGGAGCCCCGATACGGCGCTTTTACCCGGCTCCCCCCCTCTCCGAGCGGCACATCCAAAATGGCGGCCTCGATGCCCGGGAGAACCTGAACCTCCTCTCCCCGGGACCTGTCGGGCATTCACACTTCCTGCCGCTCGAGTGAAATCAGCCGAACCGTGTGGCGCCGCCCAACAGAACATCACTGGGGGGCCCAGGACCCTCCCGGCAAGACTCTCTATCCACGGTGGACGGCGCACGGAGCTGCTCCCGCCGAACCCGAGGCCCTTCCGGATCGTAGCGGGGGAGGTTGTGGGGACCCCCTGAACTGGCATATCGGGCCTCCTGGCACTCGAGGCCCACTGCAACAACACGCGGGGGACCGCGCTCCGGAACCAGCACCGAAGACACCGAAGACGCCCTCCGGCTTGGCCCGACGCCCCATCCTGACGAACATAACAGGCGGATTAGCCTGCTGAGGCACCCCCCCACCACCCCCGCGGGCTGCAGGCTGGGGAGAGCCACACGACCGGGCACTCACAACAGGCAAAGGGGACCAGAGGCTCTGTAATGTCTACCTCAAGGGGCAAGACCAAGAATGCCACTATGGATCCTTTCGTCACCCCGAAACCCCACCCGGGCGCCCAGTCCACGCCTAAAAGCACAGCTCCGCAGACCTGCCCAGAGGAACGCGGCAAGGACAACCAGGTACTCGAGGCGATTGCTGCCCTAAGGACATTTATTGACACGAAAATTGGCGAGGTGAAGGCTGACATCCAACTTATAAGACAAGATGCCCGCAATCTGACGGAACGTGTCACCAACATGGAAACCACCCAGAAGGACATCGTCGAGGACACACAAGACCTCAAGGCTGAGGTGGCGGACCTCCGGAGGAAGGTGAGCTATTTGGAGGCAAGATCGGAGGAGGCAGAGGGCCGCGCTAGGCGTAACAATATTAGGATACTGGGTATTCCCGAAGGAGCTGAGACTACGGACCCGACGGCCTACATAGAATCCCTAATACAGCAGGAAATTGGGGCGGAAAAACTTTCTCAGGGCTTTGCCATCGAAAGGGCCCACAGATCGCTCCAGAAGAAACCCCCCCCCGGGCTCCTTTCCTCGCCCCATCATAGCGAAAATCCTCAATTTCCGGGACCGCGAGGTGATCCTGAAGTTTTCGAGAGAGGGTGGAGAGATAGAGCGGGATAACTCGAAAGTCACTATTTACCCCGATTACATGCAGTCAGTACAGCGAGCAAGGAACTCTTTTGTCCCAATCAAAGCTAGATTGAGAAAACCAAATCTAAAATATATGCTGCTGTATCCCTCCAGACTGAAAGTGATTCATAAGGGGAGAGCGATATTTCTGGAGACTCCAGCCGCCGCCACCATGTGGCTGGAACATAATAACCTGGCGGACGCCCCCCCTGAACCCACCCACGAGAACTGAACCGAAAGCACAAGGGGCGACGGACCGACACCTGGGCACCACTGCCCTTGACCCAGCACTGTACACCATCACAAGAGTATACATCACCACCGAGGAAACCACATTGAGGACATCAAGTGACTACGGGGCCCACCCGGCCTCCCGCTCATGGGCGCCCAGCACACACCCACGCAAGACCAGTGCTGGGTAGCTGCCGGCACGAACCCACTCGTGCTAGAAACCCGGACGGGGACAGACAGCACGAGAGCCCCCGAGCACTGCCCCTCCTTGGCAGCAGCTGGGTGCACCAGTTATGGTTATTTCTGTTCAGTTTTTGTTATGACTGCACTCCTCATGAAGACTGTCCCCCAATTTATGGAGGATCAAAGGCCGGAAACTGGAGCCCACCACCCCACGCAAGCAAATCGAAACATGACACCCAGCAGTGTATGCCCAGCCCAGAAAATGGGCGGAGAGCCTCCCCCATCCATGATTAAAACCAAGCAATGGCAACACGCTTCAGAATAATCACATGGAACGTCAGAGGGATGGGATCCTACCTGCGGAGAAACCGAATACACTCCTACTTGAAGAGGAAGAAGATATCGTTTGCCCTCTTGCAGGAAACACACCTCACATCCGACACCGCGAACAAATTGGCAGACTACTGGGGCGGCCAGGGCAGCGGCTCCTCTTACTCGAAGTACGCACGCGGTGTATACACGTGGGTGAGCCCTGACACACCCTTTCACCAGATGGGGATGGAGACGGACGAAGAGGGCAGGTATGTGATGATCTGGGGCATGCTTGAAAACTCCCTGCTATGTATAGTCAACTCATACTTCCCGCAACATGGCATACCCTCCCACCTCAGGCAGATATGCGCCAAAATCGCACCCCACAGGGAGGACGCCCTCTTGTGGGGGGGAGACTTTAACTGCGTGATGAACGAAGACACAGACAGATCATTAACGCCGCGTACCCCCAACGGCCCTGCCTCTCGCGCTCTCCGCACTGCGGTCTCGGACTTGTTCCTGGTTGATGCCTGGCGAGACCTACATCCTATCGACAGGGCCTACTCGTTCTACTCAGCCCCCCACGATTTACACACCAGGATAGACCACCTTTTCGTCGATAACGCACTGATACCGCTGGTTGAGTCGGCGAACTACCTGGGAAGATCGATCTCGGACCATTCTCCTCTCTTGATACAGCTTCACCTGAGAGGCCCGCGGCCTCCTATCCCAATGTGGCGCATGCCAACTGAAACCTTAACGGACCCTGCATTCAAGGAAACCCTAAGAGGGAAACTAGACGAGTACGTACAGATCAACAAAGGATCGGTCCAGAAGTGGAGCACATTCTGGGAAGCCATGAAGGTGGTAACGAGGGGTGAGATAATAGCCAAGGCCGGTGGCATCAGGAGGCAACTGAGGAAGGAGCTGGAGGACAAGGAGGATGAGATCAGGCAACTGGAAGATGCTTTGCCTCCGACCGCTGCCAGGGAAGCCAAACTGAAGGACATCAGGGAAGAATGCAGGACAGCCTGGGAGAGGCTGTCCAAGTTCGACTTCTCCACATGGACCCTGCGTGCACACAAGGAAGCAGACAAGCCCGGCAAGATACTTGCCTGGTTATGTAAGAGGGAGAACCCAAGGCAGGCCCTTAAAGAGATCAAAGACGAGGGAGGTACAACACAGAGGACGCAACTAGCAATAAATGAGGTCTTCTCAAGCTATTACGCCAGACTCTACGCCCACAACGAGAGAATCCCTGAGGAAGACATAAGAGACACCCTGGACGAAATCGGACTACCCAAGCTGAGCCAAGAACACCGCGCCAGGCTGGAGGAGGCTATCACATTAGAAGACATATCGGAAGCGATCAGGTCCCTCTCCACCGGCAAGACACCCGGGACGGACGGCCTCACTCCAGAATTCTATAAGGCTTACGAGGAGACCCTAACCCCGATATTGCATGAAGTCTACTCGGAGGCTTATGAGTCTGGAACTTTGCCGAGCAGTATGAGAGAGACTCTCATAATACCAATGCTCAAGCCGGGCAAACCATCTGACGTGTGCGACTCGTACCGCCCCCTGGCTATGCTGAACTATGATGGCAAAATCCTCACGACTATACTAGCCAAGAGGCTCTCTAGGGTGATAGGGTCCCTAATACATGAAGACCAGAACGGCTTCGTCCCAGGACGCAACACCACCGCCAACCTGAGGAGGCTCCAACATGTTGTGGCACAAACAGCAGAGAGCAGGGAGGACCTAGCGGTACTCTCGCTCGACGCTGTAAAAGCTTTCGATTCGATATATTGGGAATGGCTGATCCTGACCCTGAGAGAGTTTGGCCTAGGGGAACACTTCATCCGATGGGTCGAGATACTCTATAATAACCCGGTGGCCCGGGTGAAGACTGGTGGCATGGTATCAAGTGCATGGCCCATCCAAAGAGGAACCAGGCAGGGGTGCCCTCTATCGCCGATGTTGTACATTCTGGGCCTGGAACCAGTGGCAATCTATTTCAGGAAGCAATTGTTCGACTCTGGCATCAGCATTGGCGGAACATACAACATCATTTCCTTATATGCTGACGATGTCCTTCTATACCTCAGGAACCCCCGAGAAACTGCCCCCACAGCACTGGATGTCCTCGATAATTTCGCCAAATACTCGGGGATAAAATTTAGTAGACAGAAATCATGCTTCTTACCCCTTGCGGGACTCAGAGGACTGGACACAGAGGAACTACCCGGAATGGGGATCCAGTGGCAACCGGAGGCCTTCCGCTACTTGGGCTTAACCATTATGCACACGCCAGCCTCCACCCACGAGCGCAACACCGAAGCAGCAATGTGCGGGGTCCGAAGGTCCATTAAATTCTGGTCAAAGCTCCCCCTCTCAATGATGGGTAGAGCTGCAATCTCCAAAATGATTATACTCCCAAGATTCCTCTACTATTTCACCAACATCACTCACTACATCCCCCCGCCTTTCTTCAGGAAACTGGAATCGCTGGTCAGGGACTTCCTTTGGGGTCAGTCCAGACACAGGCTCGCCCTGAACATCCTCACGCTCCCCCACACCGAGGGCGGCATCCAACTACCCGACTTCCAGAGATACTATCTCGCATCACAACTGACACACGTAACGAAGTGGCTCTCAGATGAACCCTCCGCAGAGACTGGCCTCCTTCGCCAACTGACCGGGCCTACGCACCCTAAGGAGATAATATGGGGCTCGCAGGTGGGCCCTCCTGACCCGCCCATGATAGTAACCTTGGGGAGGCGGGTCTGGAACAGGGTTAGAACACTACTAGGCCTCCATCACCCGTACATGCCCGAAATCCCCATGCTGACAGACGTGTGCAGGACCCCCATCGACCTCCCAGTAATGAGGAACTGGGAGACTTGTGGCCTCTACACATGGGGAGACATGTTTGACGAGGGAGCCTTTAGGGACTTTGATTCGCTGCAACTAAAGGATGGACTCTCTTCGGGACAATTCTTATTTTACCAGAGGGTGAGGCACGTAGCCAAGACCAAATGGAACACATGGCCTGAGGAACCAGAGACCCACCCCCTTGTTCAGGAGATGTATAACTTGAGTGACGGCTGGAAGCCGACATCGAGGCTCTACGCCCAGATAAACGACCGAATTAACCCCAGAAGAGCGCGCCTGAAAGAGAAGTGGGAGACCGACTTGGGGATTGAAATCACGGAGGAGGAATGGGCAAGAGCTCTGTTGTACCCGAAGGAGGTGTCACGGAACGCCAGGTTCAGGATGATCCAGCTGAATGTCCTTTACAGGACCTACATGACCCCGCATAGGATAGCCACCTTCAACAACAAAATCCACTCGACATGCCCATGGTGCTCCTCCGAACAAGCTGACTTGATCCACATGTTCTGGGCTTGCCCCAGGTCCCAGAAGCTCTGGCTTGCTGCCGAGCGAACCTGCAGGAGAGCTGGACTGGAAAGGTACGAATGGACACCTAAGGAGTGTCTCCTGGGCACCCACCCGAGACTTGGCAAAATCAAACATCTAGTGAAGCTCATGGACATGGCATCCATTCTTGTGAAAAGAACAATAGCGATGGCTTGGAAATCGCCCGCAGGCCCCAGATACGGCCCTTGGATCAGGGAAATGGAAAGATGGACCATGGCCGAAACCTGGGCCTGGGAGGAGGGAAACAAAAGAGGCGGGGATGACGTGAGCTCAACACTGGAGTCCTGGAAAGCCCTCATGAGGGACATGATCTTCTCGACCGACTTCAAACCTCCCTGAATAGCCCAACAGGACACAAATTCCAGGTAAAATACCACGATCAGACTGATGAGCCCGAGTGCGTTCCAAGTGCCGTGCCCTGAAACGGCCACGAAGAGGGGTGGCCCTGGCTCTGGGCCAAACACGCAGAATAAAAACCACGTTACGATTCCATGGGAGTGCACAGTCAAGGTTGTTATCACTGTTAATTTTGTTTGTTAGTTTGTTGTTATTTGCTGTTCTCTTGGCAGACACGACACATGGTCAATAACATAAAGCACACCTCGTGCTCTACTGCTATGTATATTATTGCAAATGCCAATAAAAACACTTAAAAATAAAACAAGGGCAACAGCAGTAATGTCGGGTTAATAGGCTACTGTGGCAGAAGGGATACTGTCATACCCAAATCAAAGGCAGGTGAATGTATTGGAGGAAGCACATGGGTGACCCATAACACTCAGGAATACACACCCTCACCTGGCACTCAATCAGAACCCGTCACCAAAACAACATACACATGGATTACACACACATGCATGGGCACTCACCGGACAAAGCGTTGTTATCAGGTAGTTCTCCCATGCCTTGGATTTGTTCCTCTGTGACGAAGGTCCCAGCAATAGACTCATGTTCAGTGAGTTTGTTGTCCTCTGGTGGAGACCCACCACCAGTCACCAGAGTACCGGCATGATTTGAGGCCAGCTTGTTCTTTGCTCTGCGTTTCAGGTAATTCCACCGCTTTTAGCAATCATCAGCTGTGCGCCTCACAAATCCAAGGGCACTTATGCGGTCCGCGATGGTCTGCCAGTGTGCCCTACGTTGACCAGGTGTGGTCTTGCACCCTGCAGTCACCACCATTTCACGGCTATGTGCCGACACATATGTCACAAGTGCATCAAGTTCGGCGTCATTAAAGCTAGGCTTCCTTGACGCACCGGAGTGTGTAGCCGTGTCTGGGGTCTCAGCCTGTAGTGCCAGAGCACCCTTCTTCCTCTTTTTCAAAGGTGGAGCGGAGCCTGAGTGGCTTACGCCGCTATGGTCAGTAGGGGCAGAAGCGCCGGTGGACTGGGTACTAGGAGTGTGCGAAGGCACAATGACAATAGGTCTTGGGACAGGCATTGGCTGAAGTGTGATGTTGGCAGGGGAAACGTCGGTTTGATGGACCTGGACCGACACCGTCCCGGCTGGGAGACTCATAGCTAGGGTGGATAGAGCTGCAGCTGCCCCTGCAGCCTCCCCATCCTGCCTACTTGGGGCAGCAGATGACATTGCTGCCCCAGATCCACGTGGCCTGGTGACACCAACTTGCACCACCACACGTAGCTTAGACTTGCTGACCTGGAAGTCAGCCTGGGAGTCATCCTGTGCCGGGTCAGGTGCCACAATGGGCTGGTCCAACAAGGTCTGAGCTGGGATGTATCAGCTACGTTTCCCACAACCATGGGGGGGCATGGGTGTCCCTGATTGGTCCTCCACACATGGGGGTCTAGGGGCACCCTGCAAATCCTGGCCACGTACCCTACCGTGCCCACCACGCCCACCTTTTGGAGGTCGGCCACCTTTGCCTCCCTTACCGCTTGGTCGCCTCCCAACCATGGCACTGATGTTGTTGTGTGTATGGGAGTAGCAGTAAACAATTGTCCTGGGCAATTGGGGTGAAAGGGGTAGGGTACTAGATGGAATTCGTACCCTAGTGCTCTAGCAAGGCTGTCTGTGACCCCTGGGGGAGTCACGCAATGCACAGGCACCCCGAAAACAAAAAATAATGTGCACACAACCCCTCATAGACCACATGCATGGTAAAATTAACCCGCACTACGCTGTGGCACCCAGGAACACAAAAATAAGCGTACGCGTGTTACACACAGCCTACAATGACCTCTGAAGGGGTACGCGACACACGGGGCAAGCACAGTTGGTAAATACATACACGACTCACCGTCTGCCTGGAAAAAGAACATGAAAAAGACGCACGTGTGCGTGTTGGCAACACCCCCGCCAAAAGAAGAATTGCACGCTGTCTGTGGAGACAGGACAAAAGAAGAAGTGAACGCTGTTTGAGGAAACAGGCCCAACAAAAAAAATGAACAGTGTCAGAGGTAACAGGGAGTACGAACTTGAAACGCTGTGAAGTAATCGCGTGTGAACCGACAATAAGTAGAGAATTCACCCACTCGCTCTCCAAGAAAAGCACGTACAAGGAAATGGGGTCCTACACGTACCTTTTAAAGCGGCCCACATGTGCCACGTCTGCCACTACGGCTGTGGCGGAAGGGCCGGGTGAGCCCCCACAGGGGCTTGCAATGGCGGAAGATGGTACGGAGACATCCAGGTTGGTGGTCTCCACAGAGGAGGAGGAGCCCGCTACTGAGCCGCACATGGGCCTGGTGGGGGTAGTACCACTGGTGCAAGTGGTGCAGTCCAGGGCCAGGGTCAGGAGGCAGCACAGGTCACCGTGGAGGGGCCTGTGCATGTCCCTGTCCTTGACCCTGTGACTGCACCACCATGCACCAGCAGGGATGCCCCGTCCCAGGCCCGTCCACAGGTAGGGGAGAGTGCCATGTCATCTGCCTCTCCACTACCTGCGGACGAGGAGTCCAATGAATGTATGGGTTCCGTCCTGATTGGTGTCGCGTTGCGCACGCGTGACATTCGTGATGACATGCGTTCTTCCTGGGCGGAGAACGCACGCCATCACGAACAGCAGCGTCGCGACATGGCGCTGTTGGGAGGGGCCCTGGTTGGTGGGTTCCTACATGTGACGTGCACTCTGGCGGACCTCTCCTCCTCTGTGGAAACTATGCACCAGTCATTCTCCCTGCCATCTTCCGGCCCAGATTCCACCAGGGCCCCCTGTGGTCCTGGCCTGCCCAACACAGCCAGCTTGGTGGAGATCCCATCCCTGCCACAGTCGGGAGTTGGCAGTCCAGCAGGGGTGGACACCACAACTGGAGACCAGCTGATGGAGGATGTGCAGGCATCATCGGACAGGGCACATGGACAGCAGCAACAGCAGCAGGAGCAGGCTCTAGGTGGGAGCAATGATGGCTCAGGCCATCGACATCAGGGGGCAGGCATCGGCCAGAGGGCAGGAGAACCCTGGAATTGGATGTGTCTTCCGTGTGGCTGCGGTTGGGCCAGCGTATAGGTGCGGAGCGGCGGTGGGCGGAAGAGGTGCGGCTCACCATGGTCAGGACGGGGTTCTCCATGCTTCGGGCATTGAGGCGGGCAGAGTGGAACAGGCCATGAGTGCCTCCCTGCGAGACCTCGGGGCCAGGACAGAGGGCCGCCTCCAGCAAATAGAGATGGAGTTCGATGATGCCCTGGCCGAAAACATCACTGAGTGAGCCGCAGGACTTGCCCGTTGCCATTGTAAGTAGGCTATAGTGTTAGGTTTCCTTTTATTTTTTTTATTTTGGGGCTTTTAGACTATGCCCCAAACTTTTGTAAATATTTTTTTTGTTAGGTAGGTTATTAGACAGGTTTCATTTATTTCGTTGGGCTCATGGACCCTTGAAAATTGTATTGTACATAGTTGGACATTTTAATTTCATTTCACTATGGATCAATGGATTTAACTTTTTGCGTTTCATTTGGATTTTGTTTGGTTGGCAGAGAGTTTTGGCCATTTTTCTTTTGGATTACTTGGGTTTTTTTGAGGATTTTTTATTTTTTTTATTTGGACATGCATTTAATTTCATGTTTGCCATTATTTTATGCTTTAAGTACTTTCAATTTGTTTTCATGTTAATACATTTTGATATTTTACTTCAATGTGTGGGATTCACTCATTGGGTTCATGTATGTTGACATGTGGGTTTACTCAATCAATGGCAACCTGTGTGTGTGTGTGTGTGACGGACATGTGTTGATGTACATAGTTGACTTTTGGTTTGTGTCATGAGATGGGCATGTCACTGCTGGGTGGGTGAGAGGGTGGGGGGATATTAGTGGGACATGAGTGGGGGCCTGCTGGCATGTGCCCCTCACTGCTGGGAGGTGGGGGTGCTGGGGGACATGAGTGGGGGCCTGCTGGCAGGTGCCCCTCACTGCTGGGGGGTGGGGGTGCAGGGGGACATGAGAGAGACATGAGTGGGGGCCTGCTCGCAGATGCCCCTCACTGCTGGGGTGTGGGGGTGCAGGGGGACATGAGTGGGACAAGAGTGGGGGCCTGCTGGCAGGTGCCCCTCACTGCTGGGGGGTGGAGGTGCAGGGGCACATGAGTTGGTGATCATATTGCAAGGTGACATTGACTTGGCTAGGGGGCATGCCCATGGTGGATGGGATGCCTGTGGGACATGACCAGGGGTGCAGGGTAGTCCCCTGTGGTGTGGGCTGCCTGCAGGGGCCGTGGAGGGGGTAGAGGGGACACCTGGGAGGACCCACACTGCCAATTCACGTGTAGGACTCCCCGCGCACCACACTGGATACACGTACCCCGCTCTGACAGCAAAATCGCGTGTGAAACTTCACGCACACCCCGAAATACATGTACCCCGCTCTGACAGCAAAATCGCATGTGAAACTTCACGTGCACCCCGAAATACACGTACCACGCTTGCACAGGGCCAATCGCGTGTGAAGCTTCCCGCGAACCCCAGTAATACACGTACACCGCTCGCACAGGGCCAATCACGTGTGACACTTCCCGCGAACCCCAGTAGTACACGTACCCCGCTCGCACAGGGCCAATCGCATGTGAAACTTCCCGCGAACCCCAGTAATACACATACCCCGCTCGCACAGGGTCAATCGCGTGTGAAACTTCCCGCGAACCCCAGCAATACACGTACCCCGCTCGCACAGGGCCTATCACGTGTGAAACGTCCCACGAACCCCAGTAATACACGTACCCCGCTCGCACAGGGCCAATCGTGTGTGAGACTACCCGCGCAGCGGGGTACGTGTATTCGGAGGGGCGCACAGGGAATTTTACAGGCGTTTTCGAGATTGTGAGCCTGTGCGCCATGTACGGGATTTGTGCGCTGTACATGGCGCACGGGGAGGGGTTTGGGGCGTAACTGGCGCTGTGCAGGGCCGATGCGCCACTCTGCGCCACGGCTGGTTTTGGATGTTAAGATCCATGAATACGCTGTGCGCGGAAATGGATTTTAGCGCACGCGGCAGGCGCAGAAAGTCGCACGCGCACACTGTGTCCCAGACGCGTGCGCCACTTGTGCGCTGAATTCTATGAATTACCCCGTGTAGCTCTCTCTATTTCCCTCTATCTACCTTTCTTCTTTAATGTACTGCTATGGGTTTAACTATGGTGTGATTTTCTGAAATATTATATTATTAGAATGTGTATTTTCTTAACGGAAGCCCCACAGGAAGCCATGTAGTTCAAGAAGGAGGTACCCGACTGTACCATAGAGTAGTAGCACCCGTCACCCCACATGCAGGTCACAGAGTGGAAGCAATACCCCCCCCCCCCACATGCAGTACATCATCTGCACTATTCCAGCTGGCGACATTGCACATGATATATTCTTCATTATGGTATGTTATGTTATGATATGTTATGTTATTTTATGTTACATTATGTTACAGGGTTTAGTACCAGACATCTTTTTCCCTTCCTGTCTGTGTGTCTGTCTGTCTCAGTGTGGCACTGTTAGGCAGAATCATATGCAGGGAGGGAAAGACAAGGTTATTCAAAATCAAGCAGCACCAACAAGTAAGTAGGCAGGGCAATTTAGAAAAGGCTTACTACAACTAGGATTAAAATCAATAGGCCTGGGCCAAAGTTAATGGTTCAGAGTCTTTGCACAGGATCACACAGTTCAGAGTAGTTTGCGGTTAAGTCTTTGCCAAGAGTACGAAACGAAGTTGGTCGTGAGAAAAGTTATTTAAAAGTATTGAGAAGGACAAGCCCTTGGACTAGCAAAAGATTTCAAACACGTTCACTGCGTTCGGACGGAACGAACGACCGGATTTGAACAGTAGCTAAGTAGAAGAAGAATGCTGTAGCTGAGGTCCTGCAGGCTCACGGTTCCTGAAGCGACTGTCGGACTGACAAGAAGGAGGAAGACTGGAGGGTCCTGCACTGCCCAGGGAAGAAACCAGCAGCAGAGCAAAGCGACAAATAAAAGGTGCGCTCCTTAAAACCCAAACAGTGTTTGGTCCTCCTGGCTATCCATTCACTGCAGCGATGCACAGCAAATCCAACCAGGGGAGGGAGGCCTTGGTTAGTGTTTGGCAAACTGGTTGGTCCCACCAACTCAAGGGAAGATGATTCCTTGCAGATCTTCTCTGTCGTTGAAGTTTAGGAGATTCGGACACGCAGCAGGTCTTCACCGGGAGGTTCAGTAGTTGCTGTCGTCCTCTTCCTTCAGCTTCTCTTCGGTTCTCTCGATCCAGTGGCGACTCTGCCTGCCAAGTCCCAGCGACCTGCTTTTTATGCAGTTTTTCCCCCATTCACACAGCCTGGCTGTCAATCACACAGCATTGTGGCTGGTAGGACAGTCACCTAGCCAATTAACAGGAGTGCGACTTGAGTTACCAAGGAGACCCTGTGCAGGGGGCCTAAAACCCGTCCCTCACATCCTGTCTACCTAGACTCTCAGGCACCTAAAGAGGGCTTCTGTGCAGAAGCCGCCAAAGGATGGCGAACAAAGGAACCAAACCTGGTATGGCGCGCAGATTAAAACACGAATTAGACCTTTACAAAAAGAAATGGTGAATAAACCCAGCTGGAACCAAATAAAATTAAAAGGGGTCCAGCAGATTAAAGTTTGAGGCTACTAACTTAGCCTAAAACAGTACCAAGGCTATTTTCATAGTTTGCGGTAGGGAAAATATGGTAGATTCCACTGCCACCAGCCAAATCTTAAAGAAAGGGGAACGATATAATGTTCCATGAGAGACAGACAAAAAGGGAAAACTAGCAACCCTTTCCGGTGGAAGATAGATTGTACTGAGTCTGTGAATTTAAAAAGACTAATAAAGTCACTGGCAACTTTACATGTCCTGGGAGACAGTAGTCAGTCCCAGAAAATGGAGTTTAAAGTGGTAAGTCTGAAAAAGACAACCCTGTGTCACTGCACTAAAGGTGCTGTGTGACACGCAGTAAAAAGATGATGCCTATTGAGTAGGTGAGGCTCCACGGTCTATGAACACAACAATGTAAAACACACAGCAAAACACATGTAAGAGTGGGAAAAAAGGCTCACACTCTTACCAGGTGAAAGAATAAATCCTAGATATCCAGCAAAGGTGCTGAGGGACTCAGTAGGTAAGGGAAATTAGCCATTCTGGAGAATTCTCCCTAACAGGCACACTCCTCGCTTGCTCCCTTTGTCTCTCCCTCATCTGTATGTCTATCTCTTCCTCTCCCTATCTCTACTGCATCACTGTTTGTGTCTCTCTCTCTCACTCTCCATTTCTTCTATAACTTACTGAAATGTATAATGATGTGCTAAAATATTAGAATATAATACTATCATATCATGTTTTATAGCCAGAGGGCCTCATTCCGAGTCCGGCGCTAATGGAAAAACGATGGCGGTAAAGTAATTCCGCCATCCTTTTCCGCCGTGGACTATTCCGACCCTTCACACCGTAATTACCGCCGCCGTAAAGTACGACGGCGTAAATAGCGGACCAGTGTCGCGCGCCCGAGACACCACGTCGGAAATAACGCTAAGGCGTAAACCAGTGCTGATCCCAAGTAAAGCGGACACGGTAAAAACGGCCTCCACAAGGGCGCAAAGTACCTTAACGCCATGGCGTATTTACCGGCATCGCAGAGAAGGTGTTAACAACCCTGAACAGTGCCAGAAAGAGGAACAGGTGCACCCAATCAGCACAGGTGGAGTCCATAGAGTCAGGCACAGCACAAAAGGAGCACACCCACACACCACACCCCCTCCCACACCAAGATGATACCAATTCTCGCAGCATTCATGGAGCTGGAGGCCCTGCTTGCAAGGCAGCAACGACGACAACATCAACAACAGCAACCACAGCAACCACAGCCCCCACCACAGAGGATACACAGGAGGAGAAGGAGGCAGAGACAGGCCCAGCATGCCCTACCGGTGCAGCCACCATTACCACGCCGTCAGCCCCCAATTCCACGCATCAGACCCACCCCCTTCAACCTCACACCAGAGCAGATACACACCCTGTACCGGCTTGACCGGGACACCATAACCACCATAGTGGCCCTGATACATAACGACATAGTGAGCCTAATAGAAATCAGCACTGCCATCCCCCCTCTACTAAAGGTAGTGTCTGTGCTCCACTTCCTTGCCACAGGGACCTACCAGCATACAGTGGGGCACATGCATGGCATTTCACAGCCCATATTTTCCCGGATACTCAACCAAGTGCTCGATGCCCTCCTCAAGCACAGAAGTGACTACATATGCCTCCCCCGGACTCCCCAGGAGACATATGATACCAAAGCTGCCTTCCATGCACTTGCAGGCATGCCAAATTGCATAGGTGCCATCGACTGCACCCACGTAGAATTGGTGGTTCCCCATGCCATGGAGGTTCCGTATCGCAACCGCAAGCAATATCACTCCATCAACGTCCAGATGGTGTGTAATGCCAGTAAAGCCATCACACAATGCAATGCCCGATACCCCGGATCAACTCATGACTCCTTGGTCCTGCGCAACTCTACACTACCACGCTACATGGAGCGACATGCTGAACGACGTACCTGGCTGCTTGGTGAGTAACCGGAATGGGCCATGGCAGTCCATTGGGGCTGTGAGTAGGCTGTCAGCATACTCCACCCGGGTGGTAAAGGGGGGGTAGAGAGATGCATAAGGGTGGGACAGTCAACGCCATTGTACGATGTAATGGGGTGACTGTATCCTGGGACATGTGTGCATGGCCAGTGAACACCTGCTGCAATGTCAGATTAGCCCAATTCTCCACCATGATTGCACGAACACTTACCTTCATTCCACTCTCATGCAGGTGATGCTGGCTACCCATTGAAGCCGTGGCTCATGACCCCGGTCCGCAACCCACAAAACAGGCACCAGGAGGACTACAATAGATCTCATACCCGTACACGGGTGGTGATAGAGCAGACCTTCGGCCTTTTGAAGGCACGATTTCGTTGCCTCAGCCGGTCAGGTGGGTCCCTCATCTACAGCCACGAGAAGGTGGCCAAGATCACCATGGCATGTGCAATGCTGCACAACATGTGCATCCATCGGAACGTGCCACTGCCCCCTGACGTGGGTCTGCTACCACCAGAGGAGGAGGAGGAGGAGGAGGAAGGAATGGCAGGACAGCATCACGGGGCCGATGCACAGGAGGGACGTCACGTGCGACAAGCATTGATTGACCAATATTTCTGAGTCACAAGTCAGCTGAGGGGGTGAGGATGACAGGACATTGGGCACTGGGTGTGGGGATACATGTACTACATGCACTGTGAGACATTAAAAGACACATGCACAATGATCAATGTCCACTCTGTTTTCCAGGATACACCAAACTGTGTATTGTATAATCATGTGAAAACATGTACAAATAATCCTCCACCCTCACCCCCCTCCCCCCCAACTCCCACGCACACCCTCCTCCCCATCCCCCCCAACTCCCACGCACACCCTCCCCCCCCTCCCCCCCAACTCCCACGCACACCCTCACCCCCCTCCCCCCCAAATCCCATGCACACCCTCACCCCCCTCACCCTCCCCCCACAACAGCCCCACAATGGTCCCATCAATACTACATAGGCCACATGTGTGTGGCTTCATAGTCAATGGGCACGCCCCGAGCATGAGGAATCATTTTCGCATTGTGCGTTGTGACCTGCGGACCGGGCTGGTCTGCGTGGAGGAGCACTGGGAGGGTGGTTCCTCCTGCTGGGGCTGAGGTCTGGGGGTTGCTGCCTCCAGGGCATCAGCAATCCTGCCGAGCACCTCACAGAGCCGGTTTGTGGATGTAGTGATGACCTCGCCCAGAGCCTGCAGGTCATTGTGATGCACCAACCCTGATTCCCGGTTGTCCCGGAGAAACTCCTCAATCATGGCCGTGAGGTTCTGGGAGTGCACAGCTTCTGCGGCCGATGTGGGGGATGTGGTTGACAGGCTCGGTATTGGGCCTGCAGGCCTCTCAGGTATTTCGGCAGGGGAAGTGGGCTGATGTGAGACAGGTGTTACCCCTTCGCCTGTGAGACCTGGGCCATCACTCGACCCGGAGTCGCTGTGTGCAACCTGGCTGTATGATGGTGACTCAGGGCTGTAGACGTTGGTCTCCTCCACGTTGACCACGGAATAGGATGTGGGGCTGTCTGGCACACTAAGGAGGCACATGGCAGCATTCTCCCCTGACATGCTGGATTCCTCAGGGTGCAGCGTGGGGCATGTTTCCGGCGGAACTGCAGCCATGTCCAGGTGCTCGGGTGGGGGTTGTGTACCCTCCATGGGGGTTGCTGGAGCAGGTGGTGTAGTATGGGCCTTATGTCTGCCAGCAGGTATGCGCTGTACCCTGCCCCTGTCCCGGGAGGTACTTGGCCGGGAGCCTTCCTGCTCCTCACTTTCATGACCGCTACCTGTGGGGGGCAAGAGAGAGACAGCATGATCAATGATCTGGGGGTCATCATGACTTCAAGCCTATGGTAACACATTGGGAGAGCAGCGTCTTGGTGATATTTTGGTCGGTGAGTGAACTTGGCTTGGATGGTAAAAGCATACTGTTGGCGGGGTCAATCATGTTGGCGGAGTACTGTGGTGAGTGACATTGACCAGCTTTCTGTGTGGCATGGCCAATATGGGTGTCAGCCTTGCACCTGACATCATCCTGGGTCCCACTTGTTACGACATGGTTGCAGGGGGGGGGGGCTACGAAGCAAACATGATGTGACTCTTTGGCCGGCCCTTTGCGGTGAATTACATTAGGGATGCATGTACTGTTTGGACTCATGACACTCACCTGCATCAGCGGATGAGGGATCACCGCAATCCATTTCGCCCACACCTTCGATGGCTTCTGTGCCCATCATCTCCGCACATGTTTCCTCCCAGGGCATCATTTTAATGGGTGAGTCTGGGCCTCCTCCTGTCTCCAGGGCCTGCTGACGGTTTGCTGACATGATGGCCCGCACCCTGAGACGGAGGTCATCCCAGCGTTTGCGGCAATGCGCTGTGCTGCGGGGGGTGTTCCCAACGGCGCTCACCCTCTGTGCGACCAACTCCCATATCTCCTTCTTTCTGAGGATGGTGGGCCTACGCATGTCGCTGCAGAATACGATATCTGCATGTTCATGCAGGGTGTCGACCAGGACCTGTAACTCATCCTGGGTGAATTTTTCTTTTCGGATGCGCGCAGCGCCCTTTTTCAGAACTTTAGGCATGATGATCTTCTCTGTTGTATATTTGGTCGATCTGAGTCCTGTATGGAGTCCTGTATGTCCTGTATGGAGAGGATTGCAATGGATTGTGATTTTAAATATGGCCGCCGTGATGCTTCCCGTTCCTGTGCGATGACGTTATTTCCGTTTCCGGTATTTAACGGTGGCCGTAATTTACGGTTAGCGTAAATTACGGTCTCCGCTAATTACGTATTCCATCGAAGGCGATGGTGTTAATTACGTCTAGGTTTATGGCGGTAAGGGGTTTGACGGGACCTTTTGCGCTATGCCGCAAGGGAGTTTACCGCCATGGCGGAATACTCGTGCACGCGAAGTCGGAATATGGTGGAAATAGCGCCTTCCGACCACATCGTACATGGTATTTACGCCATGGCGGTAATTACTGTTACTTACCGCCGGACTCGGAATGAGGCCCATAGTCTTTATTTCAGCAAAGGCTATAAAAGCACATGCAAAACCCATACAACACTTAAAAACAATACATAGAATTCACACATTAATATATCATGTTAAAATAAAAGTAATCCCCCACCAACAAGCTGTCCCTGAAAATAATACCGGAAGGTACCAGTTCACCATGATACTCGGCCTCAGGAAGACATGTGACTTGACATATTTCATTTGATATAATAATGATATTCCTTGTAACAGTAAATTGATCAGCCTCCACCCCCCCGTCGCCCCCGACTAGACATTGTCATATGCTATATCACATTTCCAGGTCATAACATACACGTTAATATTTTCTGCCTATTTTTTCCACTCTCACATTTGTACATATCTAGGTATATATATATATATTACATTGCCACGGTAATAGCCATGTAGTTATGGTTAAGTTGCAGTTTCCATTGGAAGAGCACTTTTTGGGCAGCTTAGAACTCCGCTCCCCCTAGACAAATCCTCACCAAACTTTGGAAAAAAAGTATTGGGGCCACTCTGAATCTTTTTCTAAAGTTTGGTGAGAATTCGTCTAGGGGGAGCGGAGTTATGGGGGGGTCCCAAAACATCTTTTTTCTCATAGACTGAATGGGGGAAAAACTTTGCGCACGGCTACAGGTGAAACCGCTGGACGGATTTTGACGAAATCTGCGGCAGGTCCAGGGGCTTGGTCCAGAAAGCGTGCTTTTGTAAATTTTGTCACCATACGTGCAGTACGTTTATTTATAATTATGAAAAAGTAGGTCTGAAATAATGAGTGATATCTATGTTCGCTCCGCGGTCACACTTCCCTGTTCGGTTGACGAACAAGAAACCGATTGGCTAAGGGGCTGCCGTCATGACTGCGTACATGTCCAAAGGCCATGCACCCAAGAACAAAGAGGTAGTTGTGGGGAGATTCTGCACTCTTGGGTGCAGGGCCGAAGGCCATGCACCCAATAATACACTTATACCTACTTTATGACGTATGTTCTGTGGCCTCCGTGTACGCACAGAAAATGAGGGGTCCAATAAGGCCAGTATTTCAGCCCGTGCAGTGCACAGGGGAGTTGTTAGATTTGTAAGGACACGTGTGGTGTTAGGGAACATTAAAATTGACAACATGCCCTGAATGCATTATTTTTTCGAATGGTTGTCATTATATTCATTAGTACGCCGCCATGGGTGGCACATGCTATGGTGGTTGTGGCCAGGGCCTAGAGTCTTGGATGCATGGCCGTCGGCCAAATGCTGAAGGCCTTACTTACAAGAATGTAGGACCTGGCCACAACCACCGCCACATGTGCCACCAATGCACACACCCATAGTGTTGCGTTTTGGTTGGCAAGTTGTGGGGAGTGTGTGCAGTCTTGGGTGCATGGCCAAAGGCCATGCAACCAAGGACAAAGTGGTAAGTACTAGAGTTGGAAGACACTGCATACCCATCACATGTAAGATCTACAGACACACACCTAGGAGGGAAGACTCTGGGCAGAGGTACTTAACGATAACACACATATAGAATAACCCCCACTACCACACTTCACCGAGGTAGTTGTGGGGAGACCCTGCAGTCTTTGGTGCATGGCTAAAGCCCATGCACGCAAGACTGAAGTCATAAGCAGTGAAGTTACAAGTTAATATGGGTGTGGTGGATTGTGGTCGTTGTGTTGATGCCCTAGTTTCTTCACTTCATGGCTGCAGACGATGGTCCGCAAAGTACATTTATAAGCAGCTAATTTACAAGGACCATGTTTTACATATGCAGCGATGGTTGTGGATAGGAACTGTACTCCTTGAAACTTGGTTGTAAGGCGTAGGTGGTAGGTTACTTACCGCAGACGAAAGGCCAGCCTACAGGCACTGCAGCATATTACTACCATAGATTAGACGAGTTGATTCCCATGTGTAGAAAATGCCTGCCAATATACTTACTCCTTACTTTGTTCAGAATCCATACATTTTTTTAAAATTGCTTATCGTACTTGCCGGAAGTATCACTTTTTCTATTTCTGTGATGAAAGAAAAAGGTGTGTTAATGTTTGCAGTTTTTCCACATTTGACACATTGCGTTATATAAAGTTAACTTTTTTTTTAGACCCTCATATTTAGTTTATAAACCAGTGTACTGTGCATTGCGCTCAGTTTCTGTGTTTGCTTTTCTAATCCTTGGGTGTGGGGAAAAAAATCCTTGTCAGATTAAAGAAAACTTCATTTCTTATGCAACTAACTACTTCATGTTTTCCTTTCAGTGTTCTCTTCATTTGTCTAATCAATGTTATGTTTGTTGCCTTCCTGCCCATTTTTAACAACAGTTAGATACCTGTAGGCATATTCTAACTGAGCATTTGTTCCTACAGATGTTTGATACTCATTCATCTGTGTCGTTGTTACATCCTGTTTCCTTCATCTTTCCCATTAATGTTTTCTTTGTTGCCTTCCTGCCGATTTTTACCAACACTTAGATACCTATAGGCATATTCTACCTGTGCATTTGTTTCCAACGATCTGTGATTATCATTTATTTGTGTCATCCTTCCATCCTGTTGGGTAGTTAGATACCTGCAGGCGTATTCTAACTGTGCATTTGTTCCTACAGATTTGTGATACTCATTCATTTGTGTCGTTGACATATCCTTTTTCCTTTATCTTTCCCATTAATGTTTTCTTAGTTGCCTTTCTGCAGATTTTTAACAACAGTTAGATACGTTTAGGCATATTCTGCCTGTGCATTTGTTTCCAACGATCTGTGATAATCATTTATTTGTGTCACTCTTCCATCCTGTTGGGTAGTTAGATACCTCTGGGCGTATTCTAACTGTTTGTAGTCTTTCACATACTTTGTTGACAATTTTGAAGTACACCTTATTACGTACATTTTGGCTTCAAGAAAATTAAATACGCATTTTTTAGGTTAGCTGGCAACCTCTGCTTTAGAGTAATGGTGCTAGCATTACATTCAAACCATCCAGAATTCTTTTTAATGTATGCAGTGTAGTGTCCTGCATTGGTTGTAGCTCCTGCATGGTAGATTATTCTTACTGTTGTAAAGGTTTTCTTTCCAAGTGACACTTGAACGTGTGTAAATCCAGCTAGTTTGCAGTTGTTTTTGGTGCCATCTGCATTATGACGTAGAAGCATAACTATTATGTAGGCACTATGTGATTGTATCAGTAGGGTAGAGCGATTGTCTGAACTGCAAATACTACATAATCTGCCATGGTTTGCATTTTGTACAAGTTGCTGAAATGGAATGCTCTCACAATTTGGTATGTAAATATACACAAATTGCTCATTTGGGATTTCTTCCTGTATCACAGGAGGATAGCTCAGAGACAACATGCTTGCCTTGGAAGCAAGACGACACAGAGCGACACAGGTTCGATCCCCGGGTCCGTGCTTAGAAACCTCTCGGTATTAACCGCGTTATAAATAATCAATCATATCATATCACTTTGTTACAGAGAGTGCATGTATGTTTCCACATGTACGAAATTTGGAAGATTTCATTTACAGGTATGCTTTTGTTTTCCAATACTAATAGTATGTACATTAGAAATTCCTGTGGATCTTCTTGTGAGTTCATAGTGAATCTCACTATTCCAACATAGTCGTCCAATTTTTGCCTTACTCCATGAACACTGTATGTGTTGTCAGGATTGCTTGTTGCGTTTCTATGCAGCACTAACATTTTCAAACACAATTGATCTGTGCTGTGCAGGTAAATATTGTTAACCATTGCTGGCAATTGAAATAGAATATTCATTGCTACATTTGCATAGCAACTTACCCCACTTTCATTTGTAAATTTGAATGGGCCAGCAAGTTCTGTATCTGAGTGCATTTTTTGTTTTTTCTGTTGCTTCTTTGCTGATGTGCCTGGTTTACATTCCCTAATAGGTTCTTCTATGTTTGCGGCAATTGATGAAACTTTAGCTTCTTTTCTTTTTTTTGCAGAATTTCCTCTTGCATTTTGTTGCATTTCTGTTTCATTTACTTTTCTTTTACCACGTTTCACTTTATTTGGAACAGGGTATTTGTTTCAGATTAGGGTTGTACAGTGAACGCAATCTATTGTTTTCTAGAATGCAAGGAATATCAGCTTTGATTTTACTTGAATCAAGGTTTATTAGCAATAGACCGTCAAGTGTACGTAAGCGTGATAATGCTACATAGCTCATGCCTTCCTTAAACCCTGCCTTTCCTATATCTATCATTGCTTTCTCTAGGGTAAGACCTTGGGATTGATGAATGGTAACTGCATATGCAAGAGATAGAGAAAATTGCTCACTACGTACATACATGTCTTTGAAGAGAAGGAATCGAGCCATTGAGCGTCCTATCCTATTTACTTCTGAAACTTTATCAAAGCGAATATTGACAAACTGAATGCTGCTATCACGTGGGTATGATTGAAAGCCAACAACTGTGCCCAGTGCTCCATTAACTAGCCCTTGCTCTACGTCAAGTTTACGTTTAAGCATTACTCTACAATTTAATGAAAATTTCAATACTTTTTCCAACCCAGCTGTGTTGGAGATTGAATTTTCTAAACTATTCTTGTTCTGGCTTGCTCACACATGGGTACTGTCAAACCATGTACGTCTAGTTTGTCTGTGGCGCTAATTTCTATTATTGGTTGCATTTCTTTCTTTAACATTGTTTCATTGAATTTGAAACAGATTGCAAGAGTTGGCATTAAGGGCATACAATTGACATTTTTGTGCGCTATTTGTTCCATAACATCAGTTGCACATGTATTATCGCCATAAAGTGCATGTATATGCCGCTTTTTCAATACAGCTTGTGCTTCTTGGGATAATACACCAACTCTAATACTTTTCAAGATGTTGGCATAAGTGAGATCTGCAGATTGCTGCATGTTCTCAGTTAATTCTCTGTATTGGAAATGTTGCCAAAGGTTAACATTACCTGTGCTACCAACAGTTTTCCGGCAGAGTTTATGGCCTAAGGTTTTAAAAATCGGTTTACCTTTTACTGGTGTCAATTGTAGAAGATCTCTGAATATGATAATGTGTTTCCCTGCAAAGAGTTCTTCGTTATTACTTTTAAGTACTTCTTGCAATCTCAGATGAATCAAAGCCAACATTAGATTGGAGACCATGCTCACTTCATCTATTAGTAGCATTTTCATTTGTTTCAATATTCTACGTAATTCCATTGCAGCTTCTGCAGAAAGTTTGTAGTAGTCTAATTTATTTTGATGCTCTACTGGAAGAAGTAGTAATCGATGTAAAGTCACACCGCCTATGTTGTAGGCAGCTAAACCTGTGGGGGCTGTTACAACAGCTGACAGTTTGTTGTTTGTCAATTGTTGAAGGAACTTGCTGATAATTTTGAATAAGAATGTTTTCCCTGATCCAGCTTCACCACTGACGTACAGCAGTATAGGTTTGTAATTTTGGCAGGTACATTCTTTATTATCGTGTTGTACGTCATGCACAATTTGTTTTGTTACCTCTTCAAAAATGGTGCGCTGATCGTTGTTAAGTTTTCCTTGTTGTACAGTTAAGTCCTCTGTATCTTCTTGATACTGATACATGGTGTTTTCTACTTCTGCCATAGCAACTTAAGCCTCATTTGCTATTAGTAGTTGTCCTAATGGTTCTTGACTTCCTGTTACAGAAGGTTGACTACAGTCGGAAGAGTCTTTATCTAGTTGGGCCTGAATTTCTTCTTCCTATTGCTGCTCATTGTGTAACATTGTTTTGTACTGCGTAAAGTTAACATCGGTGATAGTGCTTTCATTTGCTTTGAAAGCATCTTCATAGCACTCATAATTATCTACTATGTCTTCCTCTTTTCTCCATGGTTTGAAAAGTTGTAACAGAGACATGTAATATAGTTCTTTCTGTTGAAGAGTTTTTAATGACAATTTCACATGATTAATTAAGCTTCATTTGTTAAGTTTCACTAAGCTCCCTTCACAATCGGTCACTCTATATCTACGTTTGCTTTCATCGGGTTTTACATTATTTTTGTATGCAAAGTTTTGAGCTATGAGATATAGACACATGCTTTCCAGAGTGGTACTCCTGTTCAGATAGTATGTGTCCAGTAAATTGTGATCATTTCTGGCAATTGTTTCTATGTCCTCATATGATTTTAGCACTCTTTTTCTAGATTTTGCAGGACCAAGACTGAGCCATACTATGTTGTCTGATTTTCCATACAAAGCAGTGCCGGTTAAACGATCTGATGCTTCATAGGCCCCACATTCTCTATGAGAGAGCATTTCTATGCCTAGGCTGTACAATTTCTGTGATAATGTTTTGTCTGATGCTAGGTCATCCCAGAGGTCTTGAAGCTCTGTTTTTTCTGCTTTTGTTAAGTAGGCTGTAACATATCATGCAACAGCAGTTGAATTGTCTGCAATGTACTGCACATCTATGTTTCCATTCCATAATAGGGCAATGATTGCATTGTAATCATTGATATATTTTGATTCTTCCCTTCTTTTTATGTAATACATGTTTTTAGGTGATTTACCTTTAACACTATGTCGAACTGAAAACATGAAGTTGTTTACTTCACCTGTTTCTGTAACTGGTCTAGGGAAGCCAAAGCTGCATTTGGTGTAGTATTTATCTTTGTTTTTGTATTTACGGCGACAATATTTGCCACATTTGTGTCTTTGAAATTGTAAAATCTGACCATGCAGCTCACTATGTGTCTGTTGTGAAGGGATTTCACATGCAACATATTTTTGGACAAACTGCAAAACAGTGCTATCACTGTCGTGCCCAAATTTCAGAGCACCTTTGATCCATAACAGCATGTGAATATGTGGTTCTCCTCTCGCTTGATATTCTTTTCTCCAAAAGAAGTGTTGCACTTCTCCAAGGGTAGGAACAGTTTTATTGCAAATAAAGTGTAGCATTGCAATGAAAAGATGATGGAAATATCTTGAGACATTAACTGGATCTAGAGAGCAAAGTTCTCCAGGTGTTAATATATCTATGTTGTTTTTGTTGCTGTTTGCTATGCGTAGGAACTCATGTAAATCTTCCCATGCATATTCTGCACAACTTAGCATAACAAACCAAGTTGGTGGTCCAAGGTTTCTGATCATGCAACGCACGTCTCTGTGCCGTCTGAACAAGTATTCCTTTGTACCACGCATGTTTGCAAACAAATTTGTTATACTTGATTGTAAAACCTCATCTTTTTCTTGTACTTTTTGTATTAACTGCGTAGCTAACATATTTTGAAAGTGCGTTCCAAATTTAAAAATGTGTGCAACTCCATAACATAGTGTTGCTATTTCACTTTCATAGAGTAGGTGCAATATGTATTCCACATTTTGCCTAAATCTGGGATCTTGCGAATACATTCATAATGAGCGGTATTCTGATGCCCCAATCTGAGTGGGTCTATCATCGTATCTCCCACCTTTGCCAGTAGGAAATAGCAGTGGAAAAGCACGTGCTTCTATACTTTTTTCCCAAATTCTCATTGGTGACACTTTGGTTTGTCGCATTTGGTAAGTTTCTAGTGCATCATCTATGCTTTCATTGGAATACAATGGATGAATTATGTAATGGTCCAAAAGAGTGGATACTGTAGCTGGATCCAGACGTTCGAATTGCCCAGTTTTTGATGGCTGTTGAATTATTTCAGTTGTTTGCCTTAAGCTTTCATCAATATTTATTTCCTTGTAAAACTCATTGTTATCTTTTAGAAATTGCAATGCTTATGTAAATTTGTGTAAGTCTACTAATTGTTGTAAATTTTTTTAATCCTTTGTTGGTACTCCATTTACCAAGACTATTAAAGAATGGCCTATTGAACGTTCCACTCCTAGAGTGTGCACATTTTCCTTTAGATCTAATGGCAAGTAAACTACTTTGCCACGAATGCTTTTCACCAATTCAGACGAAGGTAATTTTGCTGTTTTTGGGTGAAGGCATATAATTGCTTGAAATGGGTGAACTGTTTGAATTATTATGCTCTCATACAAATTGAGCTGTTGCAGGATTTTTGGTAATGGAAACAATTCCAAATTATTTGTAATTGCATGTCTAGGAGTGTGGTTGTTGTCTAATTTTGCAGTACAGTAACTGCAACATATAAGGCGTTCAGTTATTTCATATTTGCTTTCAGCTAAAAGGTACAAAGCTAATTCAAACCATTTAGAGTCTTCATTGTTTTCTATTTTGTATGCTATGTCCACATCTTTTGTGTTCCTTTTGTAAAACGTTCTGCAGCAACACACACACATGGTTTGGTACTTCAGCCAATGACCTTTTAAATTTTAGCATTTTTTTCTGTATGTGTGTAATAGAAGGTTGCTATGTGCAGAATTGTCGCTACTATGCTCTAAAACTGTTGCATTTTCTACGTGGCTTTCACTTCCAAAATACTTTTTCTGAATACGGTCCATTTCTTCTTGTAAGTATTTGGGTGTACATGTAGAAGAGTGGTATTTAAATTGCCTAATTCTGAAGCTGGACTTTTTGCACAGTATATTTTATACACTGAATTTCTTACTTTGGAAAGATGTACTGCTATTCTTTTGATATCATAGAAGGTACTTTTGCAAATAGGGCCAGAAATGCAGGCTAATGAATATCCTTTTAGTCCTGTGACTTTCCGCACTACACAAATATCCATATTTTGCAGCACTTTCATTTTACTTTTGTCTTTACCTTTTACATATTGATTGAGGAACTGACGTAAAGATTTGAAAGCTTTGTTTGGAATGGCACACATTGATGTGCACAGCCATTTGTATACTGGATAGTGTGGTTCTGCTGAATCAAGAGGTAATTCTGAGTTTTCAGAAGACAGTTTTGTAAGCAGTGTTTCTTGTTCCATGATGGTAGTATTGATTTTCTCATACCCTCGTCCACTGCTATGGATGGCAATTGTGTTTGTTTGATTTTGTTTGTATGCTTCTTCATTAAAATATGGCTCTGTGGTTGTTGTGTGACTCCATTCACCACCACAAACATGCAAAAAATTATTTTTGTTCACATTCCGTTTAATGTTGAGTTTCATTTGTAGTTTGGTACTTAGTTTTGTTAATGATTTCATCCTTTTCAACACTAATATGAACAACTTCCTTTTGAGAAGGATTGCACTGTCCATGGGTGCTTGTAGAATTAACTTTCTACGATACGTTTTAAGGGGCGAGGATGATTTTGGTCCTCTTCTTAGTAGATTCTGAAGGACTCTGTGACGAACCATTTTTGCTAAAATACTTTTTTTACTATGGGTTATTCTTACACTATCAGGATTATTAGGAACATTGTTAGCTGTACTGGCAGCCGTATTTTTGACAACATTTCTGTGTTTTGTGACACTTTTTGATGGAGGAGGTACAGTTTCGGTAGTTGAGACTTCTTTTATTATGTTACCCAAATGCATTAGGTGTTTTGTACCAAGATTCTCCACTAACTCTACAACAGGTGGATGCTTACATTGGGAACCTTTATTTTTATTTGCTCTAATTCTTCGTTCCTTTCTAGGGAGCTGCCTTTTAGTAGGAATTCTTTGGTGTCTGTTGAGAAAAAAAGTATACTTTGGTCTGTTGTGCAATGTATGTGAGCTGTGTGCATGTGTGCATAAGTGTGATGGGGAAGCTCTTTGGCATGAAGTGCCAATGCACAGTGAGCTCTAACTGTCATTTGGTAAGGCTACTTTACTGTTTGTATACTAGTACAATGTGCTTTAGATGACAGTACAAAGTGCCCTACTTGTGATGAGAACCATTATTAATAACCAAAATGCCAAAAACTTGCTACCACAACTTACTTTCACAATCTAACCTTCTAAAGATTCCCTATGTTATTTCAGTACCAAACACACAGGGATTTGTCAGCCATTCCACCTGTTATTCTTTGTTCAATAAATGGTTATTTGTAGGTAGAATGGTTTACAAATTAATGCTTGCTTTGGTGCCCAAAATAAACAAATAGCCACGCAGCCTCTTTAAGGAGTATTTACAATATGAAGGTTGTTCTGTACTTACTTTTTTGTACAAGATGACCAGGTTTCTTCGGATATGTCGTCTGCAGTGTAGATGCTGTTGATTCTCACGCCAGTAGTCTTCACTGTGAATTAAAAAAACGATATCAATTACTTTGTGTGTTTGCAGTGGTCATGATACTGCAGACTTTACTTGTACTTCTTTCATCAGAGGATTTAACTTTCATATATCAACTCAGTCCACGTGCACATTTCACTTCTCTCTGTGCAGTCTTTCCATACTACTTTCAATATGGTACTTGAAAGTCCTTCAAAATAACTACATTTTTCAAGGGTTTGGAAATGCCTTGTTCTTTACAAAGTGTAGTATGCATAGGAGAGAGGCTTGTAAGTGATAGGGCAAAGTACTAAATGGGCAAACATTTTGTACTTGTTAATGAAAAGCACGATGTCCAAAAATCGGGAGACTCTCCGAAGGACATGTGAGCACCACAATTGGGAGCGATTACTATTCTCATACGATCACATTGCAAGTAGCATTACTGTAGACAGTACAGAGTACAGAACTCTGACATTTTCACATTCAAAATTGAGGTCTGCCCTAAATTCTACTTTTCAACTCACACGCTTTTGGCGGGTGTTACCTGCCTTGTAAAGGGCAGACTCACCCGCCAAGCCTCCTGCATGGCCATTCAATCCAAAGGGCGTCTCACCCACCAAAAACAAAATCGGCTGATTTCACCCGCCTTTAAGAGAAAAATGGTTGAGAGCTATGCCTAAACAGAGGATTTAACTTTCATATATCAACTCAGTCCACGTGCACATTTCACTTCTCTCTGTGCAGTCTTTCCATACTACTTTCAATATGGTACTTGAAAGTCCTTCAAAATAACTACATTTTTCAAGGGTTTGGAAATGCCTTGTTCTTTACAAAGTGTAGTATGCATAGGAGAGAGGCTTGTAAGTGATAGGGCAAAGTACTAAATGGGCAAACATTTTGTACTTGTTAATGAAAAGCACGATGTCCAAAAATCGGGAGACTCTCCGAAGGACATGTGAGCACCACAATTGGGAGCGATTACTATTCTCATACGATCACATTGCAAGTAGCATTACTGTAGACAGTACAGAGTACAGAACTCTGACATTTTCACATTCAAAATTGAGGTCTGCCCTAAATTCTACTTTTCAACTCACACGCTTTTGGCGGGTGTTACCTGCCTTGTAAAGGGCAGACTCACCCGCCAAGCCTCCTGCATGGCCATTCAATCCAAAGGGCGTCTCACCCACCAAAAACAAAATCGGCTGATTTCACCCGCCTTTAAGAGAAAAATGGTTGAGAGCTATGCCTAAATAGGCATGCTTGCAACGTATGTACAGGTTATTCAGAAGACAGTAAACGGTTGTGCGATTTGTTAATTACAAATCGGCATTGTTGCACTTTAAAAGGGGGAGCGTTGTTATGTGTTCCCTATGGAAATGTACCGCCATTATTTTGTCTATTTTAAATCATAAGGGTTCCACATGTACTCTGATTAAAATGTACAAACCTGTACTCTATACTGATGCATGTGCACATGCATGGAGCTGTACGTAGAAATGTGCAATCCTTGCACAGTCGCTTGTGAAGTAGGTGCTTTGCTTTACAATGGTATGCGATTTTGATTAAGAATCATCGACAGTAATTTTGAAGTGTGCAATGTTGATGACGGAGTTAAAATTAGCGATGTTCTATGTGATTGGTGGATGATTGTGCTCCCGCTTATTTGTGTCCAATGAGGGACTCGCTTTGGTACCGCTGTAGAAAGGGTGGAAGGACTGGGTAAGAGTTACGTGCCGCACGTAGGCAACGCTTGTCCGCTGGTAGGGCATGTCACATACGGGTTTCTACAGCAAATCCTGCATGGAAAGATGACTGTAGGCATCAGCCAATCAGATGTTCACATTAGCCTTTTGTGTCGAAAGACGGTGCGCACACTGAAAATGGCAGAGTTGGAGAGGGTCAGGGTTTTGCTGCTTGGAGGCATTTTTGTGCAAGGCTTACAACACTAAGCCGAGAGTAGGCATGTGGCACACCATTTCGATGTGCGAGGAGTGGAGGTGGTGTGGAGCGCTGACACTGATGCCAATGCTGCGGCAATTCTGCAAGTTTGCAGAGACATGCGTCGAATGACCACTCCTCATGTGGTAATTTTGCACTACGGTGCTTGCCACTTGGGATACCTGACTTCACGTACTTTGTTGGCAGATTTGGCACAGTTGGTGAAGCACTCATGACCACCTTCCCAACATCAAAATTTATTTTTTCTGCTTTACTCCGGAGAGTGCAATGGAACAAAACTTCTGTTTTCTGTCCAGATCAAAGCATCGGGAGGTGCATCATCAATCGCGGCATGCGTGCATTCATGCTGTGAGTTGATATGTTTTTTTGTAGCCATGATAACATTGCTCCAAGCAATGCACATTACTTTGAAGGAGATGGTGTTGCGCTATCCTCTTTGGGAAATGCGATGTTTTTTTGGAACATAAGACTTGCTTTAGAGAAGGTTCTGTAATGTTTGCACAAGTAAAGCAAGGACAAAAAATACAAAAAAATACATACAATATCACATGTCTGTACGATATGTGGCCAAAAATAAAAAAAACGGCTCTTTTCAGAGCCTACCTTAAAGGGGAGAAAGGGGAATAGTACTTTAATTTACCGTTGTCACGCTCTGATCCTGTACATGTCCGGGAACATGGCGGTAGTTAGCAGCCAGCACATATTACCACTGGGGATTGAAGGGTGGAGCCGCATGTAAATGAGAATGAGCGGAGCTAGGGATTGGTCCATAAAGTTCAGTAGGTGTGTTCTGACCAACATACTTTAGTAAGACCATCTTCTCCCTCACAGGACACCACACAGCCATGGCTTTCCATGCTCGAAAACAGATTATCTGGATTGTGGGAGACTCATGGATACATTGGTTGAAGGTGCATGCAGAAAGCTGTAGTTTATCTACAAATCTCAGATTTCCACATGCGGAAGTGCACTGGCATGGCGTGCGTGGCATGAGATGGGTGGACTTGGTACCTCTTTGTGTTACTTTACAGACAGAGCGTCCTCCAGATATACTCATTATTCATTGTGGAGGAAACAGTTTAGGCCATGTATCTGGCATTTCTTTACAATTTGCCATGAAGGAAGGACTCGCACAGCTCATGGACATGTTTCCAAATTGTCAAATACTTTTTTCCCATATTGCCCAAAGACAAAAATGGTTGCGTTCTTCTGCATTTGGTCCACAAATGGAGAAAGCAAGACGCAATGTGAATAAGGCTGTGTGTGCCTTTTTAAGAGATGTTGGCATGTCCTCTTTCCACAATGAAAACATTTTGTTTCATAGCAGTTTCATTTTCCGCAGAGATGGAGTCCACCTTACATATGCTGGTAATCAGATGTTTCTTCACAATTTACAAAATGCATTGCGCCGGTTTTGCAATCACACTAACCTATCTGACAATCCATTTCCCCCAATCCACTGTTTTTGACCCACACACCACCAAAAGGCTCTTTTCAGAGCCGCCACTTACTCCCAACGTACACTTTATTGCATTTGCTCAGCTTGCACCCTCCCTTTTTCTCCTCTATGACTGTCTGTGAACTTTTGCTGAACTGCTCAGGGGTCTACGGCCTTCACTTCATAGTTCTATTGTTACACTGAGAAAGGCGGCTCTGAAAAGAGCCTTTTCTGTAATTTTTGTTGTTTTTACGTTCATTAATTAACAGCACTCGACACACTAGGAGAAGAGGCGAAAGGAGAGTAAAGAAGGGACACCAGCCACGGGGATAAGAAAGGGCAACTCAACAGACAAATATTACGGGTGATCTTTATTTAGGTAAGGAGCAAATCTTCTGGTGCTCAGTGACTTAAGCCTCAAAAGCACTTTGAAAACTCTCTCCCCGCAGAGTACTGCATCATAATACGTGCACACTACTGTCACCTTTGAAAGGTAAGGGTCCACAGCATTGCGAATGGCTTGTGAAGCAGCTGGAGGGAGGCGCTCCTCCACAGGAGTGTCTCTTGTGGTGGGAGGAGCAGATTCCGAGGATGCTGTGGAGGAACTCAAACGACTACGCTCTTCATATGGCACCACCTTGCGAATGTCCGCAGTGTGGAACGAAGTGAGGTGTCGCTTCATGGTTGTCGTACCAAAACTGTACGCTCCAAATCTCCCGCGACTCAACACCACATCGGACTGGTTACACTTCACCAGGTTCGCACGTGCTTTTGGTACATTCTCATAAATGGAAAACAACCGCCACACCCACGACTCCCGCTGAGTGCTCCTAGTGCGGAGTTCTTCCACTTCATTCTCTTCCTCCTCTTCTTCCTCAATCTTAACATCCTCACCCATATATCTCTCTCCAGGCCCTTGGTGAGGTGGTGATGGTGGCGGGTTTGGGGGTGGTGCAGAGGCTAATAACCCAACAGCAGCCATGGAAGCCATACTGATTAGTTTCCTTTTCGTCACTACAGCAGTAAAGGCAACGCACCTCTATCTACTATAGCTAGAAGGACAATGAAGATGTGCTCAGGGGTGTGGCTTTTTGAAGGGGTGCAGGGGTGTGCCTTGCAACCGTCTTCATCCCTACAAGGCGGTACACACATTTAAATGTGTCAAATGTGTTATTTGTGATGTCATCTTTGATGTCCTGGGTGTTAGTCTTAGCAATGCACGTAGATGGTGCGAGTTATGGTTGCTTAGCTTACTATAAAGGGGGAATGTGCAGTGGTGTTTGGTTGCACTGTGAAGTGTAACATTCCTTTAGTGAAATCTTTTTACTGAATGTACATATATATGTATGGCAGGGAAGGGAAAGAAAGGGGTAATACAAGTGATGTTGTCATTGATGGCATCATTGACATGTGAGATGACATCTTTCATGCTCTGGGTGTCAGTGTTAGCAGTGCACAGGGGTGGTGGCAGGGTTGAGGGCTTAGTTGACCATAACTGTCGAATTTCAGGGGGTTTTCGGTTTTAATTTGAAGCATAATGGGGAGGTGGAAAGTTTTTTTTGTGATATATATATATATATATATATATATATATATATATATATATATATATATATATATATATATATATATATATTTTTTTTTTTTTTTGTGGATCATTTGTTAAAAGTCATTATATATTTCATGACACTGTATCACTTCAATTACAAATTATTTCACAACCAGAACATTTTTTTAAAATAAAAGATTGAAACATCATCGAGCCTAATAAATCATCATGTTTATGCGTGAGAAATCTAAAGTGTCAAGAAAACAGCCTCTTTAGTATGCATCAGCAGAACATAACATGTGTAAAACGTTTCAAGTGCAGTTACCGACACAGAATATGGTCGAGATATCATGCTGTCTATTGATGCCATTCTTATGCATTGCCAATTTCCATTCCACCATCAGACCCGACTCATTTTAAAGTGTGCATGCCTTGGCTAAAAGTTAGTGAATTATATAAAATCATGACATTCACTCATAAAAAAGAGTTATCTAAATTGCTTGACATTTAGAATCTCTTAGTGTGCAATTCCCCATAAAGTGCATATGCATAAACCACAGCTGACATATTTTGTTTAAATCATTTGAAATACTACTTCGATTAAAATCATAAGAACACTGTAAGTCATGGAGTTTTCACAATTGCTCATATTCCATAACTTCCTAGATAGTAAATATACAGTCCCCCAGACGGGCCTCATTACAAGTCTGGCGGCTCGAAAATAAGGGTGCCGGTAGTAACATACTCGCACCCTGTCCGGACTGCCAACTAGGAGAATGCCTGCAGGGGCCACTGCAGGCCTGCCGGGAGCACCTGCCCCTGCAGGCATGGTTTCCACGGAAGTACCGGCACCATTAGCAATGGTGCCAGTGCTTCCGTGTCCCCATTTCTGTGAGTCCTATTGAACTCCACGGGAATGGGGTCTGACAGTTCCTGTCGCCTGACATCCCTGGCTGCCAGGACTTGTAATATCCTGGTGGCACCAGGAAATCAGGCAGCAGAAACGGTGTTACGAAGTCAGCGACATGGCGGGTTACTACTGACCTCGAAATGAGGCCTGATTGTCAAACGATTCCTTAATTCAAACATTTAAACAAACAATTTTCATAGCCCAAGCGCACGCCAGGTACTGAGCAACTATGCACTCAAATGTTTCTAAACAGAAGGCTCTTGAGACACTCCACAGTTTGAGAAGGAGGCACCGTAGGAGCCACTGAACTGCTCCATAGAGTGAGAGTGCCCCTTACTGCATGATGCTGTCAGACTTCCAGAGGACAAGGAACTACCAAGTGAGACAAAGGTGCACATTTACCAACCCACTCTCTGCTTTCCCTGCACTACGGCGATCGGAGCGGATCGGAGCAGAGTCACGGATGCCTCCCACGTTCCATTTGGTCGCTCTGCAACGCTCTCGTGCATTTTCTACTGCAGGTAACCCCCCCTGGGCTTATGGATCGGCGCATGATGCCGGCGCGGCTGACTATTGAATTGCGCTTTAATTAATGGTGTGACTTTTTCCATCGGCTTCATGCAATTCTGGTGACATTAATTTTGCAGATTCATGGTCTGCTGTGTGTGTGTGTGTGTACTGTGCTGGCCTCTGCCTGCTGCAAGAGGCTCGGCCATTCCAAGATGGCCCCTTCCTTTGTTCTGCACCAATGTGCCTTCTTACTTTCTGTTGTGGCCTAGGATTGGCCCGGACCCACTACATCTGGGCCAATGAGGAGGGCGGCAGGCTTGGCCGGCCCTCTTCGCAAGGCCCACTCCTAAGGCCCTGTCTATCGCTGTCCACCGCGGTACGCCGGATCGCCGCCCCCCGTGGTTGCCTGTGCTCCCCTATGTCCCCCGTGAGTGTCTGTGTGCCCCTCTGCCCCCCCCTGTGAGTTTCTGTGTGCCCCCTAGCCCCCCTGTGAGTGTCTGTGTGCTCCCCTGCCCCCGTGAGTGTCTGTGTGCCCCCCTGCCCCCCGTGAGTGTGTGTGCCCCCCTGCCCTCCTGTGAGTGTCTGTGTGCCCCCCTCCCCTCCCGTGAGTGTCTGTGTGCCCCCTATGCCCTCTGTGAGTGCCTGTGTGCCCCCGAACCCCCCATGAGTGTCAGTGTGCCATCCTGCCCCCGTGAGTGTCTGTGTGCCTCCTTACCCCCGTGAGTGTCTGTGTGCCCTCTTGCCCTCTTGTGAATGTCTGTGTGCCCCTCTTACCCCCCCGTGAGTGTCTGTGTGCCCCCTTGCTCCCCTAAACTGCTTTTCTGCCCCTTAACCCCTCCACTAATCTCTTTTCTTTCGCCACCTTCCTACACCTCACCCCACCATATTTCTCGCTCCTCTCTTACTTCCCCCCTCTTAGCACTTACTCTTATCATTTGTTCACGTGACTTTTGATAGCAGCTTGTCTGTCTCCCCTCCTCCCCTCCTTGTCTTCTCCTTCCTCCCCCCTCCCCTGCTCTATTAATTTGTTGCTGACTAATTTGCACAGTAGCGTGTCTTGTTATTCCCTTTCTCCCCTCAAACCCCCCGTACTCCCTCCCACCCCTCCTCTTGTTTACCTCTTGCACTACATCAATTGTGGTCAGGCATAGTAATGTTACTGCTTATTTTGTTCTCCTTTTCCTTTCCCTCTTTGCCTTATTTGTTCTATGCACTTGCACTATCTGAAATGTCGTCAGGCCTATTACAATAGTTATTTTTCACATTCTGTATTGTTTCAAGGACTTTTATTGAATGTAACTGTATTTTCCTATGTTCCCTCCCTCCTTGAAGCGCTTTGAAACACATTGTGTATAGGTGCTATATAAATAAACAATCAATCAATAAATCAATCAACCCAGAGTCTAGAATGCATCACCTAATATGTGGCATGTATTCTCCAAGCTGGCAGTTCAAAGGAGGCGCTTGTGACACCTCCATCGTAAAGTACGACGACTCACTGACAATTTGGAAATGTTGGCAGCGAGCATGGGGTTGCCTGCTCTGACCTTTGAAGTTTAATTTGCAGAGGAACTTCATGACTGTGATGTTTGAGCCCCCACCCTTGTCCCCACCTTCTCCTCAACTGTCCCAACCTTGTATCGAATCGTTTCCTCACCAACCTTCACCATTACACTCCTGCCTTCTCCTCACCTGCCCCCACCTTTGCACTCCCTGCCTTCTACTCACACACACCAATGCAGGTATCAGCAACTCATTTGGCATCACTGACTTCTGCCCCATTTCTCATTTGATGCCCCAAGTGCCTTGTGCATTTCCATTTGGCTCCAATGAAGGAGAGTCTGGTTTCTCTGTTGCCCAATTTAGCACTGAAAGCCATTACAGCAGAGGATAAGCAAGAGATTATTCTGCATGCAAGCCTTGCCTGGAAGCTATAGCCCACATACTGTGCAAACATTTGGTCACTTTGAACACTATGAGTAATGTTGCAATTGAGTGAACTTTGATGGATTGCACAGCAAGGCAAACCTTCCTGTGCTCATGAGAACCACCATTATTTCACCTAGGTTTCTATTAGCACCCTCCCTCTCCCATCCCACGGCAGCCATGAGTCTTGCAACAGGTACCTCACTGACCCCTCCTCACTTTGGCCCCTAGCAACACTGGCAGCCACCAACCTTCCTTCTTCTACCTAAACCACCTCTCCTCCCTATAGCACCAAACTCTAGTGGCAGTTTTCAACCGTTCACCTCCTAACACATCCATCTCTCCTCCCCAAGGCTACTGACAGCAGTTGCTCTACGCTAGCAGCCATTCATACTCCCCTACCAATTCTGACTGCTTCTTCTTATTCCTCTCCACTAGTTACACTAGGAAGGTAACTCTTTGTTTTTACACTTTACTGTACTGAACTTGCGTTCTTGACCCTGTAATAAAACAATTCCCAAAAGTTGTGGAGTGCTCTTCATATTTTTACAGTGTTTAGTAAACGATCTGAGTACATAATGTAACCCCTGTGCGGTGAAGGAAATTAGAAAGAAAGGATCTTTAGCGCATGAAGCTGCACCGGGCACCCCGAAACAAAAGATGGTTAGAGTAAGACACCCTTGTGCGCGTTCATGCAAGTGTTCTTTTGCTCTAAAAAAAAGGGGGGGGGGGGGAACATGTTACTGGTCCAAGCGGAGCACTATGTATAACAGTTTTCAACTCCCCAAAGGGTTGAAAGATGCTCCGTGACCACTCACCGCCGCCATCTGAGCTTTATGCTGGCGCTCATATTATCAGGGGAACGCTTTGAGCACTACTGCACCCCAGGTGGCCTCAGCCACCACCGCACGTCCTGGACATACATTTAATGAAGGCGCTCTACAGAACAGGAGAGCACCCAATGTGTCCAGCCATCCTGGGCTGAATAAAATTAGAGGGGTCACCCCCCTTGACAAGTGGCCCACCAAGACCTGGGCCACTCCTGGCAGACGTGGACCACTTGTGCAAAAGTTCTGGGGGGCTCCCCACGGTGCATATGATGGCTGGGCTGCATCTTGCATACGTAGCCAAGCTCATGAAAGACTTTAGGGGCCCCCACAGACTGTTGCTGTTGCTGCCTGCCGTCAGCCTGACCCACCATCAAGAGACTGTGTCAGGACCCAGAAAACATCAGGTAAGAGCAGTCACAGCGACCTTGAGACATCCCTGGCCAGGCTTTCTCCTAAGTAAGGTTGTTTATATATCGTTTTTTAATACTGTGCACTGTGGGAACTTTGTATATATTTTTCAAAGACTCTCTTATATTTTTACACAACCATGGGGAGCACCTTATTAGTTTGGTTTATTGTCCTTGCACAGGTATCTGGGGTCAGGATCGGAAACCAAAACTGAGCTGCCCTGCAAGAGTTCTGGCTTATTGGTGGGCGTGTGTGCATACTTCAGTTAACCCATCCCTTACGTTATGCCTAGATCAACTTGGTAGGATTTAGGCCAGGAGATTTTGGGGACCTTTGAACCCAAGTAAGTCCCTGTTTCCCAAAAAAGAATGCTCCAGAGAAGTGCTTGGGTCATTAACAACCTGTACGGTGTGTAATTTGCAGGCTCTCTCACATACATAATATATTTATGATCCTTTAAAGAAGGATGTGTCCATTATGCTTACAAAGTAAATCAGGAGTCCTGGGCCCTTCTTCGTGTTGATGCTATCCCAGATAAGCTACCCAGATATGTACTTTGACTGGATGCTTTGAAGCAGGCTTGGTTTAAAAGGTGGCTTTCTTCTGAATGCCACCCTATTCCTTTCAAGCATGATAGTAGTATTGTCTGTGAACAGGACAAACTCTAAATGTTCCATTTTCTTCATCCAGACCTTAACATTTGCCACCCATATTTCCTTATTGACCTTCTGGATCATAGAACATAGCCTGTGGAGCATTAACAAAGCAAAACTAAAATATGATTGTGTCTTGCACATATGTTTAAAAAAGTGAGGGAAAAAAGGGAGTGTTACTGTATAGTGAATTAGTAAAAGAATACATACAAAGGTGGTTGAAATATATGAACACCCACATGGCCTACCGCCATTAGATGGGTAGCAGTAGAGAGTGGTGAAGTAGTGAGGTTGAGTGGCTGGGAGTAGAGTGGGGTAAGAAAGTGTGGGTACGCAGGTCGAGGTAAAGTGGGTGAGCGATGTGAGGTCGAGTGGGTGAGTGGGGTGATGTAGGGTGAGGTAGAGTGGGTGAATGGTGTGGGGTTGGGTTGGTGAGTGGAGTGAGGCAGGTGGGTCAGTGGGGCCAGCTAGGTGGGTAAGTAGGATGAGGTACAGTGGGAGGGTTGAGTGAAGCATGTGGGTCAGTAGGGTAGGCCAGAGCAGATGTGTATGGTGGGATGGAGTGGGTGATTGGAGTGAAGTAAGGTGGGTGAGTAGGTTTAGATAGAATGGGCAGTGTGTGTGTATTGTAAGGGTGCAGAAGAAGGAAAAACGATACAAAGGTGGTATTTTTTACAAGCTTTTTATTAAAAGTAAAAGGGGGTTGGGGAAAGGCTGAACTATCCCTAACCACTAAGAGGGGTTGCCCTGCCTAAAAAAAAAGAATACTATGGACTCTCTCAGGATGTCCATCAAGTTAAAAATGTCCCTCTGTCCTGAGTCTAATCCTATTTCTGTCCCTTATACTTTCTTTGTAAATAAAGGAAGAATTGGTGTATTCTTGTTTCCAGAAGGAGGCCTCTCTCATTCCGGATGTTGATACCTAAGTGCAGTTCTTCTGCCTACAGTAAATAAAGTTAAAATGTTCACAGTTCACAAGTTCAGTTAACTGTTCACTGTTCACAGTTCACAACTCTCCTGTGGGAACCTCTTCCTGGATTCTTGGTTCATTCTATCTACAAAAACAACTTTCCTCAAAGATCCTCTGGGGAATTCTTCTTCCCCCAGTTCATAGCACAAAGATGATCCTTCACAGTCTCTTGTCAGGTCTGGTTCACTAATTTGCCAGACCTCACCGTAAACTTCTCCAGTATGATATCACGCCTGGTATATTCACCTGCCAGACTTGGTTTCCACAAGTTTCACTTTCCTTGAAGCCCACTGGTTATAACTCTTCTGCTGTAGATGTGGGCCCTTGACCCGTATGTACTCCACTGTTGGGCTTAGTCTGCTTTCATCTGGGTCCCAGACCCAGTTCCCTTGGGTTGGTGGGATCCCTGTCCCTTCGCTACCTAGTGTCCACTTGGACAGACCTGGTGTACTCTCCTGCCAGGTACTGTCCCACCTAGGTGTACTTACAATGCACTTATCTGACTGTATGTCTTGGTTTCTACTCACTCTTCTGTCCCTTGGAATGTGTTTGTCCACTTCAGACATTTTGCAATGTGTTACAAGTTCTCTTTCTCACCCCTTTGTGCTCTTCGGATGTTCTTACTGGGCTCATAATCATTTGCAACTATTTGCACATTTCCTTTTTCATACACTTGTAATCCTCATGGTATTTGCATAATGTTTGCCAAGTTCGTATTCCATTTCACCCCCTTTTGCTCTTTGGGATGTTCTTATTGGATGCATAATGTCTGTGTCTCTTTGATTGCTTCCTTTCTCATCCCTTGGTAATCTTTTGGGTGTTTTTATAAAGTTTGCAAAGTTCGCATTATATTGTACAAAGTCTGTTTCACCCCCTATTGTTCTTCTGAAGATTACCATTAGCTTCCTTAGCTCCCTTAATGGCCCCCTGACTGGCCCAGCCCTTTCCCTACCATTGAGAACTCTCAGGGTGGCCTCCTCAGGAGTTTGAGCGACACTTCTTCACTCCAGTCGTGCTCTGTGTACTTCTCTCCACGGCTCCACAGCTGCAGTGTCTCTCTCTCGCCTTCAGCTGACCGCTTCACTATTCCTGGTCTCGCTCCATTGGTCTGGCTTTCCGCGTCTCTGCCACCAAGCAAGTTCGCCTTGTGAAGACCTCTCAGGAACCTGTGGCAGTCTACATCCCCGTCTCCAGTTCTCAGGCTCTTCGGTACGGGATCAGAGTCTCCTCTCAACTCCTCCAAGGCTGGCTGTTCGGCCACGATGACGACATGCGTCCTTCTTTTTTAACCTTAAATCATGCCTTTGGGCAGTTGTACCGTGCATTTTGGTTTTGCGGTGGGCCTTTGCCTCCTTGCTTCATCATCCTCGTCAATGATTTGGATGTGTTTCCCTCTTCCTAGTCTCAGTCCTTTTAGGGATGCCCTCTGCTAAACCATAACTAACAGTGATGTGGCGGACCAGAGGGACTTGAGTGGGGTTTAAGGGACGTGGGGACACTAACGGTGTGGCGAGATACTGCTTTCTCCCAGGGCCATTGGCACCAATCCCATTAGGGATTTCCGCTTCCATGAAATCCACCCATTGAGTAGCACCCCCAGGAGGGACTATCGGGAAGCAACCTCACCTCCTTGATCTCATGGAAAGGGGCCTCGCCCATGGAAGATGTGACATTACCCTGGTATTCGTCATAGTATCCTGAATCACATAAAAACAAACACACGTGGGTGACATGTATGGGCACCCCATGATTGCTTTAAAAGTGCACATGAGTGTTACTACATTTCCATATGCCACCATACACTTGACTTGAGCAAAAGCTTCTGCCTGGGCAGAGCCGTTTCCACCTACCGATATAACATGGATGGAATTGAAAGGTGTGTTTACTGTCTTTTTAGGAATAAAACCAATGGGAAGAAATAAATGAATCAAATAGCTGTCACCCGAAGAGACAACAGGTCTTGCATTGGGCATTAGGGTGCATTGTGTATCGAGCGACATTGCAAATAGTGCTAGTAGGTATTTTGCAAAGCATATCATTTCCTAATTTCAGTATGCTCTTTCCAGATCCATTTTAATTTACACACTATAGGCCCAATTCATGGAATTATTTTCCACAGTTCCATGAATCAGGGTTTGTGTCAGCAGTGCAAAGTCACTTTGAACCGTGCAAAAAATTCCATCAATTGGGCCCTGTGGACCCACAGTATTCAAACTATTAGTTGATTACCTTATGCTAGTTATTCTTCAAATTTCCGTTGCTGCTTTTCTCTTCTCAGCAATGATTATCCATGAAAAACACCTTATGTAGCAGTACCTTTCACAGCGAATTCCCAGTTCCAACTCGGCAGTCGTGGACCCCTCCATTTTCATACCGTATTTTGAAGCAGGAAAACACAGCTTTATTTAGTAAACAATTGGAATCCCTCAGAAAGTGCCTTCCCTGCAGAAAGGGAACCCACCGGACTTTCCCCAACAAATCTCATACCTCGGAGAAAAGGAGGCTGCCAGAATTATTTAACACTTGTGTATGGCCACTTTTCCCACATCGCCAAACTACAGATTTGTGCCGTGGGTGTTACCTGATTTACCTGCAAGGAAAAGGAAGTGTCCACGGGTTGTGGATCACTCGCGTCCCCTGCACACTCAGGTTATTGCCAGTGGCAATCAATTGTTCAAATTGTTTCTCTAATACTCTTGAGGATCTGTTTCAGTACTCCATTTCTGGTCTGAACTGCTTACACAGCAAAGAGGAATAACTTAGAGTTGACTTAGAGTAACTGGCTAATTAGCCATCAACTCGGGTTATCTCAATCTGCACTTTGGTAATAGTCATTTACATGCTTTCTTAATCTGTAGAGGTAATAATTATGCAGTCACTTGGTTATTGATTTCAGTAGAAAAATACAATTTATTAATACATGCCAGTCTATATTCAGCAATATTACCAATTGTTGATCATCATATAGTGTCATGTCTTCAATCACAAAATATATGCATTTTAGGTACAGTAGAGGCCTAACTACTGTTCCAAATAGCTCAACGCGTTTCGGGAAGTAATTTTCCCTTCTTCAGGAGCAAAATATTCTATATTAATAACTTTCAAACTTCATGTTTTCATAATCTGGGTTCTTCCGGACAATCTGTTTAATTAAGATACACCTTCCATTTACTTTTATAGGGATCCCACCACCCCCATGCCATCTTTGGATTTCCTCTTTCTTCACTGCACTCACCCACTATCTATACCCAACGCTTCACTCCCCAGTCTTTTAAAATTTTCGATTTTGCTGTGTAAGCAATTCAGACCAGAAATGGACTACTGAAACAGATCTTCAAGAAGAAACATTTCTTAGAGAAACATTTTGAACAATTGATTACCACTGGCAATAACCTGAGTGTGCAGGGGACGCGAGTGATCCACAGCCCATGGACACTTCCTTTTCCTTGTTTTGTACCATTTCCTAGTGTCAAGGCAGTGTTTTTCTCCTCTGCACCTCACTAAATATCCACTAACCCTGTAGAAACGTTTGTTAAAACTTGGGGTGCATACTGTGTTCCCATTCTTTGCACCTGATTTACCTGCAGACAGGATCTGGAAGTAATCAGCCCCCCACTGGCGAACAACTGCCAGCATTACCAGGATATTAGGCGCCGGCAATGGTAGGTCTGTTTGCCGGTATCCTGGAAGGTGCCAAACATTTAGTATTTGCCTTCCGCATCAACCTTTTGGAGGTGAACAAGTGAATACCAGTAATCCTCAGGGGGCTTTCAATGTAGCACTAGCCAGTTTATGGTATTGACAAATGCACTCTGCACAGGAACATTTGAGGGGATCCTCTATCAATGTAGGTGCGGTCACAATGGTCAGACGAGGAGCCACACACACAGACAGAGCAGTGGCTTCAGTTGCCACTTTGTCAGTGTATAGTTGCCACTTTGTCAGTGTGTGTTGTGCTTCCTGTTAAACAAACTAAGTCTGACCCAGAGGTTTTCAGGCAAACAAACACTAACAAATCATAACCCAAGTGGAAAGCTCAGTTGCTCAGGCTGATAGGGTAAAAGGTAGAGGAACTGGGCAGTTATCAATCATATAAGAATATGTTCACCCTATAGGAGTTAATGGTGATATGAACACACAGCATCACACCACAGGCAACGAGCATCACACCACGGGTAATGGTATGCAGCGTTTGTTCCTGCCAGTGTGAAGTTCCTAATTTCACAGCTATGCACAGTTGTGAAGTTTGCTGTTTTTTTTTTTTTTTTTTTTTTTTACCTTACTCTGATTATAAAGTCCATTTACCAGTACCATTAATTTACTGGATTACATTTCTAGCCATTTCTCTTTGTGGCTAAAAATCATTGCATACATATACGCAAATGAAGTAGTACACACAAATACAGTTCCTGCTTAAGAACTGAGAAGCATAACCCCATTTGTTAAGCTTATTACTGGCTAAACTACATTCAGTGGAACATTAAAAAAATATGCATAACCATATTGGCAAGATGTATTACTTGCTTGAGCACATTTAGTAAAAGATGCATAGCTACATTTGAGAATGTTTTTACAGGCATAGTGTGCATGATGTAGGTGGAAGTCCATGTATGCAAACAACACACACAACTCTCTCTTGGTGACTGTGACTGTGAGTTTTGTATATCTTGTTTGATCCATGGTAGGAAGGCAAGGATTAGTGTGGATGAGCTGCAGTGGGGTGGGAGAGCACAGCCCCTCCAAGTAAGAAAGGCGACATGGGAGAAGTTGGTCAGTAAGAATGAGATGAGAATGGAATGAAAAACATCCCCCAAATGAAATCATTATTGGTGGGACAATGTGCTTTGCCATGAGCCAGACCTGCTTGTCCAGGAATGGGAAGTGGTAAAGCCCAGCCCTGAAACAGCAGCAGAAGGATATGGTGAGAGCAAGTTAATTATGATACCTATCTCTCATTGAACTTGAAATCCTCTACAACTCTAATCTCTAAAGTCTAAACTGTGAACTAATTAAACTCTAAAGTAGTATAACATTGAATGCTAAACTATAATGTAGACTAAACTGTACTGTACTACACCTTATTAAATACTAGACACCTGATTATCAGATGGAAGTCACAGCATGGATCGTTCAGTGTCGCAGGGAAGTCATTGTGGCAACAAAAGTGTGCACAGGTGCCTTAATTGAACATCAAGAAGCGAGAACAGCCTCCAGTGATCCACTCTACACACTACAAGGATAAAGAGAAGCTCAAGTGCCACTGACATCAACCTGCCAGTTCTGCCACTTACACAAGCTTCAGGCCTCCATATGGAACAGCTGGAACATATGGAGGTTATGATTGGTTGTTTTGAGGAGAGGCTAGACATAGCCTTCCACATGAGTGGTCTTTTTATAGTTATCTTCCCTTTATTTCATGTTTTTCCTTTTTTGTATATTTTTTTTATTATTTATTTGTAGTTGGACAATAGGACTACCATGTTTTCCTTTTGCTTGCCTACTTTTATGTTGCTGTGAGATACCGACTTTTATTTTCTGTTGTAATAATCTGATGACGTCCCATGTCTGGCCCTTGAGGTGGCCAAGGGCCATGGGTACCCCACTCATTCAGTGATTCTGGCACAGGGACAGAGTGTAGAGGAACCCATGGCAAACCCCACCATGCCGAGAAGGGTATGACGTTCATTCATCGCCAGTCTTTTTTTTGCAGATTATTTTTTCCACTGATTTATTTACACAAAAGCTTATGGAAAAATATGGGGGGGGTGGATAAAGGGATATAATGGGCCTGGGGGTGTGGGGACTAAGTTGTAAATTGCTGGAAAGGGGTGGCTTGGGGGAACCCCCAACAAAAAGAAAATTGATGATGTTGTGCAGCAAAAAAATCAGTGGCAAAAAACGCAGTGAAAAAAGGGGCAATGCCCCTTTAAGTGACTAGGCTATGGCCAAGGCTGGGGCACCTCTCATAATTCACCCAGAATATAACCTCCCATTCTAAATGCCTGTAAATGTCTCTTTGGAACCCCTCTACTGTGTAGGAGATGCAAATACCTTGATTGTAGATGAAGTAAGTATGGTGTCTAACTTGATGCTAGCTTTCATTCACTTGAAAATGCAAGAGGTTTTGAAGACTGACTACAACGATTTGTTTGGAGGTAAACATGCACATGGAGACTAGTTACAATTAACTCCTGTGAAAGGTCAACCAGTTTTCAGAATGCTACAATCTAAGGGCCGTTTTGGGGGAGGGAAAGAGGGACATGGAAAAGGGGAGGAAAACACATACAGCTGAAACATATAACAAAGGTAATTAAAATAAAAAGCAACATATATTTGTTTTTGCATTTAAGAAAAGCATTTTAGAAAAAAAAGGGGGGGGAAATTGCCACACAAAAAATAACTAAGCATTCTGCCATTGCTAAATTGTCGACTACCCATTTGAAGCATTTTTTGACACATCACGTGCATCATGGAAAGATCGAGAGTCGGTAAAACAAGAGTCTGACACCGCTGTTAAAGTTGAGGCTTCATTTCCAGTTGGTGAAGTTGTTGCACTGGTGCATGAAGGTGATGTAGGTGGTGCTGATGTCCATCGATGCAAGGAATGGGACCTATGCATTTTTCTTTTATGATGTTTGTGTGCTTTTTCGATACTCATCATCAACCTCATCCCTGTGGACTTACACTAGATGATTAATCATAATAGATGTTCCCAGGCTTTGAGAAGGAACATTGGAAGCCCCACAGCATAGAGTATTGTTGCAAATTGTGCAAAGTACCGCTGCCTCTTTTCAGGAACGGTGGGCCTCATTACAAGGTTGCCGGTCCAGATACAATGGTACTGGTAAGCTTACCGGTACTGTTGTTACTGGACTGGCAAACTCTGAGTTGTCCTGGCGGAATGAAAGGCACCCGCGAGCACAGCAAGCCTCTAGTACCGGCACGGTAATGAACCATGCCAGTGCTACAGGCATCCCCATCCCCATTGAACCCTATGGGGCTCAAATGGGAATGGGGATCTAACAGCACCGGCACCCGCGAAAGGGCAATTACTGGGTCCGGCGGGGCCGGAATACCCCAGTAATTTCCCATTCACGTGTGCTGGATTTTTTGGCCGGTTTGGAGGTAGCCTTGCCGGTTTTACCGGCAAGGCTACCTCCAACCTTGAAATGAAGCCTATGCCTTTTGTTGATACCTTGCCTTGGGTTGCTAGTGTTTATACATTCCTGCTATTGTGAGAAATCATATTTGCCTCATTGATTTAACCGCACATTCATTAATTATTTGTCAAGTTCCAAGTGTCACTTGATGCCATTGCAAAGGGCTTTAAATCCGTTTTGCCTCTTATTTTGTGAGGGAAGGTCGGATTTTGGTTCTGTTTCCTATCTCATATCACTGACTCCCCGCTGCTTCTTTCTATCAACTCCAAATTCGATTTACAGGGGTTTGGAGAGCATTGCAGGGGGAAATCCTAACTCAGGTGCTATCTACACATATTGCAAAACTGCTCCTATTCATTTGTGCTTTGGATATGTTCTTGTAGAAGGTTAACCAAATGTATTTCTTCAATTTACATTGTAATTATCACCCCTTTGGTGATCGCTGCCCAATAGTAAAATTGTATAATTTCCTTTGAATTTTAAAATAAATAAATATTGCATTCTCACCAACCGGCCTGGTTAATGGTCCATTGTGACTCGGGGTATTTGTAAAAGGGGGTGTAAAACGGGTTGTGTGCCATCTCAAATTGAATTCATAGAAAATAAAGAGAAAGCATTCCATTGTCTGCTACATCCAAGGCTAGTGGTGTGTCGCCCGATTGAAATCCTTAACATGATATACTGGCCCCGGCACCTGCAGTTGGGCCAGAATACCCCGGTAATTGTCCATTTGTGGGTGCTGGATTTTCTTGCCGGCTTGGAGGTAGCCTTGCCGATTTTACCGGCAAAGGTAACCTCCAACATTGTAATGAGGCCAATACAGTTCAAAAGCAAGTTGAAAGAACACAATGCAGCCGAATCACACGTTGGAAAGTTGCATGTTTCTCAATTGCAGTTTTAAATGTCAAAAACGTTTTTTAAGAAAAATGGGTGAAATACTCGAAATCGGAATGCGGTCTTTGGGCTGGGGAATAGATGCACATCACAGGGACAACATAGATGTGAAAGGATGGCTATAGCTGAAGAATTGGATGAGATTTGCAAGATAAAGGAGGTTCGGTTTTGAAACAATAAAGCCGTTAAAGACAGAAAATCGGGTTGGAAAGAAAAAGACAAAGTTTACTTATACTAGATTTATCAAGAAGATAGCGCTGCCCATGTAACAGGTTAAGCGGCTGGATTAACCCACACCACGCCACATTTCTCTTTATGTGGAAATTGCTTAAATTATTCAAAATATTGCTAAGGGGTTACAAGATGGGGTGAATGAAAGAATGGCGCTAGCACTAGGAATCAAGGACGGGATGCACAGAAAATTCGAACAGTTTGACAAATTACCAAGGTATGGATAGGGTTGCTTAGAGAGTGGAACAAAGACAAAAGGTCAAGATGGGGTAGGCTATGTGGCTATGGGATGGGGAATACTCACAATGTTTATGATTAGGAACAGTCAATCGGGTTCTGGACTCCAAGACTCGGGTCACCAGATAGCAGCAGACTCTCCTAGCAGAACAACAGCTGGGCCTCTCTGGTCACTAGATGCAAGTACAGCTGGATGGCAGGGGTACAGCAGGCATGCAGTTAGTGGACAAAAAACCGGTCTGGTCACAGGATGCTCCCCAAAAGGGTACCACAGCTTTTTCCCTTTGTTGCTGGGGTTTTTAGTGGGATTTCTGGATCTAGGCCTTGCTGAGATAGGGTCAGCTATGCTTTGGCCTGACAGTAGGCTCTGGAATCTGGCAAGATGAATGTAGAAGATCAGGATACGCAGAGCTGGACATTTTGGAGAGAGTGTGTGTCCAGAGTTCTGTCAGCCTCCCATATTTATAAGGCATGGTGACCACATAGGATTATATGGTGGGGCAGGCTTAGCTGGGCACGCCTCTACACAACTGGATTGGTCAGGGGTGATTGTTATCATCTTGCTGTCAGCTGGTTGGATTTTTAGGGACATGACATCAGCTTTATGAGGTGGGCTTTTGTTAGGCAGAATCATATGTCCTTTGGGAACACCACACTCAATTAAGACTACAAGTGCAAGTACAAATTCACCTTTGGTACAAGCCTGCACTACACAGTAAAATGGTAGCGATGGCTGAGCAGCCAGACTTATCTCAAGAGTAAAGTGAGCAGTATCAATAGTTACACAAAGGACAGCAATTGCTATGGTTCAAACAAACACTGACTCAAGGTTTCTGAATAAAATAATATATATTTATTTACACATCAGTTGTAAAACAATACACTAAGTAAAGCAGCAGGAAAATCACATTCTTAATATACTACACAACACCCAATGAATTCTGGACAAGTTAATGTCAAAATGAAGTGTGAGCAAAATGACACTTCGGCAATGAAAAAGGGAAGGAAAGACAAGGTTAGACACAACTAAGCAAGCACCAATAAGTAAGTATGTGCAAAAATAAAGAAGGGTGAGGCGCGCACTCCCGGTCCTGGTCAATTAAACCTGTTGCAAAAATTAAATAAATAGCTGGGTCAAATCCCAAAATGGACAAGTATTCACAGGGTTACATCCCTTCTGCTGCAAAACAGGTACTCAGTGTTCACAGGGTTAGATCCCATCAGCTGCAGTTCTGTGGTCTGTACTTGTTCTCCTCCAAGTGCTTTCTTATCTCAAATAATCATCAGGGAGGCTGTGTTTTCTAAAGCAGGTGTAACTAATTAGACTGTAAGGATCGTGGTAGCTGTATTGAAAAGTTTTTTTCTGTTCAGGTGACCAGCAACTGACACCCCTCCAACAGCACAAGTACTTCCCAAATTCGGGGGAGGGGAGAGACAACTCTGTGTCACTGTACGAAAGGTGCTGTGTAACACACAGTAACAAGATGATGCCTATGGAGTAGGTGAAGCTCCACATTCTATGAACACAAAAATGTTAAACACACACAGCAAAACACATGTAAGAGTGGGAAAAAAGGCTCACACTCTTACCAGGTGAAAAAATAAATCCTAGAAATCCAGCAAAGCTGCTGAGGGACTTGGTAGGTAAAGGAAATTAGTCATTCTGGTGAATTCTCCCTAAAGCTTTACAATGCAAAGGATCACCCCACAGTTATTTTAGCTAAAATCATTCTTCACATAGATCACACTTTTACGCAATTGTGGTATTTTTACAAATTACATAGGCAGATTACATATTTCACGCAGAGCATGACAGTCCAACTCTCAAGTTTGTAAGACTTTGTTTCATCCGTCTAATAAATTTTCATCATTTTCAGTGATAAATATTCGACCTAAAATTCTATAACTTTTTACATGGTTATAGATTATCATAAGGCATGTAAGTATTGAATTTCAAAGTGGCATCATGTACACTTTCCTCAGAATATCCAATTCTCTGCCATTTCTCTTCCCAATATGGCTGTGCAGGCTACCACATCTTGTTTGAAAATCACAAAAATTACATTTCAACTGTTAACTTTTTACATTCCTGTGAAGTCCAATTGCAGAGATAAAAGTCTTAAAAGGTTATTAATAAAATAGTCTTTTGTTTTTTTAAACCTTTATTTATTTGACTTGACAACGCACAACCAACAGAGATGATCACAGCATAATCACAAATAAGTCCTTTACAGCATGCATGCTTCGCAGTACAGTGGTGGCCTTTCGTGTACATTAAGAGGGCTGGGATCAGGACATTGCCGTGGAGACAGGATTTAAGAGACACAGTTCAACAGGGCGGCCATTAATGGGGGAATGGGGAGGCGGATTCTGTGTCCGAATTTGAGGTCAAGGTGGACATATAGCTACGGAACCTCTGCCAAATATCCCTTGGTCTTGAGTGTGAATGTTGCAATACAGCCCAGGCCTCTTCAGTATCGTGCGCCCACATGACAGTCCTGATCCACTGTGTATACGTGGGTGCTCTAGGTTGAAACCAGCTCATCAGGATGCAGCAAACAGCCAGTACCATGCAGAGTCCAGCTAGTTTCCTCAAATCGTGGCCCAATTGAGGCAAGTCGTGAAATAGGCATCTCATTGGGGAAAGGTCTATCGTATGGTCCAGTATGGATGACAATGTAGAACATACTTCGGACAAATATTGCGTCAGACTTGGGCAGAACCAGATCATATGGATGTAGGGAGCCTGGTTGGCACCGAACCTAGGGCAGTTGTAAGAGCGTTCGCTGAACATACGGTGTAATTTGTCCAGAGTGTGATGATACCTGTGCAACACCTTAAATTGCATTAGTTTAAGCCTAGAATTATAGGATACGTTGTGAGTGTGAGCGCACATTCGGGCTCAACGTTCATCAGTAACCTCAACTCAGAGATCTTCTTCCCACCTATGTCTCAGCTTGGTGAAGGAGGGGGCAGCTCTAGTCTGTAGTAGTGTATAAAGCCTTGATACTTTCCCCCTAAAGGAGTCAAAGGAGCATAGTTCCGTAATTATGGGCTCGTCAGGCGGTAATGTGGGGAAGTTGGGGTATCTAGCTTTGAGATTTTTCCGGAGAGAGGAATATTGTAGCCAGGCGGAAGGCTTCCGCTTGAGGGAACTTGGGAGGTTCGCCCATTCAAGAAATTTGCCCTGTTCATAGACATTTCGGAGTGCCAGTAAGCCTGCGTCAGTCCAGCGAGATATAATGGATTGTGGGATGCATGGAACATCAGGGAAGAAGTTCCAAAGCGGGAGGTCCCCATGGAAGGGGGAAGGCGTATCTACCAGTTTCCAGATCTTAGTAAGTGCCAAGGATGTGCTAACGACGGGGTCTGCCGAATCAGGGTCAGCCGGGACGGGTTTGAGGATAAGGGAACCAATCACTCGATCGCTAACCGTTAGTTTCTCTAGGCGGACATGCAGGGGGGGTCTGTGGTGTTAAATCAGTAGGAAGCAAATTGGGCCTGGGCTACCAACCAGTACCTAATGAAGTCGGGGGCACCGAACCCGCCCAGCTCCATAGGAGTGGTCAGTGTAGTTAACTTGAGCCGGACTGCACCAGAATGCCATAGGGAAGGTATGGGTTATATGTCATAGCAACCTGAAGAAGTCATCGCCTGGCCACATCGGGATGCTAGTGAATCGGTAGAGGAGCTGGGGCAGTACCACCATTTTAAGTATACCTATCCTATACCTATCCTACCCGCTAGGGAAATGGGGAGTCTAGTCCAACTATCAGTTTTAGTGGCCATGGTTGTGAGGTAATTCTGGTAGTTGTCTTCTCGCAATTTAACCGTATGGCGGGAGACTACCACCCCCATGTAAGTGAAGTTAGATTGAGACCATGCAAATCCCCTTCGTTAGAGGGGGGTTGCATACCGTCTGTAAGTGGGAATAGGACAGACTTGGAGCAGTTTACTCTCAACCCGGATATGTGGCCAAATCGAGCTACATCCTCTGGGATCGGAGTAAGATTGGTTTCTGGGGAGCGGACATAAAGGAGGGCATCATCGGCGTACAGGGATACAATGTCGGACTGGCCTGTAGTCCGCAAACCTCTATGAGAGTCTGACTGACGCATCATGTCAGCAAAGGGTTCCATGGCTATGGCAAATATAAGCGGGCAAAACGGGCAGCCCTGACGAGTCCCCCTAGCTATCTGGAATGGGGTGGGACACCTGTCCTCAGTGCGGACCCTGGCCGTTGGGCCTGTGTAAAGCAGCCGGACCCAGGTTCGGAAGTTGGGGCCAAACTTGCATTTTTCAAGGTCTCGCCACAGATATTCCCACGACACTGAGTCAAATACCTTCTGCATGTCCAAGGCGGCCGCCACTGCCTGCACCTCTGGGCCAACCCTACTGATTACATTGAAAAGTCTTCTTAGGTTTAGGGAAGTAGATCTGCCCGGGACAAAACCCGCCTGATCAGGGTGAATGATGTGGGACATAAATGGGGCTAGACGGGTGGCTAGTAGTTTGGCATATATTTTGACATCGCAATTAATTAGTGAAAGAGGGCGGTATGAGCTGCTTTGGGTGGGGGGTTTGCCAGGTTTAAGAAGAACTGTTATCATTGCCTGTCGGACTGTGGGGGGGTATGCCCCTCTCACAGGTCTCCTCCCACAGGGCCAACAGATGTGGAACCAAGATGGATTTATATTGTTTATAAAAGTCGATAGGAAGGGCATCAGGGCCAGGGGCCTTACCAGAAGCCAACGCTTCAATGGCCTCTGTAAGCTCTTCGGAGGTGAACGGTCTCTCTAGGGAAATGCCTGCGTCTGTGGATAGGACTGAGAGAGGGAGGTTTTCTAAATAGGAGTCAATTTCTGATATCTGGGGGCCATCAACTTTCGAATATAAGGAAGAATAAAATGCTAGAAATTCCAAATTGATGTCTTGTGGTGAAGTGGCTAGTGTTCCGTCTGGTCTTTCTATTGCCGGAATATTGAGTGCTCCAAAATCTCGGCGTATCAACCTTGCCAACATGCGGCCTGGCCTTTCACCTTCCCCATACTTCCGTACCGACTGAGGGCTATCAAGGTATTTGACTTCTCGTTCGGCTAGGCTACGGAATGTGTCTAGTTCTGACCCTAGCAGTGCTAGTGTTTCAGGGGATTGATCCAGGGTGTATTGAATGGAAGATTCGAGTTGAGAGGCGAAAACCTGATCAAGTAGGGCATGGGGTCTCATTCTCCATTGCCTAGATTTTTCATAGTCCTGGCCCCAAATCAATGAGATAATCACTGGTGAGTGGTAAGGTAAAGTTCTAGGGAGGATCGCCAGATGGGACAAACGCCTGACCAATATGTCTAATATGAGCCATTTATCTATCCTAGAATGTGAATCATTTACTGTGGAATAGTAGGAGTAAATGCGGGAGTCAGGATACATGAGCCGCAAACATCAACCAGCGCTAGTCGAGGAAGCGTTGTTAAAATAGTATGGGCTGCCCTGGAGAGCTGACAGGGCCTAGTGCCCGATCTGTCTAGATGGATGTCTAGTATTGTATTAAAATCGCCTCCCCATATAATTGGGACCAGAGGGTAACTCTCCAACACAGAGGCCAGGTGCAAGTAAAAGTCTCGGTCATCAATGTTTGGGCCATATATATTTACCACACCATGTATCTGGAGTGATCATTTTCTGATATCGGCTCTTTTAAAATTGCCTTCATACGCACATAAATATAACCCGCATATTAAAACAGCTACTAGAAATTTCAAAAAGCTAAATAAGCCACAGTTAAAGACATGCATTGATAAAATACTGAGTTCCTTTCAGGTTCACGACACATGTGATACTCTTCTAGACAAATATAACAAGCATCTTCTCGAGCTGGTGGAGTCTGAAGCACCCCTCACTACAAGGATTGTTAGGAAAAACAACAACTGCCAAACATGGTTTACACCAGAGCTCCACTCACTGAAGAAGGAAAAACGGTCCTTGGAAAGAAAATGGTCCATAGATAAATCTGAGGTTAGCAAAAATGAATGGAAAAGCAAAGATAAGGAATATAGGGACACAATTAAGACAGCTAAGGCGGAATTTTTCAACTCTGAAATAGAGCATGCAGACAATAAGACCAGCAAACTCTTCAACATTCTGAAGAGTATTGAGAAACCTGTGTCCATCACTCCTCCTTTTATGCCCACAAAGGCAGATTGCAATACGGTCCTAAATGCTTTTCAAGCCAAAACGGATAAAGCCAGACAAAATATTATTAAGGCTAGATCCTCGGCTAAACAGGATTTGCCACCAACACAAATGAGGGCAATTATCAGAGAACAGCTTTTCAAATTTGACCCCATTTCGGAGGCAGATATGCTCGAGCTGCTGATTAATATGAATCCTACTACTTGTGCAGAAAACATCCTACCTCCTAGTATCATCCTCCAACACAAAGACATTTTTGCCCCGGTCCTTCGGAGAATAGTAAATGCATCTTTCCAAGAGGGCACAGTCCCCAGAGATCTGAAGAAAGTCACTATCACACCGCTTGTAAAGAAAGCTGGCTTGGATCCCAAGGACCCAGCTAACCTTCGTCCAATAACCAACTCGAACTTCATACTTAAACTCCTAGACAAGGTTGCAACACAGCAACTCCAACATTATGTAGAAACCCAGGAAGTCCTGCACCAGCAACAGTCAGGCTTCAGGGCGTCTCACAGTACTGAGACAGCCATGCTGGACCTGCAGACTCGGATGCTGAGTCTGCTCGATAAGAACAAGTTAGGGTTGTTAATGCTCCTTGATCTAAGTGCCGCTTTCGATCTAGTGGACCATAATCTACTCATCAAGGCACTCAGAGAAAACGTGGGGTGCTCTGAAGGAGCCCTGGACTGGCTTTTGTCATTTCTATCTAACCGCCAAGCTAGAGTCCACTGGGGCAACAGTTTTTCTGATCCCTGTGACATCCTTTTTGGAGTTCCCCAAGGTGCTAGTTTATCTCCCATGCTATTTAATATATATATGCTCACTTTGTGTAGCTTATTGGGGGAAGCAGGTGTGTCGTTCACGAATTACGCGGACGATACCCAACTCTTATTGGAATTGGGGGGCAGGCACCACGCTATGGACAGTGAACTGATCGCCAGGATTTATATGACAATAGACGACTGGATGCAGGCAAACTGGATGTGCCTTAACGACTCAAAAACCGAATTGATGATGTTCGGTTCCAGCCGCCAGCTGGCAAATTTGAGGCCTGAGTACAATTCTTTTCTAATCAAAAATTCCACCATTCAGGTGGCTACTACAGTGAAAACACTGGGTATGATGGTCAACTCTGCGGTCGACTCCCATGCCCAGACCAGTTACCTGCAAAAGAACACAGCGTATTACCTGAGATTAATGAAAGCTATCAAGCCGTTTCTTAATGAAGGTAATATGGCCACGATAGCGAGAGCCATTATTCTATCACGGCTTGATTATGGTAACGCTCTGTTGTTGGGGGCCTCTTCTAAGGACTTATCTAGCTGCCAAGTTATCCAGAATAATGCGGTCAGGCTTGTCAAGAACTTAAAGAAGAAAGATCACACCACAGCAGATAGACTATCATTACACTGGCTCAGGGTAGAAGAGCGTATCAAGTTCAAGGCCCTCTGCTTGGTGCACAAGTGCATCTACGGCTCAGCGCCGGTATATTTGAAAAAGAGCCTAGTGCCCTACATACCGAGGAGAAGTCTACGCTCGGAGGGTAAATGTCTGCTGTCAGTCCCTAACTTCAAGCTGAAATCTGGCTTGGGCAGATCTTTCGTGGTGATGGCCCCCAAATTATGGAACAGCCTGCCAGAAGTGCTGAGGTCAGAGGTAAACCATCTTACCTTCAGGAAGCACCTGAAGACATATCTCTTCAGATGAAGAGCCTGGGGTAAGCAATTGTTTCGGGGTCCTTAATAGACCGTAGTGTTTGTCACTTTATGTCTGTTTTGTTGTTGCTGTTTTGTAAGTGTAAGCGCCCTGATGCCCACGGGCTACCGGCGCTATATAAAATAAAATACATACATACATACATACATTTAAGATGGCCACCTCTTGGTTTTGGAGTCTGCCATGGACTAATATGTACCTCCCCTGTGGGTCTATCTGTGTCTGCGAGCATGAGAACTTAAGGCTTCTGTGTATTAGTGTGAGGGCACCTCAACTTTGGGTGGAATAATTAGTGTAGTACCATTGTTTAGCAAATTTTTCGCATTGTTCAGAGCGAGCATGAGTCTCTTGTAAGCATAGGATTTTAACTCCATGGCGCTCAGCATGGAGTTGTATCTGCCGCATCTTTTTGTGGTTACTCAGACCCCTCACGTTCCAGCTCATAAAGGCCAAGCTGCTATCCGCCATTTATGTGAAGGTGCTGGTTAAGTTTCGGTTCACAGGGTGGCAGTCGCCAACACCAGCCCAGTTTGGGCAGGGATGTCGCTCTATCTGCATGCCAATGATACAATTCCTCGGCATATGTGGCATCTCTGGTGGGTGTCAAGACTTTTTTAATGTAACACCCAATTCCCCCCTCCCCCACCTACCTCCCTACCCCAACCAGAGGGATGATAACCCAACAGAGCCATAACAACAGCAAACTGAACGGCATCAGCGCCTGGGGGCCTGTTAGCTGGCCTGGCGGTGGCGGACTGGACTGGGGAGAGTATAAGGAGATTTTCAATACCGTACAATTAAGCAGTATAATTGGTATAGGATGTGAAAGCGAAGGATCAGTAGTTCAGAAAAAGGAACAACAACAAACTGTTAATGCCTTCCTGCGGAACACAGTCCAAACTGTGTGAGCGGGGGTAGGTGGGCCTGTTTCCGGGCACGGGCCCGGTGTGTAGTAAATGGGCTGCATTGGTATCACCCCCACAGTGAAGAATCAGCCAGGAAAATGTTCATCAATGAATTTTGAAGTCACTTCCGGGATCGTGAAGAAAAATGTCTGATTCAAGTGTTCAATCCTCAGTTTGGCGGGAAATAGCATAGAGTATTTAACCCCTTGATCTCAGAGTCTTCTTTTTACTGCCACAAAGGTTTTGCATTCCTGCTGCACCGCTACGGAGAAGTCAGGGTAAAGGTGGATCCTTGCTGCCCCCGGACGTAGTGCCCTTTGATTCTAGCTGCTCTTAGGAGAGCGTCTCCGTCATGAAAATTTAAGATTCTGGCTATGATGGGGCGTGGAAGTGCACCAGGTTTAGTTTTAGCAGTTAGGGAACGGTGGGCTATTTCAACTGCGAATTGCGGGGACAGTTTCAGGGAGTCTAAAAGTGACAGTAAAATGTGCTCCACAAAGTCGTCCATGGGTTCATCAATATTGTCCTCGGGCACTCCGACAATGAGTAGATGATTGCGCCTCGAACGAGATTCTAAGTCATCATTCTTTTTTTCGACCGCCAGCATCCGAGTGGAAAGTGAGGAGACAGTGGCCCGTAGAGCACCCAGCTCATCCTTGGTGGCGCCCACCCTTGTTTCGATCTCCACCACCCGACTATCAGTTTTCTCAATGTGTGCCTTTATGGACGAAATAGTGCCATTCATATCGTCTAGTTTTGTATGTAACATGGTGAATCCTTCACCGATGAATTCTAGCATCTTCTGTGAGTCATCCTGTGTCGGCGTGGCCATTGTTGTGGGGGTCTCAACCAGTGATTCAGCCAGTGTCTCAGTTGCTGACTTAGCTGGGGTCTTTGTAAACATATTCAGGGAGGGCTGCTTCTTCCCCGCACCTGCTCCTTTGGTCATGATGACAGAGGGGGGGGGGGTTCCTGGGAGTATAGACCGGTATGGGAGGCCATTGATGTCTAGATTATGTTTCAACTCCACATGCAGCAGGATATTTTTAGTACCACCCTGGGGAGATTGCCAGGAGAGCTGGGTGGGTCCTCGAAGAACGGTATAACACCAGGCTCTGCAGGGGGTTAGAAGCCCACCCCCATAGAGACTGCGCTCTTGCGTTATCTGCTGAGGATTTTACCCCAATTGCCTGGATTGAGGGCCACCCTTAACTGCGTGCAGGGTAGAGAGATGCTTCACCATAGGGCAGGGACAATGGGTAGGCCTTTCCTGGTGGTGGCTCTCCGTGAAGTGTCCGGTCCGTAGATTGATTTAATTGTGGTAGGTGTTCAAATTCTCGGCTATGCGCCGTTTGTTCCTGTCATGATCACTGTTCCCAAGGAGCCAGGACCAGCCCAACGTCCTTGGGAGCAGGCCCCTAACCCTAATCCTAGGCACCAGCCGGTCCCTACTGGGACCTTTTGGACCCTGTCCTGGCGCCGGTGGCACCAGGCTCATCAAAACCATCGGTCCCGGCACTGGAAGCGCCGGGCTCATAATTGGTGTGAAAGTGCTTGGGTGGACTTACCTGCAGCAGACCATGCTGCTTACTTACCAGCCACTTAGAAGCCCTCTGTGAACAGGAACTACTTTCTTACCTGGGTGGGGCAGCTCCACTCCCTGGATACAGCACTGGAACTCTTCTGGAAACTTGAACTCTTTTCTTACCTAGGCGGGGCCGTGGAAGAAGACGCCTCATCACTCCAAGGCTATTTAAACCACACCCGATAGATGAAACGTGCTTCGCGTTATTCTGCATCTGCAGCAGAACGCTCACCGAGTCTGTTCTAGCCTTTCCTCTTTCGATCCTGAACCTGCAAGAATTATACTTACCATTCCTGTATCCAGTCAACATCAGCACCTGCAAAAGACAAGAAACAACAGGTTAGCAAGACAAACTCTACACACAGTGCTTTCTCACCTGATCCATCAGCAGCGTCCGTGTCTTCACGCTGCACCTTCGCCTGCAAAGACAAAAGCATTGTTATACTTACCGGCACGCCGTGAATTCCGGATTTCTTCATTCTGCATCGCCGCCTGAGAAGACAAAGTATAGTAAAAACTTACTAGCATTCCGCTGACTCCGGCACTTCAAACCAACATCTGAAAGACAAAAGAAAAAGACATTAAGCAGGTATTTACTCACGCCCATCACGCTCGTCGCAATAAAACGCCTGCGAATACTCCAGCGTCTCTTTAACACGAACTAAGCTGCAAGGAAAGAGACAGTTAGAGCGCTTGCCATACTTACGAATTTCCAGGCGCTTCACTCCATCTTCCATCCCAAGAGTCCTGCAATACATAAGGGAAAAGCATTATACAGAGTCTTCAATATTAATGTGCCACGCATTTAAAGACTATAAACACAAAAGGTGTCCAGAAACTCACCGCTCGTGCAGATAACGACGGTAACCATCCTCTGAATTCAAGAGGCCAATGTTTCACCAGTGAAGGAACTGGCAACGGCACCCTGCACCAGACGCAGATGGAGAGCCCAGCATTCACCTATCTAAGGTGAGCACGTTGACCTGGGGGGGGGGCTTTACAGAAAAGCTGGGAAGAGAGAGAGAGAGAGAGGGACATTCAACAACCCAGGCCATTTACCCCCATATTCTTTCACCTGCAGAAACCTCACTCTTCGAGTTCGACACACAGTGCGAAGAGGTTCGACCCCAGAAGCCAATCGAGTCCTGCACATCACTTTTCGAGTCACAGACACCTTCCTGCCAAGACCCGCGCCTCCGTGGGAATCAGGTGAGCGTTACAGAACGCGAAGCCCACCACAATACTCCTACCCAGGCGCAATGGAAACCTCAGACACTGATCAACTAGCCCAGTTGCTCGGAGAATTAAGAGCAGAAGTACATGCAGCTCGTCAGGAAATGAACTCTCTAAGAAGAGAACTGATAATTTCCAAAGAGCGAACTGAGGACCTCGCTAGGCAGTTGCTACAAACGCAGGCAGGACAGACACCTTTGCCCGTTCCAGAAGGAAGTTATCCTTCTGCATCATCTTTAAATCCAGTGCAAATCAATCTGCCCGGTAATGTGCCCTTGGCTCCGCCCGAACGCTTTTCTGGTGATCCAAAGAAATTTGCGGTGTTCATCAACCAGTGCCGCTTACACTTCTTATGTCGACCAGCTGCTTTCCCAACAGACCAGACCAAGGTGGCTTTCGTGCTTTCTTATCTCAGTGGCAGCGCCGCAGATTGGTCGATCCCTTTAGTCACCCAGGATGATCCGGTTTTACATGATTTCCAGGCCTTCCAGTCCAGCATGGAGAAACTGTTCGCAAGACATGCACAAGGGCAGGCCTTGGACAATGAACTTCTTTCATTACGACAGGGTAATCAAGACCTCTTGACTTATATAGCCTCATTCAACAGACTTATAGTGGAAACTCAATGGCCCGAGGATAAGAGAATAACGCTTTTCTACAGAGGCCTGCGTGGAGAGCTCAAGGATGTGTTAGCTCAAGTTGTGAATCCTCCACAAGAATGCTCAGACTATATTGACTTAGTTGTCCAATTGGACCACAGACTACAGAACAGGAAGGCAGATTGTTCCAAATTTGATACCCGAGTGTTTTCTAAACCACAAACCTCTACTAGGGGAGCTGACACGGTGGAACCCATGCAAATAGGGGGCATGAAAGGACCTTTAACCCAGAAAGAGCGGGAAAGAAGAAGGCAGCTGCAATTATGCCTCTATTGCGGAAACTCAGGACACTTTCTTCGGGACTGTCCAGTGAAACCAGCTAAGAAGGCTGTAGGAGCCGCGGATACCTGTACCACAAATTCTGAGCAGGGAAACGACCTAGCCCGACAAGAGTAGAGGTCCTCTTGCCGAGCGTTAAGATCTGTCCCGTGACCTCGCATTTCGTGGTACCCATGGTCCTCATTAGTCCTGAACGTCCGGATCGTTTGCATGCAATCAAAGCTTACATCGACAGTGGAGCAATCGGTAATTATGTGGACCGTGAAATGGTATCAAGGATGAATCTACCCCTTGTCCCTAAGGCTGTAAAAGACGTCATTACTACTGTGGATGGCACGGAGATAGCCTCCGGACCAGTAACGCATGCCACCCAAGAAGTGACGCTAGTGAGTCAGGATGGACACCGGGAGAGAATCGTGTTTGATGTGATCAAGGCTCCTCAGTTCCAGATCATTCTGGGAATCCCTTGGTTAGAGAAGCACAATCCTCAGATCGATTGGCGAGCAAAGACGGTTCAGTTTCCAGAATGTTTTACCACTTGTTATCCTAGGCCTGATGTTTCACTGGCGGCAATCTCTTCGGAGGAGGTTCCCAAATTACCTCCCGAATACCAGGAATTCCAAGACGTCTTCCGGAAGGATCAAGCTAACACCCTGCCTCCTCATAGGTCTTACGACTGTCAAATAGATTTGATACCCGGAACAACTCCTCCTTGCAGCAGGATTTATGCCCTCACCGAGCCAGAGAATCTTCACCTCAGACAATATTTGGACCAATACCTAGCTAACAGGTTTATTCGTCCTTCAAAATCTCCAGCTTCATCGGCTTTGTTCTTCGTTCCGAAAAAGGAAGGAGACCTTAGGACTTGCATAGATTATCGCGCCCTGAATCAAATCACCGTTAAAAACAGATACCCGTTACCTTTGATCCCTGAACTCCTGGACCAAGTCAAAGACGCATGTATATATACAAAATTGGATCTCAGAGGAGCCTACCACTTGGTACGGATAAAAGAGGGCGATGAATGGAAAACGGCCTTCCGCACCAAGTACGGGCTATTCGAATATCAAGTGATGCCCTTTGGACTTTGTAACGCTCCTGCCGCTTTCCAATATTTTATGAACGATGTCCTTAGAGAACTCAGAGACGTGTGTGTTGTTGTCTACATTGATGACATCCTTGTCTATTCATCATCCGAAGAGGAACACCAGAGACACGTTAAAAAGGTTCTCGAGAGATTGCGTCAACATAATCTTTTTGCTAAGCTTGAAAAATGCGTTTTCAACGTAACTGAAGTCGAGTTCCTGGGATTCATATTGTCACCTAACGGAGTCCATATGGATTCAAAGAAAGTCGATGCAATCATCAAGTGGCCATCACCAACCTCTGTAAAAGGAGTTCAAAGCATGTTAGGCTTCGCTAACTTTTACCGCAGATTTATTCCTAAATTTTCTCGGACAGTCCAGCCCATCACCGCTCTGTTAAAAAAGAACAAACGTTTTGAGTGGTCTTCTGAAGCAGAACAAGCTTTTCAGGACTTAAAAGCTAAATTCATTTCTGCACCTGTTCTAAAACATCCTCACCCAGAACTCCCCTACATCATGGAAACGGAAGCTTCTAGTCTTGCTATGGGGGCAGTTTTATCACAAAGAGATCCGGTCACACACCAGTTACACCCTGTAGGCTTTTGGTCCCGCAAGTTTTCGGCTCCCGAGATCAACTATTCAATTACAGACAAGGAACTTTTAGCTATCAGATCGGCCTTTAAAGCATGGCGGCATTATCTTTTAGGAGGCAGACACACAGTCACCGTAATGACTGATCACCGCAATTTACAATATCTAAAGACGGCCAAAGCTCAGTCTTCCAGACAGCTTCCCTGGGCTCTGTTTCTGGCTGAATTTGACGTTATAATTACTTATCGACCAGGCAGTAAGAACGGAAAAGCAGATGCCCTCTCCCGGATGGGAGTAGATGAACATTTGACCAATCCAGAACCAATACCCATAATCCCAGAACAAAGGATTTTGGGTTTGGTCAGCACTCAATCTTTTGAAGACATCAAGACCACGGTTAAATCACTCTTAACTCCGGCCGATTTGCAGGACTGGCAATTAAAGGGAAAAGAATTCTCAGTGGATCAAGGCCTACCATATTTCCGAGGACGATTGCACTTGCCTTGTGAGAAAATACAAAAACAAGTAATCTCCTGTTATCACGACTCTCTAATGGAGGGTCACCCTGGCATTACCAAAACCATGGAAAAGATTAAAAGACATTTCTGGTGGCCATCATGGAAAAAGGATATTAGAGACTTTGTAATCTCCTGCGGTGTGTGTGCCCAGAATAAAAGTCAGAAGCAGAAACCAGCCGGCCTATTACAGCCACTAGACATCCCTCCCTGTCCATGGCATACCTTGTCCATGGATTTTATCACGGACTTACCTCCATGCTCGGGGTATACTACAATTTTAGTAGTCGTGGATCTATTCTCCAAGATGGCTCACTTCCTTCCCCTGAAGGGTTTACCTTCACCCTCAGTATTGGCTCGAGAATTCTTGGAAAACATCGTTCGCTTACACGGTTTTCCCTCGGTTTTAGTCTCCGATAGGGGAAGTCAATTCATCTCCCACTTCTGGCGCAGTTGCTGTCGTCTAGCCCAAATTGATGTAAGACTTTCGACCAGTCACCATCCCCAAACTGACGGACAAACCGAAAGGACAAATCAGACACTAGAACAATATCTACGTTGCATGCTCCAACAAACTGAAAACCCCTGGAAGGATATTCTTTGGATCGCTGAATACGCTTACAACAATTCGACTCATTCTGGAACCGGGAAGACTCCTTTTTTCCTATTATACGGACACCATCCTAGAACCTCCAACCTGGATCCTCCCCAAGAATTTGAAGCACCTGCTGTGGATCACTTGCACTCAGAAATCACCCGTGCTTTTAAGGAAGCCACTGCCCATCTGCAAAGAGCTAAAGCTCAATTCAAAAAAGGAGCAGATCGACACCGTAAAGAGGCCCCTCACTACGCTGTAGGAGATCAGGTCTGGTTATCCACTAAGCACCTGCCTCTAAAAGGACCCCGCACCTTCATCCCGAGATACCTTGGACCCTATCTCATATCTGCCATAATTAATCCGGTGGCTGTCAAATTGGAATTACCTACGCATATGAAAATACATCCAGTATTCCATGTCTCCTTATTAAAACCAGTACAACCAGAAACCCGATTGACTGAACTTCCAGAACCGGTTTTAGTAGATGGAGAACTTGAATTCAAAGTGAAGAACATCCTAGACTCCAAAATCTCCAAATCTAAGTTATATTATGTGGTTGATTGGAAAGGGTACGGCCCCCAGGAGAGGTCTTGGGAACCCTCAGAATATGTCCACGCACCTCGTCTGGTCAAGAAATTCCATCTGAATCACCCCAAAAAGCCAAAACCCCCGGAGAAGACACGCTTAGGAGGGGCCTTGAGGGGGGGTGCTGTCATGATCACTGTTCCCAAGGAGCCAGGACCAGCCCAACGTCCTTGGGAGCAGGCCCCTAACCCTAATCCTAGGCACCAGCCGGTCCCTACTGGGACCTTTTGGACCCTGTCCTGGCGCCGGTGGCACCAGGCTCATCAAAACCATCGGTCCCGGCACTGGAAGCGCCGGGCTCATAATTGGTGTGAAAGTGCTTGGGTGGACTTACCTGCAGCAGACCATGCTGCTTACTTACCAGCCACTTAGAAGCCCTCTGTGAACAGGAACTACTTTCTTACCTGGGTGGGGCAGCTCCACTCCCTGGATACAGCACTGGAACTCTTCTGGAAACTTGAACTCTTTTCTTACCTAGGCGGGGCCGTGGAAGAAGACGCCTCATCACTCCAAGGCTATTTAAACCACACCCGATAGATGAAACGTGCTTCGCGTTATTCTGAATCTGCAGCAGAACGCTCACTGAGTCTGTTCCAGCCTTTCCTCTTTCGATCCTGAACCTGCAAGAATTATACTTACCATTCCTGTATCCAGTCAACATCAGCACCTGCAAAAGACAAGAAACAACAGGTTAGCAAGAAAAACTCTACACACAGTGCTTTCTCACCTGATCCATCAGCAGCGGCCGTGTCTTCACGCTGCACCTTCGCCTGCAAAGACAAAAGCATTGTTATACTTACCGGCACGCCGTGAATTCCGGATTTCTTCATTCTGCATCGCCGCCTGAGAAGACAAAGTATAGTTAAAACTTACTAGCATTCCGCTGACTCCGGCGCTGCAAACCAACATCTGAAAGACAAAAGAAAAAGACATTAAGCAGGTATTTACTCACGCCCATCACGCTTGTCGCAATAAAACGCCTGCGAATACTCCGGCGTCTCTTTAACACGAACTAAGCTGCAAGGAAAGAGACAGTTAGAGCGCTTGCCATACTTACGAATTTCCAGGCGCTTCACTCCATCTTCCATCCCAAGAGTCCTGCAATACATAAGGGAAAAGCATTATACAGAGTCTTCAATATTAACGTGCCACGCATTTAAAGACTATAAAGACAAAAGGTGTCCAGAAACTCACCGCTCGTGCAGATAACGACGGTAACCATCCTCTGAATTCAAGAGGCCAATGTTTCACCAGTGAAGGAACTGGCAACGGCACCCTGCACCAGACGCAGATGGAGAGCCCAGCATTCACCTATCTAAGGTGAGCATGTTGACCTGGGGGGGGGCTCTACAGAAAAGCTGGGAAGAGAGAGAGAGAGAGAGAGAGGGACATTCAACAACCCAGGCCTTTAACCCCCATATTCTTTCACCTGCAGAAACCTCACTCTCCGAGTTCGACACACAGTGCGAAGAGGTTCGACCCCAGAAGCCAATCGAGTCCTGCACATCACTTTTCGAGTCACAGACACCTTCCTGCCAAGACCCGCGCCTCTGTGGGAATCAGGTGAGCGTTACAGTTCCTGGTGCCAGTGCGAGCTGTGCTGTGGGTGGGGAGGCGAGAGCCCTTTCCTATCAAGCGATCGGGCTTCAGTATGCAAAATGGGCCGCTACTGGCGGTATGAGTGTAAGTCAGTGACAGTTGCTGGAGGTACGTTATGAAATTAACAGTCTGGTAGCAATCGTGGGCCCACCCCATCATGGAGATCTGTCTCGGCGGGTGCCGCAGAGTATAGCAACCCCCCCAGCCCTCTACCGTGACTTCACATTGCCCGGTCACATCTGCCGGCAGAGGGGGGCGGCGAGGAGCAATAAGCCAGTGCGGGTCCCTCCGCACACAGCGATCCCTCAGCGGCTCACGGCCGGCGCTGTGTCCACCCGCCAGGCCGTTCGCAGGGGTGGAGGATCAGACTGGAAGCATCGAGGCTCAGCAGGTGTCCGACCCTCCCGTTCTCAGGGCTGCAGATGTGACGGAGGACTCCTGCAGCACTGGGTCGACTGCTCGCAACTCTCCGCGTAGTGTGGGCCAAGTGGCCCCTCCCCCTTTTAGGCCACCGCACCTCAGTGCCCAGCAGTCAGGAAGGCCACACTCCATGGAGCCGCAGTGCGGGGAGAGCCAGTAAGCTTACCCGCCAGCCTCAGATACCACAGTATCTCTGCCGCTCCAGGGCCGCAGGCGGGCAGGGGCAGAGTGTGGGGGTCTGCCCGTGGGATTCCAGAAAATGAGATAGAAATTCCAAGTAAAAGCCGGTAATTTTTCCAAACGAAATCGCCCCAGTCCAGAGCTTGGCACCTAGGCTGCCAGTTCCATTGAGCGCAACAGCGCCCCCCTTAAAAAAAATAAAAAAAATAAAATAGTCTTTTGAAACAAATGGTCAGCGTTGTCTCCCAAATAAGGACATAACTTACAAGGCTGCTCTTGAGTTGGCTTTGAAGCTCCCAGTAAAAGTTGCGAGGATGTGTGATATCCTATTTCACATGCATGTGTCCCAGAATCTCTATTGTAAGAGGCCTCTGCCCAGACAAACGTCTGATGGGCATGGGATGTTTAGTGCTTTTGGTCCATTCAAAATTTTCAAAGGTATCAATTAGCACGCATGTGTCCTAGAATCTATTGTAGCTCCTTCATTCGGGGGTTAGGCTACTCCTGTTGTCAGCTAAATGTCCCTTGAGCCATGGCAGAAAACCTGTTTGGGCTGATTTCCCCAGTGTAGCCACTGCCATTATTTCTTTATTTTATTTTATTTTGTTCTGAATCAGAAGCAAGCCTGTTGAATAAAACATCCAATATATGTTTCCCACCAAAACCCCGTTTACATTACTAGGGTAGGACAAGTTCATATTCAACAATGTACTTTTAAAACAGGCATTTTTTTTGGTTTGCAAAAGCCCATTTTGACACATGGTGAATGCTGCTGGGATGTCCCTCTCAAATTCGTTTTTTCTCTTCCACCTGAATTCCCACATTGTTCTGCTGCTCCAGTCAGTTTCTTTTATACAGCAATTTGTTCAAGACACAAGTTCACTGAAATTGACATATGCCCATAAAGCTAGGGTTCTTTAAAGCACTGATTTTTGTCTTTTGTAACCCAAAAGACAAGCATTTTCCTGTGCGGCTGAAAGTAAAGCTTTTGTTAATTTCCCAGTTCTGACCTGACACAGCCTGTCATACAGGGATAATGCTCTCTCCTGCTAGAGCACCATTTGGATATGGATGGGCATGGCAGGGCCTCATTGATAAAAGCAATGTGATGTTGAATAGATATAAATAGAGTCAGGGCAGCATCCTTTTCAATGGGAACTTTTTAGCAAACAGCAGAGCAGCACTGTTTTTTTCAATTTGTTTCTTTTGGTGCATACAAGAACACACAATAGCGGACTTTCTCAGTGTGCTCCCAGTTTCAACTCGCCCAATAGTTCTTTGGCAAAGTGGTGCAGCCATCATGTTGTAGCTGCAAAATACAGTTTTGATGCATGCCAATGGTGCTCCAAGGAGCCAGCGCAGCCATTTTGCTTTTAACTGCTGAAGTGCAGCTTGATCATGGATGGGAATTCTGTTGAGTGGGTCAATGTACCCCACAATCCCCATTCCCATTTGAGCCCCATAGGGCTCAATTTGGATGGATGTAGCACCGGCACGGTTCATTACCATGCCAGAGCTACAGGCTTGCTGTGCTCGCGGGTGCCTTTCATTCTGCCAGGTTAGACAGTATACAGTTCTTTTGCCGCAGGATTTTTCGTCGCAGGACTTTTCAAATTGTTTTTTTTTTTTGGGGGGGTTTAAAAATTAAATTAATATTTGTGGGTGAAATGGGAATAATTAAAAAAAAAAAAGTGGGTTTTGTGGGGTAACCCCCCCCCAAAAAACCAGCTGAAAAGTCCCGCGACTAAAACTCCTGCGACAAAATAACGTAGAACCAGTCAGACCTGGCGGAATGAAAGGCACCTGCGGCACAACTCGTAGTTTGCCGGTCCAGATACAACAGTTTACCAGCACTGTTGTATCCGGACCGGCAACCTTGTAATGAGGCCCATTGTGTATTAGCTCAGATTACTGAATCCCAAATTAAGGATACGTTTCTTTGTTATTCCAAAGGCTGCAGTCTCTTAGCTAAAAAGGGATTCATGAGTATGTTCGCAATTGTTCCTTATACTTTTAAACAACTTAGGGCATTGCTCAGGTGCACAGCTCTGCAATTGGAGAGTCATATTGCAAGTTAACACACAAATAAACTTTTTTCTTTGCCAATTTATGCACGGTTATACGCTCATTCAGACCCCTGTTGGAATATATGTGAAATGTAATCACCGGCTTGTAGTAGACCAATTTTAATGTTCATTTAAACATGTTTCCTCTAATGGCCCGGGTGAAATGGTGAAGATTCTAAAAGAAATTATTCTGCGGGTTTTGATGACGTTCTCATGCATGTTTTATTAATTTGCCATAGATTTATTGATCAGCAAAGTAAATGGTTAAGGCCACATTTTTAGGCTGATTCATGGAACAAATGTGCACCGAAATCCGTCGCGCAAGCTGGCGCAAGCGTGAAAAAGCGTGATTCATGGAAGGCCCTGCGTGTGTTTTCCCTGGGATGTGCGCAAAATCCGTGGGTGGCGCACACGGGCGCAAACTTTATTGCAACATCCAGAACGCTGTGCGCGATGCGCACAGCGAAAGCGCACAATGTCAGCACACACACCAAAAAGGGGGCAGAACACGGGGCGGAACACGCGGAATGGGGAACAACGCGTGAAAAAGAAGGCGTAACTGGGGAAGTACTGCAGGGAAATACACGTAACGCCAACACCCACGTGGACAACATGTATTCATGGAATCGGATACGGGAAACCCGCACACGCCAAAAGATGCTCACAGGGGTAAACACGTCCGCCATACAAAGGCAGGCGGAAGTGTCCCAGCTCTGTATAAAAGTGCGCACAAACACATATACACAGCTACGATGAATGCCCCATTTGTCGCAGCACTTATTGTGAGACACCACAGGAGGAGGAGAATAACCAGGCCCGAGCCTTTTTGGGATGCCTGATGACCAGGTCTATGGCAGGTATAGGTTTCCACCTCGTATCATCCTAGAGCCGGTCAAGGAGTGGGAGGATGACCTCACATCACCCACCTTGTGCCCCCAAGCACTGAGCCCCTTGGAAAAGGTGCTGAATGTCCTGTATTTTTTGGCCACTGGGTAATTTCAGCAGACAACTGCCATAGTTGGGGGCGTCTCACAGGCCACGCAGTCACGCTGCCTACACCAGGTGTTGGCAATCATGACTGCACGCAACTCAGTCCGCAGGCACATTTACATGCCCAGAACACCCGCAGAAAGGCAGGCCGTGGTCCTGGACTTTTACAGGGTGGCACACTTCCCCAAAGTGCTTGGTGCCATAGATTGCACCCATATGGCCCTACGTCCACCTAGGGCCACTGAGCACATCTATCGAAACCGCAAGCACTGGCATTCCAACAACGTACAGGTTGTATGCGATGCCAAGGGAATCATCACCTCTGTCTATGCAAACTATCCTGGGTCTACCCATGACAGTTCCATATACAGAAGGTCCCCCATGAGCCGGGCCCTGGAAGCTGGGAAGCATGGCGACACATGGCTCCTAGGTGAGTACAAATGCCTGTGCACATGCATGTATGCATGTCACACACAGACAAATACACAAACCCAACTAATCACAACCATTATCACCTCCCCAGGGGACAGTGCCTACCCTCTGAGAAACCACATGATGACGCCAATACGGAACCCCACCACACCACCCCAGGTAAGATACAAAGCTTCCCATATTGCAACCATGGGCATAGTTGAGCGCACATTCAGAGTGCTCAAGTCACGCTTCCGCTCCCTTGACCGCTCTGGTGGGCAGCTACAATATGCACCCCCAGTACTGTGCAGGATCATTGTGGCAGCATGTGTCCTGCACAATGTTGCAACACGGCAGGGCATACCGGTGGACATGGTGGTGCCCCCACATCCCCAACCACAGGCACAGGCGCTGCCCATGGGAGGGGAAAGGGCACGTGGTGAGGCAGCCCAGACCCAGCTTGTGGCCACATTTTTCCACCTAAACTCCCACCCCTGCAGAGTGCACACAGGCCTGGCACATACCAGATGACAATCGATGATGACAAAGAGACAGTCAACTGTCACAACCCTACCACCCTGAGAATGTTGCCACGGAAGTGCCATATTGTGTGCATCCCTAGCTACTTAAACATAACCAATCCAGTGTGACAAAAAGGAACACATGCATGGTGTACATCACACCACACCCCAGAAAAACAGGCCATGACAATCACAGGTATGTCACCCAAACCCTCCCAACCCACATCACCCTTGTCTGCCACACCATGACATGGCATGCAACATCAAAAGAGCAAACCAAAAGCCCAACACATGACCAATTAGATACGAAGTGACATGTGATGAATGGAAACAGGCCTGAGATAATCACACCTGACATGGAATCAGGTCAAATGACTGACCAACAACCCCCCCACATACAAAGTCATACACAAATGCATGCCACCAGTGGTACCATCAACAAAAGACAGAATGCCTGTTGGCATGCACATTAGCCTAGCCAAATTCGCAAATCCCTAACCCGTGTGCTGTGTGTGTCTCCTGCAACACACTGCTCAGCAAACAGCACAGTGACCAGCCATTCTGTTGGGGATACAACTTGAGCAACATATGAAAAGGACAAGCAACAAAAATAACCCATTGACGCATGTACACGATCCCCAAATGGTAAGTGATCATGCGCTGCAGGGACACAGCATGCCAGAGAAGGCAATCTGTGTGCACGTGTGGGCATGGAGGGGTGGTTGTATGTGTGGTGGAGCATTGTGCAAGTGTGTGTGTCAGTAGGGACATGCATGCAATACATGCATGTGAAATCAATTGACCCTCAGTGTCCTGTACACATCACATGTGAACATTGCCCATGTGTACACCCCAGTATGTCAAACCACAACAATCCACTGACACCTGAAAAGTAAACCCAACACAGGAACAGCCATTGACCAGCAGAACACATCATGTACATAGTACCCCACAATGACAATGTCAGAGAGTGCCCAAACACTGTAGCCCAAGGGTACTGTCCGACAACAAAAGCCCCTCCCTCATTTGCTCATCACCATGACCTTCAGAAGAACTGTGTCTGGGGTCGGTTGGCTTCTTCCTTCTAGTTTACCTGGCATCAGGATCTCCCTACCCCTTGTTTCCTTGTTCTAACCTGCATGGAAATAGGGTCCAGCCCCCTCAGAGGCCACCTTGACTGGTAAAAATACCAAATCGTAGAGAACTACAAGGAGCCAAACCCCCAAACCTGGGAAAAAGCCTGTAGCCCACCAAAAGCCCTGGAAGAGTCTCCAGTAGATGACTTGAAGTTGCTGAATATGGCCAAGCACATGTCCAAGCAGAATGACAGAAGAACTACCAAGGTAGCAGAGTTGAAGAATGGATCAACAGGATGGGTAGCATTTTCAGTACACAATAATTAATGAGGATGAAACAACTGATGGGTAGTGTCACAGCTCCGGTCTCCAGGCGCAGGAGTGGCACAAACCAACCACCCCCTCTGCGGTCTGGGCACCTGCAAGGTCAAACTTAAACAGGCCTCCAAGACCCTACCGGGGAAAGAGGGTCAGGGATCCGTTGTTTGGATAGGCATCAGTATTCAGGATAACCGGAAAGAGGGACACGAGAGGGGAGGTGGATGGGCAAGGGAAAGTAGGTAAAACACAAAATCCTACTATTGACAATTACACATACTCAATCAGAGAAACCATGTTCCTCATGCACATTGTACAAAATGGCTCAAAGCCGAGACAAAGAGAGACTTATCTCTGGGGTGAGTGCTGGCCTCCTGCCTGCGCACTCTCAGGCCCAGTAACAGGAGCAGTTCAATGCTGCAAAGAGAGTGGGAGTTACTATTCTGTGTGTGTTTTCCCCACACACATAACACCATTCATGCCTCAAACTTAGTGACTCCTCCCCAAACAAGCACTCTTGTCTGTTGCTTCGTTCGTATCCTCTTGCTTGCACCCCCGTGATGGTTCATACACTGGTAATGCGTTATGGCAGCCACACATGGCCCCGCGGTAAATAGAAGACCATGTGGTCAGAATCACATATGATAGAATGGTCCTTGGGTGAGCTGCTAGACGCGTGTGGTGAGGTGCGACTTCAGTACAAGTTGCGTTCTGCCAGCCGTGGATTTCTATAGGTAGCACACATGGCAATTTGCATATGCTAATAATATGCACTGCACTCGAGTTTGTGCGGTGCTGGGTGCCCCCCCTTGCGCTGTATTAGTTTGTGTCTAGGAACTCTACTGCACCAATAACTTAGCTTCTATGGAGCAGGGTGGACTTGAGGATATGGCTGATGTCCCCTGCGTGTGCCCCTAACAACTGGGAAAGCTTCTTGGCATTTTGTCCTCAGCGCAGCTTAGCTGTACTGTGTGCATCTTCCCCAACGTCTGGCCAACCTCCCCGGCACTGGCGCAATTTACCTTGCATGTGTGAGGGGCCTGGAGGAAGGTCGGCTGGGGCATGGCCCCTCGTGCTGCTCACCTTGCTTGGAGCTCCTGGAAACACGTCTGCTTCTGTCGGACGTCTGAGCACAAGCCCCGTGCTTGAGCTTGCATGCGCATGCACACGTGTGCCCCACCCAATGTGGCAAGGGTTTAGTAGTTCTTGGACCGGTGTCTGCTGGCAAAGGTAGTCTGGATGCTCCTTTTCCTGCAGAAAGGGCATCAATAAGTATTGAAAGTTTACTGTGTGTGTCTTCATGCTGGTTGTCAATGGGCCATGTCTGAGACCTACATCCCACCTCCTCCCACACAACCCCAGGTTCTGTACCCTGACAGGTAGAGCTGGAACTTGAGTTGAAAATAACCAAGGAGGCTGGCACAACAGGATGGTTGCCCTGAAACCCAATCATTCATAGATAGTGTGAACAAAGAAAGGCAGAGATAGCAGAAGTCTTGAAAGGCACAGAGAATGTGAGAGAGCCAGAAACAGCTGCCAGCAAGTCAAGAGCCGCATCAGTCGAATAGCAACTGGTAAAAGCCAACAGCCAACATAAAGGCATGGATGTAATAGATGAAAGACAGGAGGAGTGGCAGAAAGATGCTGTTGAACAGAATTCTACAGAGGCAAACCTAGGCAGTGTAAGAGTATTTGGAAATAACAGTCCTACAGACAGGCAGACAGATCTGCATCAAGGACAGTAGCAGGAAGAAGAACAGGGACTAAAGACACCAGAGTGTGAAAAACAAGTTATGGAGCAGTAGTCCAGTAGGACAACTGCGCCCTCAGGCAGCATCAAAGTCCAAGAGGGAAGACAGAAACAACGTGCCGTCCAAAGGGAACAGAGTTTAGTAGTTGTATAGGTGGACATCTCAGGTGAGGACTGGACCCTGACTTGTGCCTCTTGGGTCACATTCCTAATGCATCCTCCTTTGCCACAATCCCCAGGGGCTGAACTCAACATGCACCAACTTGACATTGGCAACATACGGCACCCTCCCACCATCAGTGTGACTCTGACAGGCAAAGGGTGCAGGCTACTGTCTACAGCATGAAGTACATCAAGCACATTTACTGTCAAGAAAATAACATACATCACAATCAACATCAATAAATGGACATTTCAATAATGTACTCACAAAAATTGATTGCAGACATGCCATGGAGAAAATACCATAATCCCCACTAGGGGTGTTAACACAAGTAGTACAGCAGCAGACAGGCCACAGATATGACAAAAATATAATGCCCTTGTGTAAAAGGTTGTAACACCAAACCATCCTTGCGAGCCCATGGATAGGGGAAGCAGGAGTAGCATATGTGAGTCAGGACCCCAAGCTGCAAACACATACACGAGACAAGCTTGAAGGGCCCAGTTGGAACAGATAGTGGATGCTTTCAAAAGCCACAAAGCACCACACCGTCACATGAATGCACAATAGACAAGCAATTTTAAACTATATTAACTAATTAAACTAACTATAAAAATCAAAAATGGCCACAAACAACCCGGGGGAGGCACCCAGGAGGGGGTAGGTACAGGGTGCACCTCAACACCCACATGCGATGATGTTGAGATAAAAAAAAACTCCAAGGGCTCAACGCCTGCAGGGCCCGACCTATGTGGGAGATAAGTCATCGTCCTCCTTACCCTCTGATTCCAAAGGTGGACATGGCACAGTACCCTGACCATGCCTATGCGCAGCTTGCCCCTCGTCGGCAGCAAGTCTGTGGGACCGGTGAGCCTGGTTCTGTGCGGCGATGACACATAGGTCAGCATGCAGAACCTCACCTGATACCCGTGCTTCCTCTTGCAAGTTAACACATTGTTCTTAACAACAGTTCTTCCTGCATGGCCTGGCATGACATCTGGAGCACCTCCCGGCAAGCACGTAGTCCTGCAGTCCTGCCGAGATGGTATTCTCAAGCTGCTCCAACCTCTCCTCTGTCCGCTGCCTCTGGGACATCAAGAGCACACCCAGAGTAGATTGGAGGGAATCATAGTCTACCATCAGGGCCTCCCTGTGTGCCTCTGCGTGAGCAGCAATTGCTTGATGCAGAGACACCATTTCAGCCTGGCGTGCCCTGTCTGAGGCCGCCAGGCCCAGCCTGAGCGAGTGGGCCGTGGACTGTGCTGCCCGCTGCTGGAGATCCACCTGCCTAGCAGGGGGGAGCACGGATTGGGCCACACGTTCCATGCCCTGAGCGATATTATCAACTGCTGCCCCCGTTGTTCGGAATTGGCAACCATGGCTTGCTCCCACTCAGTATACCCCGGTGGCGCACGGTCACCACGTTGCTGGGCTTGACACCCGCAGGGCCCAAGTAGCAGCAGTACTTGTTGGGTTGGCACCGCCCGCGGCTGCAGGACTACATTCCTCCATTGACATGATGCCCCAGGCACATCAGCAACTGGTGTGGAGGGTGACTGTGCGTCCCAATCCACCACAGGCGGAGGTCCCACCACTGTCTGTCCCCTCAGTACAGGTGTCGCGGACAGTGGATCGTCCACATCAGAATCACTCACTGTTGACGAATGGACATGTCACACACAAATGAGAATCTGGCATGCATCCAGTGGCATTGATATGTAAACACATCCCAAAAGCAGAAATGGATGTGTCTAAATAGCAAAGCCTACACAAGTACAAAATGTAGTATATCACCTCCACCACACACCACCTCTGTCAGGCACATGTCACAGGCAGAAATGACAGATGGCAACAAAGAGATGGCACATACCATAAGCCTGTCTGAACTGCTAAATGCCCACACCTGCAAGTGAATCCAAACACACAATGACACACGTAATATGCATGTACACATGCATCACTAAACCATCATCACCAATATAGCTTCATAGCTTCATGCATCTGCAGACCAGCCCGTACCGGGCACCATGGGCCATGTAGACATAGTGAATGTCCCGAGCAAAGCGAGGGCCTGCAACCAGGCATGAGGGCCCATAACGCCCATTATGGTCCGAGCTGCAAGCGATGAAGCCTCTAGAACACCCCTCAGGGCCTGATTGAGCACATTGTGCTATGAATGTGCCCTATTCCATTATTCTGTATGTACATTCATCACGTCCAGGCCCCACCATATTAGCTAAGTGGGTCTGGGCATACACATACTGCACAACAGTGCACCTTCAGGATTATGCCAGTTGAACATAATGGATGCAATGCTGAAATCTCACCAGCATTAACATCAATCAACTACATATTAGTCAGTCAACCAAAAAGCTGTGGAAGACACATGTGCAAATGAACACTTTCACACACACATAAGTGACTAGCCGCAATGTTGCACTACACAACGTAGAAGCTGCTTTCATATGTACATGTGAAAGTGTGCAAAAACACTCCTTTCCCTATACACCTGTATTGTGAACCTGAACAGCATGCAATACATCAAAGCAAGCAGCTACAAAGCTGCTTGCTTTGATGTATCTGAAAGTGTACACATACACACGTGTTGGTAGATCCACAGTCATTGCAACACGATTGGCAGGCTACAATCAATCTGCGCCCTAAACCCGTTGGTATAGGCCACAGATTGACCAATCAACTTTGCTAAACACCTGCTAGGGTGTTCCAATACTGAGTACATTTGTCACAGGATGCACCTGTGGCCGTGGCATTCCTGACAGTGAAGGTATGAAAATCTGGCCATACATGCCAGGTCACTTTGACATTGCAGCAGTGAATAGGCATGTAGAACGGTGTAACACGGCTCAGAAGTGGGTTGATGCAGCGCAGAACATGTGTATGTTACATACTATCTACATGAACAAGTACATTATGATGTCAATCAATAAACACAAAGGCAGTGTAAGGGCAAGTTCAGGCATCACATGCTATGTGCATGCAATGGGTTTCATGGCTACAGGCAACCCCCACCCCCGCTAGTGAAAATGCATGGAGGCATTGCATGGCAGCGGAAGGGAGACCAGAGAACTGTGTATTGGCAGACAGTGTTGACTAGCGTCAATTGCATCATCTGAGTCAACTGACAACACAGCAGATGAGAATGGGACAGTAAGCAGGACACATGATGAACCCTCAGTAGTACACCCATGTGCGCAGAAGCCACTACACCAGTTGAACAGAGTCAGGGTGCTTGAAACAGAGGGAGGCTTGTGCCCCACACAGCCTGTGACACCCTAAACATGTGTGTGATGCAGGACTGAGCCAGAGTGGGCATGGAATGGATGATCAAATGCCATTAAATGTATGTCATCCTGTACACGTACCACAATGATCATCCGGGCAAGGACACATAGGGGCATGCATGGAATGCACATGGAGCATGAATGGGCACTCATGTCCCTGCGGAGCATCTGCCATCTGCACAGTCCGAGTGAGACACCCTGCATCAAGGACAAAGGATGCACCCCACTGTATGTGTCTGGCAGGTTGGCAGGGGGAAGAGTGCATGTACACAGGAGTGTTGAACAGGCCATTGCAGTACTCCAACATGATACCCACCAGTGCCATGGTGAAATTGGGGTCCAGGGGGCTGGAGAGGCATGTAGAGCAGACGGGGACTGTCCTCATCACCACACCTGCACCCTGCTCACATGCTAGTCACCCAGAAGCCCCTCCGGTCCATGTTCCAGCTCACTGGCCCTTCTGCATGTAGCCTGGGGTGTCTTTCCACTTAGCACTGGGAATATTTCATTGCATGACTGACGTGCATGTGGGTTCAGCCTGCATGTGTGTACTCCATGTAGGCATGTTCCCTTGCCCTTGCATCATCTGAGTCAACTGACAACACAGCAGATGAGAATGGGACAGTAAGCAGGACACATGATGAACCCTCAGTAGTACACCCATGTGTGCAGAAGCCACTACACCAGTTGAACAGAGTCAGGGGGGTGATGCAGGACTGAGACAGAGTGGGCATGGAATGGATAATCAAATGCCATTAAATGTATGTCATCCTGTACACGTACCACAATGATCATCCGGGCAAGGACACATAGGGGCATGCATGGAATGCACATGGAGCATGAATGGGCACTCATGTCCCTGTGGAGCATCTGCCATCTGCACAGTCCGAGTGAGACACCCTGCATCAAGGACAAAGTATGCACCCCACTGTATGTGTCTGGCAGGTTGGCAGGGGGAAGTGTGCATGTACACAGGAGCGTTGAACAGGCCATTGCAGTACTCCAACATGATACCCGCCAGTGCCATGGTGAAATTGGGGTGCAGGGGGCTGGAGGGGCAAGGGAACATGCCTACGTGGAGTACACGCATGCAGGCTGAACCCACATGCACATCAGTCATGCAATGACATAGTCCCAGTGCTAAGTGTAAAGACACCCCTGGCTACATGCAGAAGGGCCAGTGAGCTGGAACATGGACCGGAGGGGCTGCTGGGTGACTAGCATGTGAGCAGGGTGCAGGTGTGGTGATGAGGACAGTCCCCGTCTGCTCTACATGTCCAGCATGCTGCACAGCAGGCACGCATCAGTGAAGCATTGCATGACTTGCACATGAGAACCATGTACACATAGCATGTAGTGGCAGTCAAGCACAACACATCACACAAGCAAACCACACATGGTCTGTACAAACACGCAACAACACTCACTGGACGGGGCATCAAAGTCCAGCATCTCTCCCACTCCTTCATACAATTCTGGTGGTATGAACTCTGCAGCGACTGACTCATGCGGAGTGAGATCTTCCTCCTCAGGTGGTGACCCACTGCCAGTCACCAGAGTTATGTTGTAATTAGAGGCACGTTTTAGCTTAGCAGAGCGTCGGAGGTCATCCCAATGCTGTTTGCACTCCTGAGCTGTGCGCACCTCATGGCCAATTGCACTGATACCCTCCGCAACATGCTTCCAGTGGGACAAATGCTGTGCAGCCGTAGTGTGATAATTCGGCCCCACTAGCATATCACAGTCGTGTCCGAACACGTAGTCCACAAGGAAGTCCAGTTCCTGCTTGCAGAAAGACTTCTTCCTCGACGTGCCGGATGGCGGAGCCATGTCTGGGGTACCAGCCTCTGCTGCAGATGCAATCTTCCTCCTCTTGGACAGTGGTCCGGACCCTGACTGGCAAATGCCTCCCTGAACAGTATGGGCAGTGGCGCCTGTGGATTGAACCGAAGGAGTGGCAGGTGGAACAAGGATGGAAGCCCTGACTTATGTCAGTAGCTGCTGGGTGCCCTTGTCTTGACCCTGCACAGCAACATGTGCTTTGCCAAGGTCATTGACTGGGACTGTCCTGGATGGTAGACTCACAGCCGGGGTGGTGTCGGCTGCATCTGCCCATGCACTTGCCAACACCCGGCGGCTCGGGGCAGCAGATGACAATACTGCCTCAGGGACATTTGCCTCGGTCAGGGCAGCCCTGCGTGCACTTACTGTGTGGCTCCTGCCCTCCTGGAAATCATCCTGGGACTCTTCAGGTGCCAGTGCCAGATGCAAGAGCTGCATCTCCCGGAACCACAGGGGGTGGTGGCATGACTGCACCAACATGTGGCACAACATCGTGTTGAAGTGGCGCACCCCTGCCTCTTCCCCCTCTGCAGCCACCCTGGAGACCCAGGAGTCCCCCTACTCCGTGGTCACCCCGACCACGTCCCTGACCACGCCCGCCATGTGGAGTACGCCCAGCTGAGGCGCCCCTCACATTTCGTGGCCTCCCAACCATGGCATAGATGTAGTAGTGCCGGCACAGATGTAGAAGTGACAATGGGAGGTGTACACGACAATTGTCCTAGGCAATTGGGGTGAAGGGGGTGGGATACAAGACATTAACAGCACCCCTGTGCACCTGCAAGGCTGTATGTGACCCCGGTGATAATGTGGCGGGTCACACAATGCTCAGGCACCCCAAAACTGCAGTAAAACCCTGCACGCAACCCCCATTGGCCCACGTGTGTGGAATTAACCTCCCGCAGTATGCGGTTGCACCCAAGGACATGAAAAACACATACGCGTGGGACATGCAGGCTACTATGACCTCAAAAATGGGTACGCGATACACAGGGTGACCCGCACTGGGAAAAATAGCGTGCGCGACTCACCTTCTGACTAGAGTGATAATGAAAAAAGCGTGCAGCCAATACCCTCGCCAAAAGAAGAGATACGTCCTTGATCCGCTGTGAAGTTGTGATGGCGCGAAACAACCAGAAGTAGCAACACACGTTGGTTTCCACGAAAGGCACGTACAGCGAACTGCTGGCCCCGCTCACCTTTAATCCGTGCTGAGGGAAATGCCCGCGCACATCACGTCACTTACGCACTTAGTCCCTTTCCTCGAATTACACGCATTAACATGCGGACGTGCTGTTTTTTCACGTGCAGAATCACCATGCACCCCTGACGAGGGAAACGCCCGTGTGTATCACGTCACATACGCGTTTACGCGCTCAGGGCCTTTCCTTGAATTACACACTGATGTGCTGTTTTCTCACGTGCCAAATCACTACGTATCAAGCTGGCCACGCGACAACACATGGAAGACCACGCTATTGCCCAGAAGGCCATTTACCTGCCCCCCAGAGCCCCAAGCAGACTCCCACCTGCCATCTGCTGCTGCCTGCTTGCCTGCTGGCCACGTGCCCTGCCATTTGGTGCCTGCACGGCAGCAATCTGCAGGGGTCCAGTTGCTGTGACCACCCCTGCTGTAACAGAAGACTCCCGACTGAAGTTCCATCGCCCCACAGCCCAGCCCCAGGACCCAGTTGCCCATCCACACCTGCCTCGGGGGTTGCCATGTCGGGCGAAACACCATCAGACACCACTGGCAACCTCCAGCCAGAGAGGCAGAGGGCTACCAGCTTCAGTGCTGCAGAAGTTGGTATCTGGTGGAGCAAATCCTGGGGCATTGTGATGCCCTCTACGGAAGAAGACATGCCGACAAGGATGGACGTGAGGGGATCTGGAAGGACGTCGTGGCTGCCATCAACTTGGAGGGGGTTGCAGTCCACGACATACAACACGTCCGGAAGCACTGGGAGGACCTCAGGTACAGGACCCTCAGGATGGCCCGGCGCCTCTTGGCAGCAGCGGGTGCAATGAGGCGCTAGGTCCACCTTACCACCAACATGAGGGTCTTGGAACGCATTAACCCAGCGCTTCACCGCCAGATCCTCGAGAGGCAGAGCAGTCCAGAGTCGAGCGGTAAGTGTCCATGGGTACTTATTGGACGCAGTGCATGTTGAGGTGTGCCAGGAGTGTGCAGCTTGGACATATGTTTGAAAAGGCCCATGTATGGATGTGTATGTGCAGGGACATGACCGTGCTGCATGTGAGTCCTGTCATGTGTGATGCACATCAATGGTGTATGTGTTTGAAAGCATGATGCACAACTGCATGTGGAGATGCACACATGTTTGCATTTCTGTGTCTGTACTATGGCATGGTTGGGGTGTGACACATGGATGCTGGTTCCACCTTCATGTACGTCCATGGCATACATGTGCATGTGCGGGTTTAACATGTGTGTGACTGTGAAACGCCATGGATGCATGTGACACAGACATGTAGGAAGACAATTGGCAGATGTGACATAGTTGCCGATGATTGCACTGTGACAGGTGGTGGATATGTACAGATGCATGTCTGTCTGTTGGCGCGTGTGCATGTGTTCGGCACTCCCCATGTTGCTTGTGACGTCATGCCAACCTTCGGATGTTCATGCTGTTGTGTGCGGATGGATGCTGCTGCCTGCTGCACGATTCCTGTCAAATTCTGCATGTGTGTGGGTTCAAATGATATGAGTGTTGGAGAGTAAGATGGCACCTGTGAAGTTTGACACTGCCACTCATGCGCAACTTTGACATGTGTATCCGACCATTGTACAGTCCCCTGATGCCTGTGCTCTGTCTCTTCCTGTCTGCAGCGTCGACTGATGAAGAGGGCGGAGAGAGTGCTGTGGAACATAGAGGCAGGGATCCCACCGCCAGCCGGAGATGCAAGGCCCAGCTCTCCTCCCACGATGTCATCTCTTCCGGGAGTGAGGCGTCTGGTGCTGCGTCCCTGGCCGCAGCTGCCGAGGGAAGGTTCAAGATGCAGAGGTTGGAGGTGGACTCCTCAGCAGCAGTAGGGGCAGCTGAGCCCCCACAGGGGCCTATGGAAGAAGATGGCACAGAGTCATCCAGTCTGCTGGGGAGTTTGGTTGAGGAGGAAGCCATGAAAGGCCCACGCACAGGGCCTGGAGGGGGGCATTCCACTGGTGCTAGTGGTGCCGTCCAGAGGTAGGGACAGGAGGCAGCACAGGCCACTGCAGTGGTGCATGTGTGTAATCCTGTCCCCGATCCTGTGACTGCATCATCCTGCACCAGCAGGGATGCCTTCGTCCAGACCCATTTTCAGGGATGGGATACGCGAACAACAACTGGCCTTCCTTTCTGTGCAGACGTGGCAATCGGGACCAGGTTGAGCCTGTTCTAGCTGGAGTGGCGCTGCGTCAACGTGGTATTCAGGATGACGTGCAGGGTTCTCGTGAGGACAATGCACGTCATTTCGAATACCTCATTGACCACATTGGCCTACTAGGACGGGTCACCCGTGCTGGGTTCCTCCGTGTGCTGGATCTTCTAGCGACCTCCTCCTCAACTGAACCCCCTATGCGCCAGTCATCCTCTGTGCCATCTTCCTGCCCAAGTATCACCTGGGTACCCTGTGGAGCTGCCCATGAACCAGCGGCCAGGCTGGTGGAGGACACATCCCTGCCACAGTCGGGAGTCGGAGGTCCAGCAGGGGTGGCCACCCCAACAACTGGACCCCAGCAAGAGGAGGACATGCAGGCATCGACCAACAGGGCACATGCCCTTCAGCAGCAGGCTCAGGGTGGGAGCCATGATGGCTCGGAGCCTTCAACATCACAGGGGCAGGCATTGGCCGGAGGGCAGGAGGACCCTGGATTGGGAGTGTCTTCCGTGTGGCAGCGGTTGGCCAGCGGATAGATGCGGAGCGGCGGCGGGCGGAGGAGGCATGGCTCACTATGGTCATGGTGGAGAACTCCATGCGCAGGGGAGGCGGGCTGAGTGCCTCGAGGCAACTCGCAGGAAGTTGGAACAGGCCATGACGGCATCCCTGCGAGACCTCAAGGCCAGGGAAGAGGCCTGCCTCCGGGACATCGACATGGACTTTGCTGATGCCCTGGCCCGGAACATCAACAAGTGAGCCGTTGGACTTGCCTGACGCCATTGTACATAGTTCATTAGTGTTAGGTTTCCTTTGTTTTTTCTTTTATTTTAGAGTTCATGGACATTGCTCCACTTCGTGTATATAGTTTTTTATTCATAGGACTTTTTTGTAGGTTTCCTTTTGTTTGTGGATCATGGACTATTTGGACTTCCATTGTATATAGTTGCAGACGTGTACATACTTTCTTTTTCAATTTTCCCATGGATCAATGGTTTTCTTTTATTTGGATTATTTATTTCTTATTGACATTGGCAATGGACCACTTAATTTTTTTTTCATTGGATTACCATTTTTTTGGATTATATCTGTCATTGTATATTGATTTTCAAGTTTGATTTCCTCTATGTTACTTCATTATGTTTTTAATACATTTTTTCTAACTTCATGATTAGTGTTGTGTTCTATCATTGGTTTTGTGCATGTCTCAATGAACATTGCCTCAGTCATGTGTTGCCACTGTGTGGCTCTGTTGTGCATTTATGCATGGGCATGGTGGTACTTCTATACTGTCATGGCATGGGTAATTTGGCAGTGGGTGCTATGGATGGTTGCATGCTTGTACTGGGAGGCAAGAGGGATTTGGGTTGGCATTAGGGCCATGGGTCTGTTTTGTTAGGACATGTTGCTTGGTGGGCCTTGTGTCGGGGCCTGCTGGCAGGTGCCCGTCACTGGTCGGTGGGTGGGGGTGTGGGGGGACATAAGTCGGGTCCTGTTGGCAGATGCCCATCACTTGGTAAGGGGGACATAAGTCGGGGCCTGCTGGCAGTAGCCCGTTATTGGTGGGTGGGGACATAAGTCGAGGCCTGCTGGCAGGTGCCCGTCACTGGTGGGTGGGTGGGGGGACATAAGTCGGGCCTGCTTGCAGGTGCCCATCACTGGTGGGTGGGTGGGGGTGTGGGGGGACATAAGTCAGGGCCTGCTGGGTACGGTGGATGGGCTGCCTGCGCAGTGCGCGTGGACTTTTACACGCGTTTTCGCTAGCGCGGGCAGGGTACGTGTATTCTGGGGGTGCACGTGGACTTTTACACACGTTTTTGCTAGCGCGAGCGGGGTACGTGTATTCCAGAGGTGCGCGTGGACTTTTACACATGTTTTCGCTAGCGCGGGCGGGATACGTTTATTCCGGCGGTGCGCGTGGACTTTTACATGCGTTTTCCCTAGCGCGAGCCGGGTTTGTGTATTCCGGGCGGGCGTGTGGACTTTTACACGTGTTTTCACTAGCGCGAGAGGGGTACGTGTATTCTGAGGGGTGTGTGTGGACTTTTACACGCGTTTTCACTAGCGCGAGCAGGGAACGTGTGTTCTGAGGGGTGTGCATGGACATTTACATGCATTTTCGATAGCACAAGCGGGGTACGCATATTCCAAGGGGTGCGCATGGATTTTTACCTGCGTTTTCGCTAGCGTGAACGGGGTACGTGTATTCCGAGGGGTGCATGGGGAGTTTTCCACGTGTTTTCGTGGTTGGGGGGCTGTATGCTGGTCCACTGGCCTTTCCGCCATGTAGGGGATTTGTGCAATGTTTTTGGCACACAGGGCGGGGTTGGGGGCGTTACTGCTGCTGCTGCAGGGTCGCTGCGCCGCTCTGCGGGCTGGTTATGGATGTTGAAATCCATGAATACGCTGTGCGCTGAAATGGGTTTTGGCGCACGCGGCTGGCGCAGACTGCCGCACGTGTATTCTGTGCGCCAGCTGTGTGCGCTACTTGTACGCCAAATTCTATGAATTACCCCCTTTGTGTTTAATAATATTAGGTCTTGTGCCATGAACTATGTAGTCAATGATACATTGTAATGATTTGACTTAAATTTGTAATGTCCAAGATTTTGATAAAATTGCACCTTTAAGACTTTTCTGTGCTGTATGAGTTGTATACTCTTTGCCAAATTGTTATTTATTATGTAGGGATTTTATCATGGATTTTATTTTCATTTGTGGGGAAATCAAAATAAAATGTGTTGAGTTCGAAAATTGCGAAGGGGGACCTAGAGCGCTTCCCCAACCCGAGAGCATGAACTGCTTTCCTGATGTTATTGTGGTTTCTCCTATATCTGAACTTAAACCTGTCTGATCTAGAGTTAACTTGGGTAAGAACTTTGCCAAGTTGTTTGACTTGATTTCAGAGAGTACGTTTTGTGTCCCCATTTGAGCGGTATGTTGGTCTATAAAACCCACAGTCTAACCCTCCTTTACCGAGTATCAAGATAAGGCTGCTGACCAACTTAGACATCGGGCCTCATTCCGAGTATGGCGTTAAGGGATAGCGGCCACCGCTAACGAGAGCGGTGGCGGTAATCCCTTACCGCCATACTCCGAGTTCCCTTAGCGCCATGGTGCTTTTAACACCTGCTTTTAGCAGGCGTTAAATACCATGGCGCTAAGGGACCTTGATGTTAATTACGCCACCGTAATTTACGGTGGCGTAATTGACGCCTTCCCCACTCCCATTATGCCCTATGGGGCGAGAATGGGAATGGGGAAGGGTAAATGGGGATTGGGGAATTACCGCCCCGCCAACCTTGGAATGGGGCGGTAATTCCGCCAACCACCAAGGCGCTGCCGGTCCGGGTACGGCGTCAACCAAGGCGTTAATAGCGCCATTGGTTAGCGCCGTACTCGGAATGAGGCCCATCGTGTTTGTAACAAAGGCACTAGCCACGAGTGAGTTAAATCGCTCACCCATCGACTTGAGCATGGAGATTTTAAAGTTAGTTGTAAATCTGACGGGTTGTGGAACGTTAATTAGGGTTGATTACGCCATAACCGTATCCCCTGAGATACGGGAAATGTTACCCCATCAATGAATTTCCTTTGCCTCAGATCCATGTAGTTTTCAACAATAAAGCTGACATAATTTGGAGCTTACCCTTTCTTGCTGTTTACTGTGCCACCCGTACCCTGAGGAATGCTTTGCCAATTTTTGTTTTCTGATCTGTTAATTTTTATGCTAATAATCTCTGGTAAAAGTGCTAAATTTAAAAGAGCAGTATCACTGTGCCATCTGAGAGCAGGGAGTTCCAGTTTCCCCCAAAGCCTGTTCCCATGCCAATCTCGCAGAGTACCTGACCTTTTGTGTGCCTTTATTTCTGCCCAGCTCAGATCTTGTATCCATTTTCTGCAAAGTATGTTGCATCCTGCAGCCTGCTCAATGATGGGTCCCACTGTCCTATCTTTGCAGGCAAAGTAAAATTATATTTAGTCTATGTAATCACCGCCATTTTCCTAGGCCTATTGCTTAAGGGGCTGGGATATTCTATGAACTACTTGCATGGCCCTTAAGAGAAAATAGTACAGCCTCCACACGGGTCTCACCAGCCAATCCAAGCCTATACACAGTAGCATCGGGGCATGCTCAGGAAGGATGGTTTATCCAATCCTTGTATCCATCATTCCTTGGACCAATCTTGTTGACAATATATCAGTTAGAAAATGTGCCCTTTGTATATAGCTGCCCCTTGGGACCCCAGTGCCTTGCACAGATAAACTGCCCCTGTACTCCCCAGTGCCTTGCACGCACATAATCAATTTCATGAATGTGACTATGGGTGGGTGCAAAGAGTTGAGGGCCTAGGAGGCAGGCATGGTATTTTTTTTTACTGGGAATCTATGATACAGCGAGCATTATAAGTGTTTGTATGTGGCTAGACTGGCATTTTGATACAGCCAGTCAATCCGTTTCTTACTGTGGCATGACATTTTGTATTGGGAATCTTTGCTAAAGCAAGCATGATAAGTGTTATTATGTAGCTAGACTGGCACTTTCATGCAACCAGTCTAGCCATTTCTTATTGTGGTATGACATTTTGTATTGGGCATCTTTAATAAAGCAAACATGATACATATTATTACATGGCTAGACTGCCATTTTGGTGAAGCCAGTCTAGCCATTTCCTACTGTGGCATGACATTTTGTACTGGGTATCTTTGTTAAAAAAAAGCAGGATAAGTGTTAGTACGGGGTTAGACTTGCATTGTGGGAATTTCATTTGGGCATGTTTTCGTATTGTGGCATGGCATTTGTAATAGTAAAGCCAACTGGAGTATGTTCTTATGTGGGAATACTGCCATATGCTGTAACAAAAAGTGTGTACATGTTTTCTTATAGTATTATTACTAGAATGATGTGCAAAGAAAACGTGAGTATGTTCTTGTATGGGAAAACTGGCATATATTGGTGCAGCCAATATGGAAATGTATGGAAACAGACAGCACACACATGTTTTTATACTGGCATATATTGTGGGCAAAGGCATCATGAAAGGCATCATGAAAATGGGTTGGGGAAATGCTCATGTGCTCTGTTGTTGACTTGCATCTTTGGAATTTTTCATGATTTATCCTACAAAACTAAATGCAAATTGTTTGGCGTTTTACCCAATTTTTCAAAGAAGTCTGCTGGAAAATGCACATTTTTAACCCATAATTTTAAACATGTTCTCAGGGGAGAAATCCCCCGAGCACCCCTAGGTTGGTTCAGGCTCCTTCGCTACATTTTGGCATTAGGGAATATTTGGGGGAAATATTTATGCCCCTCTAATTGAAAAATTCACCATTCACCACTACTGCTTTGCATGGGCTGCTGGAAAGAGAATAATGCCTGTTAGTTTAAATATCACCGGAACTGGCAAATAATGCTCCTTCTCCATGTCCTGCTTGGCTTACACCATCATTGCTCAGGATCTTTTAGCATGCCGGACTCCAACCTCTAAATCCACACTCTTTTCCAGGAGATCATTCTAGGTTTGTTGTTGATAGTGGAAAGCGGGTACAGAAACAAGGTAAGATTTATTTTCAAAGCAAACTGTTACTGGATGTCCAGTACAATTCTAATGACTTAAGCCACTTACAGGGTTATGTAGACAAAAAAAGGTCCATGATAGTGTAGTAAAGGTGCTGATACAGCGCTGTCCAAGGGGGGCATACTTTCCAGCTGCGAGAATAAGGGGAGCAGGAGGGGGCACCCCATAGAGAGGATAGGGTATCACTGACAGCTGTAGAAAAGGTGTCTAAGGCACACATGCAGCTCAGGAAGTCATGGTACAAGAGTGGGACTGGGATGCTCAAGGAGGAACTCAGGGGTTCTGGGTGTGCAGGGAAGGGGTGCAAGATAAATATGATGACAAAACACAAAGGGTATTGCGGCGCCACCATTATGAGGTGAGAACCACATGTAAGTAAATCACGTGGGTTTAACAGATGGCAGGCAAACATAAAAATCACACAAACGCTCTGAGGCAGCAGGGCACTGGAAGGATGAGCCAAGCTGGCTGTTCCTAGGAAACAATAGTTGCTGGGAACAGAACCAACCAATACATTCATGGTCGGCAAGCCAGGCTCACAGGCACTCACTAAGATCAGGGACAGTTAAAAATCACAGAAATATACTCTGGAAGACACACTTGCAGCACTATCAGCAGTTTTGAATTGCCCTTTAGCAGGTGGGATTGGGAAGATGGATGTGGGTGGAAGGGATGAATCGGAAGGAGCCAACCAGAGGGAGAGTTCTGGTGTTTCTGAAAGGTAACAACTATATTGTGTTCTCTCTGATGTCTGCGAGTGCCCTCATTGGATGGATGCCATGTGAATGTCCTCCTTCCCACCAGCTCAGGAGGTCTCCAGTTTCTTTGTGTGCTGACTGATGGCAGATAAAGTGTCAGAGTCCAGCCCAGTTACGTATTATAATTAATGAATTTATATCTGGCTTACTAGAACTGCTTTTCCGTAAAAATCTCTGGGCAGTTGACAGATTAAAAGACTTGTCCATAAATTGAACAGGTCTCCAGTCTAGAAAAAAATGACTATATCCTATTAGGATTAATACGAAACAATACCCTGACTCTTGTTTGCCATAGCAGGAATTGTTCTATTTTGCAAATCGGACAAATCTGTTAGATGATTGCTATGATTACTTCAATATATTTGTTTTCTTTTCCAGAGACTTGTTTGTTCTATGAATTTTGTTTTTGAATGTATTTATTCATTTACTGATTCTATTCCTCTTTTTTACTTTTTGAATCAGTCTAAAAATATATATGTATCTTTTATCTATATATGCACCCTCAACACACTATGTGGTATGATTTTGTTTTTTGGTGTCTTTTTCCTTAATTCAAGTGTATTAACAATACATTTTGGTTTTATTAGAGATTACTCTCACTGTGTTGTGCCTTAGTGACTTTCCAAGCACCAACCTAAGCCCTTCTCCTCAAATAAATGTTTTTCTAAAAAATAACAACAAAATGACAATTGTTCTAAATGTGGATTCTCTCTTTGTTAGTTAATCAGTATCCTGTTTCTTTGTGTTTTCACTGATGGCAGATAAAGTTTCAGAGTTCGGCCCGGTTACATATTATAATTAATTAGTGGGGTTGAGCGGTAATGACTGTGGTGCCACAGGGTGGTGATGAACAAAGGGGGAAGCAGGACTGTTTGCTCCAATCATCTTCTACTAACATTTGTCTTGTAATAAGTTACTGACGTGGTCCAACCAAACAGTTTAGTAGGATGCTTAATAGGTTCCATGTGTTAAAATCGCAGCAAAAATTGCAGTTTACACAGAAAATAGTGGCAAAAGGCTGTGGTTTTGCCACTGCAATCCATGTAAAGGATGCAGGGGACACGCCCGCAACCCCCAGACCCATTATACCATTTAAGGGGAGCAGGGGACACCCCCACAACCCCTGCTTCCCTTAAATGGTATAATGGGGTACCCCTTTACCAGGTTACCACAGCATTTTTTCCGCGATTTTTTGTAAAGGTGGAATTTTTGACACAATTTTATGTGTGCATACAGTTTAATAACTTGAAACATTAATAGCAACTGTTTCTCACTATGCAAATAATGTTCTAACAGTATAAAAGATTTCTCTGAAGTGGGCAGATTTGTCCTCTCTCATCAAATTTGTTTCCACTGTGCTGTTTGATTTGTGCTGGTCCAGCTGTAATAAACAGCATTACTTCTTGCCTGGTGTACTCTCCTTTTTGGATTACTTCTGTTATATTGTGGTTTACATGCCCATGGAGGACCCCTGATACAGTAGTCTTCCTGTGAAGGCCAGTTTTCTGGCTAACAAGTAATAATGTAGCAGTGTTTTTTCTAGTACTATTCACAACTGTTCTATTCAGTCATAATGAACAATATCCTGGCATATTATGCCCATTTTTATTGAATTGTTTTATTAAGTTTGGTTATTTGTCCTGATGAAGTCCAGAATTTATAGAATTAACAGGCCCTTTTTAGAAACTAGAATGAGAAGCACCTGGGGCCATATTACACGAACCTTCTGCCTGCGCTGTGCACAATTATACCAGGACAAAAACATTTGGATTTAATTTCATGTTAAACTGCAGCACTTTTGCCAATCCATGGGATGAATGGAGGCTTATCATACTTAAGGGGTGCAATTACCATGATGTTTTTTTTTTGTTGCTCTTTATGAAGAGTTTTGGGAGTCTGCACTGTTCTTTTTGATTTCTTAATTCAAACTAAAATATCTAAATATACTTTACACAAGTCTAAAATAAAAAATGTTGTTGGGATACCAAATAATTCAGGCTCAGAAAAATCTATTAGTGCACGAGACAATGAAGGTGCCCGGTTGCAGAGGGGTGCGGGCGCAGTAAGGAGTAATACATGTGTTTTTAAAGTAGTTATAGAAGCTTAGGTAGGTCCAGGTGTAGGGCATGTGTAATATTGTGTAGCAATAGTGAAATATAATGTGTAAAAATGATGATGCAGATACAGGGCCGGGGTGCGGGAAATAATGAAGCATCGCCATATTGGAAGTGGGGTCTAGCATTTTGTATTCCCTGTTGGAGGTGTAGCAGTGGGATATAATGTAGAGTTTGAATTTGTTTCCCTGTCCCAAGCCCCAGCAGTGAAGCGGAGAATAACGGCAGAGCGAGGGTAGGGCTGTGCCCTTCCCGAAGGACAAATCCATGGAGCCAGGCTAGAGGCCTCGAGCGGCCAACATGCTCGGTTTAGATCTAGGGCACTAGCGCCCCCGGGACAATGGCCATCCTATTTGAATTGCTGGGCGGTTGGAAAGTAGAGTACACAAATCCATCAGAATTGGGCCGATTAATGTGGTCCTCGACAGAGCAAGCAGCTGTACCGTGGGTGGGCAACTGATGGGGGAGCGAGGAGAAAACCATCCAGTGATTTGTGATATGAAGAGCAAGAGGCGATGCTAACAAATCTAGCGCAGAGATGGGGGGTCATGTCAGGGGTGCTTGCGTGCCTGGTATCAAGAGGGGCGCATTATTATCTCAAAGGGACAATTTGACCTCAGAGTTGTCCACTAATCTCATGCTGACGACCAGGTGCACACCATGTGACTAGGCCGATGGGGCGCGTAACATCCCAGGTACCTTGCCAATCCAGTAGCTGGTAACCAACGTGACAGAATAGGGGAACCATGTGTTAGAGGGCAGGGGCAGATTAGGATGTGGCCAATCGGTCAAGGGACTACAGGGGACTGGTAGTTGGTATATAGCTGGTAGACAATGAGGGTGGGGGAATAACACTTTATATTTACTTCATGAGTGACCATTTCTTTCCTTAAAAACCTAACAGAGAGCTCTGTGTCAGTTTGCTTCTACGGGACCTTCTAATACCATTTTCCTTTCTGTATACAAAATAAATCCTTGCAAAGGAGCTTTTTTCCCTAGAGTAGTGTTTTTATGGTCTGGAGGTCTCGCATTACAATGTGAATCCCTTTATAAAATGCCTGGTTGTTTTCGCCAACCCTGTTTTCCATTCATCGAACAGTAGCTGTACTACAGCACATATTGATCCTATTAACCATTCCTGTTCATGTAAACAAACTCTTCTATCATCAAACACTCGTGACAGCTGCAGCTCTCACGTACCCGTTTCACCCACTCATTTATCCACATGAAAACATGGCAGAACATTGCATGTACCGTCTCGGGATCCCAATATCGTACACGCACTAATTTGTCATGCACAATTAACTGTGTTTGCCTTCACGGGTAAACCGACGGCGCCTCTCTGTAGCCAAAATAGATTGATTAATGGCTGCAGAAAATCCTTCCTGCCCGCAGGGGAGCACGTTCCCAGCCTTTCACTGCGCCCAGCTCTCGCTGTTTGTTGTAGACTCGTTGTACTATACTAATTGATCAGCAAGGGACCGAACCCGATTGACAGGTAGAAGAACTATTTCACAAAAATAGTTAACCTGTAACACTTCGCTGATTGATTATTTTTCACCTTAGTGTACACTAGAGCTCCATGAACTCGCTCTCCATCCCAGTGCAAATGAGGACATCTACTTGTTAATCCAGCATACGCAATACTTATCCAGTTCAGGTGCTACCAGTAACAGATCATTTCCAACCATATACACAGGACCTTCATAAAAAAGGGGAACACACTAATATATTAACTCAAGGAAATGCGGCATGGATGTCAAAGCAAGAGCTCTACTTGCTGTGCTATCTGCCCAGCACGCAAACCTTCTCCTGCATGTAGCTTCCTTGTTGCAGCAGTTGTATGAGGTTGGTGAGGAGCTTATCTCCCCCATCTCTCTTCCAGCTGCTGGCATTCGTGCCTCTCCTTGCTACAGAACTGCTGACTATGGCTCATGGGTCTAGAGACACGGAATGTACCAGCGCTCCTCGGCACCCATATGACCCCAGCGGCCCCCTTGATGAGGGCAGATTCACCTTTTTTGCTCTTAAGAAGACTTTGATCAGAGTCGCACTCAGGGTCGGACTGGTACATACATTTGTCCGGGCACTGATGAAAAAGTGGCCCTCGATAACAAATTGGAATTAAATATTTTTCATGTAGACAGTTTGAGTACTACTCAAGGGGGAGTTTTTGGTAAAAAAGTAATGGAAATAGTCCATTTTAAAATATATTTGGTTAGTAGCATTTTCTAAAACGAGTGCAGTAACACAAACTGGCCCACTTTAGCCCAAAGAACTGGACCAAACTATAATGCTGGGCCAGCCCTTGGGGCATTGCCCTATGGGCCAACCAAGCCTTTAGCTTCCCTTGGAGTCTCACACCGAGTCGTCTAGGCAACAGGGACACACTGGCCTGATGCAAATGTCACCCAACAACTCTCCGCCCTGTCACTATTATCCATACACAGCGCAATGTGGCTTTGTCTCCACCCTCCAACCTCAGTGCACATTCACCTTCATGCTCCAGCAAGGAGCAATCCCGCTAAATTACAGTATGGACAGCTAATTAACATAGACTGTTAAGTGTATAGCGCCAAACCTGATCACTATGCGAACACCACAGCGAGCATAAGTAGGAAAGTACAGTACAAGCATTTTGTCAGTGCTCAACATATAGCCTCCCAGCTCATCAACCATAAACAGGACAGTACACTGTCCACAAGAACATTGTCAAGAGAACAAAATACACATGGCAATAAACTGTACAAACATTAATGTTGTTTTTAAATAATTTTTTGGGTAACCATGTCGGAATAGAAAAGATATTGTGCCTCCTATTGTGGAAAATATATTTAATATTGGCCTATGCCAATCTGCTCGAAAGTCGCTTGCGAGAGAAATCTGTGTTGCAAGGTCCTGACCTTTAATCCATGTAGGTTTATATTTTAGGTCAAACCGCCATTTTAGGATTTGTGTGGAAAAGTCACCCTGTGAGCTAAAATGGTGGACGATGTCATTGCAAAATACAACATGGCCGTCTTGACCTCTGTACATCGCTAATGTGTAATCTGCCTGCAGGCTACTTGTTGAGGTCATGAACTGAGACCTCGTCCTACGTTGACCTATGTGTAAAAGGACTACTCGCGCAATGAAACCAATCCACGAGTATATATTATGATAATGTATTTACATATTGAACGAAGAACATCTGTTTTACTACATTGTATTTATGTTTAAGAAGACCTGCAATGCGAAACTTTCGAATACACAGTTAATGCATACGTTTATTGTTACATGTCATAAAAACAAACCAGTTAGATGCTGTTATTTGGGATTCGGCAACGAACCCTAGAATTGGTGATGTATAAAGTGGAATATTAACCCGAAGTGGGGCTGGACATAGTGCCCACAAAATGTATAAAAAGCGAATGCATTCTAATGTACACGCTCTCACTGAACACACTGAACCACGCTGGTGTTCGTTGTGTTGTACTGAGGGCCGATAGCTATTCGACTTAGCACTGTTTTTGTATTTGAATTCAGTAGAGAATAAAGTACTTTGTATGTTCCTTTGTAACCCGTGTTCGGTGTATTTCCTTTTGGGGTACTCAGCCTCGATATTTTGTTTCTGTTTTCACAACCATACCCAGGACTACCAACCAAGCACCCACCTGCAACACTACTGACATCACAACTTAGTCACCATCAGTTCCTTCATAGAAAGTGGATCAGTAAATGCCCCCGGAACAGCAGAGCAGTGGCATCAGACCTTCAGAACCCTGACATCCCACTCACCCCAGGTTCCCAGACTGTGGCTTCATCATACACCAAATGGAGCCTCCACCAGAACTCTTGCAGACACCTGGTGAACCCGCTGTTCCATGGAAGCAGTGCACGCAGTAATGGATCTCATATATATCTATGCGGTGACACATTTTGTGAATGCGGGGAGGCACGCTATGTTACTCCATTCTCTTGGATCTGAGAGTTAGACCGTGTTTTGGAAACTTCCTTTTGTGTCATGGGACGTGGTGAGGCTCTAAACATGTTTGATGAAGCAATGCATTACACCCTGAAGATCAACGTTGTGTGGGAACACCACACATTGTGTACCCGTTACTGGAGGAAGGAGAATCAGTCCAGCAATCTGCGGCAGCATTGCATGCCATCACAATGACATGCAAGTTTGGGCCTTTCCTCAGTGAGGTCATGAGGATTCAGCTCATGGTGTGAATCTGACACAAACAGATCTTGGAGAAGCCATGGGTGTCCCACATTGAGCATCCCATAATTGACCAGATGGTCACCCTCGCTAAAAATGGCAGAGCAGAATATGATGTGGGTAGAGGAAGTAGAGAAGAACATCAATTATGCAACCTGCTCCAAGGTTTGCCATGTAGTGGAAAACAAATTAATTACCATGGCCTTGATGAAGAAGAATGCCCCACTGTGAATTAAATATGAGTGCTTCAGGTGTGAAGCTCTGACCAGCTTTGCAATTTCATATCCTATTTAGTAGTAGTCATTCCACCTGGGTGTACAAGACAATACAGGAAAACAGAAAGCAACCTAAGAGCATGTTATCCATTGTTGAGGAACAGGAAATGCCAGTGGCTGGCGGGGTGATGATAAATATCAAATGCATTGAATACAAAATGATGTTGCCCTGGAGGATTAAATCTTCAACTCAGGGTCTCCCTTCACAATCATCAAAGAATTATATAAGTCATACGTCAAGCACCTTCTTGGCAGACTGTATCTTTCAGATAGAGACTCTAGGTGCTCGCAGATTACAAAATTGGCATGATTGTGTACTTCAATGCACCTATGCTTTGGGCATTAATTACGGATCAGGGTTGAAAGCCCAAGATCCAAATGTTCGAGGGAGAAAAGACAGATTACCTTTCTGAAATAACCTTGGGTCTTTTCTCCCTGAATATTTCCAACTTGGTCCCCGCCCCCACCCACAACCCCACCACCACCACCCTGCTTACCTTGCAGCTGCTGGCTCGCAGTGCCCCTGCGACAACTGTTCCCTTTCACTTCTGTGATCGGGAACCAGTGCTGCAGGGTCCTTTCCTTTTTCTTGGGATTGTTACGGGGACACCACAACCCCTGTTCACAATATAGTGAGCAAGGCTGCGGAGGACATCCCCGCAGCCCCTGCTCACAATATAGTGAGCAAGAGTTCCGGGGACACCCCCGCTGGCCCCATCACCGAATGCGTGATCTGGTCGAACTTTTCCGGCGTTCAGAATTTTCGAATGGCCGAATTCGGCCAAATTACGCATTCGGTAATTTTTATCGGTCTTTTTGGACAAAAACTTAATTACAGCTCAGAACTTGGGGCGATTTAGGTGGCTAGGTTGCACTCTTGGGCTAATTACATCAAGCTAGCTTCAATTTCACACTGCAAATGGCGAAACTGACTATGCGAGTGAGGTTATTAACATTATGGAGATTTTGTGCATGTTTTATCTGAAATGTTGTTCTATCTGAGAAAGCTCTCTTAAAAAAATGTCAGGATCAGATAAGGCTAAAGAGAGGGGCAGTTCCAGTGGGATAGAAATTGGATACTGTTCTCATCCTGAAAATAGAGAAAGGAGGACAGATTCTCAAGGACTGAAGAAATGGTGAATAATTGAAGACGTGGAGTCTGAGAGGATCTCCTTAATTGTACTGGTACACATGGAGAATTGTGCATGTACAGCCTGAATTTCAGCATCATAGCACATGACCATGTCAACATTTCAGACTTATGCAGCCTGGTGGGTGGAACTAGTGTTTAATCCACCGTAGCTCTCTGGTCAGCCTAAAACCAGTAGCTCTGCATTATAAATCAAGGGACTGCACTACCTTTACAACTGCAAAAGGCTTGTACAGGTTCCACTGCATGCCCTTTGATGTGCCTCAGCTGCTTATGTCTTCCAAAGTGTCATGCACAAACTATTGATGGAAGTTAATGGAGTGGTATTTCCAGGAGGACATGTAGGTGTACTCCACTGCAGCAGAACATACGGACATGATGACACAATTTTACAAGAAAATGGGATGACCCTCAAGAAAGAAAAATGCAATTGTTTTTAGGAGGACAGAAATTACCTGGGAATTAGCACCCAGGGTGGGGAGCCATCCAATCAGGTTGCTCGGAAAGCGAGCTGAATCCCCTGGGCTCAACCCACGTTCTGAGCAGCTTGATGGCTGCTTCACCTGCCCCACCATCTTCCCCACACGCTCTCCTCTCTTCCCCTCAGATTTTCTGATTGCTTCCCACCCTCCTGCCCCACTTACCTGATTCCTTCGGCGGCGGGGCCCAGCTGCCGCTGCTCTGTGTCCTTGCCAGCCAACATGGAAATGGGAGAGGGTCTCTTTATGGAGCCCTGTCTTCCAGCTCCACGGCGACCATCTTGTTTAGGTATTTTGTTTGAATGAACGGTATACCATGAGGCGTCCCCGTGATTAAAACAAATAACATTGATGTTAGCAACCCAGGTTTCAGAATTGAAAACTCAGGGTCGCTAATAGCAATAAGCACCCATTTTGGGGGTTTCACTGGGTGGTAACGGCAATAGGGTGCAGTGTTAAGTATAACTTAGGACCCCAGGCGGTTATCATCCATTGAAGCCCCCAGATCGGGAGCTTATTGCTATAATAACAGTACGATCAATTTTAAAGTATAATAACTTTTCGGCAAAAAGTGCTGCGAAAAAAACAGGGCGAAGAATGAACATAGAACCATAATAACATATCTGCTCAGAGAGTAAGGACCAAGTGCAGGGCATTGATTGTTCTCTGCAAATGCTATTCTAAATGTTCTCCCACCTTTGCCACTATCATGAGGTCATTCACTGTTCTCTTGCAGGTGGGAGTGAGATTTCAATCAAGGAGACCCATAAATGCAGCTTCAAACAGTTGAAGCACCTAATGGTATCAACACCCAAGCTTTATGTTTTGATCCAAGAGCCCCATTATCATTTCAACCTTTGGCTTCGTAGCTGCCCTCTCCCAGAGGAAAGGGAGCAGGGAAGGGAATTTTGCCTAAGTCGCACATATACTGAAAGCTGCCAGCTCATGGGGCAGAGCAAATGTTCCACTAGTACTTGCGTGCTTACTGTTTCTAGATAAAGACAGATCACGCTTCTATATTTGGTTATTGTCCAATCCTACTTGCTAGAAAGTGCCCCCAAGGGTGGTTATTCTCAGCATGAGATGGCAGGAATACTCCTTCACTGCTGTGCGGGTCCCAACAGGAGATGATGTGTTGGGGGTGGACCAGGAATAACCTGAGATGTTTGCGTCAATCTACTCCGTTTAAGATTGCCAGATGGGTGAATTCACCTGGAACAAGTTTCCTCATGAGGCATTGGGGCAAGCGGAGGAAGTGGACTCCGTACTTGCAAAGGTTTTTTGTGAAAATAGTGGGGTTGTCCCCCTGCCATGCTGGTGGACCCATAACTGCACTCCACCAGCAGGCCAGGAAGGAACTGACGTTGGAAGGTTGGCTAGTCTTGCAGGTTGATAATGCTATGCACCCCCATCCCCAAAAAAAAGAGGGCACGTTTAATTGGTGCAGCCCACTCTGGCAACATGAGAATTTATCTACCAAACACCTACTCAGAAGTGAATGCTGGTGGCCTGGGATGGACAGTGTAGTGGACAGCCAGGTGCAAGAGTGCATGGCATGTGCTGGAAGTGAAACAGATCTCAAGCTTAGGGTCTCTCTGTAGAGCCAGTGGAGATGCATTATGGGTCATGGAACAATGTAGTGAGACCAGCAAGGTGCCTTGATACCTGGAGACAGTATGAATTGTAATTGGTTATTTATTACACGTTCAATACCCCGAGGTTTCTAAGCACATACCCGGGGATCAAACCTGTGTTGCTCCACGCCGTCTTGCTTTCAAGGTGAGCACGTAGCCCCTGAGCTATCCTCTTAGCCCGAGGTTCTTGTGGCCGGTTCTTGTAGACTTCTATACCAAGGTGCCAGAGGAGAGATTTGTGAAGTTCATACCTCATCAAAGTCATAGAATTCCTGCAAATAGTCCTCAGGAGAGAGGTGTGCCCAGAATGCCTGGTATATGGTAATGCAATCCAGTGTTGTTCTTGTGAAATGGCTGACATCCTTAAGGGGAGTGGTATTCAACACTTTGAGACCGCAATCTACCATTTGTGCAGTAATGGCCCATCTAGATATTTAATAGGGTTTTCAAGGAGACCCTACAATCCAGTAGAAGCGCCGGGGGATTCTGGGTTATAGCAATATAGGAGATCCTGTGGAGCTACATATCTGTGCAGCACTCTGGGACTAGTGTGGCATCCTTTTATATCATGCAGGGAAGGAGCAAAGGGCTCTGGCTTCAGTTGTGGTGGCTCTTCCAAAAAATACTTATCAGGTTGTCGATGTTGGAGACAAGCGTGATAGAGTAGAGCAAAGCAGGGACAAACTGCCAGAAAGGCAGCATAGTGTAGTATATGACATTTAGTGTCAAGATCAAACTCACTTGGTCTCTGAAGGGGTGGAGGACTAAGGCAGCTCTCCAATTCCTTGCAAGTCTGGGAAGTGAGGGGAAGCTCATTTGCAGCCAATGCTAATCACGTATGGAACATGGAGAGGATGGTTTTGGTGAGTCCTCCACGAGATGGTGCAGTGGAGTCCGCTGCAAGGTCTATCTGATATGATCTATGATATGATATGAGATGAGATGATGGGTTATTTATAACACGCTTTATACCCAGAGGATTCTACGCGTGGACGAAACCTCAGGGTCGAAGAGTAGCATTCATAGAACAGCTTCCTTCCGCAGAAGATTTTACCCCTAGCATCACCAATGGTGTTCCAGAAATCTATGTATTTCCAGGTGATGGGAGGGATGACACTTAACTGCATACTTGTGCCTGTAGTTATGAGGTAGTGCAACGAGTTCTCTTCCCTCTCTTCTTCAGTTCGTAGTCGTCGGGGTTGTATGAAAGAGGGCAAGCATTGTATCCTACCTAAGTGTGTGTGGGTTCAATGATGTCACTTGCACGCTTTGGCCTGTGCTCTAGAATGTGACTTCCCAGGATCACAGGTTGTCAGTTGGACCTGGGAACCCAGGAGAAAGGGAGCTCATGTTGGAACTAATACTCTCATCTGTTTCCAAGCCTACTTCTTGCTGCAGTTGCAACACATCTATAAACAAAGTATTCTGGAATATGTAGGCCAAAGACACAGTTCTTCCTTTTTTCATTAGCTAGTAGGAGTCTCCTCTTTCATTATCCTTCAGCAGCCTCCGCAGGGATGATATTGTTCAAATCCTGCAGCCCCTGGTCAATACAAAATGTGCTATGAAAAGGTTTGCACAGAGAGGGAGGATATCTTTTCTCCAGCTCCCATCATCCCATAGATTCTCCATCATGGTATCCTATTGCCCCGATCCAGCCACCGCTGGCAGCTCTCTATGGGTTTTCCACAATCAAACGTGCTCCTTAGAGAAGAACACGCATTACTTGGTCTCCTTTTCTAGAGGATGATGTAGAAATGACAAAAAGCCTATTAGCTTTTAAGACTTTGGAATAGCCATCTTTGCAGCATGAAGACACGAAATTTCAATTACTAATAGTTTTATCCCAGAAGTGTTATAGCAACCCAATTCAGATTTTTCATTCTTAATACTGTGCTCCATTTTTCAAATCAAAGTCGCACTTTCTACTCACTAAAGGTAGAACACCTGCCACCTACCTACTGCTTGCGGAAATTAAATAATCCCCAAACGTCTTTAAGAATCTTCCAAAGGACACAAATACTCTATTTTTTCCACTTTCTGATGTTTTGCCTTAGAGTGCAGTTTTCGGATAACCTATGACCATTCACATAATAGCCGTTTAAATCCCAAGCATCCAATTCAAACTCATACCAAATCATACTTTCTGATAACTGCAAACTCAATGCGTCGGGATAATATACACTCTATCTATTTTACATAACACTGAGAGACCCGAATTGTACTCCATCAACTAATTGCAGAAGGCAGCAACTGGCTGGAAACTGTGTGCACCTGTAAACGTCTTTGTAATCAGGGGTAAAGTCCTAAAAAAAAAAAGTGGGTTGACTCATTAACATATACCAATTGAATGTGGGTTACCAGAAATTAGCATATCAAGGTGCCGTCTGAAAAAAGTGGGGGCAAACCATCCACCCGCGTGTACCCTCGACTTGAACCCTGTCTGTAATAGTCTATTTTTCTTTCTTTGTATTTTTGGGCTTTGACCAGATCTGTAGAACAACCACCGTCCCTTGCTCGATTGCACCAGAGCACTATGCACATTGCCCTTGCTGCTGAATGACTGCATATGTGTTTGATTGACGAACTATCTTATTTATTTATTTATTTATAGATTTTTCCATTTGTAGCACGCACCTAACCCTGGGGCATCTGTATAAGGGAGTTGTGAGGTTCTCCAGTGACAGGATGCAGGGCTTTGTAAAGTTTTTATGACCCAGTAGATGGATGTTAAAGTGTGCATGCGGGATGCAGGGTACAGCAGAGGCATGGTCTATTAAGCCCTATAACACACCAAGTTTCACAACTTTTTCCCATCATTAACCTGGATCCATTTTCATAATGGCCCTTTAGCCTACCAAGCTGTTACAGAATGGGAATCACCATATGAAAATCAGGCTTGGCCCACCCCAAAAAGGAGCAGTACAGCCCGAATTGCTAGATCACATCCCATCTGAATGAGACCACACGCATCCTCTAGCATCTGGCAACCTCAGGTAAGCCAGCCAGCACGCAGGAACCACGCAGGAGTCAGGTAAGTACAAACAGGAAAGGTACTTTAATACTTAGAACTCAGACAGAAATGTTACATGGGAGTAAGGAGTTGGGCATCCTTCTCGCTTAGGTTCCCATCTCCAACTCCCCACCAAAGGTACTCTCCAAAATCCCCCACACACAACATTCTACATAGCCTCTGGGATTCCTAAAATAGCTGGCCCACACAGTCAGCTGGGAATCATTCACACAGCATGCACACATGTCAAGTGAACATTCTAGACACCACACATCCCCAGGGATGTGTTTGCCTTATTGGGTGTCATCAGTGAGTTGTAGCTTGGGTCTCCTGGCCCAGATGGCTCAGGTCCCATCTCTGGGAATACCGGTCCCACTCGTGGTAATTAAAGAAAAACCAAAAAGGGGTGGCTGGAATGTTTTGCATAAATCATAACCACGGGCACAGCTCTGAGCAACCATACAAAAGCATACTTTTTCAGCCTCCCGAGCCATTACAGAAGGGGAAAGACCATATGCAAATCAAGATTGGTCCCACCTTCGCCTCATGTCCCATGTCTTTGCTTTCACACTTAAAGCTGGTAAACAGTTACACACAGTGGAACTCTCAACCACCAAAAAATACCAATCGATACCAGAACTGTCTGACACAATCATGTGCACATTAACAGTTTGTACACACAAACACTCTGGGCCTCATTACGAGATTCGCGGAACGGGTTAACGGGCTCTGCTAATGGAGGCGGACCCGTTAAATCCGTTCCGTGAAATTACAAGGTCCCCTCGCGGGACCCGGTAATGGCTTTACCTGGTAAAACCAGGCGTCGTTACCGGGTCCCGCGAGGGGAATAGGGAGCTAACAACGGGCCCGTTGTTAGCTCCCTCTCCCATTCCCATTGAGCCCTATGGGGGCTCAGATGGGAATGGGGAAGGTCCGGGCCCGGGTTCCCAGAGGTAGGAATTACCGGGCCCTCCGAACTCAGAATGGCCCGGTAATTCCCTATTCTGGGAACCCGGTAATGGAGCCCGGTTTGGCGGCAGCCATGGAGCTAATATCTCCATAGCTACCGCCAAACTCGTAATGAGTCCCTCAGACTCTTGATGCTTTTGCCAAATTTCACTCCACAGAAATAATGACGCCTAGGTGGCCTGATCTTCTATTAAAGGAAGGCCTAGCTCGTTATGTGTAGGGTAAGGGCTTTGCAGATTTTGCGAGCCCCAAGGTCTTCGTGCAGAAAGAGTTTCCTCTAGCTTTGGGCTTGCTGTTTCCCCAATACTTGCGCCATAAGTTGCCATTGCGAGAGTTCTTATAAATATCCAGCAATGCACCGCGCAACGCCTCCCCACTATGGATGCACAGTTGAAAATTGCACCAATTGACTCATCCATGCCTATTATCCTTTTGGGGTGGGACAGTTCCAGTGATGGATTGCTGAATAAATGTGTCATAAGGTAGCAGAATGCGCGGGCAAGCTCACGTCATTCTCTGCATCCTCACTGGAATAGAGGAGTCTAGCCTTGGGGCAACTGACATGCTTTCTGATTTCGGAATGTTTATGGATAAGAACAGTGCTGCAGCAACAGTTGTGTAACTTTCCCCCAAGAAGCGAAGGCCTTGTGGGATGCATGGCAAATTAATTGCTTTGCTAGCATATAAAAGCAAAGGAAAATGGGGGCCCTCATCTTTGGGGCATCAAATAGCGGTCCATCCAAGGAAGAGGTAAAGCCATTAGCGTAAAGCTTAAAAAGCAAGGTGGCCAGCAGCACACAGCCCTGTAGGAACCCACACGTGACATACAAAATTGAGTCCATAGACTTCCATGTTGATACCTTGCTACCAACGCAGTGGATTTATCTAGCAATTGGCCCAATGCGCACTTGTGGCGCAGTAGTGTCTCTCTCTCTCTCTCGATACATGTTGCAGTCGATCCTTAGTACTCTTTACTTGCCCTGGACACCCTTTACAAAGGGTTACTATCAAATACTTAAATGATGAACTTAAATGATGAACCCAGACTTGAAGACAGACAGTGTATTCATGAAAAATGGCGTCCCAAAAACTGCTTGGTAGCCTTCCTCTCTGCAGCAATGCTCTTATGCTCTTCCTCGATGTTAAAGCTCTCATTGTCAGCTCCCTATGCAATGATCCAGGTCTGGTCCACTTCAAAAACAAATTGAGGTGCCATTTCTTTTTTTGAAAATATATTTCCTGCATGAGACGTTTGTTCGTTTTTATTATGCAACAGATTCCCAGTAAAAAGTTTGTTGATATATTTGACTACTTTGCTTGGCGACCTTCTTGAGTATAGACATACATCCCCTGGCGTCTTTGAAGTTTTTAAACATGTCTCTACTGTTTCTGGCCCAGTGCCCTTCCAGCATAAAGGTGCATTGGCCAAAGGGGAGGAGGTCACTGAAGTCTATCATTGCACCTTCAGACACCAAAACAAAATGGATGTAAAGCTTTGAATTAATCATAACCGCTGGGACTTCCTCTGAGAAACGTTCGCGAATACGTTGTTCTAGCCTGCCTTTGTCATAGGGGCCATGGGTATGGGCAGGTGTGTGCCTAGAGCTCCCTATTTCTCGAGCCTTCAGCTATACCTAATAGATGGCACCCAATGAGGTGGACCCATGCCTGGGCTTACTCGAGGTCCTGTGCATACATATGTGATGCAGCAGGTCATGTTCACATGCCCCTTTTGGCTGGGGCCAATGCTGATTTTCATTTGGTTTTCTCCTTCTGTAACAACACAATTGGCCAAAGAACGATTGCATGGAAAGCTGCTCAGAGCAAGTGTCAGTGGGTTAGATGAAATCAAAGTTCATCCATCCCTATTTCGTGTTTCAAAGTCGCCGAAAGGGGCGTGGGTGGGCCCACACACGGGTACCAGGCTTGCTCTGTTTACTGTTGCAAGATGCACTTCATTGATGACACCCAGTGGGGCAGATGCGTGTCTGTGTGGCTTCTAGTGCCCTGCAGAAAGGATGTGACGTAGCAACGTGGGGTGCACTGTCCTTGTTGAGAACTTTTTTCATCTTCTATAAAGGCAAAGCAGGCCAAAGAACTATGATAAGGAAACCTGCCTGGCATACATGCCAGTGGCTGTTGGAGATTGAATGTTTTCCATGCATCACGTTTTAGTGTTGCAACGTCACCCTAAGTGACACCAATATGCCCAGACATGGGCTCAGAGCTCACTGTGCCTAGGGTGGCAAGCTATACCTCACTGTAGATCCCCAGTGAGGCTGCGTGTTGTCATGTGTAGAATTAATGCAACCTAACAGTTCTGGAGGACGCCCCGTTTGAGTTGGGACCAAAAAGAATTAGCATAAAGTTTTTTCCTTCTGAAGTGACACTTTTTTTTTGGGATAAAAAAAATGGAATTTAAAGCTGCATAAGCCATTTGCAGTGGTTATGATTAAGGTTCTCCGTCTTTGCTGATATTTACCCATGTATACAAACAGAAATCAATGTGTTCTCTATTGGTCTTTATGTAGCGACAGCGCATCCAAGGGTTATAAATAGGCTATGGGTAGATTAGAGGATTTTGGGTTAATTGGAAAGAGGATACAGGAAGAAAGTGGATAGGCAATCAATACTTGCATTATGACTTGAACTTCACACTGCATTTTTCACATTGGTAACTAGACAGTGCTAGGATTCACACGCATGCCTCATTCTCATGTACAGAAACATTGTTATAAAGCGAGGTCTTCTCTTTGCAAAAGACTACTGGGCTTTAATGTTTCTGCATCATCTGTAAATTACATAGTGTGTGTGAATTCTTCACTTATCACCATATTATTTGGGAAAAACAATACTCTCAGTTTCTGATTTTTAACTTGGACAACTGTAAAAACTTGCTAACATATCTTCGGATGAGATCATTCCGGCCATAATGGCGAGGAAGCTCTGGCCTAGGCTTGCCTTTTTTGGAGAAAAAAATTTTAACTTGTTTTTTAGGCATTTTTCTGAGACGAAAAGAATTCTGATTTAAAACAAGTCTAATACCTACCCGTCCCTGCACCAACAATCTTTCTCCCTGAAGATTTCTGTAAGATGACAGCCCTCTTTAACTCTTGCAGTGCACACACTGGTAAAAGTCTGGAGCTAAGACTAGGATCCTTTATGTAGATTAAAAGAATATGTTTGGAAAGGCATAGACTAATACCACCGGTCTCCAAACATCACCCCACTTAAATTGCTGTAAATTCTGATAATTAGAGATTAGAGACATTCTCTAAAAATGTGTCCATTCTCATTTAATCTCTAACTTTATCTGTCAAGGAGTTCCCCCTTTCTCACCTGGGTCCGGTGTTTGCCGGTGTCTTCGATCGCTGCCTTCTTGCGAACGCTCCTGGTCTTGAACAGCGCTGCTCGAGTCTCGTCTAGTTCCAGGTTGCGTTTAGTTCCGGGAGCGCGGAGTCCAGGAATCCGGGAGTCTGGGAAAGGCTAGTAATGCTCGGAATCAGGAAGGGGGAAAGGGTCAGGAGTGGGTAATAGCACTGGGACAAAGGAAACAATACAGCGAGCTACGAATACATGTCTGAGGCTACTCTGCAATAGCATTGAGACGCGCAGAGCCGCGGAAGGCGTGGTCTATAAATAGATCACACCTCGTTCAGTGCATGGAGCGAGCAAGGGCTTCAGCTCTGGACGGAAATGCTGGAAGTAGTACGGAATGTAAGCCCCGCTGAGACAAGGACCAGGAGGTCCAAAAGGGGCATGATCTGAAGTTCATGACAGCATGCCTCCTCCGAAGGCCTTTTCCTCCAGGTTTGCCCAGGTGTATTAGGTGAAATCTTCTGAGCAACCGAGGAGCCTTGATATTTGAAACAGGTTCCCAGGTCCTTTTCGCTAGGAGGATATCCTTTCCACTCCACTAGGTATTGAAGATGGCCCCGCTTATACCTGGAGTCACAAATCCGGGACACCTCATATTCCAGTTGGTTGTCAACCAGTAGAGGAGGAGGTCTACTGGATTTTCAAGAGGATTGTTTGTAGGGCTTCAATAGGGATGTGTGAAAACCTGGATGAATTATTTTCCAGGAGTCAGGTAGCTTGATTCGATATGAGACAGGATTGATAATCTCCTTGATGGGAAATGGACCATAGTAGCGGGGAGCCAGCTTGTTTGGTCTTAAGTGTCGGGGGAGTAGTTTTGATGACAACCACACTCGGTCACCGACCGTATAGGAAGGACCTGGTCTTCTCTTGGAATCCGCATGCCTCTTGGTCTGTAATCTGGCTTTCTCTATGTGTTCTTTAGCCTCCCGGTGAATGTTGATAAGAGTTTCGATCCAGGAGTCAACAGTAGGTACTGATGTAGGGTAAGGAAGAACCGAGGGTAAAACCAGTGGATGGAACCCCTGACTACAATAAAAAGGGCTGGTCTGTAGCGCTGAGTGTTCAGAGTTGTTGTAAGCGAATTCCTCAATGGGTATCAGGAGAGACCAGTCATCCTGGACCTTGGTGGCGAAACATCGGAGATATTGTTACAGGGTCTGATTTGCACGTTCTGTGGCTCCGTTGGTTTGGGGGTGATATCCTGAAGAGAGGGCATGTTGGATTCCTAGTACCCGACAGAGGTGTTTCCAGAATTGTGAAATGTATTAGGGACCCCGGTCAGATATGATCTTGGAAGGAAGCCCATGTAGTCGGAATATGTGTTCCAGAAATATTCCAGCTGGCTCTAAAGAGGAGGGTAGTTTCATCAGTGGCGTAAAATGGGCCATATGGGTAAACAAATCTATGGTGACCATGATGGTATTATATCCTCGGGAAGGTGGTAACTCCACTATGAAGTCTGTAGCGATGATTTCCCATGGTTTAGAGGGTAGAGTGGGCTGCAGAAGAAGACCCGCCGGTCTTTTGTTATCATGTTTATTTTGGGCACAGGTTATACAAGCCTGGATGTATTGCTGTACGTCAGACTTCATTTTAGGCCACCAGAACTGTCTCTGTATAAGACGGCGGGTGTCGGTGATACCTCGGTGCCCGGAATGGAGTGTGTCATGACAAAGGTTTATTATTTTTTGCTGTAACTTCCGTGTAGGAATGAGTAGTGCATTGTCCTTGAATAAGTAGCCTTCCTTGGCTCTTAATTTCCATTGATTTCTTGTTGAAATGTCCTTCCATATTTCCGAGGATTGGGTTTGCGATCGGACTTCTTCCAGGAGATCAACTGCTTGAGCTACGAAGATCGTGGGTGAAAACATTTTAGGAAATGCCTTATCTTCAGTGTTCACGTAGTCAGGATGGCGAGACAAGGCGTCAGCGATCAGGTTCTGTGATCCAGGGACATGAGTAATGTGGAACTGATACTGGGCAAAAAAGTAGGCCCAACGTGCCTGACGACTGTTCCTGCACTCCAGTGACTGTAGAATCTGAAGGTTTTGATGATCAGTACGGACTTGGACAGGATGTCTGGCTCCCAGAAGTAGGTGTCGCCATTCAGTGAAGGCTTGGCGAATGGCTAAGAGTTCCTTTTCCAGGACGGAGTAGTGTGTTTCACTCGGAGTTAAGGTTCTTGGAAGATAAGCAACGGGGTGTTCCAAATCGTCCTCCATTTTTTGCTTCAACACTGCTCCTATAGCGTAATTAGAGGCATCCGTTTCCACTAAAAAGGGTCGACTTGTATCGGGTTGAGCCAAAATGGGAGCTTGTGTGAACTTGGTCTTCAAACGCTGGAATGCAGTTTCTTGTAATGTTGACCAGACAAATGGCATATCCTTCTTTAGCAGAGCCACTATAGGTTGTACAATCTCGGAAAAGGTGGCTCTAAACATTCGGTGGAAATCGGCTAGTCCTAGGAAGGATTGGATTTGTTTCACGGACGTGGGAGTAGGCCAGGCGAGAATGGCCTTTACTTTTGAAGGGTCCATGCCAATCCCCTCTGGTCTACGGATAAATCCCAGATAGTGCACAGAGGTAATGTGAAACAAACATTTTTCAGGCTGGGCTAAAAGGTGATGTTCCCAGAGTCTTTGTAGAACTGCCTTAACGTGTCCTTCATGCTTCAGAGGGTCCTTGGAAAAAATCAATATGTCGTCCAGATAGACAATGACGAAGAGAAACAACATATCAGAGAACACCCTATCCATAAAACGGAATACTGCTGGGGCATTGGCTAGTCCAAAGGGCATGACCAGGTACTCTTAGTGGCCAAAGGGTATTCTAAAGGCGGTCTTCAGCTCGTCTCCTTCCCGGATATGGATCAAATGGTAGGCACCCCTGAGATCCAATTTGGTGAATATTACGGCTCCTCTCACAGCTTCCAGGATATCCGAGATCAGGGGCAGTGGGTACCGATCTTTGAGGGTGCATTGATTTAAGCCTCGATAGTCGAGGCAACGTCTGAGTTCCTTGGTATTCTTCTTGGGAACGAAGAACAACGAAGCACCCGCTGGAGATTTCGAGGGTCTTATGGTGCCGTTTTCAAGATTAGTGTCTAGGTATTCCCGAAGGGCCTTTTTCTCAGGTTCGGAAAGAATGAACATTCTGCCGAAGGGAATTACAGCTGAGGGATCCGTATCTATGGCACAGTCTTCGGGCCTGTGAGGGGGTAAGGCTTGGACTATGGCAGTAGAAAATACATCAGCATATCCCTGATAGGCCTCTGGAACTTGTATGATATTGGAAACCATGAGTGGTGTTTCTTGGTCTCTTGGTGGTTCTTTAGAAGTTATCAAGGAGGGGTCTAGGGATAGGCAGTGGGACACACAGAACTCTGAGCTCAGGAATAATGATCCTGCTGTCCATTTGATATACGGATTGTGCTTTTGTAACCAGGGCTTTCCCAAAACCATGGGGTAATGGGCTGACTTAATAATGTCGAATGTAATCCGCTCTTGATGATGGTTTATGGAAAATTGGATCTCTTTAGTATGCAGGCTTATGGGTCCTGAAGAGAGGGGTCTTCCGTCAATTTCTTCCACCAGCTGCATGGTGTTTCGTGTCTTGTACGGAATATGATAACTAAAAACCCAGTCTTGATCAATGAAAATTCCCATAGCTCCGCAGTCCACCAAGGCCAGAATGGGATAGGTCTTGTCTTTGGAGGGCGACAGGAAGGCCTGTAGTATCACCAAACTGTTTTGTCCAGGAGAGTTCAAGGATGGAATTGATGTGGAGCAAACATCTCTCTCCCGAATCTCTGCTCCATTTAAGATCGGGAGCTGGAGTTTCCCGAACGCCGAGGAGGTGCCAGAGGACATTCCCTGACCAAATGTTTGTCTGAAGCACAATACATACACAAACCCGTATGGATCCTTCTCAATCTTTCTTGAGGTGATATGGGTCCACGAAAGGCTCCAATTTGCATGGGTTCAGGTTCTGGGGCTGGACTTGGGTTTGTGTCCGTTCTGGCTGTGCTCTCAAAGGACGTCTTGGGTGGGTGTCCCTTGGATTTCTTCCTTTCAGCCTTCCTTTCCTGGATGCGAACGTCTATTTGCAAGGCCAGGTCCATTAGTGCTTGGAATGAATTTGGTCTGGCCACCCTGACCAGTTCATCCTTGATCTCATCATTCATGCCTCTCCTGAACAGGATTTTAACAGAATGGTGAAACACTGGGAACTCATAAATGATCGAGAGGAATACAAAAAGAAGAAATCTGTGCTCTGAGAAGCATTGAATAAATGCCCTCGGGCATCCACGATTGCAGATAGCAGTGCGCATCTCTAGTACAGCACGCAGAGTCCCAAAGCCTGATTGACTCCAAATTGTAGGCCTCCAACATCTCCAGAATCCCACACCATCCATTCCACCCGATTATACCTACACCTCTTTTATTTCAAAGGTCTTTAGACAGGACAGCCCACAGATGTTTTTGAAACATCAATATCTGTGTGCCAATTAGAGACATTTATTATAGGGATTGTTCGTTAAGAGATCGTTAATAGCAGGAAGTAGGAAATGTTATTAAAGAACTGCCTTATTACACCTAATGATTGACATTCCCTTTTTCCAAGAAGCCGGCTAGAAAACCATGAATATTACTGGATATGACAGAAAAATACAAAGTACAAAAAATACTAGTAAAAGAGTATTTTTTATCTTTCCACCCTGTAGAGATTTCTTTTTATTGCAAAAATAGAAGTATATAAAACAGACCTTTAAAGCACCACATGAATTTAAAAATGAACACTGAACCTTCGGCTTATGGCAGCTGTAGTACAAACGGGTTACCGCTGGAGAGAGTACCTAAGCCCCAGAAGCACCCATGATGGAACCACTACTTGGTTCATGAAGACGGCATTGACGATCTTCCTTCTCATTCTTTAGTTCCAGGGATACACAAACCACCTGCATATGTTTTGGTACATCAGGGAGCAGGGGCAGGGGGCAAGCAATCAGCCAACAATGGTTGTTAGATGTCAGGACATCTAGAACGTTTCTGAAGAGCATGATTGCTCAGGCATAAAGATCGCATTCACGACACATGAACCTTGGGTGGGGGCTTCTTTGCCACACAAAAAACAAGTCAGTGTAAGATAAATGGACATCCAAAGGGGGATCACTTGCGTACAACACATGGTTTTGTTGTTCATATTAAACATTGTGCACTTAAAAGGAAATTTGCATTTAATTGATACTCAAGGAAAGATTGCTGTTGATGTTTTTCATTGCTTTGTTCAGCAAAGCTTTTTTTTCGAGAGGCATTTGGATAAAGTGCCATCTACTGTTTTTCATCCCTGAGTTTATTTGCACACTCTTGCATTAAAAGCAATTAGGGGTACGAGAAAACATCTGCATCCTCCGGTTTTTCCCTAAATTGCTCGATTCATAATTTGAAGTTATCCGTGTGTGGGCCGTTTGCATTCATATCAAATATGTACACTTTTCATCTCTGAATTTAATGCGCTTTGCTGATTCAACTTCATCTGTGTTAGTTTAAGCAGGCATTTCTTCAGATTTGTTTCTTCCATTGACGCATGCAGGATGACTTACCAGACAGCAAGTGTGGAGGTACTGAATCACCTCTTCCTCAGAAGCAGGTCAAGAGCATCGATTTAATATTGGAAGAGGCACTGTCGATTCACATTATGCAGGGGAATTTAAAGCCTCCACTCTAGCACTTCAACCATCACGGTCACATCCAGAGCACAGCTGGCCATACTGCGTACCTGCACTGAAACATGTCCAATGTTGGTTGTCCTTAATCTATGCATGTCCAATTATGTGTAATCCCCGGTGGCTGTTCCATTTACTCCCCTCCACAGCCTGGTCAGAATGTCCCTCAAACTCACCCCATTGTAAGAAGCTCACTGCTTCCTGTCAAATCTGATTTCTTATTTATTGTACGTTCTTTTGTGATCAAAAGACCATTGATCCTACTGTACATAAATATAAATAAATAAAGGGGCAGCATGATGAGCTTCACATGGCTGCATTGTCGCACACAGTGCTGTTAGAACAGCGGACACATTTTCCAAATGCAAATGTCACATTGCTATCTCGATGTACATTGTCTCGGACAGAAATTATAAAGTCACTTTCAACATAACATTAATTAGTTTGTAATGTGATTAAGTCGTGATTAAGTCTTCAGCAAGTCTGTGATTAGGCAGGGCTTTGTCACCCAGCAACCATGGCGCTGTGGTACACTAGGGACTCACTTTAAACATTCATCATCTTATCTCCCCTGGTCTGGGATCAGGACACTTCTTTGGCTTGTTCTCTCTGTAGAATGAAGCTACTGAAGTTGACTTTTGTTCATCATTAAAACAATGGCATAAACTTCCACAGGAGATAAGAATGATGACGGTTCGAAAAGAACAAAAATGGGTGTAATGCATGAAATGGGGACAACGGAGGGAGTTGGGCTTTGCACTTTCCTGGGATCCCAGGGCTAAAGGGGCCAGTGGTCATGATCACTGTTAACATGTTCATCGCTACCCCACTGTTAGGCAAGATTGTATGCAGTACCTGTTGGGTGCACTACAATAACCCTGACCTCCTGGCAATAGGGACCCAACTTTTGGTATACGTCTGAACTACACATGTTGGTAGTGTGGCTGAGCAGCTAGGCTTCTCTCAAGAGGGGTCAATGTGAGCAGTAATGTTGTGACACAGAGTTTCACCATACAGTTATCCAAATAATAAACACTTATACTCAAGGTCTCTTGCTAAAACAACTATTATTTTTATTTCACAGTCAGTTATATGAGCCTTGTTCACAAAGGGAGCAAAAACATGTAACACTTAAATATACTTCAAAACACATTCTAGTTTCTCTAAATCAGATGATACCCATTGGGGATGGCACACAGATACTTCCTACACCCTCAGGTGACTTAAATACATAGGGCACTCTGGACATTGATTTATCACTGGTACATTTAGAGCAATACTGAGCTTGGTGAAACAGATAGAATAGAGGAATAAAACAAAGGTTAACAAATAATTCATAAACAGGTAAGTATTTTTAAACACCTTCCAAAGCAGAGTAAATTAACCCTTTCCTGGGGAAAGGCCAAAGCACAAAGTCGGAGGTAAAGAGGAGTCTCTCAGGGAGCCAGCACAGCAAATGTTAATTGCGAAATGTCAAAGGTGACTGGAGATCTTCTTTGCAGGTAGGTAAAAAGTCTTCCACAATGTTTTTAGAAATGTTTGTAGAAAAGTAGAACACTTGATGGGCCACAAGCTGAGAGGCTTGTGAGGAGCAAACTTTTAGCAACTCTGCAAGGCAACCAAGACAGGTCTCAACTGAGAGCAAGTAAGGCTACACAACAATAGGTAAGTTCTCTTAGACTTTACAGTACTTCTGGTTAGAAGAAATGGTTCCAGCTGGCTTCTGTTCCGGGAACAGCTCTGCAGATCCTGTTCTTCCTGAGCCTCAGTCATGGGGACAAGAGGGAGGACATCTGGGGACTCCTGCTGTGCAATGGGATGGTCAGCAGCAGCAATGGGCAAACTTCAATTCGACGGTCCTTCTGTGTTTCAGTTCCTTCGCGTCTGACAGCAAATAGCAACACTGCAGTTCTCGGATACCACTTCAGACTTTCCTTGCTTCTGGGGTACAGCACTCTGTTAAGGTGGCTCAGGCTTGGCCAGTCCTGTATCAGAAAAAATACGGAGGATCTTCCTAGCGCATCGATCCGCCTTAAAAGCAATGCACACAATCTGGTGTTCCTCTCCCTGGCTGTTCGGTTCCAGCAGCAGCACCAGCAGTGGAAATACAACCAGCTTTGAGAGGATTTCCAGACAGGCTTACTTTGGAGACGATTGGTCCCACCAACTCAAAGGGAGAAGTCGTCTTTGCATGGCTTCTCTAATCGAGGTGAATTCGGAGCTTCAGCACAGCAGCAGGGCTTCACCGGGGAAAACCAACAGTCCAGGAGTTGCAGCAGGCATCTCTTCCAAGTTCTTCTTTGTATTCCTTTGTCCAGTGGTCGACTCTGCCTTTCAAGCCAAAAATCCTGGCCTTTTATGCAGGTTTCTCCCATTCATTCCAGCCTAGCTGTCAATCACACAGAAGGGTGGCTGTCCTTGCTGGACAACCAGCTGGCCAATCACCTTTGGGTGCATTCCTGTAACCAAGGGGATTAACCACAGGGAGTTTCGGGCACCTCCCTCACTTCCTGCCCGGCCATACATACTGGAGCTAGAGGCAGGCTTCACTCGTGAATCCTGCCAAAGACAAAATGAAGCAAGGGACCAAACCTGGTTTTGCACGCAAAGTAAATCTAAAGAAGGACATCTCCAACAAAAAATTGCGGAAAAAGAAGACCAAGGCCATTTTGACGAAATGGGCACCCATGGGTGCCTTACTTAAGCTGCGAACGCAGCCCGCGGTAAAAACACACAATGGTAGTAAAAAGTAAACCACTGCCACCAGCCATTAAATGGTAGAAAGGGTAACATAAAAAAAATAGATGAGAAACTAGACAAAGGGGATACTAAGTAACCCCCCATCAGCCTACAGTAAGATAGTGTGTGCTGGGTCTAGAAAGTTACAAAATGTAGGTAAAATCAATTTCACTTCACTGCTCTTGCAAACAGTAGTTTCACCAAGAGAAGGTTTTTTAACCTTTGGGAAATCTAAGAGACTTCCCTGTGCCACTCCACTGAAGGTGCTGTGTGACACTTTGTAAAGATGATGCCTATGGAGTTTGTCAGACACCAAAGTCAAAAGAAACACAGAGAATAAATCACCTTAAAATAACATGAGAGATAAAAAGTCCTAAAGTCCATCAAAAAGAGCTGGGGGTCTCTAAGGTAAAGGGAATCAACATATTTCTGAGAATTCTCCCTAACACCCAGTGTAAGGAAATGACTTCTGCCCCACAGTTTTACAAGGATGAATGGTGGCAAAATCGACCCGATCGCCCCTCAAACTTCTACAAAACAGCAGTGTTTCCATTCATAAAGGGGCAGCAGTCACAGATAGCAGATGTACCTTCTCCACCTTTTGTAGTAACATGGAGGAGGGCAGGCTTTACTCATAAGAGGCGTGTAAACGTGGTGACAGTAGCAACCCTAACAGCAATAGTAAAAAGTCCAAAATAATGGAATGTTCAATTAAGGTTCTATACAAATATATATACTTTAATTAAACACAACAATATGGAATAAAAACTATTAGAAAACACTAACAAAATCCCACCTCTGTAGAGGAAGCAAGAGAAATGCATAACATAATGTTGCAAATGCTCTGGATACTTAGCGGGGATGAAAAGACAACAAATCCCTAACAACGTTAAAAAGCATATGTTTGTTGTTTGAACAAGGTGAAAAAGTCTCCAGTCTCTTGGGCTCCAAGAGGTTGACCCGGGGCACAGGGTCATTTGAAAGTAACTGATTCCAAGGATTAGGCATTTTGAAGGGGGTGGAAACAAGCTTTGAGCTGTTGCACTTGTGGGTCGAAACGGATTCAAAGGCATGTAGCTGCCATCAACTTGGGTTTAAGCGGATGCTCTGTGTGGTTTGAAGCTGTTGTCTAGCGCTGCAAGTGTATGGGCATACACAATGGTTCGACAACCAAACGTGGTTGGGACAATGAGTACTGCTTTTTCCGGTGGATGAATGATGCACTGATCCAATGGTTTGAGTTGAGATGAAATGCAAAGCGGGGTTCTTCAATGCTTTGTTCGATGGCGCAGCAGTTTGAAGTCCTCTTGCTGTGTGCACTGATGCTCAAGAGGGATGGGAAACAGGACTCTGCTGGGGCAATGTGGCATCAAGCTGGTTGAATGGATGCAAACAGCAGTGGTTTGAGTGAGTGCTAAAGGCAGCACTTCAGGTTCTACTAATTTGAATGCACTGAACTCAGTTCAATTGCTTTTTGATGAGTTTGAGGGGTTAAAGAACAGGAGTCCTAACTGCTTAGGCTCTCTGGATGCTGAGAGTCCCAATCCAGAGGCTCAAGAACAAGATGAGTCCTTGTTCTCCCAAAGCAGGAGAGGCTAGCCAGCACCTGCAGGAGTCCTTTACCTTCAGTGAGGTCCTGGGTGCAGTGTTGCTGGTGTTGGGAAGGGGGCAGCCCCATTCCCGCCCTAGGTGCTTCAAAGTAAAACAAGATGCATCCAAGGTGCTTGGATGAGCCAAGGTGAAAGGGACACCTTCCCACTTAGCAGGACCCTACGCCAATATAATCAGCTTTAGTATGTCCATATGGTGTGGCCAAAGGTGCAGGGGCATCGCTACTTTGCATAGATATTAGTATTCCTAGGTAGAGGAGAAGGCGAATGAGGTAAGCACAGTAAAGGCAGCATTACATGCACTAGGCCCAAAATCACGAGGCCACAGAAATCCCCAGTCATGCCTGAGCTCCCATGAGGACAATTTGCGACCCCTCCCGCCACACTGTTTGCCCATTGTTCTTGAAAATGTTGCAAAGATGTGTCTTTCATTCAAGAGGAATGTGCCCTACAAGGCCGCAATCAGAGGGCGGCGATTGGTGTCCATCTTATCTCACTTTGGCCCATAGTGACCACGAGTTATAGCCCATATAACTGACTGAACCTTAACATCTCTGAATTCCGGGACACCAGGTGCCCTTTCACCCTCAACCCCAAAGTAACAAGTCCTGAAATGTTCAAAGGGGATGGACAGGAAGCATTGTTGTGACAACAATTGTGTGATTTGTATTGCGAGGTGCTGGGAGGGATAAATTAGAGTTCAAAACGAGGCCGAAGATCTTGGAGTTGGATGCTGTGGAGGGAGTGAGTGAAATGTGAGGGTGAAGGTTAGAGTCCCCTGGAACCTCCTGTGTGTCTGTTTTGAAGCCTGCCAAGTGCACGGTATTAGTGATGAACAAGCTGTTTATTAGGAGTATCATTAATTTGTTGTCTGACCTGAGACATGAGAAGTAGATGAGCCCTGCAATGCCCAAGTGATGGAAGGCGGACGGACTGGGCTGGGACCAATAAACTGCCATCCCATATGGATAAAGACAGCACCTGTATAGGGCCCATCCAGTCAGCCGCCGGGTGTTTACTATATGCAGTGCGTCACTTATGACAATGTTTTGCTTTGTATGTTTCTGCTTGTGCCCTTCTTTGGCAGAACATTCTTAGCAGCAGAGTTCTTTGCTGTTGCTCTCATCTGCACATGAGATTAAACTTGTTATCCTTACAAGATCCACTTGGGCCATTCTTCCCTATTGGGTTGTATTTTCTCTGGTGTGAGTGTTCACACTTAATTTCAAGTGGTGACCCCAACGTGATCCCAGCACCCCGTACCTGCAGAGGTTTCCAGGCTGCTTCTTCAGTGGAGCCGCGCCCACCTACAGCGACTGGCCCTGAAAAAACATTGGTTCTGAGTGGTATAGTAGGTGCCATTTTAAGAAAAGCCCTCTCTATTCTTTGAAGCAGGGCGCAGTTCTGAGGAGAGTGCAGGCCGATGTTGGAACCCCATGAGGGAGGAGTTCGGGTGAGCACACACATGTGAGTAGACTCTTCTAAGAGATAATAAGTAGAGGACGGATGCATCGGGAAGTGTGAAAGGTGTAAGAACGTGGAGAGCGAGATCATCGATGTCCTGTGGATGATGTTAGGGTTGTTGGTGGTGAAAATGTGCATTATTGGCTGTTTGGTTTGGCAAAATATTATAAGGTAAGGCATTATAAGGTAAGGCAAAGGCAAGGCAGGGAGCCCCTCCTCGGTAGGGGAGGGAAGGTGGTACCACAGAATAGGACAGTGTATCAATTCAAGGAGAAATATAGAAATACGGGTAGGGGTTTCGTATAAGTGGTAGGCCTGGAACAAGTAGTGGTCGCTAGTTCAGAGGATTTGGTTCTATTTTATTGTGTTCATGCTTTGTGGGCCAGGAGCAGGCCCCAGAAGAGGCAGTAAAATCATGTGCGTTGTGGTGTGGTTTGAGGTCGGATGAGTTGAGGAGTTGTGTGTGCACATAGGGAAAGGCAGGGGTTGATTTTCTTCTTTTTCTTGCTGTAAGCAAGTTGCAGTGTGCGCAGCGCTTTAGAGGGGATTTGAAGGGCTAGTAAGAAACAGATGTTATTAGCATGGGGGAGGATCACCAATAACATGACATGGTGGAGAAATATCATAAGATTGTGGACACAGGGGGAGGGGGGATGCCCTGCCAGTGGCCAAGGCAGGGCTTGCATAAAAAGAGCGTTGTCCACATTTTTAATATCAAATTATAAAGGGAAGCAGTTACAGAAGAGAAAAGAGATCCTAAATCTTTGCTGTAGGTTCGAAGATACAGAGGATCAGGGTAATGGAGTGGAGGCACAGAGACAGAGAAGTGAGAAGTGCAGGAAGCGAGAAGGGGAACCTGGGGCGCAGGTAGGTACCATGGGATTATTTTACTTTACTTTACTTGATTGAACATATAGTGTGCAACAATGGACCCAGAGGCATGATGGCATGGACATCACATAGAGACAGGCAAGAGGAACAAAGTAGGAGGAAGCCAGAGAGAAGGCAGCAAGAATCAGTGGAGATTGTAGTCAAACAACCAGGTTTTCAATTTTTTCTTAAAGGGTTACAATTTTGTTTCCAGCCTGAGATCAAGTGGTATGCTGTTCCAAGCTGCTGGTGCTGATGTGGCAACGGCTCCCCTTTCCGCCCTTTTGGATTTACTTCTAGAGGGTCACTAGCATTTTTGTCTCATTAGATCTGAGTGATCTAGAGGTAGACTTGAGAATAATGAGTTCATTCAGGTAACAGGGCATGTTAACCAGAAGGCTCTCAAAAGTAATCAGTAGAAGGCGATAGCAAATTCTTGTCTCTACATGGAGCCAGTGCAGGGTTCTTCTGGTTGGTGTGATGTGGTCACGTCTTGCTAGGCCCAGGACAACCCTCACGGCCCCATTTTGGATTACCTGGAGCCGGTTGGTCTCGGTTTTGCTGGTACCTGTCAAAAGACTAAAGCAATAGTCCATTTTTGTATCTACTATAGCTCTTTCTAGTGTTTCCACGTTAATCTGGGAAATTAGAGGTCGCATGTGCGCAAAATGTTTTAGGTAGTAGGCAGTACCAGAGACAACGCTCCCCATGTGAGCCTTCATGGAGAGGTGCTGTTCTAAGATGACTCCTAATGACTTAACTTTCTTGAGAGTATCAATCTTCACTTCTCCAAGTTGAACATTTCTGTACAGAGGATCCAATTTAGAAATCTTACTGGGAGACCCCACAATCATGGTTTTCGTCTTGGACCTGTTCAAAGCCAGTCTATTCATGACCATCCAGTTTTCGATGCATGTGTATGCTTTATTGATCGAGCTTCATCTTGTGCATGGGCACCGGTCAGAGGAATGATACATTGGGTATCATCCACAAAATTAGTAAACCAGATGCCTTCTTGCTCAAGCATTGCAAAGAATGGGGCTGTGAAAATGTTATAAAAACACAGGGAGAGACTGGCTCCTTGTGGAACTCCATATTCAATTGGCACCATGGCTGCCTCAGCAATTCCCGAGCAAACACAGCTAACCCTATTCTGGAGAAAGGAGGCTACCCAGCGTGAAGCCTCTGAGGAAAATGCTGCCACTTTTTCGAGCCTGGTGACCAACAGTGTGTGGTCAACCAGGTCGAAAACAGCGGAGAGTTCCAACAGCATAAGCATAGAGGCCTCTACTTTGTCGATGTTGAACAAAAGCCAGGATTTAAGTTCCAGGAGAGCTGTTTTGGTACTGTGCCCAGCTCTGAAGCCTGATTGATGGCAGTTTAGTATGGGGAAGCTTTCAAGATGACTCGCTATCTACTTGTAAGTGACCCTATCCAGTATTATCATCAGAAATGCTGAATTCGTAATAGGCCTATAGTTCAACGGGTCCTCTTTAGGGAGGCCTGCTTTATTTAACAGTGGTGTCACCCACGAGTGTTTCAAGTTGTCAGGCACAATACTCTCTCCAAGGGACGCATTGACAAACTGAAGAATGGCATTCAGCAAAATAGGAGGGCAGGTTTTGATGATAATGGCAGAGAAGGGGTCTCCCTTACAGCTAGTTGTTTTAAGATGTTTCACAACATCCATCATCTCTGCCAGTGTGATGGTGCAAAACGAGAATTCGGGGATCGTGGGGCATCTAGGTGGTTCCATGCAGCTTGTGGCAGCAGCCTCAGTGGGAGCGATAGCTTTTTTGATGAGGATGTTAGATTTGATGCCCTGAAGTTTTTTACCCATGGCATCCTGTATTGACTGGCACCAAGCTGTGTCTTTAACCACCTTGTTCGCATCTGGAACAGGTGTGGACTCTTGCTCTTTAAGAATTTTAAAGAGCTCCTTGGTCTCTGACTTGGCTGTGGCAATCCTGTCATAAAAAAAATTCTTATTTGCCACCAAGAGTACAGCTTTTTAGATTCTAGCTGCCTGTTGGTAGGCAAGGTGCAAGTTAGAAGTTTTCACTTTCCAGCAATAGTATTGCTTAAGCGTAAAAGATTTAAGCTTGCGCAAAGCAGGGGTAAACCATGACTTATTTATAGGTGCAGATTTATGCTTCCTCAGTTTCTCCGGGGCTAGACGGTTTGTGTTGTCCATAAAGGAGTCTGTGAGAGCTTTGGACATACACTGCACTGCAACAGTGGGCATGAAGTTATTCATGTGGTTAACCAGGGGAATGATGTTATTTGCTGTTGCTCCCAACTGCGCATGAGATTAAACTTGTTATCCTTACAAGATCAACTTTCTGCCCTAGCGGGTTGTATTTTCTCTGGTGTGAGTGTTCAGGGGCTTACTTTCACTTGCACAGAAGAAGCAGTGCTACAGTAGCATTTCACCACCATTGTGACCTGGGAGTGAGTAGGGAGCAGAGCTTGCACTCCTTCTTCACCTCAATGTCTGAGGGCTTTGGAACAGTTAACTCTCCCAAAAGAGGACCAAATTAATTCCTGGAAGCTCCAAAAATGAATCAAAGAAGGAGTGGGAGACTCCCACCTTAATTGGCAAAATGCCACACCGAATTAGTGAAAAGCAAGCCTGCTCTAAGGGGTCTGATCCCTGTGCTTGTAAGAAATGCCCCTTGCCTTGTGTTGTCATACCCAGAGTGCCTTATTCCGCAGGAAGCAGAGGGGACAGGAAGGAGAGATAAGACAATTGAAAAGAAAGGCAGATGAACCCTGCTTCAAAAGGGCCAGGTCATAATTTCTCTCTTTTTACTTCTATTGTACCATCTGTGTATTATTTGTATATGTCTTATGGTATGTTATATAATGTTATGTTATGTTAATCACACTTGTAGCGTGCTCATTCACCCGAAGGCATCTCAGTGTGAGAATTCCAAGGCATTGGCCAGAGCAACTAAACAACTAAACATCTAAAACACCAAGGTTTTCAGGGAGCGCCTGAATTGAAGGTGATTCTCAATACACCTAAGGGCAGGCGGCAGGCCGTTGCACATTTTACCCACCGCAAATCAAAAGTCACGCCCTCCAACTCTAGAGAACCGGATTCTGTCCTGGTACAAACAAGCGAAAGTTTATCTTTAAGGTAGTCATACCCTGGTTATAAAATGCCTGGTGAACCAGATACAGGGATTTAAACATGCTCCTCTGGGCCACAGTGAGCCAATGAAGTGCACAGAGCAGCGGGCTGATGTAAGCACCATAAGGGGAATTAGTGGCCACATGAACTGGCAGATTTTGCTATAGGCGAGGTAAAGAACCAATAGGCTGACCCAAGTATAAGGCATTGCAATAGTCGATACGGCTAGTGACCAACGATGCAACAACCACTGGTAGTAAATGGCTAAGGAGCACTTTAAGAGGAAAGTACCCCATTTTGCAAACTGCACTCAGTTGAGAGGCCATCGAAAGAGATTAAGAGAGAAGAATCCCTAAGCTCCAAACCACTGTCACTGGAATAGGTAGGTCCCCAAGGGTAGGTGGCTAGAATGAAGATGTCCATCGAGCAGGGTTAGAAGGGGAACCTACCACCAAGACCTCCAATGTGTCCCCATTCAGCTTGACCCAGTTCATACTCATCCAGTCCGCCATCACCGACAGACATTCACATAAACACGACGACACCTCAGTCTGGTTCAGATCTAATTGAACCAGAATCTGGGCGCCGTTGGCGCAGGAGAAACATCGGAAGACATGGGAGCAGATGAGGTGAACCAGTGGCTAAACAAAGATATTAAAGAGATATTAAAGAGCGTAAGGGACAAGGCGGAGCCCTGAGAGACACCACAAGACATTGCACGGGGAAGAGAGAAAAGGAGGAAGAGAAAGCAACTGGCTCCTTTCAGTAAAGAAAGAGGTAAACCAGGCCAGGACGGGACTGGAAAGGCCAGCTGATGCTAAGTGGGATGACAAGATAGAGTTGCTGACAGTGTCAAAAGCTGCAGACAGAGCTAAATGTATCAGGGCTACCACTCCACCCTGGTCAACCAACATGGTCAGGTCATCAACAACGGACACAAGGACACTCTCCGTTCCCCACTCTGGCCGAAACCCAGACTGAAAGGAGTCAAAGAAATCAGAAGTTTCAAGAAAGGAAGAAAGGAGCGGGGACACCAGAGACTCAAGCAACTTCACAAAGAAAGGGAGGAGAGAGATAGGATGAACATTTGCCAAAACTGATGTGTCCATGAAAGTTTTTTAAAGAATGGGGATAACAGTTGCCTTGTTTGCGCTGAATAAAATGCACAAATAAATAAATAATTAAATAAAACCATCTGTGCTCCTAAAGGCTCTCTGTTGTGCAGCCCCCCTAGTGTCTAGCAGGATGTTGTGTAGGTTTGGGTCTTTGAATCCAGGCTCACAGGCATTTCCAGATGGGAGATCACAGGACTGGCAAGGGATGGTGGTATCTTTTTTCCAGAGAGTCAATAGAGGCATGCATCCTGCCCTTTTGTCTTGTCAAGGGTTTTGATCCATGTTGAATTATTAGGCGACCACAAAAACTGAATCAATAGACTGAGTAGATGTGGGGATGAGCTGTCGCCGCCCATCATTCTATCCCAGAACAAAACTAAATCAATAGACCGGGTAGATGTGGGGATTGAGCTGTCGCCGCCCATCATTCTATCCCAGACCCAGGAGAACCGTGCAGTTTTGCGCACACCAAAATGGTCGCCTAACCTGCCACCCACCAGTGCAAGCTTGATGGACCGGAAGCGCCAGGGGTGAAAGGTGATGCCAAAGGAAAAATAGCAGTGCCTGTTAGATCAAAAGCGCCTTGAAATCACCACTGTTTCTCTGAAGTGCAAACTCAAAATGTCCATTTCAATTTGTTCAAAATCCGTTTTTAATTGATTTCAAAAAGTTGCTAAAATCATGGGCACAAGACCACTCTAAAGATTCAACCTTCTTGTGGGGGGTTCCACATCACCACTCTACTGTAAGGATGCCCATCAAAACAATGGCAGCAAGGATTAGAGCTGTCAAGCAAAATCCTCCTGTCAAATTCAAGACAACTCCTAAAAAAAATGGGTGCAGTACCAGCTTTGGACACAAGCCGGTGCTAGCGGTCTAAACTCTGACAGTAGAACTGTATCTCAGGAATGCAAGAGGATCCTGAGCTAACTGGGACTTCAAAGGTTTGTTCCCAGGAGGCAGGCTGATTCAATTAACAGTTCAAAGGGCCTATGTCCATGCGAAACATTCACACCAGCCCTTACCAGCAACAGCCCAGGAGATCACATGGACATGCTAACCAAATGCAGAGTGCCCACCTGGCCTGCTGACCTCAGCCGACACATAGACTTTTTCCATTGAATAGGATATGCTGATTTGGGTGTTGACTGTAAACAGAGCTCTGCCTGGTAGGAGAGACATGTGATCCCTGACTCTCCCAGTTCCTAGGGGCGGGCCAGACTGGAGTGTGAATTCATATTGCAGCAAATGTATTTTTGATTAAATTGCTTATAAAATCTGGTATTAAGCTCACAGAAATGTGCAATTTGGGGGTCCACAAAATGGAAAATGTACCTACAATTTGAGTCTAAACTCCAATTTGTGTGGTGTCCTAGGACCGAACCCCGCTAATTATTAACACTGTGCTTATGCTAGAGACCTAGTAAATTACTGGAATATGTGTAGAAGGGGAGTGTACATTTGTGTAATTTTGGGTAAAGATTTAACATTGCTAAACCAACTAAAAACTAAAATAAGTTACCATTTTTGAATGCAAGCCCCCAGGAAGATCAGAGTTGGGCCAGAATGTACCTTAGGTCATCTGCAATCTGTACATGTAATGTCAACCACTTGTGCGATTGGGAAATATGTTTAGTTATGAGAATTAATTCTAAAGCAAAAGCAAAGGGGCGTTTCTTCAATAGATTGTAAATGGCAGCATAACCCTGACTCACAACTCAGTTCCCCCAATCAAGGGAGAGAGGAGGGACTGGCCAATGATAAGTTGAGAGGGTTGGGCATGCAGAACGAGCCGAACCACCCACTTTCTAAACACATAAAAGGAGACTGTGCAGGACAGGTAGGGACATTCAATTTCCATTTCCTTGCAGAGCACGCTGATAGACGACTTCACATCCACAGATCCGGACTGACTCCAGCAAGACAGAGACCAGACCTTAGAACTCTGACTCCAGAACTCAAAGCAAAGGCCTAACCAACAAGCTGAGTTCTCTTCAGCAGGCCTCAAAACCTAACCAAACTATTCACAGCCGGGCAAGCTGTTTGAATTCTTTGCCAAGAACTTTTACCAGAACCAGTAGCAGACCCAGAAGGCAGAATTATCCAGAGACACCAGAGATCCAGAGAGACCAGACCCAGACCAGATCGCTGAGAGCTGACCCAAATCGCTGTACGCAGAACCAGTACCCAGTGGCGAGAGAACCGCAGCCAATCCTGACCCGATCCGTGACAAAGTCACATTCCTGTCCAAAATATAGTGTGAGTACTCAGCCAGAACTGTGCAAAACCAATCTCTTAGTTTAAAATAATCAAATTCAAACTATTTTAACCTATTGAGAACTGCATCATAGAAATCGTGTCCCTTCTTTTGATTCAAAGCTGCAAAACTGTCATCTGTCATTCTGAAAATTTAAAATTTCATTTCTGAAAAACTACCTTCACAAAATCGTCCGTATCTCTTGAGCCGTTTCTGATGGAAGCTTTCTAAGCTTTCTAACAAGCTATAAACTGATTTGCTACTCCTTATACTTCCTCCGTAATTGTGCTCGACGCACGCGACTAAATTGCCACGATTTGACATTTTGCTTCATTCCAGCCACGTGTAAAAACATTTGTCTTTTGCTTTCCTTTGCTGAAATTCGTTTGCAACCTGACAATCATTCATAGAGCATTGCTAAAGTGATCCTGAACTAATTTCAAGTAGCTATCACCCACCCTGAACCTCTAGAGGGAATTAAAAGCATTTTAAGCATATTTTTCCCTTCTTTGCATACCACCTTTAAAGTAATTTGCCTGTGTTTAAAATCATCCCTGTTTCTCTAAGCTTGCTAGGGGGAACTGAATTGGTATTGTACTGTGATTGTATTCCTGAGAACTGTGTGCTCTCTCTTCCATCTTCTATTGCAGGGTAAGGGGGGGTGAGTTGCCAAAAGGGGAAAAGTGATTCTATTACCGTTTGCTGAAATCATATCAAGTTTATTCCTGTGTTGCTCTTTTCCACCTTGCATTTCCTTGTACCATATAAAGCATTCTCAGCTACCTTATCCTCTATACTACTCCTAAGTAATTAAACCAGTGTGCTAGTATAACATCATCCATTGTTGATCACTGTCATATGTCTAAGTGTGATATCAAATATTAATTTATTATAAAAGTGTGATATATATCTATTGCTGGATTTTTCAAATAAACCTTTTTAATTTGCAAAACAAACCTACTTCTTGGCTCAGTGGGGTCAGGGGGATTCTAAGAGAGGGGTGTGATACAAGGGTTCATCATCCAGATTATAACTTATCATAAAAATATATAAATAAGGGCTTCCCTTGAGCAATCCCAGACAAGGCACTGACTTAGTGGGACTGCTTGATTGGAGTCATTAACAGTCGCATTCACTGGAATGCAGAAATGCAGGTGCCTGAAATCCACATAGCCTCCTATAGCTGTCTGAGCTGACAGAGATGGCAGTGGCATGCTACAAATCAGATGTGGTTTTAATAATTATGTGAAGTACCAATCGCCATACCAAAAATAGGTATGACTTATACTTCCTGACTATTTTTTGATTATCCTGAGACCATGTGGGTAGTTTATCATAATTATGATGGTTCGGGAAAAGAGGCATAGAATTAAATACAACCAAAGAAGACCAAAGCCATGAGAAATCCATTTGCATTTACTAAATGTATGAGAAGGCCACAGCACTAAGAACCCCACATGCATTTACTAGGCTGAGAAGAAAACCAAAGTACAAAGAACACCATGTGCACGTTTTAGGTGTAGGAGACGGTTAAAGCACTGAGAATCCCATCTTGAAGGGAAATTAAATTAATATGTTTGAATTTACAGCAAGACCCACATGTTGTAGGGAGTGAGATTAGGAATAGGAAAGGAATGAATCAGTTGGGGATTTCTCTTCTGCTACAGCGGCTGCTTTCACTGGAGAAGCATAGATGGTATGTGAGTCTTTGTGCCAGCCACGCCATTCAATTGGTAGCCACATATCCCTCCCGTTGCAAATAACAGGCATATCCATCTCAAAAGAGTCTGGTTCATCGGGAAAGAATGCAACTGCACATGCAGTGCTTTTGGACGCACATTAGATGCAAGAAGATGGAGTTTAGGAGGAGGAAGAGAAAGTTGAGTGTCAACCAGCTGAGGTGCAAGAGGCAGAAGATATGACATCAGCTCAGCCACAAAGAAAGCAATCCATAGATGAGGATTTCCACATGCCCTGTCAGAATGAATTCTTTGCCTGTAGATCTGACGGCATGCTACCAACCTATTTCCTCCTCAGTGCGTCAGCCATCCTTGCTGAGACTTTTGAACCTGCCACAAAATATAAAGACCAAACATTTTGTCAAATAAACGGTGAACGTAGCGCAATGTTGCTATCACCTGCATACGGAAACATGTTGCACAATGTTTGTTCTTTGCTCCAGCTATTTCAAGAGGCAACCCAAAGGGTTAGCCTGTACCCTACATCACTAAGCCAGATGCCGGCACAGATACATCTGTTGAAATTAGAACTGCCCAACTTAATACAGGAACATGATGCAGTAACATGGTCATTGGCTATGAAACTGTTCTAAAGCTTTCCTACAAGTTCGGGATGGTAGGCACTGTCCAGTTTCTGGCAATGTCTATTTCAATAGTCAATCGCTACATTGCACTGTTCTTGTAGATGCTCCAGCATAGGGAGGGTTGAATTCCCCTGGAGCTGCCACTGGTGTTTTCAGCTGGATATGAGGGGGATGATGGCATGAGTGCAGTGGACAGTTCAGGAGGTGCTAAAGTGTACACAGAACCTCTGGGCCACACTTGCCATTTCATCCGGCACTTGGTATTGGTTTGGGAAGTGGGTCACCACAAGATGAAGGACATTGGCAAAGCAGGCTGTGTTTATGATTTTGCCTATCCGCAGGGCAACTGCAACATTAGGGCCATTGTCAGTTGCCACAAAGCCTACTTTTATACCATGAGAAGTGAGCTAATGTAATGCAACCTCCTTTACTTTCTCCTAGATATCAACTCTCCATGTAGATCCTGCTGTCAAACGCATCTGTATACAAAGGAGCCTGGTGGCAAATTACATTTTGCTTCTGTTATGCTGGGCTCACAAATGGTAAAATGGTAGTTGATCCAGTGTCCATTGATGGTGATGTAATCTGTGCCTTCAGAATTGGTATATATGTTCATTGTAAGGTGGACTTTCTTATCCACAGAGTGGTCCAATGATATTTCTGTAACTTCCACAATGTGGTCGTAGAGGCTGGGTACTGATGTTTTGCTTGGGCTGATTTGGAATTTCCTATTGGGGATCAGCGAGGCCAAGGAGATGTTTGAATTCACAGTATTCTACAAAGGAATAGGGCAAACATGTATTATCACAAAGAGGCATTGTGGGATGTTTTTACCCATGCATCCAAGCCCTACCATAAAACTGTGCATTACTGGCATTGAAAACATCATGATGGCCAGAACTCCCCATAGAGTGCACAGGGAAAACATGAAGAATAGGCTGCCACCCATTTTTGCCTATGTTGTGAGTGAGCACAGGAGGGCACTGCCTAAAAGCACCATTGGGCTACACACACAGTAGCCTGAAACAATTGGGAATGGCAATGCTGATTGCCAAAAGCAACCCAGAACTGTGGGGAATTCATTTTCTTAATGCCAAAAATGGATGCAATACTGGTGCTCACCACTATCAGAAAGCTGGCGTTTTAAAACCACCAGACTTTTGTGTAAAACTGAACAAATTAACCCAAACCAGGCCAAGGAAAGACTTGCTAAGAGGTGGATACAATGTAAAACTATATTCTGAAATGACTTGAAGGAAGTAATTATTTAATGTATATATAAAAATAGCTGGGGATGTCAGCAGCTTAAGTGAATTTGGGTTTAAAGCCACTAAAATCGAAATGTTTAGAATAAATGAGTGACCTACTTGTGAGTGTCACATAGGTCGCAATTGTTTAAATGTCATAGTTTTGAACTTAGAATCAGCATTCTAGCTGCATGTGCAAAAATAAATTGTAAGTTGGATTTGAATGTAGAAAACTGGGAACTAAAGTGACATTTAGCTGAATTCTGCCTGACAAGTACCCCCTACAGGAGTTGAACTTGGTCAACAACTCTTCCCAGGCCTGGCTGCATTCTGCTGCCCCCGCCAAAAGGAGATGACACCTCTCTGATTGGATTAGGGGAGGAGCACTTGGGGACTACAGGAAACTAAACTAAACAAAGCACTGTCCTTGGCTCAGGCAAATGCTATATTGGGGGGTCGTAAAATGGCTTCATCTTGGGAGAAACTGGGAGAGGCCTGTGAGAGCAAGCTGAGCTTGGGGGAAGTGGATAAACCAGAAATTCCACCATGTGCTTTGGAAAACCACACCCCTTTGGGGCCAGAGCATGATTTTTAAAAGATGGATAATTCACAGTGCGGACTTGTCAAAATTATATAAATAACATCATCATTATTGTGATTTTTCTGTGCACATTTTAAGAGGTGTTAGGACCCTGTGGTATGTTCTTGGGGATAGTAGCGTAAAAAAAGGTTGTTACTCCAAATGTATGCATGTTAAAAAATCTGACACTTTATCATCTGAAACCCATATCCCTGGGGCACATTTGTGTAAAATCTGGAAAGGTTTAGAGGTCGTTATCTGGATGAAAAGGGGAGAATTCTGTCATAAGTGGACACGACATCGTACAAAGACAGGGATCAGATGGTTTGTTGCTACAGAAAATATGTTAACTGGACCTATAACATTAGAAAAATGGTACATAGATAAATATGTATTTGGATCAGAAATAGATTTTTGTGCATTTTGACAAGGGGAGGTTCCTCTGACCATAAAACCTACAGCATCACTCTGACACTCCATTTCTTTCCCCCAATCAAGGGAGAGAGGAAAGCTTGGCCAATGATAAGTGAGAGGGGCAGGCTTAGCTAGGCCCAGGCACACACCCATTTTCAAAACACATTAAAAGGAACATTGAAACCCAGGTAGGGACATTCACTTTCCACTTTCTTGCGGGACGCTTTGCCGGGAGACTTCAGACTTCACATCCAGAGATCCAGACTTCAAATCCATCAATCTCCAGAGACCAGAAATTAACTCCAGAATTTGTAGCAGAGAGGCCTGAATCCACAAGCTGAATCCTCTTCAGCAGGCCTCAAAACCAGCCAAACTATTCAACAGCCGGGCGAGCTGTTTGAATTCTTTGCCAAGAACCTTTGCAAGAACCTGTAGCAGTATCCAGAAAGCAGTGCTTTATCCGGAACCAGAGAGAACCAGAGACCAGATCGCTGTGAAGAACTGCTAGCAGAAGTCCAGCCAATCCTGACCCGATCGGTGACAAAGTCGCATTCCTGTCCAAAATCTAGTGTGAGTACCCAGCTAGCACTGTGCCAAAACCAATCTCTTAGTTTAAAATAATCTAATCCAAACTATTTTAGCCTATTAGAACTGCCTCCTAGAATCGTGTCATTCTGTCATCTTTAAAACTGAAAACTGTCATCTGTCATTCTGAGCTTTAAAATTTCAAATCCGAAAAACTACCTTTACTAAATCAGTCGTATCTCCGGAACCGTTTGTGCTAGGAGCGAGTCTTAATTGTCATCTTAAAGCTAGGATTCTAAGCTTTCCAACGATCCTAGAACTGACTTCCTACTCATTATAGTGCCTCCGTAATTGCGCTCGATGCATGCGACTAAATTTGCCGCGATTTGACATTTTGCTTAATTTCAGACACGTGTAAAAAGATTTGTCCTTGCTCTCCTTGCTGAAATTCGTTTGCAACCTGACAATCATTCATAGAGCATTGCTAAAGTGATCCTGAACTGATTCAAAGTATCTATCAACTACCCTGAACCCCCTATAGGGAATTAAAAGCCTTTTTTGCATATTTTTCACTTAATTGCAAGCACATCAAAGTATATTGCCCGTGTTTAAGACTCCTACCTGTTTTCCTCTAAGCTTGCTAGGGGGGAACTGAATTATATTTGATTGCATTCCTGAGAACTGTGTGCTTTCCTTCCATCTCTTTACCTTGCATAAAGGGGGGGAGGTGAATTGTCAAAGAAAAGTGATTACATTGTCTTTTGTTGAAGTCATATCAAGTTTATTTTCTGTACTGCATTTGCATTCATCATTGCATTGTCCTTGAAGCCATAAAAGCATTCTCAAGCTACTTTATCCTCTCTATATCACTTCCAAGCCATCAAAAAGAGTGTACCACTGTAACATTATCCATTGTTGATCACTATAATCTTCACAGGTGTGCTATCAAACATTAATTTATTATAAAAGTGATATATATATATATATATATATATATATATATATATATATATATATATATATATATATATATATTGTTTAATTTTCAAATAAACCTTTTAATTTGCAAAACAAATCTACTTCTTGGCTCAGTGGGGTCAGGGGGATTCTAAGGGAGGGGTGTTATATAAGGGTTGTCATCCAGAGTAAACGAACTGGACATAAAAATATATCAATAAGTATTTCCCTCAGCATCCCAGACTAGACATTGACTTAGCTGTAGTGTTGAATTGAATCTGCTTACAGCATTACACTTCATGAAGGTTTACTAATAGAAAAAAGTGCTTCATCTAAAATGAGTGCTTCATGTAGTGACCCACTTGATTTTGGGGCTCAGAAAGTATAAACATAGTGCTTTCTTCTTGGGACCTTGGATTTGCTGCCATTTAGGTACAGAATCTGGTTTACACTGAAATGTTTAACTAATAAGGCTTCAAAAATAAAAATAAATAATTATATAAAATTTAATTTAAAAAAAACAACCTACGGTATCTCGAAGAAGAGTTGGCTCTTTTGCAAGCATATGTGATATCCATTGTTTTCCTTGGTCTGTTTAGATATCCCAAAATTTGAGACGGTGCAAACTTGAGTGAATTATTTTGGAACACTATAGGTAAGTAATGGTAACGGTAATAGGTACCACCGATAGAAAACCAGCTGTGTCACCTGTTTGCACATGGCAGGCCAGCCCCATTCTGGCAAAGATATCCAGCTTTGAAAGAACCATTTCAAGATAGTCTTTCACTATGGTGTAGGGTGTGAGCAAACCACTATCTGGACAGAAGCCTCAAAGGCCGACCTCTGTGGACAGTGGATCGAGGCAGAACAGCACACGCAAGTGAAAATCATACTTTTTGGGAAGAATCCTTGCTATCAGAGACAAAGGTAGGCTTAACTGGAAATATATTAAATATAGAAGAACTACACAGAGCAGCAAAAGCAAAGTGAGTATCACTCTCACACCATTCACCCCAGGATCAGTAAAGGATTTTGGAAGTGTAAAGATGTAGGAAAAAAAAGCATGTGGTAATGTGAGATGCAAGGGGGCTTTGGGTTTGATGGCACAAGTCTCTCCAGTCTTTTAAAAAGGCATGGGCCTCATTACAAGCTCTGCAGTGCAGGAAGAAAACAAAGGCAATGTGGCGGCAATTCTGTTACCACTCCGTTACACCTTCATTACTGCACTGATATATTTAAAGTTGAGGTAAGTTCTCCACCTTACCACCAAAAATCAGCAATATCAGCAATTGGGCTATGGGTCTCATTACGAGTTTGGTGGTAATTTGGTGGCGAATCTGCCAAATTACTGGCAAACATGATTACAACTACTGCCACTTGGCCCTTCAGATTTATTGCTGGATTGCAAGTCGTGGTAGGGCAGTGTAACTCCCCATTTTCAGAGTCCATAGGACTTCATAGGGATTTCAGCAGAATTACCAGCGATGGTAATTTTGCTTCTTTAATTCAGCGGATTTTTACTGGAAAAGTTGCAAATTCAGCTCAAGCTTTTTGCTGGAGGTAAATCGTCTTCTGGACCACCAGACTTGTAGTACGGCGGTGTGGTAATACAGCGGTAAAGTGGCAGTAACAGAATTACCACTGCATTACCACTGTTTTTACCTGTAGCACTGTACTTGTAATGAGGCCCGTGCCTCCTGTTCCTTACACTGCCGTCTGAATTTGCAGTATGCTGTACCAGTTGTGTGCAGCTAACGTAAATGGGTAATTTCAAAAACCCCAAAGCGAAAATTGTCCACATTTGCTTTTATTTAGGTGACAAAGAGGAGGCTCAAGACGCTGAACCTGTCTGCTATTGTCCCATAGGGCCTTAACAAGGACCTGCAGGCAAGGTACAGGTAAGAGTTTCTCATTGATATGTTTTAACTATTGTGCTTGCACCATGTGGTTGATCAGCTGAACATGCTCTTTGGGACTATTGTGTAACATAATGTTATAAACATTTGGCATAGGTAAATGTGGTGGCCAGTGTGATTAGAGAAGGGAGGGCACATAACATATACAGGAGCTTCTTTCAAATAAAGTCTTGCAAGAGTGTACATTCATTAATTGCTCCGTTACTATTTAGCAGTGTCAGGTAGGCAGTACCTCTGGTGGCAGAGTACTGATTATGTCACTGCTGCAGCTCTGTGATGTCACAAGGCTCAGAGTGAAGAGGACTTCTTAGAGCATACACAGGGGAGGCCTACTCTGCCACAGAGGGAAAAGTAGTGATGAGACAGGATCTCAACAAGCAGGGAGTCTCCTGTTTAGGTTCAATGAAGACTTAATTACTGCTCTATTGATTTACAAGAGTCAGATCCTAGATCCTCATCTGGTTTTGCACTTCTCAGCCCTTTAATCAGCAGGCACATGGTATCATCCACACTGTTGTGATGTCATGATGACAGGTGATTTGTTCCCATTGTGACAAGTCTCTGGTATATGAAGCTGGTTAATAGGCACCTGCAGCAGCGGGGACCAGGGCCTTGGTCAGGGAGGATGATCCAGGAGAAGGGGAAGTAAATGAACATAAGATGCAGAGGTGACCAGGATAAAAGAACTGAATAGGGCAAATAGGGCACGGCAAGGGGGAAAAGGTGAGTAAATAAACCAACACACTGAAAATGAACTGAACTGAACTAAACCGCATCGATTGGCAAACTGAATACCAAATTGAAAATCCCTTTTGGGCCTTACCCTGAAATCCTGCTCCCTACTGAACCCTCACAATAATCGACACTAAACCATTTTTCACAATCTTTCAAATCCACCTTTCACTCTCCAATACGAGCACTTCATCTATTCTTAAACGTCGCACTTTTTCCTTTCATAAATTTACTCCAATCGTATTTCACTGCTACTCCAATACCCCTTCATGCCTATATATGCAATAACCCTGCGTCGGCCTTCTCTGCCCACCAACACCCTCTACCTAAACCTCAACTGCAATCCCTCCTCACCCCTATGCTGATCCTCATCCTTTTCCTTTCCCCTGATACCCATTACCACCCTAAACCCCAACCCAGCGCTCCTTTCCTCAATATCCCTACCCCATATGTTCCCTCCATATCCCTGCCCCATATTCCCCCCTCTCATCCCCATATACCCTTGTGCTCCCCACTCCTACCTCCCCTCTCTTGCCTCTCTCCTACTCATACCCATGCCCCACTCACCCCTTTAGCCTCTCAACCTAACACCAACTCCCTCCCCACACCAGCCTCTTCTACTCTCTCCTGCGTGCCCTCACACACTAATGTCCCTCCTCTTCGTCTGCCACCTCTCCACTCCCACTTCTGCTTCTCCTTTCCTGAAACTTCCCCCACAATTCCCTTTATCCCTGCCCTACTCTGCCGCATCTACCTAACTCCTACCCCATGCCCCTTGCCCTACCACCCCTCTTATCCTGTGATCTTTTCCCTCCACCTCTCCCCTCTTTACACTTTGTATTCCTACTCTCCGTTGCCCCCTCTTGCCCCTTGTCACTCCCCCACTCCACTTCCCCTTCTCTCTCCCAGCTGTCTCCACTCCGCCTTTCCTCCCTTACTCTCTTACTATCTCCTTCCACCAACTCTCCTCCTCCATCCCACCAGCCTCCTTCTCGGCCCCCTTTAACCTTACCCCATCTCCTCACCTCTCGCCCTGTCATATTTTCAGTCCTCCCTTCCCCATTCCCCTGTCCCCACTCAACCCTTTCCCTCCTCTCACTCCATTCACCTCCTTGTCCCCAACACACGCTTTCCCATCGCCCTACTTTCCTTATTTCCTCTCTTACCGTCACCTAACCCCCTAGCCCTTTCATGTTTCCCTTTCTGCCATTTTCCCCTTTCCAACTGCCTTTTTTGGCTCCACACTTGCCCAGTCACGCTCGCATCTGTCTCTCATCACCCATCCCCTTTCCCAATCTGTCTCTTTCCTCCTGTCTCCCCTCTTGCCTCTCTTCCTCCGCTCAATTTATTTTTCTCCATTCCTCCGCCTCACCTGCTTCCACTAATATTTCTCTCCTCCCCAAATGTACATCGCTGATGCCCTCTCCATTCTCGTCTCCTCACCATGCTCCTTTCTTAACAATATCACTCTTTCCTCTCCTCTCCCCTTCACTCCCATTCCCTTTCATCCCCCTGTGGCACCCCTTTCCATACCCCCACTCATCCCCTGACTCCCTTTCTACCCTATTCTTCTGCCCCTCACTCCTCTGCCCCTCCTTGCTGCTCATTATTTCCCTTTCCACTCCCCTTCTTTCACCCTCCTAACTCATTCTCCCACTCCCCTCCATTCTCTATCCCTCCCATCCCTCTTGCCCAATGTCCTCTCCCCCTGCCCATTCTCCCTTCTTCTCCCTCTTGCCTGCATCTCTCTCCCATCTCTGCTTGTTTTTTTTTTTTTTTTTATTGTTCTTTTTTTAATTTATTTATTTATAAGATTTACACAAAGAAAAACAAGCAAATCAATTAATATAATTAAAACAAAGCAATTAAGTACACACAGAATACAATATGTAAATAACCATCAAAGAACTAATACAAACTTATAAAATCATCCCAGATCTTTTCATGTAATCTCAACCTCCCTTGTCGCTTATAAATCACCCTCTCCATGGTTGCAAGCCCAGACATTCCCTCAATCCAGTCTTCCACATTAGGTGCAATCCGTGTTTTCCAGCCCCTCAGAACTAGTTTCTTGCCCAAACCAGCACCACGGAGCAGAAATTTTTTCCTTGAAACAGAAAGATCTTCTAGCAATTCACCTCCCCCCAAAATCATCGTCATGAAATCCAACTCAACATCCAAATTCAAAACACGCAAACAAATACAACAAACATCATGCCAAAATCCCCGCACACGCACACACTCCCAAAGCAGATGTTCCAAGCTTCCCAATCCATTTCCACAACACCAGCAATCATCCGAATCAATCATCCCTCTCTTGAACATTCGTTCTGGAGACCAAAACACTCTATTGAGTATCTTTACTTGTCTCGACCGTTCCCCCAAATTAATAGCACAAAGCCTAACGTTCGCACACATTTCAGACCACATCTCAGGCGAAATCTCACATTCCAATCTCCTCCCCCACTCATCCCTCAATCCAGAGTTCTCCTCATAAGAAGACACAATATTATTGTAAATCCTGCTAGCAATTGAACAACCACCTGGCTCCCTCTCTTTAAGAAAGAGATTCACCATTGCACCCCCTTGTTCCACCACATCACCTATACATCTCTTCAATTTTCTGAAATCAGTAGTTCGAAAATTGTCAATGTTAAATCTCGCCTGTAATTCTCTTTCACCTATCCACTCACCGTCCACAAAGACATCGTCAATCCAGTAAATCCCACTCAAAAACCAATCCGGCCAGAATAAAGACCTACCTCCAACAGAAATCAATGGATTCAACCAGATGGATGCATGAGTGGTCTTCATAGCAACAGATCCAAGCAATTCATGTATATGTCTCCATGTTTCTCTCAGAAAAACTGTCAAAGGCGATTTCTTACACAATGTGTTCGTAGCTGTGAGAATTGCCCTAGGAGGAAGCGGGCCCAGCAAACTCGCCTCAGCAATTGCCCATTTATCGGGTGCGTCAACCAAAAAGGGTACAATGAAGTGACTTGAAAACGCTAAGTGATATACCTTAAAGTTCGGAACTCCCAGTCCTCCTTTTTCCACAGGTAATTGAAGTTTCCACAACTTGAGCCGTGGTGGTTTGTTATCCCACAAAAAGGACTGCAATAAACCATCAATTTTCCTCCAATAGTGTTGACCAATTTTAACCGGGAGCATACCCAAAATGTAATTAATTTTCGGAGCCGCATTCATCTTAAGAGCGTTCACCTTGCCCCAAAGAGACAAACGAAGTAACGACCATCGCAAAAGGCTCATTTTCAAGTCGCTACACACCTCACTCATGTTCTCCACAACCATCTCATCTACCAGCGGTGTCAGCCATATACCCAGATATTTTAGTTTCCTTTCACACCATTGAAACCCAAGTCCAGTAATCAAATTCTTATCACAGTATCCCGAAATCGGCAACACCTCGGATTTGGACCAATTGACCTTAAATCCTGCCACCGCATAAAATCTATCCAAAACACCTAATAAGGCCGGAAGGGACACTGTCAAATTCCGCAATAATAATAGCAGATCATCTGCATAAAACCACAATTTCTGATCGGCACCATGAAAGTTCAATCCCTGTATTTGCACATCACACCTCAAGGTTATCGCCAATGGTTCCATTGCCAAAACAAAGATCAGAGGGGACAAAGGGCATCCCTGTCTCGTACCCCTCTGTAGAACAAAAGAATCTGATGATTGTCCATTAGTCCTGACAGTGGCCGTTGGACAAGCATAAAGCAGGGCAACCCATGAAATAAATTCTTCCCCCAGGTTCATAGCACGTAATACCGAAAAAAGATACTTCCAATCCACACGATCAAACGCCTTTTCCGCATCTAAAGAAAAAATGGCCACATCATCATCCAAATCCTGTGCATTCGTCATCAGCAGTAACAAATTTCTAATATTACTAGATGTCTTTCGACCAAGAACGAAACCTGATTGGTCAGTGTGCACCAGTTTCACAAGCAAAGTCTGCAAGCGCACAGCCAACAACTTCGCCAATATCCTCCCTCTGACCCATGCAACCCCTCGCATGTCTGTTTGTTTCTCAGCCACCTCCCCCTTCACTTCCTGTACCTCCTCCCTTTACCCTGTCCCCTAAATCTCACCCTTCCCTGTTATCCCTCTAATCCAACCTGTAACCATTACAATTATCTTCTCAGAGGTTGCTGATTGTTGTATTGTAATGTTGCCGCTCCAGCTGTGAATTTAATAAAAAAATATGTTACAAATATATATATATCTACTCTCCTCCCTCTTTCCCTACCATTTCCCCTCTCGCCTCCCCTTCCCCCTCTTCAGATATATCCCTTTCCCCATCGTATCACTCACCCTTCCTTTTCTCACACTTTCCCCCTTTTCTTTCTCCTCTTGACTGACACTTCCACCTCCCCTTACTTGCCACTACCCCCTCTCCTACCGTGGGAAACCCTTCTTCTGACCCCTACAATGGCTCTGCTCTTCTCCCTTGTTCCCCCTCCTTCCTCCCTCTCGCCCTGTCTCTTCTCTACATCCTTTCCTGTTACCTCCCATCTTACGTATCCACCAAATGCCCCTGCTGCTTAGCATAGTATTTTAAAGTATGCTGCTGATAGGTCCAATCTTTGATAACCCTGAACCCCACTTACTCGCCACCCAGGAATCCCACTCGATCATACAACGTGCTAGGAAAGGACAAAAGGTCCTGGCCATGGGGTGTGCCCCTTCCTTTACCTTTTGTAGCACATGAAGGCCATACATAGGCCCTCACTGTGAGCTTGGCAGTAATCGTTAAAACAGATGGTATTTGGAATACTGCATGATTTTACCAATTGGCTCATTACAAGATGAATACAACTGCCATGACATTGATGACATCTGCATGTGGTATTCCAATGGCATTGCATGCAGTAAATACTGGATGCATATTGATCTATACATCTACATGCAGTATTTATCACCTGGTTATGAGTTAGGAAACAGCCTGGAAGTGGCCAGGGAGCAGCAGCAGAGAGGGGAGCAGGTTGGTGCAGGGGGAGGTGGGTAGGAGTGTGTGGCAGAGAGGGTGCATACGAGTGGTATCTGGGCAGGGGGACAAATCGGGAGAAAGGGGGATGGATGGGGATGGATGAGTGGGGACAGGGGGAGTGGGCAGAGACAGGAAAAGGTAGATGTGGAGAGAAAGGAGGACAGAGAGGGGGGTGGGTGGGAGTTGACATAGGATTAGGTGGGAGCAGGATGGTGAAAGAAGGGGGCACGTACGGGGAGGTGATGGGGAAAAGGATGACAGGGTGGGGAAGAGATTGACAGGGGAGAGGAAAGGGGAGACAGGGAAACAGGGTGGGGAGGAGGGAGAGAGAAAGGATTGGGAGACAAGGGGGGAAAGGTAATAAGGAAGGAGAAGAAGGTAGGTTGAGGAGTGAGGGGAAGGAAGAGAGGGATGGGGTGATTGAGAAAGAAGGTAAGGGGACAGTGGTGAGGAGGTGAGAGGGATGAGGAGGGGAATGGAAGAGGGGTTGGATAGGGACAGGGTGACAGGGGAAGTAGGGATAACGGGTGAGGGATATGAGTAAGTAGGATGAAGGGGGAGTGGGTCGATAGGCGAAGTGGAATAAGGAGTAGTGGGGAGATAGGAGAGGGATGGAAAGAATAAAAGAGGACATAGAGGAGTGCGGGGATGAGGGTGGGGCAATAGGGAGAAGAGGGGAAATGGGGAGAATGGAGTAGCGAATGAGAGGGGAGTAGGGAAGAGAAAGGGGGAGTACAATGGAGGAGTGGATGGGGCATGGAAAAGGAAGAGGATTAAGGAAAGAGATTCAGCAGTAGGGGTAGGAAGGATGTGGGAGTTAGTGAAGAGAGGGAAGCATTTAAGGGGAAGGGCATAGGGGAGGCATGGGCTGAGGAGAGTCAAGAGGTGACAGGACAGGGAGAATGGACAAAAGTGGAAGGAAATAGAGGTAAGGGTAGAAGAGTAAGCTGCGGTAGAGGGGATAGACGGGAGCAGTGAACGATGTGAGAGTGAGAAGGGGAGAGGGGCGAAAGGAATGGATATGAGAGAGGGTGAAAGGGCTTGGGGGAGTGCACAGGTGAGAGTAAGGAGAGGGGGACAGGGGAATGGGGAAGAGTGTTGTATGGGAGATGGGAAATAGAAAGAGACAGAGCAAAGGGAGCAGGGGGAAATGGTAAGAGGAAATGGAAGACAAAGTGTAAGGAGAGTGAGGTAGTGGGGGCGGAGGGAGTAGTATGATGGGAGAGGAGTTTGAATGCAGAGGAAAAGGAGAGGAGGTGACAGACGGGTTGAAAGGAAGGGAGGATTGGCAGCGGGGGGAGGGGAGGCAGACAGTGGCGTAACACAAGATGTGGGGCCCCCCCTGCGAGCCATGCTGAGGGGGCCCCCCAACTCAGCAACAAATCAAGGGTCGCGCCACACTCTGGGCCATCATAGATTATCACACTTGTGCAATGCGCACAAACGTGCTGCTGAACGGATATGTCGCACACTGCACTAAGAGAAAGATATACATATGTGTTTTAATATAACATACTCCACACTATCTGAGAAAAATTGGCTAAAAAGCCAGAGTGTTTGCAATTGTTTTGTAGGGTAACACCAATCCAATAGATGCAAGTCACCAACAGAGCACAGGAACATTAAAGCTTTGCTATTAAAAATGCCATGCCACAATGAAAACATGTCCAACTGGCTGCACAAGGTAGACCAGTGTCGATATTTAATAACAATATAGTAAAGCTTGCCAGGCCATATTTAGACATATCTAGACTGGTTGCACCAAAATGGCAGTGGAAGCATTAACACTCATCAAGAATAGAACACACATTCAAGCCTGTGTCTCTGTGGCCTCTAACAACACAGCCAAACTCTTTAAAATCTGAAAAGAACTGGTCAATCCTGTTGAGGTCTTTACATATCCTGTTCCCTCCCAGGCCCTCTGTATGGCTCTGTCATCTCACTTCTACGCTAAAACTCAGGACATCCTGTCCTCCATCTCCTCTTCCTCTCTCGGCCCCCCCTTTGGCCATCTCTACCTCTCTTCCTCCTTTCTCCTCTTTCTCTCTGACAACACCTGACAAGGTTTCTAGACAAGTCCGATCTATGAAAGTGTCATTCAAACAGGTGCTCTCCCGCTCCACCAGAACCCTCAAGAACCATATTGACACCCTCGCTCCAGCCTTGACCGATTTCTGTAATCACTCTTCCCCTCTCCCGTTAAGCACTCCTTTATGCACCCACTCCTCAAGAAGCTTTCTGCCGATCCTGCCTGCCCGGCAAACTATCACCCAATCTCCATCACCCCTTTCCTGGGCAAACTGTTGAAAAAGCTGGCCATCTCCCAGCTTACTCTCCACACGGAATCTGTTGGTTGTCTCCATGACCATCAGTCTGGCTTCAGTGCCAGCGACACGGAAACTGCTGTCCTGAACACCTGTGAAGTTCTGCTCTCTCACCTTGATTCCAGCATTTCTTCTGTCCTCATCCTCCTTGATCTTTCATGTGCTTTCGACATGGTCAACCATGCCATCCTGATCAATCCTGATCAATCGACTCCATGAGAACCTGGGCATCACGGATCAGGCCCTTGAGTGGCTGACCTCCTTCCTCTCGGACTGCCTCTCCCAGGTCCAACTTGGTCCCTTTCTCCCCGCTCCATCCTCTCACTCTGGTTTTTCAATCTCTAAGTGGCCCCTTTGACCCACCCGATCTCTACATTCTCATCTAACTGTCAGTGTTATGCGGATGACACTCCGCTTTCCTTCAGGCTCCCCTCATACTCCTCTCATCTCTCGCTCATTCGCGACTGTCTATCCGCGATTCAGGATTGGTGTGCCTCCAACTATCTCTGCCTTAATGTCAGTAAGATGGAGATCCTTCTCATATGGACTCCTGCCCCTGCTTTCCCTCTCTCACTCTGGCCGCCCGCATTGGGCCGTCTTCCTTCGCCTTCCTGTGAGGCAAACAACACTTGTGTCATCTTTGACTCCACTCTCTTTCTCTCCTCACATCTCAGACATTGCCAAGAAATCCCACTACCAGCTGCTCCTCCTCAAAGGGACTCTTCCCTTTCTCACTTTCCCCCAGAAGCTCACTGTCTGCAGAGCCCTGGTTCTCTCTATGCTGGACTACTGCAACAGCGTCTTTCTCAATCTGCCTTTCTCTACCATCCAGCCCCTGCAACTAATCCAGAAAAGGACTGCAAGACTTATCCTTGGCCTCAAGCACAGGGATCGTATCTCTCCAGCCCTGAAATCTCTCCACTGGCTCCCAGTTGCTGCAAGTATCAAGTTGAAGACCCTTTGCATTGTCCACAAGGCTTTCAGGGCCCGGGGCCCGCACTACATCCAACGCTCTCTTCCAAAATATCTTCCTTCTCAAGCCCTTCGCTCAGCTACCTACACTACTCTAAGGGTTAGACGCTTCTCCAGGAAGAGAGTGGGGGTAGATCTCTCTCCTCTACAGGTGCCTCCCTCTGTAATGGCCTTCCTGCCCCTCTCAAGCTTTAGCAGAGCACCTGAAGTTCTGGAAGCAGCTCAAAACGTTCCTCTTCTCCTCTGCTTTCTCTCTCTCCCTCCCCTGCTGGCCTACCTGACCGACCTGTCTGCTGTACCGACTGGTTGCTTGGCTACCCTCAGAGTTTCTTGATCAGTCACCCTTGAACTGCCTCTGGTCCTACCATGCACTTAGGGGCTGTAACTGTAACCCTACAGTCCCTTGTTCTCCTTGCACTAGCCAGAGCTGTGCTGCCCTGACAGCACTTACCCAGAGCATTGCTGCCCTGTTTTTCCCCTCCCCTCTCTGTTGCACTTCCCCCGTCCCTTTCCCCTGCCGCTTCTCGTTATCGCACTTGCACGATCTGAATGACACAAGGCCTAGTAAGATCGCTTGTCTTGTCTTGTCCTTCCTCTATCTTCCATCCCGAGTCTTGTTGCGCCTAGAAACACTTGTGTGCAGGTGCGTTATAAATGACTTATATCATATCATTTGATCACAGATGCCCAGAAAAATATACAATGCTGCAGTAAGAAACGGCTGACTGGCAGCACCCAAATGGCAGTCTAGCCAGGTAATTCACTTAGCAGGACTGCTTTATCATAAATGCCCCATTAAAAAAAAGTCATACCAAACTGAGGAATGACTAGACTGGCTGCACCAAAATGCCTGTCTAGCCACTAATACCACATATCATGCCTGCTTAGCCTGGACATGGACAGCCATTATAATTTGTTGTATAATCCTGCCCCCCCACACATCCCCTCTCCCTCCCACCCAACCTCCAAAATCAGCTCCTTGGCCCAGAATTACCTCCACATCCCTCTTCCTTGCTCCAGAGCTCACGATTGAGGCTCCTTGCCTCATAGGTATGCACTGGGATGAGGAAGAATGGGACTAGGAGTAATGAAGATTACAGGTAGCTAAATCAAGCATTACTTCCATGTACCTCTACCTCATCCAAGTACTTGTGTATGAGGCAGAGTGCCTTATACACAAGTACTGTCTCACACACACTGGGACGAGGAAGAATAGGGCTAGGAGTAATGAAGATTACCAATAAGTAATCCAGGCATTAAACACAAGTATTGGTGCAACACCATTGAGTTCGCTGGGATTCAGCACTCCCCTCCCTGAAATGTTGAGCTATGTTGACCAGACCTGGCTGACCTTCAGAGCAGTTGCCAGACAGAAAAGGACACAGATGTTAAACGGCACCTGGGTTTCTGTGTTAACAATAACCCACCAATTACTAACATAAAGCAATTCACTGTTAGTACCTGCATTCAAATGCCGAATTCTTTAGGCAATTGAAATTGTGATGTGGGTTTAATACTTGCATGCCAGGGGAGTGATTGGAAGGGTAGAGAGGGAACAGGCAGCAGTCCATAAGTTGGTGCTTTAAACCTTAAAGGAGAGAGTTAACTGCTTGTAACATTGAAGCTGCACTAGAATAGTCTCATGAAAATGCATAAAGAAATTAGATGACTAAAATAAATAAGTTTGCCCCTCCCCCACAGCCCATGAAGTTGGCACCCCTCCCAACATTTGAAGGGTTAGACCCCGAAATGTAGGTTTTGTTGCGCCCCTGAACGCAAGCACACACACCATTCACCATATACACACACGCACACCCATCCATCCATACTTTAAGTGTGCATTATTTCCCCATACTGGCACACCCAGGCAGCCATCCATACATTTAAGTGTGCACCCTTTCACCATACAGGTACACCCAGGCAGCCACCCATAAAATTACATGTGCACCCTTTCACCATACAGGCACACACACCCAGGCACCCACCCATACATTTAAGTGTGCACCCTTTCACCATACACTCACACAGGCAGCCACCTATACATTTAAGTGTGCACCCTTTCACAATACAGGCACACCCAAGCAGCCACCCGTATATTGAAGTGTTCACCCTTCCACCATACACTCGCACAGGCAGCCACCTATACATTTAAGTGTGAACCCTTTCAACATACACTCACACACGCAGACATCATGGGGTTGAGGGGAGCCCTAACACTTAAAAAAGAAATTGGGCCTCATTACAACTATGCCGGACTGTAAACAACGGTGCTGGTAAGCTCGCCGGCACTGTTGTTTCCGGGTCGGCATATTACAGCTCTGCGGGCGGTTGCCGTCCTGCCCGGGTGAAGGAAAGGGCAGGGCAGGGAGAAGGTGATGTGTTAAGATGGAAGAGGCTTAGAGGGGTAGCTCAGGGTGAGAAGGGATAAAGGTGAAAGGAAAGTGGATGGTGAGGAAGATGGATGTAGGGGTAAGTGGATATGGAGATAGAAGAGAGGGAGTGGGGGGGAGAGGAGAGAGACACAAATGATGGGGAGACAAAGGGAAGAGAATAAAGAAGGTGGTGAAGGGTGAAGTGGGTGATAGGGGAATAAAGGGAGGGATGGCGATAGGGAGGGGAAAGGACAAGGTGAGATGTGAAAGGGAGAGTTGAGAGAGGATGAGGAGGGAGCGGGAAAGGGAGGTTACAGAGGGGTAATGGGGATGGAGAGTGGGTACATTAAAGGGTGTGAGAGGTAAGAAAAAGGAGGAGTGGGAAGTGGGTGGCTAGGGAATGGGGAGGAGAGGGAAAGAGGTGAGGAGGCATGGGATAGAGGGGCATAGGAGGGAGTCAGGGATGTGGGGCCAGGACCTAGGGGAAGGAGGGGGAACTAGGAGAGGGGCATAGAGTGGGAGCATTAGAGAGAAAGTGCGAGGGGACATGGGAGATGGGGTTAGGGATATGGAAAAGAGGGAAATAATAAAGATGGCGACAGAGAGATAGTAGGGAGTTGTGGTGGGAAAGAAGAGAGAGGGTGTCAGTGGGGAGGGAGGAGTGATAGCCGAGGGTGGGGAGAAGAGAGGACATGGTGTAAGAAGCGGGGACACAGAGGTAAGGGAGTAAGAGTGAGAGCAGGGCAAGGTGCTAGAGTTGTATAAGAGGTGAGGGGGAGACAGAGAGAAGGCCAACTATATGGGTGTGGGGTTCAGGGGGAGAGGGTGTTGAGGGGTTTGGAGGGTGAGAATGAGGAGTGGGGTGGAGAAGTAGAGGAATGGTAAGAGGAGGTAGGGGATAAGGGAGAAGGAAAGGGAAAGAGACACAAAGGAAAGGGATGCAAAGCATGGATGATGGGGAGGTGGCAGGGAGATCAAAGGACAGGGAGTAGGAGTTTGTGGAGCATGGGAGAGAGTGGTATCATGGTGGAGGGATGTGTAAAGAGAGGTAGTAGGCATGGGAGTGAAGGTGAGAGTGGGGCAGAGGGAGGAATGCCATGGGGCAGGGGAAGGGGAGGTAGGGTGAAGGTAGGTGAGCTGTAAATGGAGGAAAGGGAGTGGGAGGATGGATTAACGGTGCAATGGTGAGGTGGAGAAGGATGGAGAGAGGCTGAGTGAGAGGGACTGGAAGGAGAGAAAAGAGGGCACAGAAGGGGAATAGATTAAGGGGAGAGTGAGGATGGTGCATGGGTGAGATGTAAAAGAGGGATAAATGACAGGATAATGTTGGTGAAGAAGGAGACAGGGAAGAGGGAGAAGAGAGGAGAATGAAAGGGAGTGAGAGTGGGGGGGGAATGAGTGGCATACACACATTTGGAAGGTAATAAGGAATGAGGACTAAGAGGGTACCTTTAGGGGAGTGAGGAGAGAAGGGCAGGATGGGGTGATTATGAAGGGGAGAGGACAAGGGAAGAGTGATGAGAGAGATGAGTAGGTGTGAGTGGATGGAGGTGAGGAGGTAGAGGGAAGGGGGAGATTGGAGATGGGATGGGATGGGGAGAGATGGGAGTTTACTTGAGGGAAGGGGCTGAGAGTTATTAATAGGTAGAAGAAAAGGGGATGGGGAGTGAGTGGATTGCAAAGGGGCTTGGGGAGGAGAGAGGAAATGAGGAGAGAGAAGTATGGAATAGAGGCACATAGGTCGGCGCTGGGATGAGCACGATGGGAAATGGCATAGGGTCATGAGGGGAAAGGTAGGGTGGGAGAAGGGGAAAGAAATTGAGAGGTAGAGTAGGAGATGGGGAAGGGGAATGGGAATTTGGAAAAGAGGACTAATGAGAGGGAGACATGGTGTGGTGTGAAGGAAGAGGAAAGGGAAGAAGGGTGTGGAAGTTAGTGAATAGGGGAGTGATTTAAGGGGTCGGGCAGAAAGAAAGGAGCCATAGGCTGAGGAGAGAGCTGGGAAAAGATATGAAAAGATGGCAGGAGAGGAGGGAGGGATTAGAGGATAGATAAGTGGGGATGTGATGTAGAGGGGAGGGTGGAAGATGTTTGGGGGAAGTGGAGAAGGTGAAGGCAATTGCATAAGGGAGAGGGTGACAGCAGTCACGGGTGAGAGGAAGGAGAAGGTCAGGGTGACTGGAGAGACGGAGAAGGAGATATGGCAGAGGAAGGATACAAGAAAGCACAACAGAAGAAAGGGAAGATCAGAGCGGGAGAAGGATGAGAAGTAGCAGAAGGACTGGACGATAAGGGGGAAAGAAAGGGCGGTAGAGAGTGAGGGGAAGAGTGGTATGAGAGACGAGGGGTCTGAAGGGAGAGGGACAGGAGATGAGTGGAAAAATGGGGAGAAGGAGAATGGAAGGGAGAGGAGAGTGGGCACATGAGGAGGGGAGGGTGTCAGAGTGAAGGCTGGTGGGTTAAGAATGGAGGACAAGAATTGGCGGATGGATGAGGGTGGAGAAGGTGAGGGAGAATTGGGGGATGGGACAAAGAGGCGATAAGGGGCAAACCAATGGAAGACTGGGTGAGGTGAGAGGAAATGGGCAAGAGGGAGCGGGGGTGAGAGGGATAAGGCAGTAGATGGGAGCCAGGGGGCGTGGCCAGCGTTGATGGCGTAAAGACGTGTCCATGCGGAGCTCCCGTCTTGATCCTGGCCTAGATCCTTGATGCGATCAACATTTATGAAAGGAAAAGAAGCCATAATTATATTTCAGTAGAGGAAGCGATCCCAACCCTAATCAGCGCAAGAACGGGGAGAAACGGAGCTGGCGACCCCGAAAACGGAGCATGCAAACTGGTGACCCTGGTTTAAACAAGATGGCGGGCGGCACCAAGGCTTGATGGCGGAAAGGAGGAAGACGGCCGCTGGATAGCAGGCGAACGGAGCATCGGGCGCTGCGGCGGAGAAGTACTTGTGAACGGAGGAAGAGGACCTCCTGGGAGAGCCAAGCACAGGATCGGCGACCCTTGGGTCCCTCCTCCCCCCAGGAGATGGCCCGAGGTGGTGAGACCCTGATCGGGCTGAAGAACCCCCGCTCGGACACCAGCCCAGGTGTGCGAGCAGGGCCGCATCTTAGGCTCCGAATCACAAGGGAAGGCAGCACAGCCACCGAGGAGGAAGCACGGAGTGCGGGCGGACCGGAGACATCGGGTGGAGGAATCCGCCGGCGACCCGCCAACCACGAGTGCTGGAGTGATCGGGGAGCCAGAGCAGCGGAGGTGAAGGAAGACCTCTGCCAAGGGAGACACAGCGAACTGCAGAGAGAAGCGTGGGAGCCCTCCTCCCTCCCGGGAAAGGCTGTCGAGCAGCTGGATGAGCGAGCAGTCTAGGAGCGGATGAGCCGGTAAGCGCACAGGCCCTGGCCCAACATTTGGAAGTCGGGAATCACCACCATCTGCAAAGAAAGCAGCAGGGCCCAGCAGGGTTACGGGGCTGAGGCCCAGTGGGCTGGAAGGTCGTAGGGCACCCCATTGCACAACGGGGGGGGTGAGGGCCCCCCCCGTGGGGAACAATATCTGCGCAAGAGTGTGCATTAGGCCGCATCCCCCTGTGATCTCGGGTGGCATACAGCCTGATTGTGGGACAGTGGACTGGCTCCTAGGACACCGGACTGCAGGTGCACAGGTCACCACTGAGGATCACTGCACATTATTGAACTGTGAGGTCTACCTTATGCCATACTAACCAGGGGTTCTTAATTGCTGGCATAACTCACACTACGAGGGGCTAATGTCTAACTCACGGAACAAAAACAAGGGTGCAACAATTATGGACTCTTTCTCAGGGGCTAAACCCAAACAGCCCCTCCAAAATGAGATCCCACACAGACGGAACCCCCTACTCCCGTGGAAGAGCCCAGCAACGCTCAGGTGCTGCAGGCTATTGCTACACTCCAAACATTAATGGAGACCAAGATAGATGAACTTAAGGTTGATATGCAGCTCATCCGTCAGGGTGCCCGCAACCTAACGGAAAGGGTAAGCACGGTAGAAGTCAACCTGCAAGATAGCACAGACACTGCCAAGGATTTGAAAAACAAAGTTGTCGCGCTTGAGAAACAGGTGGCTCACCTCGAGGAGAGATCGGAGGAGGCAGAGGGCAGGGCCCATTGCAGTAATATCGGAGGCACTGACCCAACGGAATTTGTTGAGTCCTTGTTAATGCAGGAGGTAGGGGCCGGCAAACTCACGCAGGGATTCTCAGTTGAGAGGGCCCACCGCTCCCTACAAAAAAGACCCCCACCGGGATCACACCTACGCCCGATGATCGCCAAGATCTTGAATTTTCGTGATAGAGAGACGATACTCAAATTTTCAAGGGAAGGAGGCGAGATTAAACGCAATGGCTCCAAGATCGTATTTACCCTGATTACACCCCACAAGTGCAGCGCGCCAGGAACTCATTTATACCAGTTAAAGCTCGACTACGTAAGCTTAATCACATGGGCATTGTCACAACCCACCCCACCCCAATCATTGTTGACCTATTGCCATAACCACATCCACACCTCACGACCTGGATAGGCCAATAGGAAGCTTAAGCCCCCGAGCATTGTCCTCCCAGTACAGCTGCTGGGGGCAATTTACAGTTGTCTTTTGTGCTCAATCCACCTGTTCGAGTGGAAGTTAGAATTGTTCATAAGTCTCCGTTTGTTACATCAACACAACAATCAAGGACACCAGAGAGATTGCAATGTGCATTGAAGCTGAAAGGTCCAGGGGGCAATTGCTCAACTCACAAAGCTGGCTTGAAGGTGATTAGGGCTGACATGATCTTGACACTCCAACTCCTTTTCCACCATCATGTCTGCACGCATTAAGATCGTTACCTGGAACGTGAGGGGCCTGGGCACCTACCTTTACCGCAACAGAATTAAATCCTATCTACACAGGAAGAAGATAGGGCTGGCTCTACTACAAGAAACCCACTTAACTAAGGAGTCCGCTGCGACGCTCCAATCATATTGGGGTGGACAGGGGTTTGGGACCACATATTCTAAATTTGCTAGAGGGGTGTTCACTCAAATCCTCTTCCAACTTACTAAGGCCGAATCGGACCCGGAAGGAAGGTACATGATACTCTGGGGCCACATCGAGCAAACCGAAATATGTATTGTCAATTCATACCTTCCCAACAATAACATACCAGCGCATTTAGATAAGTTGCACATTATAGAGATGCATTCTTTATCTGGGGAGGTGACTTCAATTGCGTCAGTAACCCTGTGCTTGACAGATCTTCTCTTCCCCTGGGAGGCCTGTTGACCGCTACTTCTGCTATGAATGCCATGCTGAACCGCCTGGATCTGGTGGACATCTGGCGGGAGCAACACCCAGGAGATCGTGGCTACTCCTTCTACTCCTCGCCACATAATCATCACACTAGAATTGACTACCTCTTTACTGGTAGAGAAAGCTTTCCCCAGATTGACTCTTCCAATTACTTGGGCCGCACCATTTCTGATCACTCTCCCCTGGCAATTGAATGGAGCATCACTGGACCCAGATCTCCTATACCTACATGGAGGATGCCTACAGAGGCACTAAAGGATTCAGCGTTCAGGGAAGATCTTAGGGAATCCCTAGAGAACTACATAAGGAAGAACAAGGATAGTGTTGACCACCTAAGCACAGTGTGGGACGCTCTCAAGGTGGTTGCAAGGGGAGAGGTCATAGCAAAGGCTGGGGGAATGAGGAAGCACCTAAGAACTGAACTTGAACAACTAGAAACCGAAATAGAGCAGCTTGAATCTGACACCCGTGGTTCCCGACAGCAAGAAGACAGGCTCATCCACACTAGGGCCACCTGTAAGGAAGCTTGGGACAGACTGGCCAAGTTTGATTATACCACCAGAACCAATAGGGCACACGCCCATGCTGACAAACCTGGTCGACTGCTAGCCTGGCTGTGCAGGAAAGAACACCCAAACACTTGACTACAGCCTTGAAAGGCACAGATGGCACGCTGCATCGGACCCAGCAGGGCATTAATGACACTTTCAGACAGTTCTATGCCCAACTTTACTCCCACAATGATATGGTGCCCCCCGATGAGATCTCAGACACCTTGGAAGAAATCGGCTTGCCCCTACTACCGCTTGCACATAAGGAGGCTCTGGATGCTGACATCACCAAAGACGACATAACAGATGCTATCAAGTCACTGACCACACTTGCAAGGCTCCGGGCAGGGATGGGCTGCCCACCGAATTTTACTAAACCTACGAATCGGAATTAACTCCATTGCTGCACGAGGTTTTCCTAGAAGCCTACGAGTTGGGAATCCTGCCTGTGAGTATGCGTGAGACTTTGGTGGTTCCGATGCTCAAGCCTGACAAACATGCAGATAATTGTGACTCCTACTGCCCTCTTGCGATGCTCAATTATGATGTAAAAATCCTTACAACCATTCTAGCTAAGCGGCTGTCCAAGGTAATTGGAGGTGTGGTACATCCCGACCAGAATGGCTTTGTGCCGGGCTGCAACACCACCGCCAATCTTCGCAGGCTCCAACATGTATTGTCACATTCCACTCACGTAGGGGAGTCTTATGCGCTGCTTTCTCTGGACGCCATCAAGGCATTCGATTCTATCTTCTGGGAGTGGCTGATTGCGGTGCTTCACAAGTTTGGCTTTGGAGAACGATTCATTAGATGGATCACAGTCCTCTACACTAAACCACGGGCACAAGTGAAATCTGGTCGGCTCATCTCTGGGACATACAAAGGGGCACCAGGAAAGGTTGCCCGCTCTCCCCTATGCTTTATATACTTGGGCTTGAACCCATCACCATTTTTTTCAGGAAGCAATTTTTTGACGCTGGTATAAGGCTTGATGGGGTGGACCACATAATATCCCTATATGCGGATGATGTTCTCCTTTATGTGAGGGACCCACAGCTGAATGTCCCAACCATGCTGGAGGTCCTCAGCAACTTTGCCAAGGTATCAGGTATACACTTTAGCAGACATAAATCCTGTCTGTTTCCGTTAGGAGCCCTCCAAAACACACACGTAGATGATCTGCCTTCGCTGGGAATAAGTTGGCGTCCTACCACATTTCGCTATCTGGGTGTCAATATCTATCACACGCCTGAACTCATGCATGTCAATATCACGGCGGCGGTGCTACCCCCTCTACGCAGGTCGATAGGGTTTTGGGCTCGTCTCCCCCTATCCATGATGGGTAGGGCATCCATCATCAAGATGATTGTTCTCCCCAGATTTCTTTATGGTTTTCAAAATGTATTTTACTACATTAAGACTCCCTTCTTCTGCCTTTTGGAGAGATACTTAAAGACTTCTTGTGGGGGGTAGGTAGGCACAAATTTTCACTATCCACGCTGACCCTCCCTTACGAGCAGGGCGGCATTCAGCTCCCTGATCTGGAACGGTACTACCTGGCTGCCCAACTTAGCTTCGTGGCTAAATGGCTAGCCGATGATGACACCCCTGAAACAGTACTTCTGCAACGCCCAATTGCTACGATCCGGCTGAATGAACTCATCTGGGCCCCTCAACACCTTGTAGGTGGGATCCCCTTCTTGGCTGTCCTGGGACGACAGATATGGCACAGAGTTAAAATGCTTCTTCATTTGAAGCATGCATATACTCCGGACATTCCGCTCCTGGCCGACCTGTGCCAGAACTCCGTTGACCTTGCCACCATTAGATACTGGGAAAGGCTAGGAGTATACACTTGGGGGGACCTATATAATGAGGGCTCCTTTCATGACTTCTCCTCCTTGCAATCCAACGATGGCATACCTGGTGGCCAATTCCTTTGGTACTTGAAGATCCGTAAACTTGCTCGAACCAAATGGGACACTTGGCCCGATGAACCCGAATCTGACCCCTTTATAACACACCTGTATAGTTTGGGTGATGGATGGAGACCTGTGTCCCGTATATACAGCCACCTAATCGATAGGCCCAATCCCCGTAGTCAGGATCTAAAACTCAAATGGGAAGGGGACTTGGGGCATGAATTGTCTGATGTGGAATGGGGGAGGGCATTGGCGTTTCCTAAGGAGGTATCCAGAAATTCTAGATTTAGATTGATTCAGCTCAATGTGTTATACCGCTCGTACCTGACACCACTTAGAATAGCAAAGATATATGAGCTATCCCAGCATAACTGCCCTTGGTGTGGTAGAGACGAAGCAAATCTTATGCATATGTTCTGGGGATGCGTCCAGGTCCGACAGCTTTGGGCGGAAGTGGAACTACTATGTAGGGGGCAGGCATGACCAGATATGAGTGGACCACGGGGGAGTGCCTTCTTGGAACGTATCCCAGACTAGCCAAGTTCAAGCACTCAGTCAAGCTTATGGATATTGCATGCATTCTGGTCAAAAGGACCATTGCCATGGCTTGGAAGCGACCAGGGGGCCTGCAATACCAAGTATGGCGCAAAGAACTAGAACGATGGATTGGGGCAGAAACCTCAGCCTGGGAGGACGGTATTGCCACATCCCCCGAAGACACGAGTCTGGCACTTGAAGCCTGGAAGACCCTCACATGGGCCTTACTCAACCCCTCCAATGACGATAAGCCCCCTTGAGAGACTTGCCCCTATTTGTGCAATTTAACTGCCGCAGAGTGCTTGCACTATCCCTAGCCTGAATTTATTTGACTCCCTCCCCTCCTTGATTCTTTCCTTTCTTTACCTCTTGTTGACCTTCCTAAGATCTACTTACCATCAACCATCCGGAGACTAGTTGTTTATTGTTTATGTTTTATGGATGTTTCTTTTTTTTATTGTTCCTGTTTATTCGTTGATAACTGAATGGCTTATTTTAACTAATTCTGATTTATGTCACAGTGGTCACTCGGTGCCATATTGCAATTGTTTATTATATAAATGCCAATAAAGAAATTTGAAAATAAAAAACAAAACAAAAAACAAAAAAAAAGGCAGTAGATGGGAGGAATTAAATGAGTGAAGGGGATGGTTAACATATGGGGAGAGGTGTATAGTGGTGATGGAAAAAAAGGGGAGGGATGAGAGAAAATGGAGAATGGGAAAGGAAGGGCTGCAGATGGGAAGAGATGGGAGGGATAGATCAGTGTGTGGATGGGGAGGAAGGAAGGGGGAAAGAAAGGGGATGTTGGGGTGCAGGTGTGAGGGGAAGGAAGGGGACAGTGGGGGATCAGGAATGGCAGAGGGAGGAGAGAGGAGAGAGATAAGGGGAGGGAATGAGAAAGGGAGTGATGTCGTTTTGGGAGAGGGTGTGGGGGTGCAAGGAGGGCCGTGTGAGAAGAGAGAGAGGTCAAAGCAGAGGAATTGGGATATGGAGAGAGGGGACAAGTGGGAATGTAATGAGAGGCACAGTTGGACAGAAGTAGTTAACATGGACAGTGGTTAAGGTGGACAGTGGGTGCCAGGGAGAGCAGTGTTACGGTTAAAGGAGTTGGAAATGGCAAATTGCAAAGGGAATGGGAAGGTTGGGGGCAAAGTGGATAGTGTGAAAAGGGTAACAGTGAGGAGAGGGAAGATAGGGATGGGGCAAATGGTGGAATGGGTGAAAGAGAAAGGAAAGAGGGAGGGTTTGCAGATGGGTATGAGATGGTGAGGTGAGGGGAGAGAGGTTTGATAGGGTAAGGGATAGTTGATGGGCAAAGAATAGAGGTGACATGACAGAACATTGGTATCCGAAGACAAGGGATAGAGAGGCATAAGAGGGGGTGAAGTGGGAGACTGCAGAATGTGGGGAATGATTGATTTTGTTATTTATTATGCACCTATACACAAGTGTTTCAAGGCGCAACCAGGCAAGGGAGGGGGACCAAGGGAAGACAAGACAAGCAATCTTACTAGGCCTGGTGTCATTTAGATCGTGCATGTGCGCAACAAGAAGTGCAGGGGAGAGGATGCAGGGGGAAGTGCAACCAGAGCAGCTGGGCTCTGAGTTAAGTGCAGGGAAGGCTGGGGCTGCAGGCAGGGAGCAACCCAGCCAGTTAGTGCAAGGTAAGCTAGGCGGCAGGGCAATGTGGGCCAGGTGGCAAGTGCAGGGGGACAGTCTGGGAGGACCTGGAGCCCTGTAAGGTTCAGAGGACACCATGTAGCCAGTCAGCAGACGGATGAAGGAGCAAGGGAAGGTTAGCAGGGAGAGGGAGCCAGAAAGAGGAGGAGAAGAGGAAGGTCTTGAGGAGTTTCCAGAACCTAAGGAGATCTGGCTGAGGGTGGAGAGAGGCAGGAGAGAGGCAGGGAGGCTATTCCAGAGGGGGGCACCAGTGGAAGAGAAAGACCTGCCCCCATTCTCTGCTTGGAGAAATGACTGACCCACAGAGAATTAGAGGTAGACGAGCAGAGGGCTCTAGAAAGAAGGTATCTACGAAGAGATAGTTGAAGATAGTCAGGGCCAAACCCCCAGAAAGCTTTGTGGACAATGCAGCGGGTCTTGAACTTAATCCTTGCAGCCACGGGTAGCCAATGGAGGGATTTCATGGCCGGAGAGATGCGGTCCCTGGGTTTGAGGCCAAAGATAAGTCTTGTGGTCCTGTTCTGGATGAGGTGAAGAGGGTGAAGAGTAAAGCTAGATATATTGCGACAGAGGCTGTTGCAGTAGTCCAGCCTAGAGAGAACCAGAGCTCTGGAAACAGTGAGCTTCTGGGGGAAGGTGAGAAAAGGCAGACTATCTCTGAGGGGGTGCAGCTGGAAATGGGCCTTCTTGGCTAGATCTGTGATGTGGGGAGAGAAGGAGTGAGTGGAGTCGAAGATGACCCCAAGATTTTTAGCCCCACAAGGGGGTGAGGGGAGAGGGCCCAAGGGGTGTGCTGCTAGAGTGAGGGAGGAACAGTGGGAGCATGGCTCCCTGTGAGAAGGATCTCAGTCTTACTGCCATTAACGCAGAGATCGAATAGCGGATAATAAAGTCAGGGATGAGCGTGGAGGAGGAGGAGGCTGAGGGTAGCCTGAAAGAGAGCTGCGTGTCATCCGCAAATCACCGCAAGCAGAGGAAAAGGTAGAGATCTGGGGGGCCAAAGGAGCATACCACATATAGCGAGAAGTGGTGGAGAGAAAGGACCCAGGCTGAACCTGGGAAGAATGATGGTAATACCCTCAGACTGCAACATTGTTTGGAGATAGCAATTTTGGGATGGACTGGGCCAGCCATCTGATATGCGAGAGCCAGTAGACTAACATGTAATGTGTCCACTATAAGTTGACTATTAGTCAATACCCAATCCAGTAATGTGATAGGTTTTCTAGAGAGGCACCCAGATGGTAGCATCACTCTGATGTCATTTAGGTACAAAACTGGCCTGCGAGCCAGGGAACATTGAGATGTCATTGGATTTCTTCTATCCTTGTTCTGATCCCTGTTGGTTTTGGCTGTAATAAACCACAGTTTGAACTTGCTGTCTGGCTGGGTCTATGTTCCTTTTGGGGGAAGGCCCTTTTGGGGGAAGGCTTTGGGCCTTCCAAGAGTGAGCAAACTCCTAGTAGCTCTCAAACCAACCTTGGAGTTTGTCCCCAACAGTACTGTATCCGTAGAGTGCGTCACACGGCCACTCAGCAATTGTTGAAAGGCGAACCATCATTTGCTGTGTTCTTTGTGATTACTCCTGGGTAGCTGGCCCGTTTCCACACATTGGGCCTCATTACACGGAAGGCGGTAGCCATGGCGCTTTTAGCGCCATGGCTACCCCCTTACTGCCGTCGGAGACCGGGTTCCTGTAATAGGGACTTACTGGCCTACTCCGACCTTTGCGGGAACAGTAAGTCCCCATTCCGGGAACCATTCCCCATTCCCATTTGAGCCCCCATAGGGCACAATGGGAATTGGGAAGGAGCAAATAATGGTACCGCAATTTGCGGTACCGTTATTTGCACTGAAGTCCCTCAGCGGGTCCCGTCCTTAACGTGTGGTCTGACCACACGTTAAGGACGGGACCCGCTGAGGGACCTCGTAGTAGGGCGGTGGGGATTACCGGCACCGGTGCCCTTACCGGTGCCGGTAATCCCCTACCGCCTTCCGTGTAATGAGGACCATTGTCTTCAACCTCCCCAAGAATGGCTGAAAGTAAGCTCTTCATGTCACCCATCGCTAATGTCACCCCTGCTGTCAACCTTTCTGTCTCATATATCCACTTCCGAGCTCCCACGGTCAACAAAGGTAACTTACACCTTAAATTATCATTGACAATCTGTTGCCATGGTATATATTGAGGTCTCCCCCTCCCTTCTCCAATAGTGGGCACTCTGTCAGTCCTACCTCTCCACTTTGTCTCCCTGTGTCTTTGGTGGTGGTAAGCGCCATAGTCTATTCTCCCCCCCTTCATGCTGGAAGATCTCTGAGTGTTTGTGTGTATGGTGTAACACTGTCAGCGCTAGGTGATATATCCCTTGAATGCTGTGCTCTTCCCCCCTTTCCTCCCTTAGTCCGTCCATGCTTTTATCATCTCCCCAAATTGTTTCTCTGTCTGGACTCTTCCCTCTGGAACAGTGGAAGGGTTTCCCTTCCCTCTTGTCTGTCAGGTCTGGTCTGGGGAATGTCTGGGGGACTTTATGTGGTGGAAGGTTGGGGTTTTAATAAGATTAAATGTTGTAAATGTGGTCTTTTATTGGATCCGGCCTTAACTATAAATCTACAGCAGGGAGATTCCCTAAGCCATTATGGCTGTTAATGTCTGAGAAGCTGATTGGTGAAGATGAACTGGAAAGCTGATTGGAGGACAATTAGAACTTTGAATGTGTATAGGCATTCTCAACTGCCTTTCATTTTCCTTCCTTGAGCAGGAAGGTCCTGTTTCTTTGAAGTTCAGGTTTTAGTCCTAAGTCTGAATAATAATCTTTTGGTAACAAGAGTCAAGTCAGCGTGGTACAAGACAAGCAGAATGATTGGGGAAACACAGCAAAAAGTTTTAATGAAAGTTTAGATTTCAAGAATCTGTTATTTCAATACAAGTCTGAAAGAATTTCGTTTATATTTTTAAGTAGTAGTTATTGTCGGAGTTATTGTCGGGGTTATTCTGTCTCTCTGTATTGTTGGTTAAAAAAGAAACAAGACTGCTAATGCGAAATGCTCGTGAGAAATTGAAAAGGAAATTCAGCAGTTTATTGTGTGCATGAATGTCAGAACAGCGTCTGTGAAACTTCAAGTTCATTTATGATCATTTATTTTTCCTGCACTGCACAAGCATTTCAAATTTTAAAGACAGTTTAGCGTGCGACCATGCAAGTCAGACTCTAAATTAATTGAAGAGCACTTGTTCGAAGACGTTGTTTTCGAACGTGAGTAGTCCTATCTATGGACTGTCTAGAGGATTGGAGTGCGCATGCTCTTGAAATGAACGCTAATGTTGTTTCAGTGGACGGACATTAAAGATCATATGCGCATGCTCAGAAGTTTGGATTTAAGCTGTTTATTTAATAAGTTGTTGACCGTACACCTCAGGGGGGTCTGTGGGATTCAGCTGCTCCTGCGGACAAGGAAGAACAGGACTTGACATTCCTCACTCCCCAATAAGTCATTATTGGATCCCGTGTGCCCATCGGTGCTGTTGAAGTTTTCCTGCAAGCTAAGCCTCCTCAACACTACACCTTCCTGCTGCCTCTCTTCTAAGTGGCCCATACTTCTGCACTCCCCCCTCATGGAGAACACAATCTTGCTTCTATTCATCCATGGGGTAGCCCTGCTGCATTTCCTGCTTCAGTCTCTCTCTCCCTCCTTTGCGTCCCTGTTATGACCTTAAGTGAGGTCAACAGGTAATAGGATACACTGGATGCCAGGATATCTTCATCAGGTCACTTTAATCAGATGACATCAGGGGATTCAGTTACAAGATCAGGATCACAGGGAAACCCACTGGCTCCCACTACCCAGGCTACATCTTTGTCAACTCTCCTGGGTGGAACCTCAAAGCACAGCATTCCACTCAGTCATACCCAAACATTCCATAAATTACCTCACACATCAATCACTCATCTTACATACAGGCAGATGATTATGTGGGATAAATTAACCCACTCAGCTGTGCTTTACTACACCACTTTACTTCAGTGGTGCAAGAAACAGCAAAATTGCCACGCTGACACCTGTGCGCACCAGGATCTCTAAACTGTGGTTTTGCAACAACCAGAAAATGGCTGCACCACCCTGCCACAAACATTTCAGGTGGGGTTGAACGAGTACTCACTGCAGGGATGTTCCAGTGTGCTCTGCAATATTTAACATGGAGTGAAGTGAAAGAGGCAGCATTACTTTGCTGAAAACCCAAAATGCCTCTTTAAAATGAAACCTCTTTCAACCTTTAAAAGTGCTGCTTGGTGCTAAACTCATCCAGTCCTTATAAACCACTGTGATTAAAAAGGTCCTGCAATGCCCAGGAACGTCCATTGTGTCTCAGAGGAACCAGGCCTCATTTGAATGACAGCTCCTGTCAAAAGTATCTTTCAAAAATCAGCCAGGGGCTTTGTTTTCACTTTACACAGGAAACACTTCTATTTTCTTTGCAAAAGCATATAAATCAGCTGTTCAGACAAAGACTCTAAATAGATGCCTGTGTAAATGTGTCCTTGCTGGAAACAACTCCAGCACTCAAGAAAATAACTATAGTTGCGTAAAGTGTGTATGTGCTGGAGATGAAAACCGAATTTATAGAAATTGTAAAATGTGCCTTTTCTGACTGAAGAGCGAAATCGCCTATTTAAAAGTAAATTGTTGTGTGAAGCCTGCTTACTTAGCAATGTAAAAGGATTTGTTGCTGGTAAAAGTACACCTATGAACTGTTTTGATTCCACAGGTTTTGTTTAAGTCAAGAAGTAAAATGAGAAAATAAAAGCTAAAAACTCATAGAAAGTTGGCAAGGTATAAAAAAACTTGATCTGCCAGTTGCTAGTGTATGGGAGTGAGGGGCCCCCAGGCCCCCTCTCGCCGTACACTCCTCAGTACAGGGCTTGGACCACGTGCCTCCGGTAGTGAGGTTGCCCCTTGCCCTTATGTAAAGTTAACCACGGTTGACCGCTACATAGATGGGACTACTTAGCAGGACACGGGGCATCCATCTTTTGTGCCCCCTTTCGACTCCATCTTGGGTAAACAGGCCTCACTGCGATAGTATAGCAATGCTCACCTCCCCTTCCACCGCAGCAGCCAAGGACAGAGACACACACACACACAAGGCGCGCAGGCAGCTGGCTGGCCCCCACCCTTGCACTCCCCTTGCACTCCCCCTGCGAAGGAAAGCTCTGCGCTCCCATTCTCACGCTGAAGCCGGAGAAAGTTGCAACAACCAATATGATACAGTTTTCTACCTCTGAGATCACTGCTAGCATGAGAACCAGCATGTGAACCAGGATGAGCTAAGCACTTTCTGCTCGTTCGTCCCCATAAACGTGCAAGCCACCCACCCCCATTTAGAGCAATTTATTGCCATCCTGACCCTACGCTCCCTGTAAGGTATTTCTTTCAAGTGCCAGACCCTCGCCTGCGCTGCGAAACCCACCCAACACACCCACTACTAACCTTAAGTACTTTGCCACAATATATGTTTTTACTTATACTAGTAGGTATAAAGCTTAAGAGATATGTGAAATACAGCTTGATTCTTTTTACATGCACAATAAAGGTCAAGGCCTCCAATTAAAGCCACGAATGACCCAATTGTACTGACAATAATTACTATGTGTGATTTGTGTAGAAATATGAAAAGTAGCATAAAATGTTTAGATAATTTGTTATTTAGTGTTTTACGAATGCAACATATTAGCTTAGGTAGTGACCACAGTGACCGGACCCTGACCTGCGTGGAGCACAAGATATTTGACGTCCATCATCCCGTCAGCCACTCAGCCAACCAGAAGGAAGAGATGCCATCCACACCTACAGCACCACACCGCCTGGCCAATCGGGTCCATTTAGTATTTTTTATTAGAGTTACTTTAATTGATATATATATGAGTAATGATGTAAATGGAAGGAAGGGTTTTTGGGTTATTTCCTAGCTGGTGAAATAAACCATCCTTTGAACTCTTGCAGCCGGGTCTCGGTGCCTTCTTCCCCGAAAGGGGTTGGGTTGGTTATTATATTTTCTCTTACACGTAGTAAGCCGGGGAAAGGCACCTACACTAGCCTGGAGAAAGGGTGACACCTCATAAATTTTTGGCACAGGAAAGCACTAATTGCCAGCTTGAATGACTTTGATTGCACCAGGACAAAGAAACTTCACAAGCTCATCATTGGTAAAGGGTATTTTCAATGGGAATCAGAAATCTACGATATAGGGCGACAACCCGCCTTGCACCCTTTGCTTTCAAGGATGTGATGCCTAGCTCAAATCCAATAGCTATTGTTGAGACTGCATTTGGAATACCCAAACCTCTATGCCAAATATGACCCTCGAGCTGTTCCAGATATTCCAATGCTCATTCTCCCATTAGTTCAACTCCATATCGGATTTTCGGGACCGCTTCCCCCATGTACTACCTTATCAGTGGAAGACAAGATGATTTACAGTATCTTGTCTTTATGTATATCATGTGTGCGATACAATTATCAGCCTTTTCTCTCAGGAAATTCTTTTTTACAAGTTTGTTCAAGTGATTCAACACCCATATGGTCTTTCAGTGCCATCCTCTTAACTGTTTTTATACCTCCTTTGAAAATGTGAGGGTTTTAGATTTGTAGGAGTTTATCTTTAAATAATTGTCATCTGCGTATCTCGCAAATGCATCAAGAAGCCTATGTAGGCCAACTGCCATGCAGTCAACCAAAATAAAATCATCTGCATAAGTGAACTAAGTGTTGGCAAGTCCACCAAGTTTTTGGGATGCAAACGATGATACTTGGAGGCTCTCACTTATGTCTGAGACATATAGAATGAAAAAACAGAGTGCAGAAACCATTTGCTGTATTGATTTTCCGAGCGAGCACTCCTTATTTCAGTCACACTTGTACATTTGTGTCCGAGTGCAACCAGATAAGAGCATCCAACAGTACACCTGGGATTCCCCACACATGTAGTTTTTGCCAAAGTCTCTTATGGCTAACCAAGCCGAATGCCGATGTTAAATCGATTGCTGCAAGCTGAATGCATTCATAAGCTCCTGAATATATTAAACCTTGGAGGCAACCAATAATAAAGCCATTCAAGATAGTACCATGTAATCTTCCGAATCCTGCCTGATTTTTATTAAGTCTACCTGCCCCCATCGCCCATACTTCTAGGTGCTTTAATACCATAGACGCAAACACTTTACTGTCCGCATCGAGCATGGTGATGGAGCAGTAGTTTTTAGGATCCCATTTTAGCCCCTTCTTGAATATTGAAATTATGTATGGCGTATGCCATGTAGTTGGTAAATGACTTTTTTGCAAAATAGAGCCAAAGAGAAGCTTCAGGATAACCACCCACATTTTGGGGTTCCCCTTAAATAAACTGTTCGTCAAAGGGTTGGGACCAGGAGGTCTGGAGCTACTTGCTGACATAATGCACAGCTATATGTCTTCTGATTCAAAGTTCAGCAGCTCTTTACACCTGTGTTTTGAGTCTAATAGATTCACTCTTTTAAAGCTCTGTTCTGGGCCATTCGAGTAAAGATTGGCTATGTGTGAGACCCATTGTGGCTCTGAGACCACATTGATTATTTTTTCTACTTGGCCCTTTGTTAATGCATTGACCAGTGACCAAAAGGGTTTCACATTGCTGGCCCCCAAACAGTTCAACATTTCTTCATTGTCAGCCTGCAATCCTTTTTTAACCAATTTTTGTATTGTGTTTTGATTTTTACCAATTTTTGTGTTTTGTTCAATACTTCCAAGATGCGTATTTTTAATATGCCTGACAATTGATCTCTATCAGTCTCTTCCGGCCAGCAAGATTCTGATCATACTTATGCATTTTTTGTTGGTTCCCCCAGAAGGGCCTCGAGGTCTCTTCCCTCTAACTGTTTCATTAATTACCTCCTCAAACAGCAAATTAAAGTAGGTGAATGTGTTTAGCTTCCACTCAATCGATGATATATTGCAAACTCTTGCCATCCCACAATTTACATCTTCTAAATTCCTATTACTCCAGCTAATCCTATCAGGTCCTGGATTCAACTCTTACAATGCTGGTATTCAATTTTAAATATACTTTCCAGCATATAATGGTCACTCCAGGTATTCTTCAGAATTTTATAAAAGAATAACATTTAATAAATATAGCCCTGTCCACAAAGACGTAATCCAGTGTAGCGGAGGAAAAAACATTATGCCAAGTTATGCCACCCTCTAGAACACCAAAGACTGATCCATTCAGTTGGCTAAATCCAACATTCCCAAGTGCTTTCACCCATTTTTCACCATTGGCAATATTCATTTGATTTTTACAGTGTCCTCTAGGGATATTTGAGTTGTTCAAATTTGACTGAGCAAATTGTTTTCCTGTGTTTAAACAATCTGAGTTAAAGTCTCCCTGTCCTATAATGGAGTCGGCTATGTGGCTTTCTCTCCACACTGATGCATGGTCGGTCATGGCAATCAGAGACTCCAGCGTGCCGGTAAACATTACAGAGTAGGAAATCTTGTTAAATACAACCAACCCAACAACAAAACTCTACTATTAATAGGGATTCTCTGACATTAGTTGCCTCGACATTATGAAAACTACATTCATGCTTTAGCAGTACAATAAGGCCTCCCATTGGCCTACTCCCCTGGTGTTTTTTTGGCAGGCTGACAATACACACTATACCCGCCCCCTGCAGATTTTTTGATAAGCTAGGTTTCTTGGAGGCACACTATGGCATAGTCTTGTAACATGGACATCAGCTCCAAGTTGTTAAACAATTGAGTGTGCCCTCTAGAGTTCAAAGATTCAAGTTTCAGTGAATCGCTTGCTAGAGACAATAGTTCTCCTCCCTAATGTTACCTGCTTTATTGAGCATACCAGCCAACCATGACCAGTCTGTATCTGAGAGATCCTTTACCGCCAATGTATTACCTCTGTGCATTGTGTTGGAATGCTGTGGACCAACTCGTGATATATGTTCTTCCCTCAACATGACTTTTGATTTCGATTGGTCATGCCCGAATCATTACAAAAAGAGTCAAGACCTTCATAAGGTGTTACAGTGAAAGAAGCATGCCCCAGTGTGTCAACCTCCCCCATTACCATTTGATACAATGCCCTAGATTTCAAGGAAATTATCACCCTGTCATTTCTCCCACTTGTTCCTCTTAGTATGGACCTTGTTTTAGCGTGGTCTTCATAATAAGAATGTACCCGTGATTATGTTCCCTTTGGACCGAACCTTTCATACAGATGGTCAAGAGCATTTATGTGTATTGTATATGTGGGCGGGTTCCCAACTGATTCAATACAGCAGTGATTCAGTATCAGCCTCCTTAGGGTTTCCCCCGTACCTCTGGGAAGAGTTCTTGGACCCTCAAGCGATTCACCGAGGCTGCTTGCACAATTGTTTATGTTAGGCAAAGTGTTGGGTCGATGTGTTGATTTTGCTGGTTGTTCTGACCACAAACCAATAGTTTGGTAAACAGTCCTGACCAGGCTCAAGTCACTCGGTCCTGTATTGGTAAAATACCACTAGGTGTTTCACTCGAGGTAGTGGCCAAAATCATTGTGAAGTTGGGATGTTGGAGTAATCTCTACATAACCTCCATCACTGTCATAATTTCCCATGACCAACTGCTGGTCTGGGTAATTTAGGATGAAGCTCATTTTTTTGAGCTCCAATGATACTTTTAACCAGCAACGGTTGCAAGCCTGTATTCATGGACCATTTGCTCCAGTCTTCCATATCTGATTCCCACTGAGTGCACATGGTTTTTAACCTTTTTCCTTTTGAATCTAGACTGGGTATAGTGGCACATGTGACGACCTTCGTTACCTCAATGGTCACTTTGGGCGTTTCATATTGCGCGTGACGTTGTGAGTCTTAGGTTGCAACATACATTCTAATGCCTTTGGTGATTGCACGTTATGCAATATAACCTGTGGTTTCTCCATCTGTTCCCTGATGTGTTCTTCTTCAACGACGTTGTCCTGGAAAGCAGCTTGATAAGCCTCTTCCTCTTTGGAGAAGTTGTCAATAATCAGAGCATGCTTAGGATTTTCACCCCCCCGGGGGTCCCTCTGCTGTCGACAGCTTTTTCCTTGCCAACATTTCTGGTATGGTAAGATTTCTAAAAAGGTTTTGTGAGGACAGTCCAGATGTAGCTTTTTTACATGTTCTTTGATTTTTTGATGTCATTGATTTCACCGTTTTTTGGTTTACAAAGGGCTTTTTCCCCCACTGTTTTGGACTGGATGGGGGCACTAGTTGTTTCAATGTCCCCAATAGAATTAATTATTACCAAATTGGTTCCATACTTGATTCCTGACCTCCCACCTCTACAATAAGATCCACAGGCGTCATTGACTGCGAGTGGTGGGGGACATTTTTGAGAATCAAAATGGCTTGTAATGGTCGGCCCACCAGGGGGCGCACGGATGAGTCGCCTCTCCGTGTGAGCGCTCTACACAGGGTCCGGAAAGTGGCAGTGAGCCCCCACTTCGAGACCCCCCCCAGAGTTGGTTTTTGAGCGAGAGACGTGGGACGGTGTCCCCCCCACATGAGAGAAAACCCGGAGAAAATCCGAGGCGGCATCGTGGTGAAATCAACATCGGCGCTCTGAGGCCTTTCGCCGCGGCGTCCGTTCCGCGGAACTTCCAGTCCAGGCCTGCGTATACGCGGGAAGAGCCGCCTTCTGTGACTGACCCGGCGCACTTCTTGGAGCTCCTTGAGGAAACTACTGTGTACTACCGCTCAGTGCGGCTGGGAGCCCCCTCTGACACCCCCGCCGTGGCACGGTAAGCGGACCATTCGTTCCCCCCTGCATCGCGGGGCAGCTGTCCCCTCCACTGCTGGTCTTTGCTGGCTGTCCTCGGCCTGACGGCACGGTGAGGCCTCATCCTCCTCCCTACCTACCCTCCAGGGGGGCCCTCTCCGGTGTTGCGGGAACGGCACTCGCTGCCTAAGAGGTGATACGCTTTAGCTGCGCAGCCGGTGAGGGGGGTGAAGGAGGACTATACGAGTGCATATTGGAACAAAACTCGAGAGACCCTCAAGAGCTGGTCCTTCGCGCGGGTGCTAACGTTACATCAATAGGAGGCCGCTAGGACGTTTTTCACCCTGCCAAGTGCCCTTCATGGACCCTTAGACCAAGTTGGCGAAATACACGTTTTCACCAATTGCCAGATTCCCAGGGCCCTCCTCGATTTCTACAATGCCGACAGCAGGATCCGAGGCTGCCGCGACCAAGGCGGATGTAGCTGATTTGCTTGCCGAACTGAGGGGCATGCGAGCAGATATTGGTAACAGGATAGATAAGATCACGCAGAGGATGGACAAGATGGACGACAGGCTCGAGCAGGTTGAGCACAACCAAATATCTCTGAACGCACTGGAAGCACAGATGGATCACCGCATTGCAGACATATCGAACAGAGAAGACGAATTGCGCCTTAAGGTCGACAACCTCGAAAATAGGGAGCGTCGTAACAATATTCGAGTCTTTGGTCTTCCTGAGAAAGAGGGTGAAACCGATCTAGACCTGAGGCAATCGTTACACACTATCCTGAAGCTCCTCTACAACGATGACTCAATTGACGCACCTAAAATTGACCGAATCCATAGGGCTGGAGGTAGACCGGGGGCCCCGAGATCGGTCCTGGCTCGATTTCATAACTACGCGGACAGAGCACGAATCTTGGACAAGGCTAGAAACGCCCCACAATTGTCCTTGGAGAACTCCGCTATTTCCCTCTACCAAGACTTGTCATCCCTCACACTAGCAATGAGGAAAAAGTGCTCTCCGATCACGAAAATGTTGAAAGACAAGGGCGTCAGGTACCGATGGGGGTACCCATTCTCCCTCACCTTCAAATGGGAAGGCTCGACATTGAAACTTGTCACGGAGAAAGACATTGTTGACTGTACGTCAGACCTGATAGGTTCGCCGGAAGGTGCCCCCTCTAATGAGGATCAAGGAACATTTGGAGGTGAGTGGAAAATCAAGGCTTCACGGCGGAGGAAGATCCCAGGTTCTAGGAAATTAAGAAAGATGAACACCTCCCAGGACATGGAACACTGACAAGGTGCCTGAAGTGCTTTGGCATACTCTTGGGTAAAAGGTAAACTGGGCAAATTACTCCGCCGAGGGGGTTACGAACTCATGCATAAGAGTCAACCTCCTGCTATGAGACTTCCATAGATGGCCTGCAGGCCAAAATGTGAAAGGTCACTTTCTCCAAGTGTGAGGTATCTTTAGCTCTGTGTGTCTCAGACGCTCGGAATGTGATATGGCGTAATACTCACGTTGCGCTAGCTCCTGGGGGAGGGTTGATGACTCTGTTATTGAACCATTGTTATTGTTAGGTGCATACAAAAGTTGGGGGCTCACTGATATAAGTGACTTTATTATGGTAGGACCGCCTGTTTTGCGGTCTCCACTGGTGGTCCGAGTTCGGCTGGGTGATGTCAACCTGGGCGAATCGGGCGCCGAATGTGTTGGGGATGGGGTGGGGGATGGGGGAGGGGGAGGTTGAGAAACACACACTTTGCATCAATCTTGATCCAACAGACACGCAGACACACCTTGGCCACACTGAAGTCTATGGTATGCATCAGACGATTTGGTCGTCGGCCTCCGTGGGATTTTCTGGGATCCACTCATATAATGACGACCCATGCATAACGATGGCCGACAGGATATGTGCCGTGGCACAGATGGAATGGCCGCCCACGATCACTAACTACACCTATGATGGCACTCGCACCCCGTAGGGACACATTACGCATTTGCACACTCAACGTCAAAGGCTTGAACTCTCCCACAAAACGATCAATGGTGGCCAGGGAATTCAGAAGATCGAATGTAGACATCTTGTTCCTTCAAGAAACGAGATACCGGAGGGGTGAGGAGAGAGCCATCCCGTCACGGGAGATTGGGCTCGCCTACTGGAGCTCGGGTATATTGAAAAAGGCAGGGGTGGGAATTCTGGTTCGCAAATCCCTCCGAATGACAATTCTTGACATATGGACGGACACTGAGGGTAGGGCGATCACGGTTGTAGGTAATATAGGGGGCATAATAATCACTCTGGCCACGCTCTACGCACCCAATCAAGGGCAGAATCGTTTTCTTCACAAAATCTCCGAAAAGGTCTTTAACATGGCTAATGGGGAACACGGTCCTGGGCGGGGACTTTAACACATGGATGGACAGCTCTATTGACAGGCAGACCAGGGCCGACGCAATAGACCCGCCCAACACTCGAACTGAGGCCGAAATTAAGTCTACCCTTGATCTTTATGGCCTTGTAGATAGCTGGCGACATCTACACCCGTTGGACAGAGGTTTTACCTTTCACTCCCTCCCCCACGACACACTCACACGCATCGACTATATCTTTCTCTCCAATGATCTTTTACCTGTGCTGCAAGCTGCTACTATATATCCCTCCGCATGGTCAGACCATGACATGGTTGCAATTGATATATCCTGGGATGAGCTGTCACCCCGCAATACCAAATGGAGGTGTAACGAATCCCTTTGGGCTGACCCGGTCTTTAAGGAGACCTTTGAAAAAGAGATCGAGCAATTCTTTCCCACTAATGATACAGGGGAAGTAGGGAAGGTGACTGTGTGGGAAGCTGCCAAGGCTACTTGGAGGGGAACCCTTATAAGGGAAGGGGCCCGAAGGAAAAGGGAACGTGCCCTGATAGAAAGGGGCATTAGGGAGAAGCTTGCCGTGGCTCAGAACTTAGCGCAGACCACCCCGTCTGACAGACCTAGGTACTTAACTGAAGCTAAACAACTCAGAGAAGAATTGAGGATTCTTATTGCTGGCAAAACAGCACAGACCTTACAGTGCCTTAAGCAAAAATATTATGAGAAGGGGGACAAAGCAGATGCTCTGTTAGCAGCTCGCCTTCGTGCGCAGAGAGCGGAGAGATGGGTTGATCGAATTGAGAGGACTGATGGCACTCTGATAGATACAACGGTCACGTCCCCGAAGGACATACAGGAGGCATTTGCCTACTTCTATGAAGATCTATATATGTGTGACCCTCCTCCCCCTATAGGAAGCGTAGACGCATATCTTGAGGGAGCGCGTCTTCCCACCCTCACAGGTGCGGAGGCCGAATCCCTAGATACTCCGGTCACTGAGGAAGAAGTGGAGAGTGCCATCAAGAGGCTGAAAATAGGGAGAGCCCCAGGGGATGATGGATTTACACCGGGTTTCTATAAAGCATTTTCCACCCTCCTTGCCCCCTTCCTAGCATCCTTGTTTAACCATATTTTCAATACAGGTCAGGCCCCCCCGTCCTTCTCTCAGGCCCTCCTGGCTGTAATTCCTAAGGAAGGTCGAGATCCCAAATACTGTAGTTCCTATCGACCCATCTCGCTTCTTAACATAGACGCTAAGGTGTATGCTAGAGTCATTGCGGCTCGACTCGAGACATATCTTCCTAGATTGGTACACTCTGACCAAGTTGGCTTTGTTCTTGGCAGGCAGGGCGCAGATACCATGCAGAAAACACTCCACTTACTACACGAGGCACAGGGAATGAAGGGGGACCCATCTCTTTTGTCGTTGGATGCTGAGAAGGCTTTTGATAGAGTGTCCTGGGACTTTCTAGAAAGAGTGTTGGTGTCATATGGGTTGGGACCGAAACTCTGCCGCACCATTAAAGCATTGTACACCTCCCCCACGACATCGGTGGCGGTGAATGGAGGATATTCACGCTGGTTTCCCCTTGAAAGAGGTACGAGACAGGGTTGCCCATTGTCAGCAATATTGTTTGTGATGTCCCTTGAACCATTGGCGCAGAAACTAAGAAGTGACGGTAGAGTTAAGGGCATCACGGTGGGAGACAGGGGGTACAAACTGGGGCTATACGCGGATGACATATTGCTTCACTTGACCGACCCCTTAGATTCGATCCCAGCTGCGCTTGATATAATTGAGGAATACGGTACATTGGCCGGACTAAAAATCAACACAGGGAAGTCAGTCCTCCTCCCGATTGATAAGAGTAGGGATTCCGAAATCGTACGCTTTGCCCCGCTAGGAGTCCAAGTCAGCCTCACTACACTCCGTTACTTGGGCATTAATGTCACCCGCGACCTTGACTCCTTATATGGAGCTAACTTCCCACCACTGTCACACGCCCTACAGAAAGATAGCCAACGGTGGTCCAAGCTCACAATCTCCTGGATGGGCCGTTTAAATGCCATAAAGATGGTCTTTCTCCCTAAAATATTATATTTGTTCCAGATGCTCCCCGTTAGGATGCCCCCGGAATACTTCATGGATGTGCGGAAAATGTTTTTGTCCTTCCTGTGGCAGGGCCAGAGACCTAGAATTCCAAGACCCTTACTCCAGCTCCGCAAAGACAACGCGGGAGTAGGCCTCCCGGACATGGAAACATATTACAGGACGGCGCAACTTAGAGTTCTTGTCCCACACTTTAGGCAACGTTCGGAACCCCAGTGGATAGTGCTGGATAATTATCACCTTCGTCCCTTTATTGTACCCGAATGGTTATGGGTCCCCAGATCCCAGTTGTGTGAAAGAATCAGATCCCACCCTATCTTAGGTACGCTATGGGCAATTTGGAAACCAGGCAGGAAAATGATGGGAGTCACGACGTGGCCATCTCCCTTGGGTCACCTTTGGTCACCAGGGATCCGAGACGCAATCCCAGAACCTATGAAACGTGGTACCAAGCGGGGCTGGAAAGAGCGGGCCAATTATGGTGCGACGGAACCTTTATAACCATACAAGACCTCCAGGAGGCGCTCGGCATAGGCACGCTCTCAGTTTTCCTGTACTTGAGACTCAAGGGGGTTATGACAAGGTCAATGTGGAAGGACCAGCTGCAGAGGGATCTTACCCCATTTGAAACAATCCTTGATCGATGTACGGGCTCCAGAGGTCTGATAAGCGCTATGTATTCGGCCCTTATCGAGATTGATATCTCCCCCTCATTGGTGCTTAAGGGCAGATGGGAAGCAGATATGGGCAGACAAATCTCCGAAAAGCTGTGGCTAAACATCTGCAGACGCACTGCGAAATCCTCAATATCCTGCCAGTACAAACTCCATGCCATAAAACTTTTGTATAGATGGCAGTACGACCCAACCAGGCTTGCCAAAATGTACCAGGGGGTTAGCCCATATTGTTGGAGGGGTTGTGGGAAACGGGCTGGTTACTGGCATATGTGGTGGGGGTGTGCCATGGTCCAGACCTACTGGTCAGAGGTTCTTAGCTGGATCAGGGATCTGGACGATGAAGAAAGGGTGAAGCAGCCAATGTTCATCTTGTTTGGTCTGATCGAAACAGGGGACGAAGTTGTAAAAGCACCTAGGATGGTACAAGGTTTACTGATGGCTGCACAAGCCTGCCTCACTATGGTGTGGAAGAGGCCCAAGCTCCCTAGTAAAACTGAATGGCTTGGGGTTGCCCAGACTCTCTATAGAATGGACTACCTGACTGCCGCTTTACGCGGAGATCTTACTGATGTCGAAAGTGCCTGGTCTAAGTTCAGAGCCAAGCATGCCTTGTAAAGACAATGTGTGCAGTATATTGTTGCGATTTGTGCCAATAATGATAACAAACGAAGATTTTTGTTGTGGCGGCTCCTTGGGTCGTGTTATGTGTCCTGGTCGGATATCATATTTATACTCGAAGCTTTCTGGTGTTGTCTCATTGTTTAATGGTGTTTCTCAATCACGTATTTGGAGATATTAGAGAGGGGGGGGAGGGGGGCGGGGGGCGAGACTGGGTTTTGTTAATCTTATTCATTATACTGTTTAATTGTCAGGAACTACTGCATATGATATATGAAGATGGTATTTGTCTTACATGCTCCCTCTAATTATTTACTGAAACATTTCGGATGTAAGTGACTGTTGAGCTTGTACAAAATCAATAAATTTTGAATTTAAAAAAAAAAATGGCTTGTAATGAGTCAGAATTTCCCCCTTGTGAACTGTTGTGTGTGAAATCATTTCGATCCAATTTTTTGATCAGAGAATCCAATTTTTTTTTAAAGAAAGAAGGTTTAGGGGCATAGGGTGAGGTGACAATGCAAGTGAAAGATGGAAGTTTGAGTTGAGAGGGGTTGGAGAACAGGGTAGAGGAGAAGAGGGAAAAGTGGATGGGGTGGGGATGGGAGCAGAAGGAGTATGTGGAATGGGGGGCTAATGGGAAGAGGGGGAGATTCTGGATAGCAGACCAGATGGGAGAGTTGTGAATGATTGAGTTGGTAAGGGTAAAGAAGGATTGGGAAGAGGGAAGGGCAGGGGGGAGTTGGGAGAGGGGAGAGAACAGTCTTTAGGTAGAGGGGGAGAGATTAGAGGGTGATGAGGGAGCTGTCAATGTGAGAGGGAGGAGTGGAAATGGGTGTTGGGGTAATGAGGAGTGAAGAAGGAGAGAGGTGGATGGAAGAATAGAGAATAGGGAGGCTAGGGCAGAGGGAAGAGGTAGAAGGTGAAAGGGACATGAGGAGCTGTGGGGAGGGCAATGTGAGGGGAGAATAGTGCTGTGAATGGAGAGAGGGAAAGGGGTGGGAGAAAGTGGGAATGGGGAGGGAAAGGCGGTCAGGGGAAGAGAAGGAGTCAGAGGGTATGAAGGAGAGATAAGGTGAGGTGGACAGGGTTAACAGGAAAAGGGGAAAAGTGAAATGGGAGAGATGCTGCGGAAATGGGAGTGAGGGTAACAGTAATGGTGTTTGTGAGGGGATGGTGGAGATGAGAGGAAGACAGGGATGAGGGGAAGGGACCAAGTGGACATAGGGATGGGCAAGAGGAAATTTGTGGGGGAAGAGGTGAAATAGAGAGAGGGGTGTGTGTAAGGGAATGTGGAGGAGTGACAGGCAAGTCAGAGGGACAAGTGAGTGGAATGGTGACAGGGAACAGGATTAAGGGGAGAGGGGAAGTCAGTATGAGGGTGATAGGGGTAAGAGTGTGAGAGGGGTTAGCAAGGAGGAAGGGACATTGGGTTGAGGGGAAGGTGGCTGAGAGGGATGAGCATAGAGAGTGATGGGTTAGCTGTAATCGGAAGACAAGGGAGAGGGGAAGGCTGAAGAGGAGCGTGAAGAGAGAGGCTAGAGGGGCGATTGGAATGAGGTGAGGTTGTGGAGTATAAAGTGAATGAAGGAAGGAGTGGGGACACATGCCACCACTTTATTGCAGCCTTTGTATAGAAACAGGGAGCTTAAGGGTGCTTGTGGGGGCAGAAGAAGGGGCATATTGAGGGCTTGTCCCCAAAATAAATGCTGCAAAAATGGGGTGAAATGTTTCAGGCGGGAAAATGCCACAGATCCGTCAGAGAAAAGAGAATTAAAAGTAGTGTGTGAGAGGTGAAAAATCAGAAGGGCAGAGGTGAGATGGGTAAGAGGGAGGAGTGAGGAAGGAGCTGTCCTGTTTCAGCATGAACTATACGCCCGTTGGTGCCACGAAATCTGGCCTCTGTCTGCTGACCTCTCCAACGTGGTGACTCTTCATCAGGGGCAAAAATTAATTTCAATCAATTTCTACAAAGAAGAAAACATTTATAAGAGAAATTTTAGTTTGTGTCTCTTAATTTCTGATACATATAATCTGACTGTGCTCAATATACAAGTTAATGTGTTGAAAAAGAACATGTGTTGAAAAAGAACACATTTAGGTACATAATACCCTTGTGAATTCATGTATTGTGGACAATAACCTACACAGCAACACAGAGCTATAATATAATATGCAATATATGCCATTCATTTATCATGGAATATCATTTTTAAACATACAACCTCATATTAGATAGATCTAACGGCTAGCCTGCTAATTAGATTCAATTGGTCAAAGTGTGTTTGTTAAGAGTTCAGTACATAGATGGAAATATTTTGTAGCTCTACTAAAAAACATGTCTGCTAGATCTGTTCAGAAGAAATTCCGGTCTCAAATAGCCTAACTGTGCAAACCTAAAGAACATAAAGGCTCTAAAAGAGCATAGTCTCAATAAATAGAATGACTGTCTTACCCAACACTCTGTGGGAGATATGACTCAGCATTAATATTCTCTTGGGTTGAGGAAATGGGAAATGGGGGTTGGGAGGGAGGGTAGAGGAAGAAGAACGAGAAAGGGGAGGCAATAGTGAAGCTGGGGAGAAAGTACGAGAGATGGGTGCAGGAAAGGGGAAAGGTGAGGAGGTAGCAAGGGGAGACAGGGAAAGATGAAGACAAGAACGGAAGGGGAAAATGGCACGGGTGATGTTGGGGGAGAGGTGGCATCAGCCCACCCCCCTTTAGCATTCCCACAGCAAGTAGACCACGTGTAAGCAAAGGGGAGAGACACCGCCACCCCTACAGTACATATTTGTATAATATAACATTGATCAGTATGCCAATAACCTAATGTTTGCATGTGTTTAGAAACTCCATTTTGTGTCCTGTCATCTGCCATCTTTTACTAAGCCCAAATTCACTCCACTGAGATGTCAGCTCTCCCTTCCCGTGCACGACGTACAGACAGCCCACTACGCCTATACCCCCTGTCAGCTCCACGCAAGCCTTGATCTCACGGAAGTCCAGCCATTTATTGTTGCAATTAGCTAGCATCGAATGTTGACAGAATGTGCTTGTTGCAGAGTCTGAGACCGGGGCAAGTTACAAACCCTGTGCCCATCCATCTCTGCTGACTTACTTGTGCCCTCTCTACCCCCTCCCTGCCATGCCATGATCCACTGGCCCCCTGCCCTCCACTCTCTTTGAAGGTAACTGCCTGCAGGACCCTTCCCAAAAACCACACCAGAGTACCCATCATATACTTAATCCCGTGCAGCAATGGGTGTAGGAACCAGGGGGGACGAGGGGGAAATACCCCTCCACATTTCTGAGTAGGGGGGATACATTAGGATGTGTCCCCTCCACATATCAGAGCTGTACCTTGCAGGTAGAGTGCCAGCATGGGTAAATAACTGATGGCAGTTTTCATTTTTAAATGCATCATAGAGCTACAGGTTAAGTTGCCATGTCGTTCCCAGCCTTTAAAAAACAGACTATCCATCTGCTGCCCTGGCAGTTGCACCCTACTATCTGCGTGAAGGGTAAAGGAGGGAGTGTTATTGATATTTTATTTCTATTGCGTTCGTACACAAGTGTTTCAGAGCGCGACAAGGCAAGGGAGGGAACAGGGGAGAACAAAACAGCGATCTTACTAGGCCCTGTGACATTGAGAACACGCAAGTGCATGGGAGAGGAGGAGGGGAAAAGTGCATGGAAGGGGGGAGAAGTGGAAAGTGCGAAGCATAGGAGAAACAGATAAATAACAATACATAAATAAATAATAAAGACAACAAACAGTGATAGTGCATACAGCAATTTGTAAGTGCTAGGTTTAAGGCAGCAGACAGGGTAGGTCTGATAAGTGCAGGAAGAAAAAGGGGGGGCTGTATGGGTACTAATGGGAACTAATGGGTGTTAGACAAGGGGCTTCTTTGCAGTGACTGAAAGAGTGCAGGTTGGCTGAAAACCATATAGTTTACACTTTGGTGTCCACATAAGATGGCTCAGCTGGTTGAGCGTTTGCTGCTTCAATTGGAGTGTGATTTGCAGGTTTGAATCCTGGCAAGGGCAACTCAGCCTTTAATTCTTCCGAGGTTGAAAATAAATGAGCACCATCTATGGTTGGGTGATAATTGTATGTAAACACGTTCTCTGTACAGCGCTTCAGCAAAAGTGCTAAATAAATAAATCATATAACTATATACGTTGTTCTCTCACAATTTAAATTGCTTTTCTGGATGTCTAAAAAACGTTTATGGATTTTTTTAACTTAGCCCAAACAGAAAACAGTACCTTGTGTAACTGTACATTTTTCTGTTAGCATGAAATATTTCATTTATGCACTTTGTCTATTAATGGGATTAGCCTTGGCATGTTTCTTTCAATAGAAACCACACTTTGCAATATTGTATGTTCACTGAATAAACTTGTATATTTTTTCCATACAGTTCTGTATGCAGACTGAATATTAATGTATTATCTGATGAAGAAATTATACTTCTCAGCTTTATTCTGTGTCTTTTTAAGTAAAAATAAGTGTTCAAATCTCTGACTTTTAAAGACTTTCGGACAGATTTTCATAAAGTGGCTCAAGTAAAAAGTGCAGAGGAAGCGCCTTTTTCTTTGCGCCACTTTAATAAACTAAGATGGCCTGCATATTTCTTGAGGACTATGCAGCGGCTCAAAATGCTTTGGACAGCCCGCTTACATACATAAGTCAAGAGTGCATTCCTGACTCTGATGTATACATCGGTCCTTTAGCAGCCAGGTAGAGGAGTGTATTTCACAGTCCTCGGTGCATTCATTTATAATGTTTTCCTTATTTTTGTTGTTAAAGTGCAGACCTAGCTTGAGAGCAGAGGAGAGCTCTACAGTGTGTTAACAGTAGCGCGTTTTTGTGCATCTGTATGTGCGTCCATTGGGATTTGTCCTTCGCCAGGTGTTGTTGAAAAAGCCACATTTTTTGAGATTTCCACAAATTTGACAATTATACAGGCATTCAGAGTCACTACTGGGATTGAGTTCCACAGGCTGAGTGTGTGACAAGAGACAAATGGTTTGTGGGTCCACTCTTTGAGTTATGATTCAAGCCGGTTGGTCGATTTGCTTCACGAGAAGCGCGTGTCACCAGATAGGTGGTGCTAAGAAGCTAGGTACGCTAGTGTGCTACCCATGACTGCTTTGTAGATGATACATGCAGTCTTTAACAGTATCCTGGCCTGGAGGGAAAGCCAATTTAGTTTGTGTAGGATTTATTCAAATGTCCATGCACCCGTAATAAAATGTGTTGCAGCGTGGCACACTGCTTTTAGGGGAGCCAAGTGAGCAGCTGGGATCCCTGTCAGAAGGTAATTTCCCCCATTGATGTGCAAGATCACATGGTTGCCTGCACTACGCTCCAGATGTCCTGAAGTGGGATGAAGAGTTGGATTTCGCAAATGGTGGACATTTGGAGGCAGGCCGTTTGGGCCTTATTGTCTCTGTATTTTATTATATCACACTTGTCATTTGTATAGCACCAAATTTACCATTATTACAGTTTAAATGCGCTGTTAGTGGGAACGCCCTTGGAGGACCAAAGTACAGAGCGCTGGTGGTCTTGGTGGATAATTATGCTGCATGTGTGCATTTGGCCGAAAAGACTTAGCAGGGCTGACCAGGCTCTGATAGAAAAACAACCCATGCCGTCAGGCATGTGGATGGGTGCTGGGAAGAATAGGGGTAGCGTCAGTGTTAGTGACTCGCTATGTTTTCAGCGTGCCTGAATTTATCATAGGACTGCACCGCATTCTGCTTTCAAGTGGTGTTGAGGTGTAGTCGTGTGTAGGTAGGTGGAAAATATATGTGAACAGCACAACCAGATTGTTGTTGTAGTCCTTGCTCTATACTGATGTGTGTGGTTAGATGTGCCTATGGACATTGGAGTGGTATATTATACATACCATTGCTACCAATTGGAGGCACTTTGATGTTAGACTGCCCGCTCTGGATTTGGCTTATTCTGTTGGTTCTTGCGGCTGCGACAGCAGAAACGGTTAGCGGTAACAACAGTCTATGTTCCAACTAATGGCCACATTCTTCTATTTGGTTTAGTGGTCCAGGGGCACCATCCGGCCCAATATCCCCCCTGTATAACAGTCCAGCTTTCAGGAAGAAAAATGGTCCCCCCTTTTTCCTACCCTCTTTTACGGGTAAGGCCTGAAGGAAAGGTTCAGCCGTTTGCTGTCAATTGGGGAGCCTAAGAATTTTGCTGAATCTGAGAGTTGCGGATCAATTCCTTTTAGGTGCATATCATTGAGGCATTGTTGGAAAACCTGTTGTTTAGAGGTGGGACCACAAGGGATGAATTGAGTCTTGGATGGGTTAAGATTAAAGTAGGTGGTCAACATCCAGGACTGGATGATGGATTGGTAATTGCTGAGACAATTGATGCCCTGTGGGCTTTTTATTATCATGTACAACTGAGTATCAAACACATATTGGTGGATGGCTATATTGGGATGTTGGAGGAGTGTGCCCCAAGGATCCATGTAAAGGTTAAAAAGGATCAGTGGGAGGATGGAGCCTTGGTGGACTACGCAGGACGCTAGGTATAGGTTAGAACACAATATGTTCATGTGGATGGCTGAGTGTCTGCTCAAGACGTTGGAGGTAAAACAATTCAGGGATGTGCCAGAGAATCTCAACCTGTTGACAAGAAGGGAGAGGAGGCATAGGACACCCTTATCCATGATTTGGAGGGCATCATCTTACAACTGGATGGTGGCTGTCTCGATGCTGCCCTTGTGGAGTGGGGGAGGCCCTGATTGATAGTCATTTAGATGTGTCATTTTTTGATTCTGGCAGGTAGTTGTGTAGCAACTACTTTTTCAAACATTTTGCCAGTAAATGGGAGGCTTGTAATGGGCCACTAGTTGGCCAGGTCGTCTGGATCTAGGGTATTTTATTTCAAAAGAGATTGTATGAAACCAGTCTGCAGGGTGTCCGGGAGGCATTAATGATGCAGAGGAGTGTCTTGAGCCCATCAATTGTTTAATGATGGAGGCAGGGATGATATAATCAAATAGATTTGAGGGTCGCAATTATTCTTCGGATGTCTGGGTGAGAGAGAGCAGACAATTTGTTCCAAAGGGGCAGTGCATGTGCTTGGATGTGGGGGCTAATACTGCGTGAGGTTGAGCCATTGATCTGTCAGATTATGTCTATTTATTTTAAAACAATAATTGATTCTGTCCCATTATTCATGAGTTGGAGATCAAAGTTTGGTGAGCACTCCAGGGTTAAGATTTTTGTGCAACCATTTCTCTAAGGCTCTGATTGAGCATTTGCAGGAGGTGATCACTGGGGTGTACCAAAGGGCAGACAGTTCAGTCTTAGCACAGCTGGTTTTTAGGGGGGCATGAGTGTCCAGCAGTTTCATACAAAGTTTTTGATTATTTCTAGGAGAACCAATGTATTCCCTGTGGTGGGGAAGTCTGCAAAGTGTTCTTCTAGCTCATTGACCAGTAAGGTTTTGAATGAGAGTGAGTGGGTGTTTAGTTAGATCTTTGTGGGCTCTAGTCCAGCAGGCTTTCGATACAGGGATGGTGCTGTGGTCAGTGCAGTCGAGTGGGATAGGGTCTGCGTAGGTGACAAAGGTATATGATGTAAAGACTAAGTCCTGGGTGTTGCCTTTGTTGTGTATGGGGAAGAGGCCAATTTACTGAAGACCTGGACTGGAGGAGAGACAGCAGTGAGCTGCCTGCAAAGCGAACCAGCAGAACAAACAAGCAATGGCAAACAGCACAGAACAAGGGACAGTAGACCAGCCTTCCTGACAATGCAAAGCAGGCCCCTCAGTAGTTCAGTGACTTCCGGGCCCCATTCAAAATGGACATAGAGAGTGCCGTTACTTGCCAGCAGGCTATGGATCAGCCCCTCCCTTGCAAACCGGCATGAGCAAAGTCCATAAAGTCACTGATAATAACTGGGTCATTAACTTTCTTTTCAAGGAACTAGAATTTCCTATGCACGCAGGCATATATACAAAAAAGGGGTGGTGTGTAAAAACTCTTTTATGTGGTTGTCCATCTGTAGAAACTTCCTTGGGACAGGGAAAGCCAGCGGTTGGCTGGGGAACTAGGTGAGGAAGAGCCAAATGAAAGGGAAGGTGGTCAGTAAAAGGGGGCACAAGAAACAGAGTATGTGATTTGGGTGGAGAAGGAGGACCAAGTGACCAATTGGAGGAAGGACAGTCTAGAAGAATGGAAGATAATTACTGATGGACTGGACATGGTGAGGTATTGGTTGGTGAGAGAAGGTGATGCGGTTTGATTATGCATTCAAGATGTATGAGTGATGGGGAGAGTGGAGGTGATTGGTATGAAAGGAGAGTGTATGAAATAAAAGGTGTTGGTGGGAAGTAGTAGTATGAAAAGGGTGTATTAGTAGTAGTGTATAGGAGCAGTTGGATGCATTTTCCCTAACTCCCATTCCCTCACCAGCAGAAAGGCAGAAGAAGGTCCCTGTGTGAGATTCCATGTGTTATGCCTACACCTCATCGAGTGTATTAGAGATGATATGCACTCAGACAGCCATGCCGAATATACCCTTGTATTTGTATTTGTATCTATTTGTTTATATAGCGCTATGCACCAAAGCGCTGCACAATTGAACAACTTAATGCGTGAAACATAAACAATATAATGGTAGAAGCAAATTACAATATGAATCAGTCAACAAAACAGTAGGAAGAGCAATTAACTGAAGGGAATAGGGAGAGTAGTGGAGTACGACTGTGTGGGAGGAGGAGGGGTGAGGAGGAGAAGGAGGAGGAAAGGGGAAAAGGTGAGAGTGGGGAGTCAGGGGAGGCGTGGAGATATTCAAGGGGAAAGATAAAGGAGGGAGGGGAAGCAGGAAGAGGCTTCAAGGAGGAGAATGGAGAAGGAGAGATTTAAGGGAGGTGTGGAATGAGGAGAAGGTAGGGGTAGAGCGGATTGCGAGAGGTAGGGAGTTCCAGTGCAGGGGGGCTAGGAGTTGGAAGGAGCGGAAACGGGAGGGGGCACAAGGGGACGGAGGTACAGTGAGAAGGAAATGGTCAGCTGAACGAAGGGAACGGGAGGGAGAGTAGAAAGAGAGAAGGGAGGAGAGATGAGGGGGAGCAAGACCATGGAGAGACTTGAAGACAAGGCAGAGAAAGTAAAATTTAAGTTGGGGGTGAAATGGAAGCCAGCCAAGGGAAGAGAGGGAAACAGAGATGGAGTCACGGGAGGTAAGGAGACAGAGGGTACAGACAGCAGAATGGTAGATAGATTTGAGGGGGGCGAGATGAGAAGTAGGTAGTCCAAAGAATAAGGAGGCGCAGTAGAAGAGGCAGGAGAAGATCAGGGAGGAGATTAAAAGTTTGAGAAGATCAGGGAGGAGATTAAAAGTTTGGTAGCATGGAAGGTGAGAGAGGGGCGGACTTTGCGAATATTAAAGAGGTTGTAGCGACAGGCACGAGAAGCGAGAGAGATATGGTGGGAGAGAGAGGAGACAAAGTGAATTCCTAAGTTGCGAGCATGGACAGAGATAGGGAGATTAGTGGGGGGAAAGTAAATGAAAGGTGGAGGAGAGGGAGGGGGAAGAGAGTTGGAGGGAAATAATATGACTTCACTCTAGTCAGTGTTAAGGGAGAGAAAGCCGGAAGACATCCAGTTCTTTATGGCAGTAAGGTAGGAAGAAAGTTTTAGGTGGAGGTCAGTTGAGAAGGAAGAGAAAGAAAGGAGTTGAGTGTCATCAGCATAGAAATGGTGGGAGATGCCAAACGAGGAGATAACAGGGGCAAGGAGGGAGGTGCATAGAGAGAAGAGGAAAGGTCCAAGCACCGAACCTTGAGGTCTGCCATATTCTAGAGGTTGGGTTGGAGAGGACCGGCCACCCCAGGAAACCGTAAAATAGCAGGAAGAGAGGTAAGAGGATAGCCGGTTAAGAACAGAGCTTTTGAATCCAAAGGAAGAAAGAGTGTGGAGAAGAAGGGGATGATCGACAGTGTCAAAGGCAGCAGAGAGGTCAAGGAGAATATGGACAGAGGATTGCTTAGAGTGTCGAGCAGAGAGGAGGGAGTTAAGGATGTAGGTGAGAGCAGTTTCAGGAGAGTGTTTAGGACCGAAGCCAGATTGGGAGGGGGGTAGGAGAGAGAGATTGGTGACAAAGGATGAGAGCTGAGAGTAGGCGAGGCGCTCGAGAAGCTTAGAGAGGAATGGAAGATGAGAGATAGGGCGGAGGTTAGAGGTGAGAAGGGGATCAGCAGAAGGTTTCCTCAAAATAGGGATGATCGTGGCGTGATTGAAAGGTGGCTGAGGAAAGCCTCGCACTGAAAGTATGGGAGGAAGCCGTATGGAGGGATGTCAACATGCACCATTGGATATCATGGAGCACTGAGTGAAATCTGACGTGGGCATAGTGATGTCAGAAATATTATATATGAAGTCATGCTGAAACAATATGAAAATACAGAAGAGTGATGGTGTAACTGTGATAATATAACTGAAGTGACAAGAGAAAAATATATGAACAGATAAAGTAATCATGAATGCAAAAGAAGATAAAGTAACTAGTTGACCAATAAGTGTAAATACGCAGTAATGTAAGGTAGAAAAGATACATAGGCGCTTGCTATAGAGGAATAGATAACGATGCAAGGACTGCCATTATTGGAAAATGGACGCCAGCTCAGGCAAAGATTAATCTCAACTACCTCAGAAACAGACCAGGGTTGTAGAGTCAGGAGATGCTGGAAGAACAGCTTTATGTGCAAAACAAAGAGGAGCCACTTTTGGCTTGGAATCAAGGTGGCTATTTTTAAGGAATAGCAAAGCACACATGGAGGCAGACGGATGAGTCATGGACATGAGACATATGTCTCTAAGATTAAAGAAGAAAACATTTGCAAGAGCCAAGTTTTGGACAATTAAAAGTGTATGAAGTCTATGGAAGGTTGTGTGAGCAAGTATCTAGAGGCCAAGAGGAGCAATGACAAACAGGATAATTAAATTAAATAGCAGTAAATAAGAGGCTGAAATGGACAGATACGTGTTCTCTTCACATGTGACACAGAAGTCAAAAACAAGGGTTATTCATTAAGCCTTAGAAGATAGCAAGGTGCTTTCATTCCTTTGAATGTCCTAGAATTAGAGAACAGGCTAGAAGGTCAACTAAAGATGGGAAACTTTGGCTCATGCCAGGACTGATGAGAGATTGGAAAGTAGGGAGTAATCTGACGTGATTCAAGCACCTGGGTTTTGGTTTCCTTACGTGCTGATAGCTGAGTCAAGGTCCATGGTTGGATGGGAATGCCAACCAATAAGTGGGTCTATGGGGCAGCCTGCTATACAATGTTTTATAGACCAATCCGCTGCCATTTTGTTTGCTATATTCAGTATTATAGGTATGTAGAGGTAGTTCAAGAGTTGTCTTACAGATAAGAGATAGCCAATGAAGTACTAACTCATATAATTTCTATAAGTAGATATGTTCCCCTAATCCAGTCCCTCCCACTAGTAGGTTTTATGGTTTGCCATGTAGGATGATATCATAGATGACACATATTGGGGTATAAGACTCCTGTGTAATCAAATCTGTGTGTGAGTTTGCAAGCATCATTCCGTTGTGTGCCAGATGACCCTGGTTTATTAAATTGAGAATAAAGTAGTACTTTGTGTTGTACATGAATAAAGGGACACTACCCCTTTAAGAGCGGCAACAGAGAAGGAGCGGGAGGAAAAGGGAAAAGGAGGGGGCCGGGGAAGGAAACGGCAGTTGGTGTCAGGGAGTGAATAAAGATGGTTCACTGCAGCATTGGCTCCGTGTCATTCTTGAGGCTTGGGTATGCATGAATGAACGGAGCACAACACTGGCGACGAAGCCGATGCGAACCCGTGGGTGCCGGCAGCAGTGAGTGGAGGGCCCGCGTGCCCAGCAGCTTGAAGGGCCCGTGAGCCCAGCAGTGATTGGAGGGCCCGTGTGCCCAGCAGCTTGAAGGGCCCGTGAGCCCAGCAGTGTGAGGAGGGCCTGTGAGCCCAGCAGTGAGTGGAGGGCCTGTGAGCCCAGCAGTGAGTGGAGGGCCCGTGTGCCCAGCAGCTTGAAGGGCCCGTGAGCCCAGCAGTGATTGGAGGGCCCGTGTGCCCAGCAGCGTCCAGGGAGGGCCCGTGTGCCCAGCAGCTTGAAGGGCCCGTGAGCCCAGCAGTGTGAGGAGGGCCTGCGAGCCCAGCAGCGTTCAGGGAGGGCCCGTGTGCCCAGCAGTTAAGGAGGGCTCGTGAGCCCAGCAGACCAGGTAGGCCCGTGTGCCCTGCAGCGTATCAGGACCGGAGAGCCCAGCAGTGTGGAGCCCAGCAGCGGTGGCCTGCCAGCAGCAGACCAGCCGACCAGAAGATCGGGGAGGACCCTGCGCCCAAGACTGGAGAGCCCGGTGGCGAGGAACCCGACAGCGGAGGACTGCCAGCTAACCAGCCGACCGGAAGATCGAGATAGGTCTGAGATCTTTATTGGTAATTCCATCTAGCACAACAGACACTTCAAGGTGCTAGCACACAGTAGCAATGTGAATAGGAGTGTAGTACTTTGGCGAGGGGTTTAGTATTTTGAAGAGGGGAGTAGTATTGTGGAGAGGGGTTCAGTGGTGGTGTGGAGAGTGGATCAGTAGTGATGTGGAGAGGGGTGCAGCAGTGGTGCAGAGTGGGGCACAGCAATAGTGAGGATATAGGGTAGTGGAGAGCAAGATTGGAGGGTGGAGGCATCTAGAGATGAGAGGGATATTGAAGGAATACAGTGTAAGGGAGAGATGGTGGGTGGAATAGTGGGGAGGAGAGTAGGAGGAAGAAAGAGAGAGTGACAGAGAGATAGGGACAGAAACACCAGTGCATGGAAAGGACCAAGTAGCACCTGAGTGTCGGAAGGCACCAATCCGGACATTATACCACTTTGGCGAACTTGGATTAGGGACCATCTAAATTGTTCTCAAAGGGAGTTAGAAAGCAAAGGCATTTGCCCTTATGCCGTCTCTGTCAAATTATCAGCATTAGATAGCAGGGATACCAATTTCTAGTGACAGACATGGATTTGAGGGATGCCTCGGTTAGGGAGGGAATGGCACGCGCTAGTTGTGAAAGAGAGACAGCCTTTAGTGAGGCCCTTTACTAATCTACTAATAAAAACCCTTGAATGGTCTCTTCAAGAGTTGGTGTGTTCTTGAGGCATTCTGTAACAGTTATCATATGAACAGTACCCACCCATAATTGCCTTTGGCAGAAATCCTGGAGCATGGTATTTGGCCATGCCTCTGGCCACCCAAGCCACTGAGAGTGACCATTGGACATGGCATACAGCACAATCCTCTTGGCCCATCTCTCCTCCTGGCACTTGCCATGGCCATATATCATCTAAAGCCACCTGGAGTAGCCATTGGACATGGCGAGTGGCAGTGGCCATTGCCCAGTTCATCTTCCCTGCCTCAAACATTTCTATATTGGCCACTGGGACACTGAGAGTGACCATTGGACATGGCATACAGCACAATCCTCTTGGCCCATCTCTCCTCCTGGCACTTGCCATGGCCATATATCATCTAAAGCCACCTGGAGTAGCCATTGGACATGGCGAGTGGCATTGGCCATTGCCCAGTTCATCTTCCCTGCCTCAAACATTTCTATATTGGCCACTGGGATGGCTTTATGTTATGCCCCTGCCACCACCAAGTCATAGCCAGTGGGCACTTAACTCCCCACCCAACCCCCACGGAAGCTACCTGAAGTGTCCATGACATGTAGTCATGTGCCTCATTACAAGTTTGCTGGTCCGGAAACAACAGTGCCGGTAAGCGTATCAGTGCTATAGTTTCCGGACAGGAAAACTATGAGCCTGCTGGTGGGTGGCGTTCCGCCCGCCAGGTTTGACACTGGCGGGCAGAATGGCACCCGTCAGCAGACTTTCACGGAAGCACCGGCACCGTTATTAACGGTGCCGGTGCTTCCGTGGTCGACATTCCCATGTATTCCTATGGGACTCCACGGGAATGGGGATTAACAGAATTGCCGGTGCCAGATTAACCGGACCATCAGGGCTGTAATGCCCCGGTAAATCCGGCTAGTCTGGTGCAGGTAAATCATAATGGGTCCTGTGGCAGCCTGCTGGTTTTACCAGCACTGCTACCGCCGGACTCGTAATGAGCCCTATGGACATTGGTCACTGTGCCTCGGTCTTTGGCCATGCTTTCGGCCTCCATCAGACACCCAAAATGCATTTAAATATTAGATTTTGCAGTTGGTGAGCAACCTTTAGAGTTGTTTGCAAAACTGGCATGATTTGGCGTTTTACAACATACATGTTTATGGGCGCTTGATGAATGCAACACTCAGAGCTACAGCTTTTTTATGCTTGAGTGGATTGTTTCATTAGTATTGTTCCCCGGCTATGCTTTGCCCCCCTAGGATTGTAATGTCTCCTCCGCCCCTGCGTGCAGCAGTATATTCTCCCCTAAATGAACATCTGTCTATATTTTCGTTTGAATCGTGAGGTACCAGAGAGCATACATTACAGATCAAACCCCACAGATAAGGCACCTGGGAGAGGGGCCCAGTGCCACCATACCCCCATAAATGCAAGGGACGGAATGCTGATATATCTGTCTATACTTTACAAAGGCCCCCCATGCACATAATGGTTTATGTCCACCATTATTCTCTGTATGCCAGTATCTGCTGTTTAGTTTAGATTAGTCAGAAATGTAACTCTTCTTGAACTATGCTCGACCTTCACACCAGGGAAGATGAGCCCAGCAGACCCATGTGTGCCCGGAGTGAAGGGGAGCAACGCCCAATTAGCATCCAACTTGCCCTATGGTAACCAGTATGGCATAGGCCTTCCCCCAATCCTGTGCAAAGATTGTACCCTATTTTGAAACATCATGACTGACGATGTGTGCCTATGATAAGTTGGAACACTCGAGGCCACGGGCACTTATTGAGGAATGGTTCCAATAAGTTATCGCAGCATGATATTATTTTATTTCAAGAAACTTGGCTCACGGAGCGGCCAGTGTGGGACAACTTTGAAATAGTTTTTAACCCTGCAATACGATCTGTGAAAGGTCGGCCCATGTCCGGTCTCCTTATGGCCTTAAACAAGTCCTCAGAAATTGTTCTAGAACACCAGTCTGCGCCAAATCGATATACTCAATTGATAATTATCACAATAAGAGAACAAAGATATGCGATAGTAAATATATATTGGAATCCAGCTGCAATGTCCACCAAAACATTTCTTAAAGATCTGGAAGAGTTATGGTTAGAGATTATTAAACTCCCTATATACCCACATGTTATTCTGGCGGGCGATTTAAATTTGCACTGTCTGGATGCCCCCCATAAACGTATGGATAGCAGACTGGTCTCCTGGAACACTTTTATTCAGACAAAAAACTTGGTTATGTTAAATGGTACATGCCCTGCCGATAGCCCGCCACAGAACACATGGAAAAAAGGACACCCCAGTGCCATTATTGATTTCATTTATGTTAATCATGAATTATTCTCTGATATTAAGTTGTTTTGTGTGATCCCCACTGAGGACAGTGATCATAACATATTGAATGTGAAATGGCACTGTATGGCTTCACAGGGAAAAAAGGAGATATATAACACATACCACCCCCTATTAGTAAACAAAGGTATGAATAGATTACACTGGACTGAATACAATTTGACGAAATTCGCCAGGGTATTTGAACAGACAATTGTGTATGAGAGGATCTCAGGCACTAATAAGTCACTCGAGTATAGTGACTTATTGCATACATTCGGTACAACAAACAAGGCGAAGACAAAGTACTTTCCGTTGCATTCTTTTGACAGGGAAGTACAGCGTCAAAAGTCCTGGTTTAGAAGGGAAAAAAGGTAGTTTTGGCTTTGCCTATCCAAGTGAAATGGCAAACCCTTAAATCATTGAAAACAAAACATAAAAATTGGATGAAGGCCCATCGATCTATTCTTTATCAAACTGATGGAGAATGTATGCTCCAAAAGATGGGATCAAAAAACTCTGCGCAAATATGGGCACTAATTAATAAGACCAACCCTAATACGCAGATTTCATTACAAATCAATGACGTAGCAGAGGCTCAATGGGTCGAACATTACACAAATTTGTATGCCTGTCCTGAGATTATAATTTCACCACTTAGTCAGTGTGATCCAGGAGTTTTTACTTTGCAATTCTCAGTAGCAGACATTTTATTTTATATTAATAAATCTAGTAGATCGCGTGCCCCTGGTCCAGACGGGATCTCTAATTACATGATGAAGCAAGATCCGAACCTATGGGCAAAGATTTTATATCAACTCTACTCCACAATCATGCGCACTCAACAATTGCCTAAATCATGGTCTCTCTCTATTATTGTCCCGGTGTTCAAGAAGGGTAATAGACAAGACCCCTCAAATTATAGACCGATTGCCCTCCTTCATACACCGGGCAAGATCTTTGCCCGGTTGATTCTCAGAGACTTGCGGGCTTGGATAGAAACCTCTGGTAATGCCGATGTATTTCAAACTGGATTTGTTGCAGGTAAAGGCACGGCAATAAATATCACAGCAATCAATGCGATCAAAGCTAAGTGTGAATGCCTTAATCAGCCCTTGTTTTTAGCTTTCGTGGATTTTAAAGAGGCCTTTGATTCAATCGATAGACATCTTTTAATTAGTAAATTGATTAAATGGGCTGCCCGGTTCACTAATTAAACTGATTGCGCTTCTCCATACAAATACTGCAATTCAGATAAGAACTACTTTACCTACTTTACATCTAACCACTAAAATCCCGACAGCAAGAGGTCTGAAACAGGGCTGTATTCTGGCGGCCACTATTTTTAACCTGTTTATACTGGACATGGGCAAGAATTTTATTGATATCAACTCAGATGCTCCAAAACTTGGGTCTCATCAAATTGCATGGTTATTATATGCGGATGATCTTATTTTAATCTCTAAAACACCGTCAGGTCTACAGCGGCTGATAAAAGGCCTTTCACTGTATGTTCAAAGCAATCATATGGCTATTAATTTAAGCAAAACACAGATCATGCAATGTCACAACAAAAAATGTCGCCCCTTAAAATCGTCCATCTGGACTTTCCAAGAAGAGCTCATCTCTATTACCCCACAATACAAATATTTAGGAGTGATTATTAACAATCTAAAGTGTGATATTCCTTATGTCCAGGATATAAAACAAAAGCTGCAAACGCTAATATGCCAAGCTAAAGTCCTCTTGCATAAATTTGGTAAATTTACATGTTCTCAGATACTTTTATATTATGCCCAAAAAGTTCTACCGATAATAACATACGGCTCTGAAACTAAATTACCAAGAGACCGTGTGTTCTGGGATCGACTCGAGGGAAAATTTTGGCGAGCAGTGTTTAAGTTACCGAATTCAACTCCAGGGCCTTTGATACGTTATAAGCTAGGGGTCCTTTCAATGTTTGTGTTTTATGCGTGGAAATTGTGTTCGTTAATGAGGAAATTTTTGCTGTGTATAAATTGTTCAGATTTATCTTATATATTGGCTATATACATGCTGAAATCCACACATTTCTTTCCCAATAAGTGGAGAAATTTTGTTACCAATCTTTTAGTAGAAGCCGACATTACTATTGAATTGCTTTTAATCAATCCCAATCGTGCCCAGGGAAAACTATATCAGCATAACTGGATTTGCACTTTAGAGTTTTGCTCGCGGTATAAAGATTATAGTGGTCTGCCTTTTGGTACGAAAAGAATGAGAACTGCTGCCTCTTATTTACTTAAATTCCCCTCGCCACACTTCAGAAACAACTATCTCCGATTTAGACTCAATCTATGGCCCACCAGAGAAATTTTATCTCGAAGAGGTCAAGAAAATATTTGTCGGTTTTGTCAATTACCAGAGTGTGAGGAAACTTTACAACACTTGATAGTAGGTTGCTCCTCATTATAAGAATTACGCTGTACATTCTTTAAAAAACTGTATGAAAATTATAACTGCTTAACTAAAGACGTACTTTGGTTTAGAATATTCTCCTCACCTCTGCAAGCTGTCCGTATAGCTACTGTCCAATTTATGTTAGCACTAAATCTTGAGAGATAACAAGTACAGCTTAAATATGTGTGTTATGTAATTAGCGTCCTCTTCACATGTGGTTTATTAATGGTTTTAACAATGTGGTAATTCAAACCTATTTTAAATTGTTTTTATAAATGAAAATTCAGATGATCTACATCTATGAGTTGTGATGTTGCCACCTTTTGCTGTTGTTGTAAAATGATGAAATGCTGAAGCAGAGGGGTTGTAGGGTTTTGTTGGGTATTGGGTACTGATTTCAGCTTGATTTTATTTTGAATTCATTTTGATATTCAATGTGATTAATTTGTGTTATATATTAAATTGAAAGGTTGATTACCAACCAACCAATTAATAAAAAAAAAGAAAAAAAAAGAAAAAAAAAAAAAAGATGTGTGCCTTCTTAATGTGCTGCCCGTGTATTGTTTGGCAGAGCACTCTCGGGCACCAGAGTTTTCTGCACGCATTTCATATCTCGTATACATTTGTTTTACTTGCAATTATTCTCCTGTTATCATTCCTTAGTGAGGTGTGTCCTTTATTTTGGTCTATTGGATATTATGTGCATGTTGGGCAGTAACGTTCAGTGAGGTGGGTGGTGGGTGTTCCCTTTTAGCAACTTTCCCTCCATTTCTATGGATCCCAAACATTTTGCTTCATCTTTTTGAATCTGACATGAACTTTATGCAGTACAGTGAAGCTTTCTGCTTTTCTGCACTCTCCATTGCTCATTGGTATGGGGAAATTGACGCGTCCTTCAGGCTGTCAGTACTGAGAAACTTTGTTGCTCTTAGACGTTGCCACTTGTTGGTAACATTGTATCGTTGCGTAAAGTACTGTATCATTGTGTAAAGTATGTCACTGTATTGCGCAATGGTCCATTGTGTTTTATGGCTCTAGACACAGTATAAGAAATTTTTGGTTGTTGTACAATGTGCCTTAGGACAGACGGGCGACAGCAGAAGCGTTTTTCTTATATTTTCATAACTTATAACTATGCCATGCCGCATGTATCGCGTTTGGCCCAAGACTGTGGCTGGTGTCCAATATGGCCGTGCCACGAAATCTTTTAGCTGTTCCTTTGGCCATTTTGTCCTCTGACCTTCCCCCTACCTTTCCAAGCCACTTCTTTTGCGGGTCACTGTAGGTAACGTGTGCAGGCACTCAGCAAGTGGTCTGCGACTGTCGGGTCCCAATCTACATGACTGGTGCCAGGGTGTCTGGCGTACATGAGCAGAGGAATCGCTAGTTAGGGGTTTGATAATGGTAATGTTAATGTTTTTTATAAAGCGACTTTACACAAGGCAAGTGTTTCAAAGCGCTCAAGGAGGATCGGAATAAGGCGAAAAAACAACAGTCATTCAGAGCCCTTGAAATTCTGAGACGATAATAGTCTTCACAGGCAGAGTAAGTGCATATAATACAGTTACCAGTTGAGACACAGCAAATAGGCCTGATGACGATTTTGCAGTTTTACCACATGCAATTCATGAGTGAAGACAGGGTATAGCCCCAGGTTTTTGGCTGTAGGCCTGGATAGATGCTCAGGGTTTACAGCCAAAAGGCCACTGGCTTAGCAGACCCGTTTCTGTGAACACAGTGCTCCGAAAAACCAAAACCTGCGGCATCAAATGCTGCATACAAACTCAAGCTGTTAGAACTATTGTATGCCAAGAAGGGGTAGAAATGCATTAGTAACCTCAGCCTACATGTGAAAAGTTCATATCAAGACCCTGTAAATGAAAATATTCTAAATGACCAACATCATTGACAAAATATAAGAAATACCTAAAAAATGCACAGTATCCCCTAACAGCAACCTGCCAAGAACAGCGTATGGCTGCTTTGAAGGCTTTTTATCACAATTGTTTTTAGTCAACAAACTAGGACCTTATTTTAGCAACACAGAAAGAATGAAGGACTGGGTTGGCAGTTTCGGAACTCCGTCCTGAAAGTTGCACCAAAGTCTGCTCAGCGGGTGCATGAACCCACTGCGCTATCTCAACAGCCCGGTGCACAGTGAAGAGCCATAATTGATAGGGAAGCGAGTTATCCTGGAGCTTCCATGTGAAAATCTGGGGGATGATGAAAGATGTGGATGGGGGCAGTAACGCCATAGGTCAGTGTACTGTAATCAAATTATCCGTGGAAGGGGCCACATATGTGTCTTGAAAGCTAACATTAATAATGAGTTAGCTTCCTAGAGTTATTTATGAAAATGTTTGAAAATATGGATTAATACATATCATTTACATTTTTTGTGTGAAAAAAAAAGCACAGGCTTTACACGTTTTGCAAATTGCAAGTGCCTAACTTTAAGATGTAGGATTGCCTCCCTCCCTACACCAATTGGTGCACTTTTGTTAATGCACACATTCTTACATTAAAACAGCCCCCACAGGCTCTGTCATACCAGGGGCCTGACCACACCAGCTCCAGTCCTCACCCATCAGGGTGAAGGCTGGGCCGTGGTTCGCAGCATGAGAAGGAGGTGCTCAGTAGAGGTTGAAGCTGAACGGGACAGTACGGGACATAGTAGAGAGCTTCCTGGTTCCTGTATATGACGAAGTGAGGAAGCCAGAGAAGGGGTAGGAGCTGAAGGTGGTATGTGACATGGTGTACATGTCACATACCACCTTCAGCTCCTACCCCTTCTCTGGCTTCCTCACTCCGTCATATACAGGAACCAGCAAGCTCTCTCAGCTTCCTGGTTCCTGTCTGTGAGAAGTGCAGAGGAGCTAGGGGCCTGGGGTGACAGACTGAAGCTCAAGCAGGAAAAACAGGGAAGAAGGCTTTTAAAAAAGAAATTGTAAATGACTTTTGCATGTGTGGGATGTGTGGGTGTGTGTCAGATGTATGTATGTGGTATGGGTCAGTGAGTGGTGGATGAATAATATTAATGTGAGAGTGTGTGTTCATTTTGGTTGGGTAGGTGGGTGACTGTGTAGAGAATGCAGTCAGTAAGAGTGGATGTGGGAGAAGATGTATGGATGAGTGAAAGTGGATGAATGAGTAAGAATGCCATAGGGCCTCATTACGACCCAGGCGGTAAGTTACCACCTGGGTCGTACCTTTACCGCCATGGCGTAAACTACGTTTACGCCATGGTGGTTGGCGGACTTACCGCCCCATTCCGAGGTTGGCGGGCCGGTAAGTCCCCATTAACCCATTTACCCTTCCCCATTCCCATTTTTGCCCCATAGGGCATAATGGGAGTGGGGAAGGCGTTAATTACGCCACCGTAAATTACGGTGGCGTAATTAACGACAAGGTCCCTTAGCGCCATGGATTTTAACACCTGCTAAAAGCAGGTGTTAAATCCTCCATGGCGCTAAGGGACCTCGGAATCAGGCGGTAAGGGTCGGCGCTGTTTACGCCGCCGTAAACCCCTTACCGCCTGGGTCCTAATGAGGCCCATAGTGTGTGTTTGAATGTTCTGGGTGGGTGGGTGGTCGCATACCCGTATGGAGAATCCAGTGTGAGTGGCCGCAAGAGAAGGTGTATAGGTTAATGAATGGTGGTTGAATGAGTATGAATGTGATAGTGTGTGTATGGATGTTCTGGGTGGGTCCTTGGGTGCCTGCCTGTGTGGAGAATGCAGTGCGAGTGGATGTGAGAGAAGGTTTATGTGTGAGGGAATGGAGGGTGAATGAGTAGGAATGTGAAAGTGTGTGTTTGAATGTCCTGGGTGGGTGGGTACATGCCTGTGTGGACAATTGGTGTGTTTGGATGTGAGAGAAGGTGTATGAGTGAGTGTGACTGGTAAGTGAATGATGTGTGTTTGAATGTTCTAGGTGAAGAAGGTTTATGGGTGAGTGAGTGGTGGGTGAATGAGTAGGAATGTAAGTGTGTGTGAGTGTGATATGATATGGCATTTGTAACGCGCCTATACACAAGTGTTTCAAGGCGCGACGAGGCGGGGGGAACAAGGGGAGAACAGACAACGATCCTACTAGGCCAGGTGTCATTCAGATCGCGCAAGTACAAGGGTAGGGGGACTGGGAAAAGTGCAAGGGGAAGGGGAGAGGGCAAATGCAGTACATGGTTAGTAGAATACAAGATAAATAATAGGGCCAGCTGGTGGCAAGTGCAAGGTAAGTGCCGGGAGAAGGGGCTGTAGGATACAGAGACAGTCCCGTAGTGCAGGTAGGCAGTGCAGGGAAGAGTGGCAGGGCCAAGGACCGAGATCGGTGAGTGGCCAGTTGCAGATTCAGTGCAGGTTCAGTGATTTTAGCAGGGGAGAGAGGGATAGAAAGCGGAGGCAAAGAGGAAGGTTTTGAGGTGCTTCCGGAACCGGAGATGGTTCTCCTCAAGTTTCAGGGAGGCAGGAAGGCTGTTCCAGAGGGAGGCCCCTGCTGTGGAGAGAGATCTACCCCCAGCTCGTTGCTTGGAGAAGCGGCTGACCCTGAGGTAGTTGGAGGTGGATGAGCGAAGAGCTCGAGAAGGAAGATATTTAGGAAGAGAGAGTTGAAGGTATTTTGGCCCAAGGCCCCAGAAGGCCTTGTGGACAATGCAAAGGGTTTTGAACTTAATCCTCACGGCCACTGGGAGCCAGTGTAGCGATTTCAGTCCTGGAGAGATACGGTCCCTGGGCTTGAGGCCAAGGACAAGTCTCGCAGTCCTGTTCTGGATGAGTTGCAGAGGGTGGAGAGTAGAGGCAGCAAGATTTAGATAGAGGCTGTTACAGTAGTCCAGCTTCAAGAGAACCAGGTCTCTGGAGACAGTGAGCTTCTGGGGGAAGGAGAGGAAAGGAAGGATACCTCTCAGGAGGTGAAGCTGGTAGTGTGACTTCTTAGAGACGTCAGATATGTGAGGATAGAAAGAGAGTGTGGAGTCAAAGATGACCCTGAGGTTTTTTGCCTTGCAGGTAGGAACAGGAAGAGGGCCAAGGGAGGCCGGCCAGAGAGCTGCAGGGAAGGGGGGAGTGGGTGTGCCAATAAGTAGAATCTCAGTCTTACTGGCATTAAGGGAGAGGTCGTTGGCGGCACACCATTCCTGGATAGCAGAAAGACAGTCGGAGATGAGGGAAGGGGAAGAGGAGGCCGAGGGTAGCCTGAAAATGAGCTGGGTATCATCTGCATAGCACTGAAAGTTGGGACAGAGAGCGGCAATGCGGTGAGTAAGAAGTGCCAGGTACTGGTTGAACAGCCAGGGGGAGAGGTTAGATCCCTGGGGGACACCACAGGTAGAGAAAAAGATGTCAGAGAGGAAGGAACCCAGTTGGACCTGGGAGGGTCGATTGGAGAGGAAGGAGGTCAGCCACGCCAGAGCCTGACCAGTGATAACCCGGTTATCACGGAGACAGTTGAGCAGGATGGTGTGGTTGACAGTGTCAAAGGCAGAAGAGAGGTCGAGCAAAATGAGAACACAAGGGGTGTTAGAGTCAAGGTTTGAGAGAGGTATAATTTTTCATAGACACAATGCTTTGTTCAAAGTCATTAAATCATGTATTGGGAATTATGGTATAGATTGTGTCCCCGGCTTAATGGAAGTAATTTACTGTGACTGTTACTATTTTCAATCGCTTATTCATTTACATGCTAACTCTCCTAAACTTCTCTTTTTCATTCTTAGCTCCTCACCCAGCGGATCCTTCTTTGTCTTCTTCTCTTTCTCTTTCTCCCTCTTTCTGGCTACAAATGACAATATTAGGTCATCTTTGTTGGATGCTGCTGCCTATTCTGCCTTTTCTCCTTCTGCTTCTCTGGTTTCCCTGCTGAATAACCTTGTCCCCATACTACTTTCTCTTTTTCTTCCTTTTCCATAATTTCTGAGGCTGTTGTCACTACAGTTATTTCTCATTTGCATCCTGTAGGGAAGAAAGGCTCTGAATTTCAGCCAGGACAGAATTTCATCAAGGATTCAGATTCTGACAGCAAGAGGTGTGAGACTCTCATGTGAGACTCTGACGTGGTTTGGTGTGAGTCATTACTGTGAATTTATAAAAGCAAAAAGATAAATTTGAACCTGGCTTTGCATGATAGCCATACCGTAGCATAGTGCACCACTCTATGCTATCGAATGAACTTAGTTGCAATGAAGCATAAGACTAGCAATTAATAACCCCTAAATCCTAACATTCTACTTGCCAATCCCTTACTAATATTGAAGGCAGCTCAGTCCATAGCTCATTGGTGCAAAACATTGGTGCAGAGTTCGCAAAGACAGACTCTTCAGCCTTGCTTGAAAAATAAATCTACAAAAGCTGCTTCTGCAATGAAGATGTGGAATGTGAAAAGCCAAGTTGCTCAAAGTAGCTCCATTGTTCACCTTCTTCTGCAGGAAGCCAGCATAGAGGAATGTAACTTTTGGCATCCGTTTGCTGCTCTGAATCTCTGTGAGAATATGGTAGGCAAAACAAGTGTTCTCTGGGAGCTTCCAGGAGGTTTGACTATCCAGAGGGTGTGTCTGATTGGCATGTGACATCACAGGGGCAGGCATTTCGTACACTTTCCATAGGGGAATTTACAGGATAAGAGGCAGTTTGAGGTGAGAGCCCTTAAAAAGGGAAGTGCAGAGAGAGAGGGGGGAGCTGTCTCTTGGAGGATCTGTCTTGTCTTTGCTGACTGTGACTGTTTTCTGGGGTTTTCTGCCTTCTGTGTGTGCGCCGAGGGTGAAAGAAGTGGAACCTGCTGCAGAGGAGGGCATGCTAAGGGGGAATATCAGCGATGCTGAGACCGAGGGCAGACTGAAGCGATGTTTCACTGAGTCTGCTCGTGTGAATGTTTCAAGCATTCTTTAGGTGAGCATAAAGTACAAATGAGGTGTGTGTAGTTTTTTTACTATTAGAAACATAGATGGCTTCATGTGTTTTTCTTCACCGTCCAAGAAGCAGATTTCAAACATAACCAAAGACTTAAACCTGCCAAAACCAATGCTATGCTTCAATGTCATTAGATAACAGTGTTTTGAACTACAAAACTAAAAGTGTGATTGAAGTTCATTGTGGGAAAAACTTTTTATCGCGGGGGAAGCTTTACTATGAAATGTGCTTGTAGTTATGTTTTAGCCTGAAGACTAGAACCTGTTATAATTGCAAAAGGGAAACAAGAGTTTGAGATGTGCGCTTTCATTCTCAAATTATATAGAAGGTCATGTTAGACTCATTAAATTGCACATGTTGTTTTTTTTTGTATTGCTCATAAAACCTTATTGCTTATAAAGTACCTGAAAAGAATTAGATCAGCGTGGTCTATTTATTATGTGTTCTTGTTACTTGGGTATGGCATATAGACTTGTACAAAGCTAAGGAGGCGTTTTTACTACCGCTGACAGTAAAAAGCAAGATTCATCAAAACACTGAACTGGGGCAAATCATAAAGAGCTGATTCCCCATATTACAGTCTTCAGGTGATCTGGTAAGTCTATGCCGAGTTTCTACACCATATCACCAATGAAATACCACCAATGAAATTCCACTAAAGTGAAAAATGGAGTCCTAGTGCACACCAGGTCCGGTTTTTAGCTTGACATTCATGATCCAACTATAAGAATAACATCAGGTAGCCCTGTGGCTTTGGGTCTGATAAAATACCCCACCAATCCCACATCCACTCCTTCTGGTCCTCTTCCTGCAACCCTGATGAAACCTATATTTTCTGCCATAGCTCCGGTTCTCACTGACTTTTTCAATCTATCACTCTCTTCTGGTTCCTTTCCTTCATTATTGAAATCTGTAATAGTTGTTCCACTTCTTAAAAAAACATATCTCTCCCCTTCAGACCATTTGAATTTACAGGCCATTGTTTGCTCCCATTTCTTTCTAAATTACTGGAACACCTTGTGCATACTAAACTTTCTCTTTACCTTAATTCTCATAATCTTCTCCCTTCTACTCAATCTGGTGTTTCGGTCCTGGCACTCTACTGAAACTGCTTTTTTCTCTGTATCTGATCATATTCTTCACGCTGGTCACCATAAACTCTCTTGCTTGCTGATTTTTCTTGACCTGAATACCACAGTTGACAGATTGGGGTTGTTTTACTGTGGCGGAAAGGTCTGCGACGGAAATGACCACATGAGAAATGTACGATATACATAAAAGTTTGTACATTTCTCATGCGGGCATCCGTTGTAAAACAACCCCAAAACCTAACCCCTGCCCACAACCCCACCCCGCCCTCAACCCCATTACACCCCCACCTCCCTACTAAGCATTCACCTCGAAGCACTGTGTCCCTGCGACGCTGGTTCCCTTTCACTTCCGTGATCGGGAACCGGCACCTTGCGGTCCTTTTCTTTTTTGTTTTTGTCGGGCAGCTGCGGGGGTGTCCGTCACAACCCCCTCTCACTATACTGTACAGTACTGTGAGTGGGGTGTTGCGGGGGACAATCCCGCAGCCCCCGCAGTTCTTTTTTTTTTGTTGTCGGGTCAGCTGCGTGGATGTTCCCCGCAACCCCCACTCATTATACTATATAGTGTTGTGAGCAGGATGCTGCAGGGGACACCTTTTTTTTTAACCTACACCACCAAAATATAGATACCACAAAAGGTTCAAACGTTTTGTAGTTCAAACTTTTGGTGGTATGTGTTTTAGGTCTTTTGGTGGGATAGGTAAATTAGTTTCAGTCATTTCAGCCGATTCCCTTCTGACACTGTCGGCAACTTCAATTTATTTTCGACTCTCTCTTCCATTGGGTTTTCTGGTATTGTTCTAAAGTGGTTTTCTTCTTATCTTGCTAATTGCTCTTTTTCTGTTCCTGGAAGGATTTAATTTCTCGCCATTTTCCACTTCCTCATGATATCCCCCAGGTCTCTATTCCGGGTCCTGTCTAATTCTCGTTTTATATTTCCTTACTGTTTTCCCTAATCACTGACTTTGCTTTCCAGGTTCATTTGTATGCTGACGGCAACCAGATCCTTTTGTCCTTCCCTTTTTTCAATGATACTATTCATTCTTGTCTTTTCTCTTGTCCTGTGACCATCTCTTTGTGGATGTCTTCTCGTTTTTCTGTTTAAATTAAAAAAAGGACTGAAATCTTATTTTTTCCTTCTTCCTTCAAAATCTCCCCACCTCTGTTCATCTTCTTTTCTCCTCTGTTCCTACCCTTATCCTCTATGGTACGCAACCTTCCTTTTCCTTTCAGTCTCAAATCTCCTCAGTCATCCCTTCATGTCATTTGCATTTATCTAATATTAAGAAGATTTGTCGTTTGCTTACTTTTCCCTCTACCAAAAACATTGCTTCAAATTTTGGTTTTGTCCCATCTCTATTATTGCTGTTCACTCTACGTTGGCGTTCCTAAATTTACTGTACTTCTGTTATGTTTGCTTCTTCATTCTGCGGTCCAGGTTCTTTTTTATCTTCCCCCCTTCTTCTCATATTTCTCCATTGTTGCCTTGCATTAAGTGGCTAATGGTCCAGCAGCATTGTGAATTTCATTTGCTCTGTTTTTTCGTTACATCTATTCATGCTCTTGCCCCTCCTTACTTGTGTTCCTTGATTTCACTCTATCATCCTCCACAAAATCTTTGCTCTTGCTCTCAGTTTCTTCTCTCTGTTCCCCACCATCCTTGTGCTGCTTCTTGTTTCTGTCCTTTCAACTGTTTGCTCCCACATTCGAGGATGCTTCACCTTTGAATATCTCCTCGTGTTCTAATCTTTCACAATTCAAAAAGCATCTACAAATAAATCTACATCAATGTTCCTTTTCTGAATAATGTCTTTGAACCTTTTCCTATGATTTATTTTAGCATGTGATTCCCTTTTTATTTATTGTACTTCTCTCAATGTTTGTGAAGCACTTTGGACAAATGGACTATATAAATGCAGCTAATAAATAAATAGAGTGTGGCAGCAGTGTTGTGTCAGTGATTTCCAGTGAACATACTGGCATGGATGGCGGCATCAGCTTTTTAAAACTGATTTACAGTTAGCCTACTGGCATTGGTTGTGGCCACAGATTCATGAAACTGATTTACAGTGACTATTACTGTGATAGATTGCGGATGCAGAACCATGTAAGTGATTAATAGCGACCATACTGGCATAAATTGTGGCTGCAGTTCATGGAAGTGATTTACAGTGGCCATACGTCCATAGATCATGGCAGCAGCTACATAACACATATTTACATCGTCCATTACTGACATATATTGTACCACAACTTCATGAAAGTGATTTTCAGTGACCATGCTGGCATAGATTATGGGTACAGCTGAATAAAAGTGACTTACAATGACAATGCAGTGGAATTTTGTCAAACATCAGTGTACTGTTGGCAACATGCATGTGCTGGATTTTTATCATGTCTTGCACTAGACAACCAATTGCATGGCGTTTTGCCCAATTATTCTCAGAAATTGTGCTTTAAAATCTACCATTTCAACACATTGGGCCCTACAAGTGTGCCGGTCTGGAAATAGCATTGCTGGTCGCTCTGTACCAGCGCCTTTTTCCAGACCGGCATATTCTGAGTTGCGATGCCGGTAATGCCAGCACCACAAGTGACCCACCGCATCCGGCAACCCCATTGCTGGAATCAGTGGAGAGATGGTCGGCCGTGCCTGAGATACCGACATGGCGTCAGTAAGTGCCCATTAAGAGCTCCATGCACATGCAAATATGGGCATGGACATGGCGGTATCACCGTGAAAACTGTGCTGGAAACACTGGCATCGCAGACCAGGCATTAAGTAGACTCAGGTGTGTAGAAACATTCCACAGGTTTTCCGAATTCAGCACAGGTGGTCCCAAAGAGCACTGCTGCAGCACAAAAGGACCACTCCCACACCCCACACCCCTTCCAACACTACCATGCTAGCAGTAGCAGAACTGGAGTTGGACGCCCTATCTGCAGACCATACTACTTGAAGAGGCAGGGAGGCAGAGGATGCGGGGGAGATACTTGAGGAGAAGGGAGGACATCATGGCCCAGCAAAACCCCAATGTCCATCAGGTTGAAGCCCGCAGGCAGCCACCAATTCCCTTCATATGGGCCTCACCTTTCAACCTGAGCAAAAGCCAGATCCCCACCCTGTACTGTCTAGAGAGGGACACCAACACTGCAATAATGGACCTGATCAATGATGACCTGGTCAGCCTGATTACTATCTGCACAGCCATCCGCCACCTTGCTCAAGGTATTTTCTGTCCTACTCTTCCTGGCCACAGGCACATACCAACACAATGTGGGTGAGCTGCATGGGATATTGCAACCCTGTTTTTTGCGTGTCCTGCTCCAGGTCATTGATGCACTCCTGCGTCACGTTGGAGACCACATCAGCCTACCCAGGACTGCTGACTAGGTGAATGACATAAAAATTGCCTTCCCTACCCTTGCAGGCATGCCAAAGGTGATCAGTGCTTTGGACTGCACACATGTGGAGCTGGTGGCCAGGCATGCTGTGGAGGTAGTCTACTGGAACAGAAAACTGTATCACTCACTGAACGTGCAGATGGTGTGTGATGCCCGACACCTCATCGCCCATTGCTGTGCCTGATTTCCTGGTTAGACCCACGACTCCATGGTGTTGCGCAACTCCACACTGCCTGGGTACATGGCACGTCACAGTGGACCGCGTACCTGGCTGCTGGGTGAGTCTAACTACAAGGGCATCTGCACTGTTGAATTGGGGGGGGTGGCAGAAAACACCATAGCCTACCTGGCTGCTGGGTGAGTCTACCTACAAGGACATGTGCACTGTTGAATTGGGGGGACAGAAAAACCATAGCCTACCTGGCTGCTGGCTGAGTCTAACTACAAGGGCATGTGCATTGTTGAATTATTGGCATTTGTAACACCGATCAGCAGTGGCTGTGCGCAGTGTAAGCATCAATTAATTTGTTGCTCAAGTATTATGCGCTTATACGATTAACAAAACACCCTGAAAGTGAACAGACGACAGACAGGGTTGGTAAATGGGAAGGTAGACCATGAATAAGAACAAGGACCAATCATTGCAACAATAGTACAACAAGTAATGTTTAAAAAGGTAAGGGAAGACAAACCTACTTTGAGTTGTGTGTGCATTCAACGTGGAAGTGTATTGGGTGAAATCAAGGTGCAACACAGTAATAGCATGACTTAGTACAAGGCTTTGACATGCATATCTCAATTGAAGAAAATGTGGCAGTGCATGTTTTACAACATCAATTACTTACAGCAATATGGAAAGCACTACATGTACTAGAATGCCCCACACCAAAGTGAATAAAATAAGCCCAAACAAAGTCAACTCAACCCACACCACCTGATGCACAGACCGAGAATAACTATGCTCCCACCTGCATACCACCATTGGCCTGCACACCAATTAGTCTAGTCCCCTGCCTGTTAGAAGTGCACAATCACCTGTGCAATGGATTGCAATTCAAAATGTAAATCAGTACATATGTATGGTATAGTGTCATGGACAAAATAGTATTATTGCACTGTATCACAAGAAGAACACATACACCAGCTCCATTTGTGTCCCATGTATTAAAATGGTCAGAGGTCATGTTGGCTGTGAATGGGCCTTGTCAAAGCCACTGAACACCACACACCCACCACGCATTATCACAATGTGCATTTCTAGCACCCACAATGGGACATATGCTATATAACTGCATTCTTTCATGCATTTTTGCATTTGTAAGTGAACACTATACAGACTGTACCAACATGATATGGGCAGAAGTATGACATTGTACACTTTCTGTTGCTCCCATGCAGGTGATGCTGGTTATGCCCAAACACCATGGCTGATGAGCCCCGTGAGACAACCACACAACCATCACGAGCAGGCACGCAACCGTGCCAATGTCCATACTCAGTGCACAATAGAACAGACATATGGCCTGTTAAAGGCGAGGTTCCGCTGCCTGAGCAGATCGGGCGGAGCACTAATGTGCAGCCCTGTAAAGGTGGGAAAATAGTGCTTGCCTGTGCCATGTTGCACAAAATGTGTATCAAGCGCAACATCCTACTGCCCTCTAACATGGACATGCACCCACCAGAGGGGGAGGAGGACAGTGATGAGGACCTGCCATGCCAATTGCACAGCACCGTGATGGCATGGATGTACATGTCGCACAAGATGAAGTTATACACCACTACTTCTAATCACCTGTCACACACGCGGCACAGGCCAGCTAGCACACTGGGCACTGGGAACTGCACATAAATAAAATCACTCACTTACACTGAAAAATCAATGTCCAGTCATGATGTGTTTGCAACACCACCTTGTAATTTGTGATAAGAAAATATAGACAAATGTGAAATGCCTGAACTATTCCCCCACAGCCTGTCCCCAACTATTTCTCCCCACTCCCCATCCCCTCTGCCCCTCCCCAACTATCACACCCCACTCCCCCTCCACAGCTATCCTTCCCTGCTCCCCCTCCCCAGCTGTCTCTAGGCAACTCCTGTCATGTTTGACAATGTTCATCAGCACGAGTCAAAGGCAGGGCACGTATGCGTCAATGACCTATTTCCGTCCCCTTTTTGGCTCCGGTGTGCGGCTGTGTTCGGAGGGGGACAGCCTCATGGAACACTGCCTTGGGCTGCTCTGCACAGAACTACCAGCTGTTGTGCTTGTTGATGGTGCGGAGGGGAGTGCCATGGGCCGTCGGTCCAGGAAAAGCCTGGAGTAACATGGCCATTGTCTCTGGATGGAGGACATCACGCTGTTCCCCTGCCATACCCTCCATGACATCTGTACAATGGCACGTGTGCAGCGACCAAGTGCACGTGCATTACGTCGTCCACTGGCCTGGACACTCTTGCGCATGCGCTTCGCCTGCTGAAGGTGCTGCTGCACCAGGGATGTCAGTGCATCCTGGCGTTGTTCCATCCTGGTGAGCAGTCCTTCCTGATTGGCTTTTACATGCGCTTTTACATCTAGCCTCTTTACTATCTTTTTAGATTTCATTTCAGATATATCCAGGGGTTTATGCGCTTTTTTGGTGCACCCGTTATTGATATAAGTTTCAGACCATATCTACATTATGCGATACAATTACCTTGCGAGTTCATCCATTATTAATAATATTTTTTCCAGTGATATGCCGGGAACTGTGGTCCTACCACACGACAAATGTAGTATTGGACTATACACACTCTAGTCCTCTTTCTGTTTCCAACACAGTAATGCGAACAGGAAGTTGGGTGCATATTGCACCAATGGTGATCTGGTCCAATATCCCTGCGTTATGAGTCCAGTCAGAGTCATGTGTCTCTACTTGACGCCCGTCCGTAGCCTGCACTTGTGAGATATATTTATGTATATCCGGCGGGGTCGATGACTTCCGGAAACAACCGTGACGATATCTAGATGGTTTTGTTGATGCAAAGAGCTGTGTGAAGACGGGCAAGGTTAGTTCAACATTTTAATATACCTATTTCGGTTGTTTCTTGGCTCAGTTTGGCTTTCTTCAGATATCGATACCGCTTTTATGTGGCAAGTAGACGCATTGAAATCTATGGTTTGGTACACCGGCCTGCAGTTTTCCATATGAGAGACCATACATGACATCAGCGTCTATTTCCATATACGTATATAAAAAATCCAGCAATTTCATAACCTAGACATTCACTATGTTATTTTTTACTATATGTAGGGCACGATTATACCAATTTGCCTGTTCGTTTATAAGTATTCTGCTGGCTTCCCTTCATGGCCAGACCTCTGCGTGGATCTATTTGCATGTATAAGAAGTTCTTCTTGAGTTGATAACTTTTAGGCTTTTGAGTGGCTAGCCATTCATACCACTCTGGTCGTCTTATGTCTTTCTGCAGTTCTCGTGCATCGAGTGTTTTCACAAGACCTTGTTTACAATGGATTGGATGGGTATAATCCACGACTTAACCCTGCCCATGTTTTCCCATGCAGATCTCTGAATTCGATATACATTCAAACTCCCTTGTTCCCTTTATACAGGTAAGTACCCGTTTTTGAACTAATTTTGATTGCATGCTATCAGTCTTGCGCTGAAGGTGTGGTCGTTGCTGAGCATCACCCCCCCCCCGTTTGAACTAGGGACTGAATTCATCCCAGTTTCCTTTTTTGTCCTTTTTGTCTCCACAGATCAATGGCCCTCATTACGACCCTTGCGGAAAGCGACTGACCGGAGCGCCACAGCGTAAATAGCGTTTCCGCCATTGTACGAAGGAGCAAAGTGCGGCCCATTCCGACCCATCGGGCACGAGCACCACGCCACGGCGGAAGTGCAAAGTCCGCGATGGCGGAAATGACCCCAAAACGGCCCACACCGCCGCCGTACGGCGCCCTAGGTGCAATACCGCCACCCCACTTAGCGGTCACCGCAGTGTGCGCCTACCGGAAAGTACGGTGCCCGGAAATATACGGAAACGGAAGTCAAAACATGGGCCCGGAACGGGAAACATCCCGGCGTACACCTATAAAAACACCAAAACCACACAACCACTAAAATCACTACCCTGAAACACACCCCAACCCGTCAACCACCCTAGCGAAACCACGAAAAATGGGAAAAGTAGCGAAGAAAGCGTGCGACCGCAAGCGGCAGGTCCACTTCTCCCGTGAGGAACTCACCGTGCTAACAGAGACCCTCCAGGAGAATGCAGCCGTCGTCTTCTCCACGCAAATGACCAGGACGGCACTTGCAAACAAGAAGGCCATATGGGCTCTGGTGGCACAGCGGGTAAGTGCGGTGGGGACCGCACCCCGCACCCCACAGCAATGCCGCAAGCGATGGGACGACCTGCGGATACGCGTCCGCAGCATACTCTCTGCCAACCGCAACATTGCCACAGCCACCGGGGGAGGTCCTGAATCACCCATCAAGTTGACCCCCTGGGAAGAAATCTGTGCCTCCACCATCGGAATGGAGAGCATAGAGGGAGTCGGAGGGATGGAGAAAGGAGTGCAGACATCCGAAGATTCAGGTAGGTGGGCCAGATAAAACAATGCCAAATCCACAAAGTCCAACCATGTGAAGTACCATGCGTCCACATAGTGCAACAGAAACACATGTCCAGGAGAACGTCCACACACATCGGCCTGAAAGCGCACGTCAAAACCCACAATAAATACATAAATAATTAAAAACCCCTAATACACGCACTACACGTGCAGCAGGCACACCCTAACTGCAGGCTGCCAAACAACTGCACCCTCACTCCACACACAAATCAAAGCACCTCCAAGACCCCGACCCAAATCACCCTCAGGTACCACCCCAATGCATGTGATACAATGCCATTCCAATTCCCACTGACCCATCAATAACCCTCGCCCTCCTTTACTCCACCACAGGGTCCGATCCAAACGACGAGCTACAGGACACCCCTACCAGCACACCTGCAAAGAGGGCCAAGACCAACGGCCAGAGACCCTCCACCTCAGCTGCACGCATCAAGACACGGCAGCAGCACAAATCAGGTGGCAGCACAGAGGAGGGAACATCAACAGGCACCCCAGCAGCCAGCATGGCCACAACACCACCACCACAGGTCCCCCCAATGGATGCCACAGAAGGCACTGCCTCTGGTGGCAGCAGCACCATAGGTGACACCCCATTGATGGCAGCATGCTCGGACACAGAAGACGGGGATGTCGAGGTCAGATCCATCCATGACCTGTCCCAATCCCCCTGTCTGTCCCCTCCCGTACAACATGAGGATACCACGCAGGTGCAGCCACAAGACGACGACTGGCCATCCCCCACAAGCCCTGTGGCAAGGCAACATGAGGACAACAGCCCCTCTGTGACACCACCGCAAATGGCCATGGCCCAGCAGAGGCAACAGTCCCTCGACAAGTTAATCGTCCAACAGCAGCAAATGGCCACACTCCTCAAGGGCCATGCCGATGAATGTGGGGGCACCAAGGCAGACATAGAAACATCAACAGAGACACTTAGGGCAGAAATGGAGAGAGGTACAGAGACGCTAAGGGCACAAATTGAGAGTAGCACCGAGAGCCTGAGAGTCCAAATGGAGAGTAGCACCGAGAGCCTGAGAGTCCAAATGGAGAGTAGCACCGAGAGCCTGAGAGTCCAAATGGAGAGTAGCACCGAGAGCCTGAGGGGGGAACTGCATGCGACGTCCAAAGACGTATGTGCCGAACTTGCCGCAGTGCGCCGTGTGCTCACTGAGCTCTCGCAAACCCTTAGGGACATGCATGGACGTGAGCAGGCAGACACATCATCCGTTGCAAGTTCCGTCCAGGGCAGCCCCCAACGTAGATCTGGAAGGAACCTGCGCTCCACAGGCAGGGGTGCCCCTGATACCCGCAGAGGGGGCATGCAATAGCGGCAGCCCACTGACAATGAGCATCTTTGGACACTGGTGTTCGGGTGGGAGGTAGGAGGGTGGAGGGGGTGTGTTGGGCTCACTTGGGTGGCGGGTCGATAGGGTGTTCAACATGATATCACATATGCCATAAAAAGTGCACGATCAACCAATGAGAAGTGTGGACATTGATCTTTGTGTACTAGGCCATCATAGGCGTACAGTCCATATTGTGCATGTCCCAGACACACGCAGTGCCACGAGTCCCGTGTCCATGCATCAGCCACCAGGCGTGAGTGCTAGAAGCATACATCAATGAGATGCTGACGAATGTCACGGCCCTCCGGTGCCTCGCAGACTCCATGAGGTGCTGCCACATCCCCACCCTCATCATGACCATCATCAGGTGCTTGCAGTTCTGCGTCAGGGGGCATGGGCACATTTCTACGTACGCACATGTTGTGGAGCATGACACATGCCATCACCATCTTTGCAACCTTCTCATGGCGGTACAGGAGTGCCCCGCCAGACCTGCTGAGGCAGCGGAAACGGGTCTTCAGTAGGCCGAATGCCTGTTCAATGACTACACGGGTACGTGAGTGGGCATGGTTGTAGTCCTCCTCATGCTGGTCCCGTGGGTTCCGGACTGGTGTGAGGAGCCATCTCTTCAGTGGATATCCAGCATCACCTGTATGTGGACGAGAAACGTATGATGTGGAATGCCATTGATACGTACGCACACCCCCCCCCCCCCTTCCTGGCAGGTCAATGCCAATTCACATACCCCACATCATCATGCATGTAATGAGACTCACCGAGTAGCCAGGATCTGTTCCCTGCGTGTCGTTCCATGTAGCGTGGTATTGTAGAGTTCCTCAAGACCATAGAATCATGGGTTGATCCAGGGAATCGGGCACAACAATGTGTAATGATCCTGTTGGAGTCACACACCATCTGTACATTCAGGGAATGAAATTGTTTTCGGTTGCGGTACTGGGCCTCCATGGCATGTGGGACGACCAATTCAACATGGGTGCAGTCGATGGCACCAATGCAACCCGGTATGCCGGCAAGTGCATGGAATCCCACTTTTGTGTTGGTAATTTCCTGCTCCGAGCGTGGTAGAGAGATGTAGTCGTCTGCGTGCTTCAGGAGGGCATCGAGCACTTGCAATAGTGTCCGAGAGAACAGTGGCTGAGAAATGCCATGCAACTGTCCGACTGTGTGCTGGTAGGTGCCTGTGGCCAGGAAGTGGAGTACAGACACCACCTTCAGTAGGGGTGGGATGGCGGTTGGGCTATCTATCATGCTGACAAGGTCAGCCTGTGTCATGTCCACAATGGCGGCTATGGTGTCCCGGTCCAGACGGTAGAGGGTGTGGATCTGCTCATCAGTGAGGTTGAACGGATGTGCTCGGAGGCGTTGAATTGCGGGCTGCCTGCGTGGTGGTAGTGGCTGTGCTGGTGGGCCTTGCTGGCCCTGCCTTGGCCTCCTCCTCCTCCTGCGTCTCCTCCGTGCGGCTGGTTGTAGTTGGTGTTCGTCTACTTCTTGGAGTCGGAGCACTTGCAGTGCTATCAGGTCCCCCAGGGCCAACATCGCGAGTCCTGCCGGTAGCATTTCGGTGTGGTTGTGGGAGGAGACTGGCTGTGCAATTTATGTGTTTTCAGGCTGTATGGCCTCCACCTGTGGTGATTGATTCCACCTGTGCAAACTGCTCTCCCCTTTGGCCGAGCACGTCCCGCGCACAACGCTGCAATTCGGGGAATTGTATCTTGCTATTGCAATCATGTATTAGTACCCGATGGCCGTGTAAGATTGGTTGATATGTTCATTCTGCTGTGGTCCCATTGTTTCACATACTATCTGTGCAGTCGCGAACAGACTTGTGAGGGGTCAGTGGGACGTAGTACTCGAGTAACGGTGGGCCCTCATGCATCACTCTACCGAGTTGCAACGACGGGCGGGGCGTCCCATTCGTGGGTGAAGGCAGTTGCCATTTTCACACACAGCCGCACTCGATGGGATGATTAGTGATTTCAAACGGCCACAGATGCCTTTTCGACGTGATGTTGCAAATGAGGAATTCGAAGGGCGGCGCTTTCGGTTTCCAGCTAGCGGCGAGGAGATGCCCACAGGTCTGACTGCAAATGTAACGTTCTATTGTTCTATGTCCTTGAGACAGGGCCCATGGCGAGGGAGCAATGATTGATATGAATAGTTTGGGATGCGCAATAGCTACGTGGGCGATGAGGCCGTCCGTTCCCAAATACATGTTACTTCACAACACTGGAATTACGGGCTGGGGCACTGTGGATTTAGCAGGCTGCATAACGCACAGACTCAATGGATGTTTCTAATGTCATGTGAGTAATTATTCAGGCATTTTGATCCCGGGATGAGGGAATGATGGATGGATGCATGGGCAGGTGATTTGATACAGAGTTAGCCATGTACAGGGCTTCTTGGGATCTATCCGCCTCCCCTACGCTATGTGATGCAGGGCTGCCATAGTGGAACCATCGTCCATCTGGCCTTGTTGAGCCCTCCCTGTCTCGAGGCGCCCTCAGACACTCGTTTGCGATGGTGTTTGCACCTCGATATAGATGGTTATGAGTCGCAAGTGGTTTTGGGGTGGTGATGTTCCTTTGGAGTGGGCTAGCATGCATATGGCTGTGGATTTCGTGTGATCATTGAAGTGAGTTGTTGGTATGTAGTTCTGATGGCCGTTCTGTTCTTTTTCTTTTCTTTTGGTTGACAGGTATCTCCTCCCCTTTTGCCACTGCCATCTGTATGCCACTCCTGCAGATGGATTTTTCTCCCGACACCTGCTGCTTCGTGTTAATCAGTGGAGCAGCATTACGATCTTATGGGACGATCGCCAATGGGCCACATGCCCTTACGCAGTACTGGTGGCTCGGAGCAACATTTCGGCCTTTCAGCTGGACTAGTGCCTCCCCATTGGGACGGCCCTGCGGTTCTGTGCGCTTCCATGTTGCCTTATCGGACGTGAATGTGGCTCTGTGTACCATGGGGGAACAGGGCGACACACAGGTAGTGGCTGGTCATTTCTTGCGGAAGCAGCCCACAATGGTGATTGGTGTTTTGGATTTCATGGCCTGATGGCTGTATGTGCTTGGTGATTTTGATGTGCATAAATATCTATTCTGATTTGGCCCGTGTAGCGTTTTTCTTTGCAAGTGATGTGGCATATGCCTATTTGGGGGGCGATGTATTGTGAGGAGATCTGCATTGGGTTCCAGCTTCGGGGTTTCGTTGCGTGGTACTGTGCTGTGCGCGTTTGCCTACGAAGCCCAGTGAGGTCAGGGATGGGGGCTGCCAATATGCCAGTTTGAATGTTGTCATGCTCAGGGGCGGGGGATTGGGTTTTGTGTAACAGATGCCGGTCAGCCAGGTGGACTGGTTGAATGATGTGGTTTTCGGTATATTGCTGGTCACAGGTGCCTGTGTTTGCGTGCGTTTCTTGGTGGGGGACTGTGGTCATGTCCATTGGGATGGCTTCTGTATTCGTGCCATCTGTGCCCTGCAGCTCCCATTGGCCCCTCTTGTGTTTCTTTTGTTCGTTGGCATGCATGGGTGACTTGTACATTTCAATGGTTGCATTGTGGCTTTATTGCACCTACGGGGAGTTGTACTTTGTGGGCAGGGAGCGGTGTACAGGCACTCAGTGGGAGCGTTTACGGTTGATTCGCGATGCCGTACTTCTCGCCATGGCGGAATGGTACATTCCGCCATGCCTGATGGCGTTAGGTACATGTCCGCTAGGGTCGGAATTGGCGTACCGTTGCACCATGGTGGTGTTTGCGGTTTGGCATGGCGCGCGCGCGCGTGCTTGGTGCAGTTAGCGTTGGCGTTCACTACGGTGTCGCTAATGGCTTCGTACTTTGCGGTGACGGGTCATAGTCGCACCGAGCGCTATTCGATGGCGGTATTGCATTTCCGCCATCGTTTTTCGATTTCCGCCAGGGTCGTAATGAGGGCCAATGTATTTTTGTCTGTTTCCTGGATTGAGCTCGGCACCAGAAGAAATCATTGCCGATTGCTCCCTTTTGGGTTGAGACCATGGTATATATTGTTCTCCCCTTTTGTTATGCAATTTATTGAACTTCAGTTTGGTTGTGTAGTGAGGTCGGCTGGGTCAGGGGCTTTATATTTGAAATGATCTTTGCTTATATTTATTTGTGGAATGTGCGTTTGAGCTACATAAGAAAGAACAAGCTGCGATCATTTAGCAGCACCTATTACCATCTTTAACGCGATACATCCTGTTGTTGTTGTCAATTACCTCGAGTGTTTCGTCCTGAGGAAGACGATGTTCAGTCTTTTTAGACTAGATTCATCCAATCGTCGAAACTACCAATCTAAGGATTTTTGGGTGACACATTTGCCATTTCTCTTTTGTCCCCATAACTTGTAATTGACTTACTGCACCTTAGACTCAATGCATTTCATTTGATTCAACTCAATGCACTTTATACTTACTGCACTTTAATTGATTCAATGCATTTTAGATTTTATTGTTTTTTTCTATATTTGTGCGATACCTTATTAGATGCCTTAGAGAGCTCCAGCCTCATTCCTCATGAACTTTCGATCACGTGGAGGGAGTTCTGTCCCTCGACTATTTTATATCGGCAAAGATTGCACAATAGGCCTGCACCGTTAGATTCTAGGAATTGGATGCCATGATGCCTTTTGCTTTTTAATCAATATCTAATGTTTTATATGAATTATAGTGAGAACATCTAGATTGATAGCTTTTTATGTTTATTATGTGAATACAAATTAATAAATTGAACATATGTTAGCCTCATGCTGTCTTGACCTAGCCTACCTCTCAACCAATCATTAGAAGTCTATTACTTATTATGAAATAACAATAGTTGCAGCAGAGTTTCGCGAGACATAACCCCTTTTGTACCCACGTATAGTAGCTTCCCCTATGTCCGTGATGAAGGGGATACCCATCTCTTTGTCAAAGAGCAGTCCTTCAATATCCCTCACACTGGGGAAGGGGTATGTGGTGGGCTAATTGGGCCCATGGGGCTGAATAGCAGGGGCTCCTCAATGATGTGGTCTGTCGTGTCTCCGGTTTCCACACCACCCTCGTCTGCTCTGTCGTCTAAAAAGCATACATGTGCTCTGCCTTGTGGCAGTGGTGGTGGTGGCGGTGCTGCTGCATCTCGGGCTGCCAGGGTGGGTGCAGCTTGTGCGGCCTGAGGTGGCAGAGAAGTAGGCACCACTTGGGCCTGAGGTGGTAGTGCAGGAGGCACCACGGGGGCCTGAGGTGGCAGTGCAGGAGGCACCATGGGGGCCTGAGGTGGCAGTGCTGGATGGACCACTGGGGCCTGAGGTGGCAGTGCTGGAGGGACGACGGGGCCTGAGGTTGCTGGATGGAATCACCTGGGGTTGCATTTGCAGGTATGCCTGTTGAGGCTGTGGAGTCCTGGGTTGAGGTGGTGGTGGTGGTCCATTATGTTTCTCGGCCTCGATGCCTGGTGCCCCTTGATGTGCAGGGATGGACATCCTCATTGCCAGATGATGTGCCTTAGAGGGTCAGAGAGGCAGGTCATCAGTGATGAGTGTGGATTGATGAGACAGACATTAGTGCTTTTGCTTTTTGATGACAGTGCTGTGTCAGCAAGATGGCCGGGGACATAGCATGGTGCACACATGCTTGTATCATGCAAACTGTGCAGGTGGATGTGTGATGTACGTACATGGTGTGTGGTGTGCTGGAGATACTGTCGTGGTGTACTGGGAATTTCTGGTCACGGTGTTAGGGGTGTAGCACACATGCTGTATGATGTTGTGTTGGGGAGGGTTGTGCCATGGATGGGGTCCCCATGTGTCTGCTGCCTGTAGCACGTACAGGGATAGGTGGCAAAGTGTGCTCATAGGTCGGGCTGGCTGGGACGGGGGAGTCACATGTTTCCTTGGTGTGTGACGCTGGTAATTTGGGGGTGGTGTAGGTGCTTGGCATTGACATGCCTTTGTGCAAGGGCTAGCACGGCGGACACAAACCAATTTTGCTGTAGCAGGTGGATGTGTGTCTGAGTGGCAGCAGGAGCATGTTATGTTGGCGATACAGAGTGCCTGTGCTATGTTCTATGTGTGATTGGGGTATGAGTGAAGTTTGGAGGAGATGGGGGCAGCAGGGCTGTATTGGTGTTGTGCACGGCACACATGACATATTTTTCAGCTGTAGTGGGTGCAGGGTGGACAGGGAGGATGATGTGACATTGGGGTTACGTGTAATCACCAGCCTCCTCGTATGTCATGGCTCCCGCCTCCGCAGCACCAACACCTTCTATAGACACAATGTGCAGCACACTGCTGCATGTCTCCTCCCAGGGCTGCAGGTGGATAGGGGATGCGCTGCCACCACCTGTGGCCACACCCTGTCTGCGCTGGGCCAACAGGAGGTTGCGCACCCTCAAGCGTAGATCATCCCACCTCTTGTGGCAGTCACGCACAGTGAGGGGGGTTGTGCCAGTGAAGAACATTTCATCTGCATGTTGAACAATGGTGTCCACCAACACGTTTAGCTCCACCTCGCTGAAGCGTGGCTTACCCTTCCGTGTTGCACAGATTCTTGATGTCATGTTGTATTATCAAAATCTGTGCTCAGGATTTAGGTCTGTGTCCTGTGCTCTCAGGATTGCAATGGATTGTGTTTTAGTAATGGCCGCCGGTCGATTTCCTGTTCCGGTGATCCCTATATATTCCGGTCACAGTAATTGCGGCACTGTTGTTACCAGTACCGGTGTATCCCGGAATGTTAAGATGGATTCGGAGTCACTGGCACAGAGGGCGCCAGTGTTGGCATTTTGGGGGAGTGGGTGTTGGAATTCCAAGAATGCCGGTGTCACCATATCCGGCATGCCAGAATGTGCGTGCACACCAACACAGAATCATCTGGTGTTTCCGGAAGCAGGATTTGATGGACACTGTGGCACCAGCATGCCAGTAATTAGGATTTCTTACCAGCAAACTTGTGATGAGGCCATTGTGTTAATAATGTTCTTGAGGTGATTCCCCTGCAACTCTGTCACTCATACCAGTTTGTGGGTGATATTATCGTAGCTCCACTATATATATTTATCTGCCACCACTGATCCTGAATCATTTACAATGCTAATATCCACATAAGAGCTACCCATTTCCACAGCACAAAAAAATGCCTCTGCCACTGGCATGAATGTAGCAGTTTTTCTGGACACGCACATTGGTGTCTGGTATTCTTGAGCAACATGTGTCACCCCCTTGTTTCTATGTTAGGTGAAAGGTATAATAAGAACTCACATTTTTCACCCAGTGGGGTGTGCCCTTGTGGCAATATGACCATCATGCATCTTGTGTGAGCTTTGTGGCACAGGTCAGCCTGTGAGTCTGGCGCTACCTGCGCTTCTTCAAGGAGATTGGTGGGAGGCCCTCAGCAGGACTCACAGTGGGGGCCCAAATTTTGTGTTATGCCACTGATGACCTTTATCCTTGTCTGAAAATGCAGTTACTGCACAACTCAGGTATCCGACAGACCATAATCTTGTGTTTGGAAGGTTGGTGCATTGGAGGTGGATAGGCTGTATGTTGTTACTAAGAGGTGTAAGGTGGGATTGATGGTGGGCTCTGGAGTAGTACTGCAAGGGTGTTGTGGGTGAGGCAGGTGGAAGGGTCAGTGTGTGGCACCGACACATATGTTCTTTGGAAGGCATTTGGCCGCATATATTACATCACCAAATGCGATAAGAAGCCATACATGAATGATATCATAGATCCTGTTATGTCATCAATTACATACTTGCATGTAGGGCACTGGCTGCCCCCATCACTCACTACATCCCAGGAATGGACCTGAGGGAAAATAGGTAACCCCGTAAACTGACGAGACGCCCAGTCCCATTCCCCCTTCCATGTACCAGTGAGGACTGCTCACTCAATGATAGCCTGAAATGACACGCCACCGTTCCGTGCAGAACCTTAGACCATAACATAAGTCAGCAAGAAATCTCCCTTACAGTGACCCCAATTGTTGAGCCCATAATTGAATTCAGTTCAATGTGCCCCAACATACCGCACTGTTCCCTCTCGAGAATCAAACACCTTCTCCGCCACCAATCTATAGTTTGAAAGGGTGGGAAAATCAAAACACTGTGTTGCCTCTGCAGCTCAACAAGTCTTGGCCTGAGGCAAGAGAAATGGAGAACACTGCTCACTCCCTCTCCTTATACGGCACCTGAGACCCCCTTGCTTGTGACTTTCGGTGCTGTGCGTCGGCACCTGAAAATGACACTATCATGCTGCTCGGTGCCTCAATGACACTCCTCTTGCTGTTGCCCCTCGATTCTCAGCCCACCACCGCCCCTCCCAAGCTTCCACTCAGGCAAGGTGCCAGGGTTGCTATTGTGCGTGCTGATGGCGACAGGGCCAGTGAGTGTTACCAGATACAGATAGTCATTGGATGGCATTCGGCTGCATTTCTTACATCACCAAATGCGACAAGAAGCCATACATGAATATCATCATAGAACCTGTTATGTCATCAACTATATACTTAATCGTGGGGGCGTGGCTGTGGCCATCACCCGGCAAACCCCAGGAACAGACCTGAGGAAAAACAGTTGACCTCATAAACCAACCAGACCCTAGTCCCATTCCTTCTTGCAGGTGCCAGTGAGGACCACTCAGTGAATGAACACCTGGCATGACACTGCAACGTTCCACACTGAACCTTGGACCATGCCATAAGTCAGTAAGACATCTCCCTTAGAGTGACCCCAATTGTTCAGCTCATAGCTCAATTCAATGCAATGTGCCCCAACACACCGCCAGATGGGCACTGATCTACTGGTGAGGGGCACATCCCCTCCTAGACAGTGCTTGCACTTGCCCCTTGAGACCGTATATGTCCTGTCGCCATGACATTGCCCAATCGGTACACCTCCATACCGAATAGGAGCCTGACTCACACCACACAACATTAGAGCTCACAAACTTGCTCTGTACCACTTGGACTCTCCTACAGTGCCTCTCCTCATCATTGTGCGGCCCATTGATCGTCCATACATATGTATCTCCTCCATGTGTTCAGACAGGCGCCCGTGGCAGAAGCCAATTCTGATTTGCTTGCCCACTTCTGTCTGATTGGGATGGCAACCGCACTTCTCTTCCGTCTTTATGCAGCCTGCAGCTATCACCTCTCCCTGATGCCTGTCGTCCTCCTTTGCGCTTAATTGCCTCACAAATACAGTGGCCAATCACCACAAGCCGGGAAGTCTGGTGGTAATTCCCCCTGCCACAAGGGTGTAGTCTAAAGGTAAAAAAGGACAAGTTAATAATTCCCCCTTGCCACACCAGTTATCCTCCAACTTACCCCTGACCTATCCAGTAATGAAACTGGAAGCGTGGGTATCTATGAGAAACCGCCAGTCTGTGCGAAAGTATCACAACTTACAACACATCCTGTTGGAAGGATACCCAGGGGGCTCCCAGGCCTGCATCCAGTGCCCCCCTGGATCCCAATTCCCCGGCCTCACAGTCCCTACTGGCCAAAGCCCCCAGCCAAGCTCAAACTGTGACCTCACACCTGGCTGGCTCAGGACACAGGGACTGCCACTAGGGGGCAAGCATCCATCCCAACAAGCCACAAGGAAACACAAACTGAAAAAGTCCCACTGCTGGCACAACTTAAAACATTCGCCCACTTAACAGCTAGCATAAGGGTGTTGTCCCTCACACATCACACACCTTGGGAACAATAGCAGGGGAGCCCCCTGGCCCACAGCTTGCACCCATAGCCCCCTAATCTTGATCCCCGACGCCTGCAGTCCCTACTGGCTTGAAGCCCCCTGCCACCTCCCAACTGTGACCTCACAGCTGGCCGGCTCCGGGCATCAGAACTGTCGCCTGGGGGTAAACATCCATAAAACAGGCCACAGGAAAGCAAAACCGAAAATCCAGCTACTTGCATTAGGCAATGCCCTCCATGGTGGCACCGCCGGGCCAAAACTGGCATGCCCACAAAAGGCCTAGCCCCAGGGCCCCTTCAAAAGCAGAGTGCCCCAGAGAACAAACATCCACAGAACACTGTAGCTGCTTGCCAAGCATCAAAATTGCGGCCTCGTAACACTTTACACAGCCCAACCCCCACCTTATCCCCCAGGAACGATAGCCAGATGACCCAGGCCCCCGAAATACCAAACATCAGCGAACACCTACCAGGTTGGCAGGCCCCTGTAAGCTCTTGCATGGCAACCTTACCCTGTCACCTCTGGTACGGTTTCCCTACCTGAACCTCCAGAGAGCCCTATGGATTCCTTCATGCCAGCTCCAACCACAAGTACTTCCGTGGTACCCTGAGCACACCTACCTGGTTGCCAGGTTTAAAAAAAGCCACTTCCTGGCCATCATCCATATCTACCTTGGACAACCTCTGGTGCGCTCCCAATCTGCACCTCCTTGGTGCCCTATGCATGCCCACAAAGCAACTCCCAGCACATATGCTTCTTCAGTACCCACAACCTGAACCCCAAAGCAGGAACAGTTCTATGTTTGTGCTGTCCCTGAAAAGCACTGGAATTGCACCCATCTTTTGAAAAATGAGCACTACAAAAAACTTAGCTCTACCCTATAATTAACCTGTGTACAGAAGCAGGAAGGGGTGTAAAATCAGCTATCCCCACCAAGCACTGCACACAAAGCAGTAACATAGTGGCAATCAATGATCATTTTTAATCTCCGGTGATGTGGCCCAAGTCTATGCTTATGAATTGAAGCTGGGTGGATGCCCCGTTCAAGTCCATGCTGTCTCACCATGCACCACCACCAAATCCCTACTTTACGACACGTCCCAACATGGCATTCTGGCGCTGAGAGAACCCCGATCTGCCAAACTCAAACCATTTTTGGCTGTGAACAGAACAGAGTATTCGCCATGGAAAACAAACGCTCCTATTCCATCCGAGAGCCTCATTCCACAGAACATTACCCCTGCACAATCCAACCAAATCAGCATCAATGCATTCGTCCATCGTTGCCTATCTTCACCTATCTTCGTGAATGATCAACCCACCATGTAAATGGGAGAGAAGGAACCCATACAGCATCTGTGGGAAGGCCTTTTGCCATTTAAATCATCTTACTGCCTATGGAAATAACCCTGCTGCTAACCTACCTCACAAATGAGCAACTGTAAGGAACTCATGGTAAGAACAAGTAAGACAGACACAATTGATCACAGTTCAAGGGTGTTTATTGAACAATGAATTCTGTGTGCAGGTTGGAAAAACACCTATTCTAAACCTAAATCTAAGATGGGAGCAAGCGTCGACCATCAGATGAAAAATAAAGCAGTCCTAGTGGCGTTGTGTCAAATAAAAAGGGCCTATACTAAGAAACCTGTTGCCAATCCTTACAACTAACACAAAAATGGGTGTCGGATAGTTCTCAACAATAGAAAAAGGTGTTCTCAAATAATATGTCAGGATGCAGTAGGCTGGGTCTTCCTTCCCCACGTTTTGACCACGGGGTAAGATGGGAGCTTGGATCGCAGTACAGTCTCTGGCTTTCCAGCACGAGACAACAGTTCTAATGGCAGCTAGCAGGACCATCAATGGCTAAGTCTCATCTCACTTGAAAGTCTCTTGCCTTCGAGGGCCAGGGGTGTTCGGCTAACAAAAACAAAAGTTCCTTTCACAAATGAAAGTTTGTTTCCAATATTCGCTAGGTGATGGGTTCATCCCTGGGTCCCCCTCTTCTGGGCGCTGACCCTTTACATATCGTATTCCTCAATTCATATGTCAGTTCTTTCCTTCCTTGAAGTTTGTATGATAGCTTCACCCGTGGATCTCCCTCCATCGGGCTCAGACCCCTCTTGACTGGTGGTACTCAGGTGATGGCTTCATCCCTTGATCTCCCTCTTCCGGGTTCGGACCCCTCTTGACTGCTAGTACTTGGGCGATAGCTTCACCTCTGGATCTCCCTCTGCCATGCTCAGACCCTTCTTCTCTGGCATCCCTTCTTCGGGTGTGTATATATAACAAGGAGGACCGTTTTGGGATTTCCTACTGTGAGTTACCCAGTTCAGTATTCACACTTACGAAACACACAGTTTCTTTGTTAAAAGAGAGAGTTGCAAGGGAGCAGACGTGTCTCTAGTTTAATCCACAAGCGAATGTTCATGCACAGTGTCGTGCTAAAAAACACATATTAGACCATGCTGGGTCATGCGTTTGCTGCTTCTTAGATGAAAAGAAAAACAACATTTTTTTAATAGGTTTTCTCTATTAAGCAGGTGCAAAGTGTTAAAAACAAGCGAAAAGAGTGATGGACTGTTCTTCGATAGCTTTTTCAATGAAATTTTCAATCAATTTTTTCTCTTAGTTTTTTCATTAGAAAAGGGATCCTCAGGGTTGTTTAGATTGGGGATCCATGAACCAAATGCACTGATTCCAGGTAATGTTGTTATGTTCTTGGGTCAGGTCATTTCATAGCCGACCGGTTTCTGTGGTAAGGGGTGATTACGCCACATTCATCAGGGCTCGAAATGTGGGCCAGTAGGTAAAATCCCTCTTCATTACTGGTGCAGCATTGTCTGCATTAATAATATACCTCTCCCTGTAAGGATGACAGGAGGGGATAGGGAGAAAGAGGTCACAGTTTAGAACCTATGGTGTGATGATTACATAACACACTGCACAAAAAATCTAAAAATGGAAGGGGAGTTTTACCCTGTCCATGTTGCTCATTTGCGCACGGAGGGATAATGGCGGCCTGGGACCTAGGGGCCAGAAAGGACAGCGTTAATGCCATATGGATTGTGCATATACACAATCGCTTTGGTGCATGTATCTATTCATTGATTTACATAACCAAAGACCGCAGTTGAATGCTATGCTGGGGCGGCCGCCTATGGCGTGCCCGCTTACAATTGCAAACATAACTCGCGTGCGGGATGCGGTCTAGCACAATCCTGTCCGCACGCTCATCTCGAAAGAGCCGTCTCCCAATGATCGGGGACAGCGCCTACTGTGTAGGCACAAGAAAATTACCTGCAGCATCAGTCTGGGTCTGGCGAGCCGCGCACGAGAGGTTTTGACGCTGTGGCTCGCCAGATCCTTCTGTTTATAGTTGTCATGGCGCCAGGGTCATGAGTGTGTTTCCAAAATGGCCGCCCAGAATGGGACACTAGGCCTCCATTTTGAAGTCAGGCTGAATGCCACTGAATGTCCGATGTCTGACAATGCTTGTCAGGCAGGGGCCAAAATTGATGGAGGTGTGTATATGCATGGACTAAGTGTATGCACAGGCACCGATTACCAGAAGCTGGTGGTGCTGGTGGGTGGCATCAAATGGCATACTCATGTTTGGCACCATCCACAATGCATTCAGAGGTGACAGGCAAAAAAAAGAGAAGAAGAGAATGACAGAAGAGGATGCATGTAAAATTACAGAATGTGTAAAAATCACAATGGACTAGAAAGGCACATCTTCATAGGGTGGCTAGGGTTTGCCAGCTCGTTGGTTCGTTCAGGCCAGTCTTGTCAGTTTTTAGACGGAAAATCCAAAGCTGCTCTCTTCGGAAGAGGAGGTCATGTATGTTGCCACCCCTGGTGGGTACTTTGATTTTCTCAATGATCGACCATGTAAAGTCTGTTGGGTTATGCTCGCGGTCAAGAAAATGTGTCACCATAGGAGCAGTGATTTTTGCAGTCCGTATGCATGACCTATGTTCTGCCAGGCGTATTCTAATAGGTCTCATGGTCATGCCCACATAACGTTTCATGCATGGACAAGTGATGACATAGATGACATTACAGCTATTACAGTTCGTCAAGTTCTTTTGCATCCATGGGAAGTGCCATTCAATGTCTATACTGATTGATCTGGTGGTGTTTGGGCATGCACTGCAGGACCCACAGGGTGTGTGTCCAGTGGCAGGCTTTTGCCCCCACAGGGTGTTAGGTCTGAGTTCCATGTCCTTATAAGAGTGCACCAGGGAGTCTCTCAAATTTCTCTGTCTTTTTATGGCGAATCTGGGAGTGTCCAGGCATGAGTCGCCAATGTTCAATATAGGCCAACGTTTTAAAACCTCCTCCTTGATTTTATTAGTCAGAGGAGAAAAACTGAGCACAGCTGTGATTTGTTTGTCTGATTCTTGTTGCTTGGTGTGATGTTCCAGGGTTTGTGCTCTGGGGATGTTCATAGCTCTTTTTCGGGCTTGTCTTACTAGACGTTTCGGATAACCCCTCCATCTCAATTTTGTGGCTAGGGCTGCAGATTGACGGTTGTAATCTGTTAGTTGTGAGCAGATCCTACGACAGCGGAGGAACTGTCCAAAAAGGTAGATTCTTCTTGAGACTGGCCGGATGGTAGCTCTTGTATGTGAGTAATGAATTTCTGTCTGTGGGTTTGTTAACGACAGTCCTCATGATGGTCTCATTCCTGATTTCCAATGTGTTAGGTCAAGGAAATGCACGGTACTTTTGCTATGGGATTCGGAGAATCTCAAAAAGGGATTTTGATTGTTGAGCCATATCATGAAGGAAGAGAGGTCTATTTCATTGCCTGCAAAGATCAGAAGCACATCGTCGATGTATCTTGACCACAGTTTTATTCTGATCAACCAGGGGTTGTTCGGGTCATCCATCTTTCTCGAAATTCGCCACGTATAGATTTGCGAGGCTTGGAGCGAACGTGGCACCCATTGCTGTGCCAGATACTTGTTCGTAGTGCATGTTGTTGTAAATGAAGAAATTCTTAGTTAGTGCAATCTCTGCTAATTGCATCACAAAAGTGACCAGGATCTCCATAGGGGGTTCTTTCTCTTGTAAGATCTTTTCTACAACTCTCAACGTCGCCATCTGGGGAATTTTTGTGTAGAGTGACTCGATGTCTAGAGTCACTAGTAGATCACTGGACGAGCCAAAGGGCCGTTCTTGGATGAGTTCAATGACTACAGTTGTATCTTTGAGATAGGATCTCATTTTGGTCACTTCTGGTTTGAGAAAGAAATCCGCATATCGGGACAGAGGTTCCAGAATGGAACCTTTTCCAGAGACAATTGGTCTTCCTGGTGGGGGAGTGATTCCTTTATGTACTTTAGGGAGTGCATAGAGGGCTGGCTTCCTTGGGGTCTTGGGGTTAAGAAAGTCATATTCTTTGTTTGTGATGAGTTCTTCAGCACTGGCTTCTTCCAGAATCGGCAAAATCAGTTGTCTAATAGATTCTGTTGGATTTGAACCAAGTCGTCTATACCTTGATGTGTCCTGTAGGAGACTTTGAACCATCAAGTTGTCTGCTGGGGTGTCCATAATGACTGTCGCTCCACCTTTGTCTGCAGGTTTTATGGTGATAGATTCATTGTTTGCTAATGATTGAAGTGCTATTCTGTTCTTCTTGGAGAAGTTCTTATAGCGAGGGACTAGATCTGCTTCTAGTTGCTCAAGTTTTTTCAGTAGAGCTTTTTCAAATGTAATAGATTCAGGGGAGATACCGTTCGGTGGAGTGTAAAGGGTGGATTTGCCTCGTATATTAGTGGCTCCCTTTTCTCCTGTGATAGTAATGGAGCCAAAATATTGTTTTAACTGGATTTTTCTCACCAATTGGGCCACTTCAATGCGAGTCCCCACGTTTTCCCCACGGGGTAAGATGGGAGCTTGGATCGTAGTACAGTGATCATTTTTAATCTCCGGTGATGTGGCCCAAGTCTATGCTTATGAATTGAAGCTGGGTGGATGCCCCGTTCAAGTCCATGCTGTCTCACCATGCACCACCACCAAATCCCTACTTTACGACACGTCCCAACATGGCATTCTGGCGCTGAGAGAACCCCGATCTGCCAAACTCAAACCATTTTTGGCTGTGAACAGAACAGAGTATTCGCCATGGAAAACAAACGCTCCTATTCCATCCGAGAGCCTCATTCCACAGAACATTACCCCTGCACAATCCAACCAAATCAGCATCAATGCATTCGTCCATCGTTGCCTATCTTCACCTATCTTCGTGAATGATCAACCCACCATGTAAATGGGAGAGAAGGAACCCATACAGCATCTGTGGGAAGGCCTTTTGCCATTTAAATCATCTTACTGCCTATGGAAATAACCTGGCTGCTAACCTACCTCACAAATGAGCAACTGTAAGGAACTCATGGTAAGAACAAGTAAGACAGACACAAGTGATCACAGTTCAAGGGTGTTTATTGAACAATGAATTCTGTGTGCAGGTTGGAAAAACACCTATTCTAAACCTAAATCTAAGATGAGAGCAAGCGTCGACCACCAGATGAAAAATAAAGCAGTCCAAACCTGGATGGCCACACATGGCCTATGTCTTAACGACGACAAGACCAAGCTCTTAATCATCGGCTCTACCAGTAAACTTAACAAATTACCCCATCTGTACAATTCCATCATGATTGATGGCATCAAAATCAAGGTAGCCAAGGAAGTTAAAACCTTAGGATTCTACTTAGACTCAGCTCTCTTCCTCGACAAGCAAGTAAACGCGACAGCCTCAGCAACCAGTTACACCTGCAAACTTATTCACGCCTGTAAACCATAACTATCCACAGACAGCTGTACCACCATAGCGCGAGCCCTCATCCTCTCCAAATTAGATTACTGCAATGCACCGTACCTAGGCACCAGTAAACATAACATCAACAAACTCCAAACCCTGCAGAACAATGCCCTTAGAACAGCCCTAGGTATTCCCAAAGAGCAACACATATCTATCCATAGAAGAACCATCAACTGGCTGGCCATCAATGACCGTATCAAATTTAAAACTCTGAACATCACACACAATTGTCTGAACAACAAAGCACCTGCATACCTCACAGAAAAATTCACAAAGTACACTTCTGAAATACCCATCAGAAAGGCCCTCTCAAACAGCATCAAAATCCCCAACTTTAAACAGAAAAGAACTGGTGGGTCCAGCTTCCCAGTTCTAGCAGCTCAACTCTGGAACACCATCCCAGACGCACTCAGAGCCACCCCTTCCTTCAGGGCCGGTCTTACAACAGATTGCACCCCAGGCGGGAAGCATCATTGGCGCCCCCCTCCACCCCGACCCCTAAAAGTGACAACCAGAAAAATGTGTTACAAATGTCTTAAATAGGGCATTTCATTAAGAACCAGATGGAAATACAAACGCAATAGAAAATGCATTCATTAGACACTAGGTGACATGTTACCTGTATTATGTGTTCAAAAAGTAACTTTTCTTGACTTTGCTCTTGCAAATTAAAGCACAGCATTGGATAGATCCTTTGCCAGGGGCTGCATTCAAATCGGCAGTAAATCACCTCCCTATTTCAGGATAATAACATCAAACGCATAAGCCCTCATCACTTAGCAAGAAACTGCCACCAAACACCCTGCAACTCATATCAGTTGTAGAGAGTGGGGTGACATGCCCAGGTACCCACCTCTTTACAAGGGCTTGGCGGTCAATGATTTGTGAGGAAGTGCCCTCAAGGAAGTGCCCTCAAGTGCCCACTGGATTCGATAATTGCACTGCCATCACTGCTTTGGGAGTCGCAGCGAGATGCATTGGCTGATGCCATTGATTTTAATACCAAATATACGTGTTCATTGAATGTATTAAACACCCCTTGTTATTTATGCTCTCTAGGCCAGCCCCACCAATAGATATTGTTGTTTGACTTGTTAGCTGCCCCCACACCCTTGACTTTACATCCTGCTTAAACAGCGTGTACCCGGAAAGGTCTGTCTGCAGAAAGAGGATTGCAAGGAACCTTGTGTCACCCCGTAATGTCACTTCCAGTACCACCCTTTAGTCACTTCCCCTATAGCGCTTAGCAAAGTCCTCAAAGTGATGTTAAGCGCTAAACGAGAAATCTGCATACATAGACCCATATTTGCAGTTTTGAAACATAGTATTAAACATTTTAAATTAATTTTGTGTGATTTTGATTTTCATTTGCTTATTTGTTTAAATTATAATTAGTCAGGAATCAGGATTGGCACCAACTACAAGCCTAATGTCATTTGGCAAAAGGAGAAATATATGACCTAGAAATAAAGCTCCCAGCTACCTCAGGGTTCAGTGCGCTATATAAGCAAATAAAACAAACAAAACAAACAAACCTGCGCAGAAGTTGTTAAAATTGAGAAGTTTTGTAGAAATGCACTACTTAGCTGGCAATTCGCCAAATAGGGTACAAAGTGCAATTATCACGTCTGGACTACATTAAGATACATGAACTGCCGCAGCCCACAAGCCTGCATCTTGACACGCTGCTGCACCCCTTTGCAATTTAGAGATTAGAAGGGTGCTCTTTTTTCTTTGATAAACTTGAAGTTTGTATCATAGAGTTTCACGGTGGAAGGGAGGATTTTCTTCAGGGAGGTAACTGAGTCAGAAGTACGGGACATCATCCAGAGAATCAAGCCCTCTAACTGCAAAGGGGTTGCATGCCCTGCCTCCTTAGTTAAAGATTGTATTGAGTCCAGAGCACCATTTCTGACATCTTTCATCAATGCCTCGTTTAAGTCTAATTCAGTCCCGTCCACCCTTAAAGAAGCATAGGTGCGACCACTACTCAAAAAGCCCAATCTTGACCCTGAATCTCCAAATTATTACATACCAATCACCACGGTCCCATTCCTTCTATGAATATTGGACAAAGTTTCCCACACCCAAATTGAACAGTTCCTTGAATCTAACAACATCCTAGGCAAGAGGCAGTTAGGCTTCAGACCAGGACATGGCACTGAGTCTGCCTTATTGGATTTTAAGATCCAATTGGGCAATCTATTTGACAAAGGCCAACTGTCACTTCTCCTCCTACTGGACTTGTCAGCGGCCTTTGATCTTGTGGATCATGACAGTCTGTGCAAACACCTAATAAATGCGGCTCACTTCTCCACCGAAGCCACTGCTTGGATAACATCCTTTCTCAAGGGGTGACTCGTGAGGGTCTTCTCAGACCACGCATGCGCATCCCCCACCACCCTAATCTGTGGTGTACCACAAGGCTCTTGCACAGTCCCCATGCTCTACAATATTGTCACCCTTCCCCTCTTCAAGGACTTAGACGATCGAGGCATAGCTTACACTAACTATGCTGACGACACCCAAGTCCTACTCCCACTCACTGGCTCCTATGCACAAGATGCTGCCGCACTCGATAACATCTACGCAGCCATTCAGAAATGGATGTCAGCAAATGGACTATGTCTTAACGGGGACAAAACCGAGATCCTCCTCGTAGCCTCCAAAGAAATGCTTGATAAACTCGACTCGCAATACCAAACATTCATCATTGACAACATACCCGTTAAAGTCTCACCAGCAGTCAAACCCCATGGTTTTTTTGGGGAGTCAACCTTATCCATGACACGCCAGGTGAGTGCTGTTGCCTCAGCCTCTGCATTCATCACTAAAATCATCAATGTGTTGAAAACATACCTATCCAATACCAACCACCTAGCAATAGCCAGAACCACAGTTGGGGTAAAACTTGACTATGGTAATGCCTTACTGTTGGGGACCTCCACTAAAAACCTCCATAGGCTAACAAGGATAACAAGGATAACATGCCCGTGCCTAGAAAAAACGTGAATGCTAGCATGTGCCACACTTAGAGTTGTGAACACCAGCCTGCGTGGCGTTCGGATGGAGTTGTGAATGTTAGCATGCCCACACCTGGACGGATCTCTAAACTCTAGCCTGCGCCGCATCCAGATAAAAGTGTGAATGTTGGCATGACCACACCTGGATGGAGTCCTAAACATTGGCCTGCGACGCGTCTAGATGGGAATGTGAGGGCCAACAAGTGCCACACTCAGACGCCGCACTCAGACAGAACTGTGAATGTTAGCATGGTAAAGGTCAGGTAACCCACTAACCAATATAAGCTCAAACTCTGCATACTTATCTCACACAAATTACTCACACAACCATCTCTCGCACAACAAGCCGCACACACTTCACAACACTGCAACAACACATAAGCCGGAACAACAGCACACATGGACTGACTCCGACCTGATACCCGCCCCAAAGCTCAGCACCCGGTGTATACTGAGTTGAAGCTGCTAACAGAACACCACTCCTCTCACTATCCTACTCCCTTCTTCACCTTACTAACCCATCCCACCTTTATCATTTACAGATCCGCCTGAGCGCCTGGGGACCAATTCCGTTAGTGACGGTGCGCGGTACAAATACCTTTATCATTTAACATAGGCTGCAAGTTACACAACACAACGGCCTTTGAGCCGCCCTTAGCATCTCCAAAAGGAAACGCCTCTCTCAAACCAGGAGGGAAGCACATTGGCTCCCAGTGAAAGAACGCATCTTGTTCAAAACCATGGCCATCATGCATAAATGCATCTTGCAGAGACCCCCTGGCTACCTAGCTGAGAAGATCATTCCCATTACTTCTACCAGACCAATTCGTTCACACCTTTCCGACATGATGGTTGTCCCCACTTTCAAAAGAGCTAAAGCAGGTGGGGCTAGCTTCCAACATCTACCACCCAAACACCGGAACACCTTGCCTACAGCCCTCAGAAATGAAGCATTCTACACCACCGTTCGTAAAGTTCTTAAAACCCAACTGTTTAATTAACCTGTTCAAGATGTGCTTAATCCATGTTCCAATGTAAACAAGGGACACACTGTATTTGCCGCTTCATGAAACTTATCCTCAGTGCATATTGTACGATGTTCTCAAATGTCTGTACTACCATCCCAACTAAGTAAGGTCTCAGCAACAGCACCACGATGCCCAAGGGCTGATGTGCGCTTTGCAAATGTAAATAAATAAATCAATGCCTCCAAGTAGCCTTTATTTAGGAAAGCGCCAAGCCGACGTGAAAGTGAATGGTTGACTATGTACACAAGTCCAAGATTCCTCATCCCAAGGCTCACCTGAATCCTAAATTGCCTCCTTCATATGCGCTGACATCCTTGGTAAATATGGTTGTGAGAAGGAAATATTTATAGAATTTGATATTCACTTCTGCATTCTGAGCAGAATCAAGGCCTGTGAGAGTATAATTACCACAAAGACAGAACAATACAGGAAGATTCCATTATCTGATGTAATCTACTGGAGTCTTCGGAAGCAATTATAAAACAGGTTCCTATCTGCAGAAGATTGATACAAGTTATTTTCATCATACTTTAAAAGTTTTATAGCATGATGAAAATAACTTGTAATAAAACATTGGGGCACAACATGTGCCGGGCCACGCCTACACGTGTTATCACCACAGGGCGTTCAGGGCAGTGGTTAGCAGCAGCATTAGCAGCACACTGACTTACCTTATTGATCGGCAGAACTTAAGGCAGAAGCACTCGGCACCCGCGGGCTGCACGGACCGGTCACGGTGCCCCAATGGCAAAGTCAGCAAGCTCTGGCTCACTGGGTTTGGCTGCGACTGGGCCTTCTGATTCGTTTCACGATTCAGCACAATTTCGGGTCAAGGAAGGGGAGGCTTCCCATGCCGAGCCCCAATCAATCCTGTGTCAGTGCAGAGTGTGCACTCGCATAGCCTGGAGGAGGGCACGTGCGCCCGGGCATGGTGCCAGCAGCGCCACCCAGGGGGTGGAAGGGAGTGAAATAAAGCAACAAATGTTGCTAATTTGCTAATTGCTGCCTCGCCTGAGGGCCAAGGCTACAGTGTGCTACTGCTAGCAATACCCTTTCGGGTGATTCTGCCAATTGTCCTTACCCCCGAACAGGCAACCCTCTCTACTGCCTCCCACACTCCGCATGCTAGCAGGAAACACAAGAGGAAGGTGAATACTTGGTGCGCCGACTCCTCGGTTGTGGAAGAGGAAAGTGCTTGGCTGCCCAATGTGATTGTTATTTATTTATTTGGCACGCGTACCCGTTACAAACAACAACCGTGCACGCTTCGTCAGTGCTCATTGAAGCCCAAACTATCATAACTCGCCAATGCAATTTGCGGGGCCTGGATATGATATGATATGATGTGTTATTTATAACGCACTTAATACCCAGAGGTTTCTAAGCGCGGACCCATGGATCGAACCCATGTTGCTCTGTGTCGTCCTGCTTCCAAGGCAAGCACGTTGCCGCTGAGCTATCCTCCCGAGACAGATTTTAGCACCGGGCCAAAAACCTGTTACACAAAAGGCCTTAATTGCTCTGAAACAAACAAAATGCCCTAAATTCAAACCTGCAGCCCCTCCCACCCATGCCGCATGTAGGCGGAAACAATGGTGGAGGTGATGAGCGTCTACACAATGATGGGATGATGTAGGGGCTGAATGAACGTGCTTGCCCAGATTTACGTTCTAAAACAAACCTCCCTAGCTCCCCACTTCTGCCAAAGTTAACATGTGGGTTGCAGGTAATCTATTTATAAGCAGAGACATCTGCTAAAAACCCACTGCAACGCATGCTTTAGCTTTTTGCCATTTATGCTGCTCCTAAACAAAACTCAGCACACCAAATGTAACATTGCATCCATTCTCATTAAATCGCACCCATTGATGGCATGGCACGGTAGTATTGTGAAAGAGCAGATCAAATAGTGTTACCCATCGAAATAGATCTCTAAAACATGATGCTAGCTAAGGATTCAATCTAAGCACTTTCCATTGCTTATGGGATACACATGTAACTGGATCATAGCGCCCTGATGCATGAGGGCTTTGCGCTTTATAAATGCAAAACATTTCAAAATTAAAATGCTGTTACTATGACGGCTTGCTCCCGCGTGACCAACTCTATTATTTCAATCAAACAAATTACTGTACATTAGAGAGTTTATTGCCGCCCTGCTTTCTTGCCTCACAGCCCAAAAATGCTTTGAAGTGGAAAACCAGCTGGTAATAAGATAACCCTCGCCACGCCGCAAAATAAAGCTCTCTAACTTCCCAGGCGAAATTGCTGCGAAGCAGACACAGTTCAGGCGCGTTAGCGCCTTCCATAGTGCTCACATGTTAACCCAATGGACTACTAGGATAATAGCCACTGGGCCTGCCTCCCCATGTGCTCTTGCATATTAACATGGTCGGGAAACAAGGAGCTTGCCTTCTGTGCCACCCTGCCCAGCACAAAACTGTTATAATGCTGGAGCAGGAAATGGGGGAGGGACGTGGAGGCACACAAGAAGGCCCCCTGCCCACCGAGGCAGTGCCTAGTAAACTGCATGCACAGGGTCCGCATGGGATCCCTGACCTTTAACCCTACTCACCTCTTATCCCATCCAGCTATGTGTGCGTCCAGTATATAAAAAATGATTGTGGCTGGCTGGTGCTTGCAGCCTGGCTTTGCAGGAGCTCTGGCTCGAAGCTCGAGCAATAACAATGCAGACAGACTGCAGTCTCGCACTCGCCACTAAGGCTGGCCGACACCCTTGTAAATGTGGACTAGCGCCGTGGACTGCTGGTTCGGCGACTCCCTAAATGGTGTCTGACGTCAGGCAGCCGCCTGAGCTGCCTGACACAAAGACCGGCCCTGCCTTCCTTCCATGTGTTCAAAGCTAACGTCAAACTCTGGCTTCACACCAACGACTGCTAAATGCCTCAACTGTACCTAATACTCTGTACATTTATTGTAAAATACTTGAAACTGTAACATATCCTACATGTAAGTCATCTGATATTGTAACATAAGAAATGCTTGATATATGATGCTGTAACATAAGAAATGTAACATATTTATGTACCTGTAATTTAAGATTTTATTTTTTGCAAGCGCCCAGTTGCTTAACGGCCAAGTGCGCTCTATAAATAAATAAACAATACAATACAATACAATACAATCGGAGGAGGGGGTTTAGAATTGGAGTATCCTGAAAAAGGTCTTAGGGATCTCCTCCTCCTCTTCTTCTTCCCCGGTATTATACGCGTTTCACCTGGGGCATTTCCCCAAGCAGAACCCCGGGTCCCCTTACCCAGGTGATCCTCCCTTACTCGTCCACCCCCAGGGTTGGGATCTGAGAGCACAAGCCCTTCCCTGGCCACCTGAATAAGGGATTCTCGAGGTCTTGCAGGGAAAATACCCACAGGTTTCTCACACAACCCTGTAATCTGAACACTGCGCGGCTCCAACATCACCATAGTGACGCACAACCTTATCATCCCCTTACCAGAAACACAGTAAACGTAGCTGAGACACGCACCATACACACCCATCGCATTCACAGTGCTAGACCGTTAGTTGACCATCTGCCTAACCAACACCCTGAGAGTAGTCCTTTGTGATGCTCAACCGATAAACGAGAACGAACTCAACCATCACCACCAGGAGCCCCCGTCACAAGCCCTTGAAACCCCTCAGGCTTCCACATGATGACTGCATTTGCGTGGCACCTGCTAAAAGATGTAGCAATGATCAATAAACAATGAGGCCAAATATACAATGAATTACCCTGGCATTCACCCCGGGCCCAGTGCCTCCCTGCAAGCAAAGTAGATACATAAAATGAATCGCATTTCCGCACACGAAACAAGAAATTGATCATTGAGTAACAAACTCCACACAGATTCGAAGCTGAACAAAAAACTGTTTGCTCAGTGCAAAAACACACCCGGCCTCCAGTTCTCTTCTGTGTGCAGAATCATCACATCGCAAAATCGCAAATATCATCCCTTAGCAATCATCTGCGTTCCAACCAACCCGGCATGAACGACCAGTGGAATCACAGCCCCGTTCCCCAGCATCTGAGATGTAACATGTGAAACTTGATTTAGCTGCGTGTGCACAGTTGGGTGCTGACTGCAGGTTTAGAGCCCCAGTCCGTCAACAAATAAAGTATGCAACATGGGCACTGGCCTCCAGAACAGCCTGCTGAGCAACTAACACGTTGACACTCCCCACATGTTGAAGTGCTAGCATGAAGTCAACACGCATGCTGCTTCAGGCAACAGCTCAGAAACTATGCTAAAAACCCTGCACACTCGACTTACCACTACCATGCCCATGCACTTGCCACCGGCTCTACCACTCGGCCAGTCATAATAGCTTAGTAACTGAGACCGAAGCACTCAGATGGCAAACCCTCTCAAAAATCAATACACTGTGCTGCCTCTGCAGCTCAACAAGTCTCCGGCTGGGGCAAAAGAGAGAGAGAGCACCACTTGCTCCCTCTCCTTATACGCCACCTGAGACCGCCTAGCTTGAGGCTTCCAGCACCGCGCGGCGGCACCTGAGAAAGACATCATCACGCCACTTGCGCCCAAATGACCCTCCCCCTTACTGTTGACTTTCACTTCTCAGCCCACCAACGCGCCTCCCAAGCCGCCGGCCCGGCAAGGTGCCAAGGTTGCTATTGTTGTGGCTCGATTGCTCTGAATGTGATTCTTCGTATATAATGTGTTTGTGATGTATGCATTTGCTGATTTTACTCATAGAGTACAATAAACAATCTGCAATATTAAATACATTTTTTCCTCAATTGTGGTACTCATATATAGAAGTAGAATTGCAAAATGTACAAAGAGTAATGTGAAACAAATATTTAGGCATTTGCATATGAATGCATTCAATTCCAAATAAGAATAATGAAATAAGTCCCCACAAGGATGGTAAAACATGTTCAAGTCCCCGCAATGATGGTACCGTACCCATGATTAAAAATTGAAATGTTTGCAAATTTGAAGCTGGATCCTGTATTATGAATGTTTTCTGAACATTTTTCTGCTATTAGCATGTTTGTAAAACATTGGGAAAGGATAGTTCCCACAAGGTAGGTTTCCACACATAGTCCCCACAAGGTAGGTAAAGTGTGCGCGTGTGTGTGTGTGTGTGTGTGTGTGTGTGTGTGTGTGTGTGTGTGTGTGTGTGTGTGTGTGTGTGTGTGTGTGTGTGTGTGTGTGTGTGTGTGTGTGTGTGTGTGTGTGTGTGTGTGTGTGTGTGTGTGTGTGTGTGTGTGTGTGTGTGTGTGTGTGTGTGTGTGTGTGTGTGTGTGTGTGTGTGTGTGTGTGTGTGTGTGTGTGTGTGTGTGTGTGTGTGTGTGTGTGTGTGTGTGTGTGTGTGTGTGTGTGTGTGTGTGTGTGTGTGTGTGTGTGTGTGTGTGTGTGAGTTTGTGTTACTATCCTTGTGGGGACTGCTGTGGGGACTTGATTTCACTGTGGGGACCTAAACCCAAGTCCCCACATGGTAATGCCTTCCAAATGACTTAAAACAACTTAAAAGACATCTGTGCCAATTTTTAGAACTTTTAAAAAAATGGCTTTGTGGGGACCTGTGTTTATTTTGGTGTGTTGATTTTTTACTCAGCTCTGCCCCCGCAGGGTGGGTGTGGTATTGCAGTCATCAACACACGGACAGGAATTTAAACACACTTGATAAATCAGATGCCCTACATGCTTAGGCAGCAGACAGCAGATTCATGGGAACCATTTATACACAAATACAATTGTGTTTTAAATGGCCTGAACTCTGCGTTTAAATGTAAAATAATGAAATTAAGCTGTTTTTTGTGTATTTTGTATGTTTACAGAATTGTTTATAATTGATATGCAATGTAAATCTTTCCTCATTGATTGCACAACACACTTCCAGATTCATTTCAAGCATTGACTACTTTTGTAATAAACGAATCACAATATGACTTACTTTACTTTCTTATTTTTCTGTGATTTTGTTGAAGTCCCCATAGGGGTGGTGTGTGATGAAATTGAATTCTACACTGTCAAGACAACACATTATGTGCACGGATGTCATCTTGTCTATAGTCTGATATGTGAATTAATTGAATGTTGGCATCACATTTTGTCTGATTATTCAAAAAATATTCACAAAGTTGATGTTTAATTGATACTCATTTGGTTTCCTTACAAGTTGATCTCTAAGGGAAAAAGGTGGCAGTAATGGAATTAGCGCCACTTTGATCAATCTGCTGATATAAGGGTTATTGAAAATGGACACTAATTCCTCTGGTGAAATTAACCCAGAAGAAATGAGCGCTGGAGGAATAAGTAATGAAAACCAGTGATAATTCCCCCGGGGCTAAATCCTCCAGTGGAATTAGAGCTGGAAATAAAAATGCTAATTCCATCCTATCTTCAGGTAAAAATACCGAACGAAACACTGCCAAAAATAGTGGCCAATTCAACCAAAAATACCCAAATGGTGAAGGAAAATGCATTCAGGTGATGCAAATGAAGCCACAGATGCACCCAATTGGCCATACAAGGGTTTGTGAATACGAATAGTATGTAATGATGCTGAAGTCCCAATAGAGCTGATATGATGGTACTGAGTCCACCAAAAGGATGGTGTGTGGTCATGTTGAGGTCTCCGTTGGGATGTTGTTTGATGACATAGAGGTCCTCACAGGGATGGTGTGTCATTGTATAGAAGGCCATATAAGAATAGTGTGTATTTATGCTCAAGGTCCCATAGAAATGGAATGCAATGATATTGAATCCTCCAACTGAATGGTGTGTGCTGATGTTGAGGTCCCCACAGGGTTGATATGTGATGATATTGAAGTCCTCACATGGATGGTGTGCGCTGATGGTGAGGTCCCCAAAGGTATGATATGTGATGATATTGAAGTCCTCACATGGATGGTGTGTGCTGATGGTGAGGTCCCCACAGGGATGATATATGATGATATTGGAGTCCTCACATAGATGGTGTGTGCTGATGGTGAGGTCCCCACAGGCATGATATGTGATGATATTTAAGTCCTCAAATGGACAGTGTGTGCTGATGTTGAGTTCCCCACAGGGTTGATATGTGATGATATTGAAGTCCTCACATGGATGGTGTGCGCTGATGGTGAGGTCCCCAAAGGTATGATATGTGATGATATTGAAGTCCTCACATGGATGGTGTGTGTTGATGTTGAGGTACCCACAGGGTTGATATATGGGGATATTGAAGTCCTCACGTGGATGGTGTGTGCTGATGGTGAGGTCCCCACAGGGAACACACAGTGGTGTGTGCTGATGTTGAGGTCCCCACAGGGTTGATATGTGATGATATTTAAGTCCTCAAATGGGTGGTGTGTGCTGATGTTGAGGTCCCCACAGGGTTGATATGTGATGATATTGAAGTCCTCACATGGATGGTGTGTGATGATGTTGAAGTCTCCTTAATGAAGATGTATTATGATATTAAACATTTTGTATGTGGGCTCTTTGACATTAAATGCCTTACAGATATGTAATGCTTCAAGGAAGTAAAAGAGAGGTTTTGTGAAGATGTTGAAATCATTTAAGAAAGTATTTATAGGCCTGAGTGTGTTTTATGTTAACATGAACTCATGTAATGGTAATGTTACATCATGCTCTGCTTAGTACATGGCCAAATCAGAAATTGAACGAAATCTCACCTGACAATGGGGGTGATTACGAGTTGGGCAGTATTCTGTCTGTAAATCCACTGGACTTACCGTTGTCACCACTTAGTTTGGCAGATTTACAGGTGGATTACACGTGGTGGTGGCGGAGTATGATCCCTTTTTTTCATTGGACTCTATGGGGCATTTTTGGCAGAATTACTGCCTAAGGGAGCAAGGGCTAAAGGTCAGTGTGAACAAGTGCCAGTTTTGCTGGACAAGCAGCAAATACAGCAGAAACATCATCTCTGCAGACATCATTCCTGTAGATCCCGCAAAGACGGAAGCCTTCCTCACCTGGTCAAGACCTCAGAACTTGAAGGAGTTACAGAGTTTCCTTTCTTTAACAGCTACTGGAGATTTGTTGTGGGATATGCCAACATCGTGCAACCGCTTGTGGACCTCATCAAAGGATACCTGCCTAACTAGAGGAGCGGCAGGACTACTCTGCAGACCATTTACACCATCCACATGAGCCCTTTGATGATAGGTGGACCGACTAATGCCAGGAGGCATTCAAGGAGCTGAGGCAGATCCTCACTACTTGAGCTCCTCGAATACTCAAACCAATTCTGGGCTACACAGATCCTCAGTTGCCTTGCATCTTGCACATTGATGCAAGTCTTCCACCTGGTGATTGTGTTTTGATCCACAGCCTGGAAAAAGAGTGGACAGAACAAGCTGAGTAACAAGTGGGAGTCCCAACCATTCAACATTGAGCATCAATTAGTAGTGCTGCCTGTCTACTGACTATGGGTATGAGGAGAGCCAAGAAACATCAAGACCTTGCAATGGAACCATCTGCTCCAAGTCCAGGATGAGTTTGAGCTGACACTGGCAGTGAGAGAAGAGGACGTGAACCCGACTCTGAGAGTGTTCTTTCGAGACTAATCCTGATCCCATTGCTCCTGGTAAATTGGATGTGGCAGGTTACCCTTACCCATTCCTCCACTGGAATATAGGGAGCCTGACTTGGTACAGGGTTGATCGCTGGGTCAGGAATAAACCCTAGATGAGGCCCCGGCTGATCTTCATCCTGCAACCAGGGAGAGCACGACTGTCATGAAACTAACATAGGATTCACCGGGGGTCCAATGTGAGTTTCCCATTGCCTGATCCAAAGTTTTCCATTCTTTCTTCTTTAGTGCAGGTGCCTGCGAGTTCAGGGATACTTTGGCAGGGCGCAGGGCATGAGAGGGGGTTGGGGGTAACAGGAGAGAGACACGGGGCATGAGCGAGGGGTGGGGGGCAACAGCAGGGAGACACGGGGCATGACCGGGGGTGCGGGGCAACAGGAGAGAGACACGGGGCATGAGCAGGGGGTGGGGGGGTAACAGGAGAGAGACACGGGGCATGAGTGGGGGGTTGGGGGTAACAGGAGAGAGACACGGGGCATGAGAGGGGGGTGAGGGGTAACAGGAGAGAGACACGGAGCATGAGCGGGGGGTGGGGGGCAACAGGAGAGAGACACGGGGCATGAGAGGGGGGTGGGGGTAACAGGAGAGAGACACGTGGCATGAGCGGGGGGTGGGGGTAACATCAGGGAGACACGGGGCATGATCGGGGATGGGGGGCAACAGGACAGAGATACGGGGCATGAGAGGGGGGTGGGGGTAACAGGAGAGAGACACGTGGCATGAGCGGGGAGTGGGGGTAACATCAGGGAGACACGGGGCATGACCAGGGGTCGGGGGCAACAGCAGGGAGACACGGGGCATGAGCGGGGGTGGGGGGAACACGAGGGAGACACGGGGCATGAGAGGGGGGTGGGAGGTAACAGGAGACAGACACGGGGCATGAGCGGGGGGTTGGGAGCAACAGCAGAGAGACATGGGGCATGACTGGGGGTGGGGGGCAACAGAAGGGAGACACAGGGCATGACCGGGGGGTGGGAGGAAACATGAGAGAGACACAGGGCATGAGAGGGGGATGAGGGGTAACAGGAGAGAGACACGGGGCACGAGAGGGGGGTAACAGCAGAGAGACACGGGGCATGAGCGGGGGTTGGGGGGCAACAGGAGGGAGACACGGGGCATGAGAGGGGGGTGGGGGGTTAACAGGAGAGACATGGGGCATGAGTGGGGGTTGGGGGCAACAGCAGGGAGACACGGGGCATGACCGGGGTGTGAGGGGCAACAGGTGAGAGACAAAGGGCATGAGAGGGGGTGGGGGTAACAGGAGAGAGACACGGAGCATGAGCGGGGGGTGGGGGGTAACAGGAGAGAGACACGGAGCATGAGCGGGGGGTGGGGGGTAACAGGAGACAGACACGGGGCATGAGTGGGGGTGGGGGCAACAGCAGGGAGACACGGGGCATGAGCGGGGGGAAAACGAGGGAGACACGGGGCATGAGAGGGGGGTGGGGGTAACAGAAGAGAGACACGGGACATGAGTGGGGGGTGGGGGGCAACGGGAGGGAGACGCAGGGCTTGACGGGGGTGGGGGGCAGCAGGAGAGAGACACGGGGCAAGAGAGGGGGGTGGGGGGCAAACAGGAGAGAGACACGGGGCATGAGCGGGAGTGGGGGGCAACATGAGAGAGACACGGGGCAGGAGCGGGGTGGGGGGCAAGAGCAGAGAGACACGGGGCATGAGCGGGGGGTGGGGGGTAACAGGAGAGACATGAGGCATAAGCGAGGGGTGGGGGAACAGGAGAGAGACACGGGGCATGAACGGGGGTGGGGGGCAACAGCAGGGAGACAGGGGGCATGACCAGGGTGGTGGGGGGCAACAGTAGAGAGACACGGGGCATGAGAGGGGGGTGGGGGGTAACAGGAGAGAGACACGGGGCATGAGAGGGGGGTGGTGGGGTAACAGGAGAGAGACACGGGGCATGAGCGGGGGTGGGGGGCAACAGCAGGGAGACACGGGGCATGAGCAGAGGGTGGGGGGCAACAGCAGGGAGACACGGGGCATGAGCGGGGGTGGGGGGAACACGAGGGATACACGGGGCATGAGCGGGGGGTCGGGGTTAACAGGAGAGAGACACGGGGCATGACCGGGGGGTGGGGGGTAACAGGAGAGAGACATGGAGCATGAGAGGGGGGTGGGGGGTAACAGGAGAGAGACACGGGGCATGAGCAGGGGGTAGGGGTAAGAGGAGAGAGACTCGGGGCATGAGCGGGGGTGGGGGGCAACAGCAGGGAGACACGGGGCATGACCGGGGGTGGGGGTCAACAGGAGAGAGACACGGTGCATGAGAGGGGGGTGGGGGTAACAGGAGAGAGAAAAGGGGCATGAGCGAGGGTGGGGGGCAACATGAGAGAGACACAGGGCATGAGCGGGGGTGGGGGGCAACAGCAGGGAGACACGGGCCACGAGCGGGGGTGGGGGGAACACGAGGGAGACACGGGGCATGAGAGGGGGTGGGAGGTAACAGGAGAGAGACACGGGGCATGAGCGGGGGGTTGGGGGCAACAGCAGGGAGACACGGGGCATGACTGGGGGGTGGGGGGCAACAGGAGAGAGACACGGGGCATGAGCGGGGGGTGGGGAGTAACAGGAGAGACATGAGGCATAAGCGAGGGGTGGGGGAACAGGAGAGAGACACGGGGCATGAGCGGGGTGTTGGGGCAACAGCAGGGAGACACGGGGCATGACCGGGGTGGTGGGGGGCAACAGGAGAGAGACACGGGGCATGAGAGGGGGGTGGGGGGTAACAGGAGAGAGACACGGGGCATGAGCGGGGGTGGGGGGCAACAGCAGGGAGACACGGGGCATGAGCGGAGGGTGGGGGGCAACAGCAGGGAGATACGGGGCATGAGCGGGGGGTGGGGGAACACGAGGGAGACACGGGGCATGAGCGGGGGGTCGGAGTTAACAGGAGAGAGACATGGGGCATGAGCGGGGGGTAGGGGGCAACAGGAGAGAGACACGGGGCATGAGCGGGCAGTGGGGGGCAACAGCAGGGAGACACGGGGCATGACCAGGGGGTAGGGGGCAACATGAGAGAGACACGGGGCATGAGGGGGTGTGGGGGGTAACAGGAGAGAGACACGGGGCATGAGCGGGGGTATGGGTAACAGGAGAGAGACTCGGGCATGAGCGGGGGTGGGGGGCAACAGCAGGGAGACACGGAGCATGACCGGGGGTGGGGGTCAACAGGAGGGAGACACGGGGCATGACCGGGGGGTGGGGGCGACACGAGAGAGACACGGGACATGAGTGAGGGGTGGGGGGTAACAGGAGACAGACACGGGGCATGAGCGGGGGTGGGAGGCAACAGCAGGGAGACACGGGGCATGAGTGGGGGGAAAACGAGGGAGACACGGGGCATGAGCGGGGGGTGGGGGGTAACAGAAGAGAGACACGGGACATGAGCGGAGGGCAAAAGGAGGGAGACACAGGGCATGACCGGGGGGTGGGGGGCAATAGGGAGACACAGGGCATGGCTGGGGGGTCGGGGCAACAGGAGAGGGACTCAGGGCTTGACCTTGGGGTGGGGGGCAACAGGAGAGAGACACGGGGCATGAGAGGGGTGGGGGTAACAGGAGAGAGACAGGGGGCATAAGCAAGGGGTGGGGGAACAGGAGAGAGACACGGGGCATGAGCGGGGTGTTGGGGCAACAGCAGGGAGACACGGGGCATGACCGGGGTGGTGGGGGGCAACAGGAGAGAGACACGGGGCATGAGAGGGGGGTGGGGGGTAACAGGAGAGAGACACGGGGCATGAGCGGGGGTGGGGGGCAACAGCAGGGAGACACGGGGCATGAGCGGAGGGTGGGGGAACACGAGGGAGACACGGGGCATGAGCGGGGGGTCGGAGTTAACAGGAGAGAGACATGGGGCATGAGCGGGGGGTAGGGGGCAACAGGAGAGAGACACGGGGCATGAGCGGGCAGTGGGGGGCAACAGCAGGGAGACACGGGGCATGACCAGGGGGTGGGGGGCAACAGGAGAGAGACACGGGGCATGAGGGGGTGTGGGGGGTAACAGGAGAGAGACACGGGGCATGAGCGGGGGTATGGGTAACAGGAGAGAGACTCGGGGCATGAGCGGGGGTGGGGGGCAACAGCAGGGAGACACGGAGCATGACCGGGGGTGGGGGTCAACAGGAGGGAGACACGGGGCATGACCGGGGGGTGGGGGCGACACGAGAGAGACACGGGACATGAGTGAGGGGTGGGGGGTAACAGGAGACAGACACGGGGCATGAGCGGGGGTGGGAGGCAACAGCAGGGAGACACGGGGCATGAGTGGGGGGAAAACGAGGGAGACACGGGGCATGAGCGGGGGGTGGGGGGTAACAGAAGAGAGACACGGGACATGAGCGGAGGGCAAAAGGAGGGAGACACAGGGCATGACCGGGGGTGGGGGGCAACAGGGAGACACAGGGCATGGCTGGGGGGTCGGGGCAACAGGAGAGGGACTCAGGGCTTGACCTTGGGGTGGGGGGCAACAGGAGAGAGACACAGGGCATGAGAGGGGTGGGGGTAACAGGAGAGAGACAGGGGGCATGAGCGGGGGGTGGGGGGCAACAGCAGGGAGACACGGGGCATGACCGGGGGTGGGGGTCAACAGGAGAGAGACACGGGGCATGAGAGGGGGGTGGGGGTAACAGGAGAGAGAAAAGGGGCATGAGCGAGGGTGGGGGGCAACATGAGAGAGACACAAAGCATGAGCGGGGGTGGGGGCAACAGCAGGGAGACACGGGGCACGAGCGGGGGTGGGGGGAACACGAGGGAGACACGGGGCATGAGAGGGGGTGGGAGGTAACAGGAGAGAGACACGGGGCATGAGCGGGGGGTTGGGGGCAACAGCAGGGAGACACGGGGCATGACTGGGGGTGGGGGGCAACAGGAGAGAGACACGGGGTATGAGCGGGGGGTGGGGAGTAACAGGAGAGACATGAGGCATAAGCGAGGGGTGGGGGAACAGGAGAGAGACACGGGGCATGAGCGGGGTGTTGGGGCAACAGCAGGGAGACACGGGGCATGACCGGGGTGGTGGGGGGCAACAGGAGAGAGACATGGGGCATGAGAGGGGGTGGGGGGTAACAGGAGAGAGACACGGGGCATGAGCGGGGGTGGGGGCAACAGCAGGGAGACACGGGGCATGAGCGGAGGGTGGGGGCAACAGCAGGGAGATACGGGGCATGAGCGGGCGGTGGGGGAACACGAGGGAGACACGGGGCATGAGCGGGGGGTCGGAGTTAACAGGAGAGAGACATGGGGCATGAGCGGGCGGTAGGGGGCAACAGGATAGAGACACGGGGCATGAGCGGGCAGTGGGGGGCAACAGCAGGGAGACACGGGGCATGACCAGGGGGTGGGGGGCAACAGGAGAGAGACACGGGGCATGGGGGGGTGTGGGGGGTAACAGGAGAGAGACACGGGGCATGAGCGGGGGTATGGGTAACAGGAGAGAGACTCGGGGCATGAGCGGGGGGTGGGGGGCAACAGCAGGGAGACACGGAGCATGACCGGGGGTGGGGGTCAACAGGAGAGAGACACGGGGCATGAGAGGGGGGTGGGGGTAACAGGAGAGAGACACGGGGCATGAGCGATGGTGGGGGGCAACATGAGAGAGACACAGGGCATGAGCGGGGGTGGGGGGCAACAGCAGGGAGACACGGGGCATGAGCGGGGGGAACACGAGGGAGACACGGGGCATGAGAGGGGGGTGGGAGGTAACAGGAGACAGACACGGGGCATGAGCGGGGGGTTGGGAGCAACAGCAGAGAGACAACGGGCATGACTGGGGGTGGGGGGCAACAGAAGGGAGACACGGGGCATGACCGGGGGGTGGGAGGTAACATGAGAGAGACACGGGGCATGAGAGGGGGATGAGGGGTAACAGGAGAGAGACACGGGGCACGAGAGGGGGGTGGGGGTAACAGCAGAGAGACACGGGGCATGAGCGGGAGTTGGGGGGCAACAGGAGGGAGACACGGGGCATGACCGGGGGGTGGGGGCGACACGAGAGAGACACGGGACATGAGTGAGGGGTGGGGGGTAACAGGAGACAGACACGGGGCATGAGCGGGGGTGGGAGGCAACAGCAGGGAGACACGGGGCATGAGTGGGGGGAAAACGAGGGAGGCACGGGGCATGAGCGGGGGGTGGGGGGTAACAGAAGAGAGACACGGGACATGAGCGGGGGGCAAAAGGAGGGAGACACAGGGCATGACCGGGAGGTGGGGGGCAACAGGGAGACACAGGGCATGGCTGGGGGGTCGGGGCAACAGGAGAGGGACTCAGGGCTTGACCTTGGGGTGGGGGGCAACACGGGGCATGAGAGGGGTGGGGGGTAACAGGAGAGAGACAGGGGGCATGAGCGGGGGTCGGGGGCAACAGCAGGGAGACACGGGGCATGAGCGGGGGGAGGGGGAACACAAGGGAGACACGGGGACTGAGCAGGGGTGTGGGGGTAACAGGAGAGAGACACGGGGTTGTGAGGGGCAACAGCAGGGAGACACGGGGCATGAGTGGAGGTAGGGGGTGACAGGAGAGACACGAGGCATGAACGGGGGGTGGGGGGCAACAGCAGGGAGACACGGGGCATGACTGGGGGTGGGGGGTAAAAGGAAAGAGACACAGGGCATGAGAGGGGGGCGGGGGGGTAACAAGAGAGAGACACAGGGCATGAGTGGGGGGTGGGAGGCAACAGCAGGGAGACAAGGGGAATGAGCAGGGGGTGGGGGTTAACAGGAGAGACACACGGGGCCTGAGCGGGGGTGGGGAGCAACAGGAGGGAGACACAGGGCATGACCGGGGGGTGGGGGGCAACAGGGAGACACAGGGCATGGTTGGGGCGGTCGGGGCAACAGGAGAGGGACTCAGGGCTTGACCTTGGGGTGGGGGGCAATAGGAGAGAGACACGGGGCATGAAAGGGGGGTGGGGGGTAACAGGAGAGAGACAGGGGGCATGAGCGGGGGTCGGGGGCAACAGCAGGGAGACACGGGGCATGAGCGGGGGGTGGGGGGAACACAAGGGAGACACGGGGCATGAGCAGGGGTGTGGGGGTAACAGGAGAGAGACACGGGGCATGAACGGGTTGTGAGGGGCAACAGCAGGGAGACACGGGGCATGAGTGGGGGTGGGGGGTAACAGGAGAGACACGAGGCATGAACTGGGGGTGGGGGGCAACAACAGGGAGACACGGGGCATGACTGGGGGGTGGGGGGTAAAAGGAAAGAGACACAGGGCATGAGAGGGGGGTAGGGGGGTAACAAGAGAGAGACACGGGGCATGAGTGAGGGGTGGGGGGCAACAGCAGGGAGACACGGGCATGAGTGGAGGGTGGGAGGCAACAGCAGGGAGACACGGGGCATGATCAGGGGGTGGGGGTTAACAGGAGACAGACACGGGGCATGAGCGGGGTTGGGGGGCAACAGCAGGAAGACACGGGGCATGAGCGGGGGGTGGGGGGCAACAGGAGAGAGACACGGGGCATGAGCGGGGTTGGGGGGCAACAGCAGGAAGACACGGGGCATGAGCGGGGGGTGGGGGGGAACAGGAGAGAGACACGGGGCATGAGCGGGGGGTGGGGGGTAACAGGAGAGAGACACGGGGAATGAAAGGGGGGTGGGGGGTTAACAGGAGAGAGACACGGGGCATGAGTGGGGTTGAGGGTAACAGGAGAGAGACTCGGGCATGAGCAGGGGGTGGGGGGCAACAGCAGGGAGAGATGGGGCATGACCGGGGGTGGGGGGGCAACATGAGAGAGACACTGGGCATGAGAGGGGGGTGAGGGTAACAGGAGAGAGACACGGGGCATGAGCCGGGGGTGGGGGGCAACATGAGAGAGACACGGGGCATGAGCGGGGTGTGGGGGGCAACAGCAGGGAGACACGGGGCATGAGGGGGGGTGGGGGGAACACGAGGGAGACACGGGGCATGAGCGGGGGGTCGGAGTTATCAGGAGAGAGACATGGGGCATGAGCGGGGGGTAGGGGGCAACAGGAGAGAGACACGGGGCATGAGCGGGCAGTGGGGGGCAACAGCAGGGAGACACGGGGCATGACCAGGGGGTGGGGGCAACAGGAGAGAGACACGGGGCATGAGGGGGGGTGGGGGGTAACAGGAGAGAGACACGGGGCATGAGCGGGGGTATGGGTAACAGGAGAGAGACTCGGGGCATGAGCGGGGGGTGGGGGGCAACAGCAGGGAGACACGGAGCATGAGCGGGGGGTGGGGGGTAACAGAAGAGAGACACGGGACATGAGCGGGGGGCAAAAGGAGGGAGACACAGGGCATGACCGGGAGGTGGGGGGCAACAGGGAGACACAGGGCATGGCTGGGGGGTCGGGGCAACAGGAGAGGGACTCAGGGCTTGACCTTGGGGTGGGGGGCAACACGGGGCATGAGAGGGGTGGGGGGTAACAGGAGAGAGACAGGGGGCATGAGCGGGGGTCGGGGGCAACAGCAGGGAGACACGGGGCATGAGCGGGGGGAGGGGGAACACAAGGGAGACACGGGGACTGAGCAGGGGTGTGGGGGTAACAGGAGAGAGACACGGGGTTGTGAGGGGCAACAGCAGGGAGACACGGGGCATGAGTGGAGGTGGGGGGTGACAGGAGAGACACGAGGCATGAACGGGGGGTGGGGGGCAACAGCAGGGAGACACGGGGCATGACTGGGGGTGGGGGGTAAAAGGAAAGAGACACAGGGCATGAGAGGGGGGCGGGGGGGTAACAAGAGAGAGACACAGGGCATGAGTGGGGGGTGGGAGGCAACAGCAGGGAGACAAGGGGAATGAGCAGGGGGTGGGGGTTAACAGGAGAGACACACGGGGCCTGAGCGGGGGTGGGGAGCAACAGGAGGGAGACACAGGGCATGACCGGGGGGTGGGGGGCAACAGGGAGACACAGGGCATGGTTGGGGCGGTCGGGGCAACAGGAGAGGGACTCAGGGCTTGACCTTGGGGTGGGGGGCAATAGGAGAGAGACACGGGGCATGAAAGGGGGGTGGGGGGTAACAGGAGAGAGACAGGGGGCATGAGCGGGGGTCGGGGGCAACAGCAGGGAGACACGGGGCATGAGCGGGGGGTGGGGGGAACACAAGGGAGACACGGGGCATGAGCAGGGGTGTGGGGGTAACAGGAGAGAGACACGGGGCATGAACGGGTTGTGAGGGGCAACAGCAGGGAGACACGGGGCATGAGTGGGGGTGGGGGGTAACAGGAGAGACACGAGGCATGAACTGGGGGTGGGGGGCAACAACAGGGAGACACGGGGCATGACTGGGGGGTGGGGGGTAAAAGGAAAGAGACACAGGGCATGAGAGGGGGGTAGGGGGGTAACAAGAGAGAGACACGGGGCATGAGTGAGGGGTGGGGGGCAACAGCAGGGAGACACGGGCATGAGTGGAGGGTGGGAGGCAACAGCAGGGAGACACGGGGCATGATCAGGGGGTGGGGGTTAACAGGAGACAGACACGGGGCATGAGCCGGGTTGGGGGGCAACAGCAGGAAGACACGGGGCATGAGCGGGGGGTGGGGGGCAACAGGAGAGAGACACGGGGCATGAGCGGGGTTGGGGGGCAACAGCAGGAAGACACGGGGCATGAGCGGGGGGTGGGGGGGAACAGGAGAGAGACACGGGGCATGAGCGGGGGGTGGGGGGTAACAGGAGAGAGACACGGGGAATGAAAGGGGGGTGGGGGGTTAACAGGAGAGAGACACGGGGCATGAGTGGGGTTGAGGGTAACAGGAGAGAGACTCGGGCATGAGCAGGGGGTGGGGGGCAACAGCAGGGAGAGATGGGGCATGACCGGGGGTGGGGGGGCAACATGAGAGAGACACTGGGCATGAGAGGGGGGTGAGGGTAACAGGAGAGAGACACGGGGCATGAGCCGGGGGTGGGGGGCAACATGAGAGAGACACGGGGCATGAGCGGGGTGTGGGGGGCAACAGCAGGGAGACACGGGGCATGAGGGGGGGTGGGGGGAACACGAGGGAGACACGGGGCATGAGCGGGGGGTCGGAGTTATCAGGAGAGAGACATGGGGCATGAGCGGGGGGTAGGGGGCAACAGGAGAGAGACACGGGGCATGAGCGGGCAGTGGGGGGCAACAGCAGGGAGACACGGGGCATGACCAGGGGGTGGGGGCAACAGGAGAGAGACACGGGGCATGAGGGGGGGTGGGGGGTAACAGGAGAGAGACACGGGGCATGAGCGGGGGTATGGGTAACAGGAGAGAGACTCGGGGCATGAGCGGGGGGTGGGGGGCAACAGCAGGGAGACACGGAGCATGACCGGGGGTGGGGGTCAACAGGAGAGAGACACGGGGCATGAGAGGGGGGTGGGGGTAACAGGAGAGAGACACGGGGCATGAGCGAGGGTGGGGGGCAACATGAGAGAGACACAGGGCAAGAGCGGGTGTGGGGGGCAACAGCAGGGAGACACGGGGCATGAGCGGGGGTGGGGGGAACACGAGGGAGACACGGGGCATGAGAGGGGGGTGGGAGGTAACAGGAGACAGACACGGGGCATGAGCGGGGGGTTGGGAGCAATAGCAGGGAGACATGGGGCATGACTGGGGGTGGGGGGCAACAGAAGGGAGACACGGGGCATGACCGGGGGGTAGGAGGTAACATGAGAGAGACACGGGGCATGAGAGGGGGGTGAGGGGTAACAGGAGAGAGACACAGGGCACGAGAGGGGGGTGGGGGTAACAGCAGAGAGACACGGGGCATGAGCAGGGGTTGGGGGCAACAGGAGGGAGACACGGGGCATGACCGGGGGGTGGGGGCGACACGAGAGAGACACGGGGCATGAGTGAGGGGTGGGGGGTAACAGGAGACAGACACGGGGCATGAGCGGGGGTGGGAGGCAACAGCAGGGAGACACGGGGCATGAGTGGGGGGAAAACGAGGGAGACACGGGGCATGAGCGGGGGGTGGGGGGTAACAGAAGAGAGACACGGGACATGAGCGGGGGTGGGGGGCAAAAGGAGGGCGACACAGGGCATGACTGGGGGGTGGGGGACAACAGGGAGACACAGGGCATGGCTGGGGGGTCGGGGCAACAGGAGAGGGACTCAGGCCTTGACCTTGGGGTGGGGGGCAACAGGAGGGAGACACGGGGCATGAGAGGGGGGCGGGGGGTAACAGGAGAGAGACAGGGGGCATGAGCGGGGGACGGGGGCAACAGCAGGGAGACACGGGGCATGAGCGGGGGGTGGGGAACACAAGGGAGACACGGGGCATGAGCAGGGGTGTGGGGGTAACAGGAGAGAGACACGGGGCATGAGCGGGTTGTGAGGGGCAACAGCAGGGAGACACGGGGCATGAGTGGGGTGGGGGGTAACAGGAGAGACACGAGGCATGAACGGGGGGTGGGGGGCAACAGCAGGGAGACACGGGGCATGACTGGGGGGTGGGGGGTAAAAGGAAAGAGACACAGGGCATGAGAGGGGGGCAGGGGGGTAACAAGAGAGAGACACGGGGCATGAGTGGGGGGTGGGGGGGCAACAGCAGGGAGACGCGGGCATGAGTGGGGGGTGGGAGGCAACAGCAGGGAGACACGGGGCAAGAGCAGGGGGTGGGGGTTAACAGGAGAGAGACACGGGGCCTGAGCGGGGGTGGGGGGCAACAGGAGGGAGACACAGGGCATGACCGGGGGTTGGGGGGCAACAGGGAGACACAGGGCATGGCTGGGGGGTCGGGGCAACAGGAGAGGGACTCAGGGCTTGACCTTGGGGTGGGGGGAAATAGGAGAGAGACACGGGGCATGAGAGGGGGGTGGGGGTAACAGGAGAGAGACAGGGGGCATGAGCGGGGGTCGGGGGCAACAGCAGGGAGACACGGGACATGAGCGGGGGGTGGGGGGAACACAAGGGAGACACGGGCATGAGCAGGGGTGTGGGGGTAACAGGAGAGAGACACGGGGCATGAGCGGGTTGTGAGGGGCAACAGCAGGGAGACACGGGGCATGAGTGGGGGTGGGGGGTAACAGGAGAGACACGAGGCATGAACGGGGGGTGGGGGGCAACAGCAGGGAGACACGGGGCATGACTGGGGGGTGGGGGGTAAAAGGAAAGAGACACAGGGCATGAGAGGGGGGTGGGGGGTAACAAGAGAGAGACACGGGGCATGAGTGGGGGGTGGGGGGCAATAGCAGGGAGACACGGGCATGAGTGGGGGGTGGGAGGCAACAGCAGGGAGACACGGGGCATGAGCAGGGGGTGGGGGTTAACAGGAGAGAGACATGGGGCATGAGCGGGGGTAGGGGGCAACAGCAGGAAGACATGGGGCATGAGCGGGGGTGGGGGGCAACAGGAGAGAGACACGGGGCATGAGCGGGGCGTGGGGGGTAACAGGAGAGAGACACGGGGAATGAAAGGGGGTGGGGGGTTAACAGGAGAGAGACACGGGGCATGAGCGGGGTTGAGGGTAACAGGAGAGAGACTCGGGCATGAGCAGGGGGTGGGGGGCAACAGCAGGGAGAGACGGGGCATGACCGGGGGTGGGGGGCAACATGAGAGAGACACTGGGCATGAGAGTAGGGTCAGGGTAACAGGAGAGAGACACGGGGCATGAGCCGGGGGTGGGGGGCAACATGAGAGAGACACGGGGCATGAGCGGCGGGTGGGGGGCAACAGCAGGGAGACACGGGGCATGAGCGGGGGTGGGGGGAACACGAGGGAGACACGGGGCATGAGAGGGGGTGGGGGGCAACAGCAGGGAGACATGTGGCATGAGCGGAGGGTGGGGGGCAACAGCAGGGAGACACGAGGCATGAGCGGGGGGTGGGGGGAACAAGAGGGAGACACGGGGCATGAGCGGGGGTGGGGGTTAACAGGAGAGAGACACGGGGCGTGAGCAGGGGGTGGGGGGCAACAGGAGAGAGACACGGGGCATGAGCGGGGGTTGGGGGGCAACAGCAGGAAGACACGGGGCATGACCGGGGGGTGGGGCAACAGGAGAGAGACACGGGGCATGAAAGGGGGGTGGGGAGTAACAGGAGAGAGACACGGGGCATGAGCAGAGGGTGGGGGGCAACAGCAGGGAGACACGGGGCATGACCGGGGGGGTGGGGGGCAACATGAGAGAGACACGGGGCATGAGCAGAGGATAGGGGAAACAGGAGAGAGACACGGGGCATGAGAGGGGGTGGGGGTAACAGGAGAGAGACACGGGGCATGAGCGGGGGGTGGGGGGCAACAGGAGGGAGACACGGGGCATGACCGGGGGTGGGGGCGACAGGAGAGAGACACGGGGCATGAGAGAGGGGTGGGGGGTAACAGGAGAGAGACACGGGGCTTGAGCGGGGGTGGGGGGCAACATGAGAGAGACACAGGGCATGAGCGGGGGGTGGGGGGCAACAGCAGGGAGACACAGGGCATGAGCAGGGGTGGGGGGAACACGAGGGAGACATGGGGCATGAGAGGGTGGTGGGGGTAACAGGAGAGAGACACAGGGCATGAGCGGGGGTGGGGGGGCAACAGCAGGGAGACACAGGGCATGACTGGGGCGTGGGGGGCAACATAAGGGAGACACGGGGCATGACCGGGGGTGGGGGCAACAGGAGAGAGACACAGGGCATGAGGGGGGGTGAGGGGTAACAGGAGAGAGACACGGGGCATGAGAGGGGGGTGGGGGGTAACAGGAGAGAGACACGGGGCATGAGCGGGGGGTGGGGGGCAACAGGTGGGAGACACGGGGCATGACCGGGGGGTCAGGGCAACAGGAGAGAGACACGGGGCATGAGAGGGGGGTGGGAGGCAACAGCAGGGAGACACGGGGTATGAGTGGGGGGAAAACGAGGGAGACACGGGGCATGAGAGGGGGGTGGGGGTAACAGAAGAGAGACACGGGACATGAGCGGGGGGTGGGGGGCAAAAGCAGGGAGACACGGGGCATGACCGGGGGGTGGGGGGCAACAGAGAGACACAGGGCATGGCTGGGGGTTCGGGGGCAACAGGAGAGAGACACAGGGCTTGACCTGGGGGTGGGGGGCAACAGGAGAGAGACACGGTGCATGAGAGGGGGTGGGGGGTAACAGGAGAGAGACACGTGGCATGAGCAGGGGTCTGGGGCAACAGCAGGGAGACACGGGGCATGAGCGCGGGGTGGGGGAACATGAGGGAGACATGGGGCATGAGCAGGGGTGTAACTGTAATTCCCAATTTTCCGCGCAAATAGCGCAGCGCTAAATGTGCCTGAAATAGGAATTTATTGGGCGCATTTACCCCCAGCTTATTGCTGGGGGTAAAAGCTGCCAGACTCATGTTTGGGCGGACCCTTAAATGCAGCGGTAATAGCATTACCGCAGCATTTAAGGGCTACCCCCAACTCATGATGTTTATGCCTAGTTATTTATTTATTTATTTATCATTTCACCACTGGATTGGATTAGAACTTTAATGCTGCTGCTGGGAGATGATTATCTCTGAAAAGATGCAAAAAGATCAATTTCTTTTGCGTACCATAATGTATGTTATGTGAAATGTGGTTTTGTTTTGAATACTTTAAATACTGTACTTGACTTTTAATTAAATCATTGTTTTTAAACTCATGCCGTACATTGCAATAGTTTTACATCCTTTTCATGAAGTTCATTCATGGCGCTTTCTGGCTTGCAGAATCAGGAGAAGCTGAGGGTGGGTGATGGGGCCGTGATATGCGCAAAGCTCAAAGCCTTTGTCATGTAGAACTTGACCAGCTACCATTCGCACCTCTCTGCCTGGTAACCATGACAATTTGAGTTTGTCTGCTGCCAAGGAGGCACACCCAGCAGATCAATCAAGGGCAGGAAGGGTCACTCTGAAGTGGCCTGCCAGTTTCAGTACTTGCAGATTTTACTAGACGTGAGGCATCTTGCTTTTGTTTGAAAACGGCCAATGTTTTCATTAGGTTTTCCGAAGTTTCAGAAGAGCATTTCTGAAATCTGACCTGCTTCAAAGGAAAAGCGCTGATTCGTAATGACACGCTTTTAGTTGCAGGCAGTAATCACACACAACTCTTTAGTTGTCATTTTTGTTTGTCTATTTGAAAACATTATACAAATGTATCTGGCATAGACTCCTTTCAGCATGCGTGGGATATCAGGAAGGGGAACACTGTATGACGAGCAGCGTGCGTTGTTAGAGCTGTGTTTGTGTGTGCTCTCAGTGTCAAAATGTACAGATGCTGTAGGTAACAAACAGGACAAGTAGAAAAGATATGTTTTCAGAGAATTAGATGGCAAAGCTTTTCAAGGTTGAGGTGCATTGAAAGAGATGTGTGTGGTCCAAGCAATGGAATACATGAGTGCTGCCTGTCAGAACAGAGCTACATTGTTACATTGGTGTGTGCATTTGTTGACTGCTTTGGTTACTTTGCCTTGTGACGATTGGACACATAGGGCCTCATTACGACCCCCGCGCTAAACCATGGTGCTATTAGCACCATGGTCCATGCCGGGGTCCGCCATGGTGAATGGCGGAATTACCGCCTCATTCCAAGGTTGGCTGGGCGGTAATTCCCCATTCACCATGGGCCCTTCCCCATTCCCATTTTTGCCCCATAGGGCTCAATGGGAATGGGGAAGGCGCTAAGTACGGTGCCGCAAATTGCGGCACCATACTTAGCACTAAGGTCCCTTTGCGGCACCCTACTTTAACGGCTGGTAAAACCAGCCGTTAAGGTCGGGTCCCGCAAAGGGACCTCGTAATTAGGCGCTAAGTGTTTAACGCCGCCGCAGCCTTTTACGGCGCCGTTAAACACTTAGGGCCTCATTACGACCCTGGCGGTAAGTGAAAAACGATGGCGGTAAATGGTTACCGCCATCGTTTTCCGCCAGGTCCGATCATGACTCCTGACCGTAAACTACGATGCCAATAGCGGCATCGTAGTTAACGCTGCCGCTAACTGCGCTAAGGGTGCGCGCACGCGACCGCCCACACCGTACTTAGCGCCATGGCGGAAAGGTACGCAAATGCCGACCCAAGCGGACATGCACCTAACGCCATCACCGAGGCCGCTAAGTACCTTACCGCCATGGTGCAAATAACGCCATCGCGAACCAACCGTAAAGGGCCAATTCAAGTGAATGCAGCTGCCACAGGTGCACAGAAACAGCACAGGTGAAGGCAATACAGACTCAGGGGAGTACAAAAAGAGCACACCCCACCCCTACCCACACCCAGTCACACTCCACAATGATGGCAATATGACTAGCAATGTTGGGGCTGGAGGACCTGATAGCAATGCATGTGCTACTACAACAGCAACAACAACAACAACAACAGGCAGCACAGAGGAGACGCAGGAGGAGAAGGAGGGCAAGGCAGGCCCAGCAAGCCCCACCAGCACAGCCAGTGCCACCACGCAGGCAGCCCCCAATCCCACGCATCAGAGCCAATCCAAACAACCTCACTGCTGAGCAGATCCACACCCTGTACCGTTTGGACCGGGACACCATCACCGCCATCGTAGACATGACACACGACGACATCGTCAGCATGATAGAAAGTCCAACCGCCATCCCCCCCCCTACTGAAGGTAGTGGCTGTACTCCACTTCCTGGCCACAGGCACCTACCAGCACACAGTGGGGCACCTGCATGGCATTTCACAACCATTATTCTCACGAACACTCATCCAAGTGCTCGATGCCCTCCTCAAGCACACAGACGACCACATCTCATTACCACGGACTGCCCAGGAGATTGCAAACACCAAAGTGGGTTTCCATGCACTAGCCAGCATACCCGGTTGCATTGGTGCCATCGACTGCACCCATGTGGAATTGGTGGTTCCACGTGCCATGGAGGTACCGTACCGCAACCGGAAACAGTTCCACTCTATCAACGTGCAAATGGTCTGTGACTCCAACAAGATCATCACACATTGTTGTGCCCGATTCCCCGGATCAACCCATGATTCAATGGTCCTGAGGAACTCCACAATACCACGCTACATGGAGCGACATGCAGGCCCAAGATCCTGGCTACTCGGTGAGTGCAATGTCATGGAAGTGGGCATGGGAATGACGTACCAGTGCATACTCCACCTGGCAGAAAGGGGGGGGGGGGAAGATGCATACTCCACCTGGCAGAAAGGGGGGGGGGGAAGATGCATACTCCACCTGGCTGTGAGTAACACAGAGAACGGATACAGAGGAAGGGCACTCACAATGCACAAAACCCCTCTGCATACATAGGGTGATGGCATGCAAAACAGGCCATGGCAGCAATGAGCATATACTGGTTGCATAGTGTGAATCAATTAGTGCATGTAGAAGTGAGCCAAGGTAACAGTTCCATGCCAGCCATGGTGGAACATCATGTTCCTGATCAGACAACATGACTGACACATACATTCTCGCCTACATACAGGTGATGCAGCCTATCCCCTGAAGAGGTGGCTCCTCACGCCAGTCCGGAACCCGCAGAACCAGCACGAGGAGGACTTCAACCGTGCACATACACGTACTCGTGTGGTCATAGAGCAGACATTCGGCCTCCTGAAGGCACGGTTCCGAAGCCTCAGCAGGTCTGGTGGGGCACTCCTGTATGGCCATGAGAAGGTGGCAAAGATCGTCATGGCATGTGTCATGCTGCACAATATGTGCGTCAGACGGAATGTGCCCCTGCCCCCTGACGCAGAACTGCAACCACCTGACGATGAGGATGAGGAGGGTGCAGATGGGGCGCCACCACATGGAGGAGGCGATGCACAGGAGGGGCGTGCCATGCGCCAAAGTATCATCGACCACTGCTTCTAGCACACACGGCTGGTGTTTATCGCATGGAGACTGCACTTGGGGCACTGTGTGTCTCTGGGACATGCACACTGTGGACTGTACACCAATAAAGCACACATACGCAATGAAAATGTCCACACATTTCTTTTTTTGAAAGAAAAAAGTGTATTGGAACTATGAACTGTCGTGTCACACCCCCTCCCACCTCCCCCCTGCACACCCCAACACACCCCCTCCCACCTCCCACCTCCCCCCTGCACACCCCAACACACCCCCTCCCACCTCCCACCTCCCCCCTGCACACCCCAACACACCCCCTCCCACCTCCCACCTCCCCCCTGCACACCCCAACACACCCCCTCCCACCTCCTACCTCCCCCTGCACACCCCAACACACCCCATGTAGCTGTCAACAGATGCCTGTGACCGTGTCCACAGGCCGTCACAAGCCCCCTCTCCCGGCCCCCGGGGCACCCCTGGCTGTGGAGCGCAGGTTGCGTCCAGAACGGCGCACGGGGCTGCTCTGCGCAGAACTGGCAGTGGAGGATGTCCCTGGCTGCCCCTGTGCATGCAGCTCCTGTCGTGTGTGGGTGAGGTCAGTGACCGCACGACGCAAGCCCGCAAGTTCGGCACAGATGTCCCTGGACATGGCCTGCATGGCATCCCTCAGGGTGGCAGTGCTCTGCGCCACTTCCGCCCTTAGTGTCTCCGTGGCCTGTTCAATGCTGAACCTAGCCCCCACACATTCCGCGGCATGCTCATCCAGCATTGCGGACAGTTGATGCTGCCGCTGAGTGATGTCCTCGAGGGACGGCTGGCCGTGCTGGCCCATGGCCAGTGCAGGTGGAGTGATGGAGGGGCTGGTCCCCTCCTGTGGAGTGTGGACAGGGCATGGGGTGGAAGGCCACTCCTCTGCCTCAGTGTGCCCCTGTGTGTCGCCCTCATGGGGGCTGGCGTCTGAGAAACAGGGGGAATGTAGTTGGTCAGTGGGGCTTCTGACCTCCTGCTCCATGTCCGAGTCAGAACATGCAGCTGTTGCAGCTGTCTCCCCGATGTTGCTGCTGGCCGCTGACCCCCTGCCTTCTGTGGCAGGCAATGTCGGTGGAGGTGGAGCAGCTGCTGCTGGCCTGCTGCCAACAGGGGTGCTTGCCGGTGGGACCTCCGGTATGCCTGCAGTGGGACCTGCTTGTCGTGGGGTCTGCCTCACTGCAGCTGAGGTTGAGGGTGCAGGGAGGTTGTCGTTGGACTTCGCTCTCTTCGGCGCAGGGGTGTCCTGGTCCTCTGGGTGTGATTCTGTGCCTGTGGTGGAGCAAAGGTGGGAGGGCGTTATTGATGGGTCTACGGACTTCTGAATGACAATGGTTGACATTATTTTGGCCAGTGGATGAGGCAGATTTCAGGCAGTGCCATGCAGGTTGTCTCCTTTTGGTGTGGTATGTGGATGCAGGTATGCGGGTGCCAGCAGTGTATGCAGGGTGGTGCTCGCATGTGGCTATGGGCAGTATTGATTTGTGTTGCATTTACACTCTAGGGCAACCTTGTGCTACACATGATTGGACTGCTGTGACTATGGCATGTCTTGTATGAGGCACCTACCTTCATCGCCTGATGTCGGGGCTCCCCTTTCCATCCCTCCAACGCCTTCGATGGATTCCATGCCGATGGTGGTAGCACAGATCTCCTCCCACGGTTGGAGTTTCAGGGGGGATTCCGACCCTCCACCGGTTCCCTGGGCAAGGTTGCGGTTTGCCGAGATGACGGCTCTGACCCGTATGCGCAGGTCATCCCAGCGCTTCCGGCACTGCTGTGGGGTGCGGGGTACGGTCCCCACCGCGCTGACGCGCTCAGCCACCAGGGCCCAGATGGCCTTCTTCTTCCCGATTGCTGTCCTGGTCATTTCAGGGGAGAATACAACACCTGCGTTGTCCTGCAGGGTCTCCGCTAGCATGCAGAGTTCCTCCCGGCTGAATCGCTCCTGGCGCTGGCGGTCACATGCCTTTTTCACGGATTTTGGCATTTTCGGGAACTTGGATGGGTGGGTGTTTGGTTGGGACAGGTGTCAGGGTTGGGTCTGGTGTTGTTTGGTAGGATGGCGATGGATTGTGTTTTTAAAGATGGCCGACGGGCTGCTTCCCGTTCCGGCGCGATGACGCTATTTCCGGTTTGGCCTTTTACGGCCGCCGCTAATTACGGCCGCCGCTAATTACGGCCGCCGCTAATTACGGTGGCCGTAAATTACGGTGGCCGCTACTTACGCTGGCGGAAGGGCACCTTGCTCGCTTAGCGATGCCGGTAGGGGCCTTTTCCGCCATGGCGTTAATTGCATTACCGCCATGGCGTAATGCTCGTGCGCGATGGGTCGTGATGTGGCGCTCTTTACGCCATCGTCCCACGGCGTAAACGCTCATTACACCATGGCGGTAATGACGGGCGATTACCGCCAGGGTCGTAATGAGGCCCTTAGTGTCTGGGTCATAATGAGGCCCATAGTGCAAGGGTAAGGCTCATGCCGGGTGCTGAGCAGCACCACAACGAGGCTGAACCTCGTTTTGATCCAAAAACATCCGCCGGCAGGCGAAGTCGCAGGCGGCCAGCCCGAAGGCCATACAAAGGCCCTGTTTGCACCGCAGGTCCCCCACTTCAGCCATCCTCATAGAGGGGTGAGGGCAGGAGCCCCCCCAGCCCAGAAGAGGATCCGTGCACCGAGCGTGCTGCAAGGCAAGTTGCTGCCTCGACGAGTAGGGCCTGCCTGACCCTGTCCCCATACTGTGCCTGACTTGCTCATGCCGGGCGCTGAGCGGCACCACAACGAGGCTGAACCTCGTTTTGATCCGAAAACATCCGCCGGCAGGCACAGTCGCCGGCGGCCAGCCCAAAGGCCATACAAAGGCCCTGTTTAGTGCCCTGTTCGGCGCATGGGAGGCGCGGCGTGGCCTGCTCCCTTGATCCTGCTCCCTGAAGTTTGCTGCAAGGTCCCTGCCCGCTGCCATGATGGACTCACATAACCATGCTCCGGCCCGTCGACCAATATCACTGGCAAAAAATCTGTGAGTACACTACCGTGTTCCGAACCCTTCCTCCTGAAGCTACGATTACGCATTTAGTGCTGTACGCGCACCCTCATACTGCACCGGCCCTCACCCGCTGCAAAAAAAATATAACACTCACTAATCTTCTCCTCCTGCTCCAACCCATCACTAATCACTCTAGCCAGTCCTCTTACCCTAACGATATAGTCGACCTGTACAACAACACCATCAACTCGGCGATCGACGCCATTGCGCCGCTGAAACCCACTAAATCAAAACCTATTGCCCATCTGAACACCTGGTTCACCCCAGCCCTAAAAGCCTTAAGCAAAGAGAAACGACATGCAGAAGCCTGTTGGAGAAAAAAACCCTCTCCCCATAACAAAGACCTTCTCACTGGGCTCACTAACAGCTACAAAAAACAAATCATTCAGGCTAAAAAAGAGACCTTTAATGACAGAATCAAAAAAAGCGAATTTGAATACCAGAGAAATATTCTCCATTCTGAGAGTAGTTGGGATCAAGGTCAGGTTTCTTAAGGATGTGGATGACAGTTGCAGACTTGTACGAGTCTGGAAAGCTGGCATGGTTTAGAGAGGTGTTGTAGAGGGAAGGAAATAGTGGAGTAACATTTGGTGCTATGATTTTGACCAGATGGAGATGCAGGATGGATTAGACCTGAAGAGGAGGGTAGGAATTTCTTCTGCATTTGTGGGGGTGAAGAACAACATGATGGCGGGAGAGGAGGGTAGGGGAGTAGAAGAGAAGTACATGTGGGGGAGGAGGCCAGATACGTAGTTAGGTAGTTTGAATGGTGGAAATTGTCTAGGCAAAGTAGGTCGCAAGATCAGTAGCAGATAGAGTAGATAGGATGAAGCAGGGCTTGGGAAGAGAGAGAATAGATGTTAGTGATCTCTGGGGCAGCTTAGGTTGAGCAGATTGGGATGAAATCAAGTTTGACCGTGATGAGCGTAGAGGTGAAGCTTTGGAGAGAGATGAGATAGAGTTGGAGATCAAATGGGATGCTAGTCTTTTGCCAAGTGTAAGGGTTTTTTTTCTCATTGTTGTTTTCAAGATGCAAATGAAAGGTGTAATGCAAGGACGAGGAAGGGAGGCTTTAGGAGTAATTGTTGATAGAGGGAAGTGAGAGGAGAAGGGAGCATGGAGGGCCACGTTAAAATGATTGAAGGCTTTGTCAGTGGTCAGTGTCCTTAAAAGAGGAGAGAGAGTGTTGTAGGCCGGATAGGTATGATGAGAGTTTGGAGGAGGGAAACCTGTGCTTGGTAATCATAACAGTGGGTTGGGAGAGAGAGGAGAAGGTGGTAGTGAAGACAGAGGCAAAGACGATAGTGGTCAGAGATATTGGAGGCAGAGAGTTGGGAGGAGATGAGAATAAGGTTGAGGGAGTTGCCACTAGTGCAGGAAAGCTGTGGGGAGACACTAGTGCATGGCTGGAGAGGCCAAGGCTGAATTTCATGGACAGAGTAGTGGAGAGAGAGGATAGGTTGAAGTCACCAATGTTTGAGGTGGTGGTTAGGCAGAGGGAATCAATTAGCTAGGAGATGTGATCAAAGAATAGACCAGGTGGGCCAGGTGGCCAAAAAAGGGAGATAACATGAATTCCATAGGGGTAGTGGATAATGTGAATTCAAGAGAGGGAGAGACAGCAGACAATGGAGGAGTGGTGGAGATGGGTAGTTTGTTGGAAGAGAAAAGTCCTATGCCACCACCCTACCAGTAAGGCGAGGAGAATTGGTGAAGGTGTATGCAGCGTCATGAAGGGCAGAAAGTGTAGCAGAGTCAGAGGGAGAGATCCAGGTTTCAATGATGGGTAATAAGGTCAAGAGAGTGGGATTGAGAACGAAGGAAATCAGCGCTAAAGGAGGTTTTGTTGCAGACATATTGAGCATTTCAGAGAGGAATAGAAAGAGAGTGAGACATAGAACCATAGAGATGTTGAGATTGGGAGGTGAAGAGATGATGCCGGTAGATGGGGAAGGGGAGGGTACTTGGGATTAGGGAGGAGATGAGTGGTGGATAGGGAGAGCAGAGGAGAGAGAGGAGGGGGTGATGTCGAGCAAATGTGGCGATGGGAATCCGGAGGGAGGTAAACTGGTAATGGGCAAAGGAGAGAAGTAGGAAGCAGAGGAATGGGTAGGAAGAGCAGAACATGGTGATGGTAGGGTTAGGGGAGAGGTGCAGGTATAACCTATAGAACAGTTGGAGGGTAGAGTATAGCAACAGCTCGTAAGCAAAGAGGCTGCAGGAAGACTGGAATAATGTCCCTTAGATGTTGGACCTTTGCTGGAACACCCCAGGGCTAGGGTTGCCCCAAAGGTAGGAGGTAAAATGGTAGGAGTGATGGGGAGCCGCCAATGGGGATCTGGGTTTCCAGCAATAATGCGACCCTGGCGGTGCTGGAAGGCAGAAGAATCAGTCTGGAGTGACAGTGCAGGTGAGACTGGGAGATGGGGTCCTATGAAGTCCTATGGCGGCTCCCCTGCTCAAACTAATTGTGTTGCAGTTGGTGGTGGGAGTGGGTTGCTCTATGTGCAGTGCCAGCGGGGGATGGAGGTTGAGTGAGGTCACAGAGGGGTAGAATGGGGAGAGCCTCACCACAGGGCTGGTTGTAGTTGGGGGGGGGGGTCAGAGCAACAATGCAGCCAACAGGGAGCTGGGTTTGCCGGTGACAATGTAGCCAATGGTGGTGCTGGGGTTCCAGCTATGATGCGGCCAATGGCGGTGCTGGGAGTCAGGAGCAGCAGTCTGGTGTGATAGAGCAGGGGAGGCAGGGAGATGGATTGTTGTGGTGGCCGCCCTGCTCAAAGCTCACAAGGTTGCTGTCGGTGGTGGTTGCGGGCTACTGGATGGAAGATGCAGTACCCATGTGCTGGCAGGTGCCAGTGGGGGATGGAGGTCGAGTGAGGCCACTGAGGGGCAGAAAGGGGAGAGCCTCATGTCGGGGCTGGGGTAGTTGGTGGGGTCACAGCAACAATGTGGCCACTGGGAAGCTGGTTTTACGTCGATGATGCGGCCAACGGCAATACTGGGAGGCAGAAGCAGCTTTCTGGAACATTCCAGCAGGGGATGCTTGGTGATGCAGTCCTGTGGCGGCCACCCTGATCAAAACTTAGTGTTGTGGTCGGTGGTGGGAGCGGGTTGCTGGATGGTAGATGCAGCGCTCGAATGCTGGTAGGTGCCAGTGGGGGATGGAGGTCGAGTGAGGCCACGGAGGGGCATAATGTGGAGAGACGCCTATTTAAATAGTGCACACAACATGATTTGTATCTTTATTCGACTTTGTCAAAGTGACATGTGAGCCATGGCCATCTCGTCTATAAAAAAAAGTGTAATATGGAATACATGGTATATTACACTGTTTAGTAAATTTTGTATACAGAATGTATTTACCATAGCTCTCAACCCACATGCTTTTGGTGGGTGACACGTCTTGCAATCAGCTGACTCAATTGCCAAGTTTCCTATACAGCCATTCACTCCAATGGTCGCTCACCAACCCAAAAAAATAAATATTGGGTGTTTTTTACCACCTTAGCGACACAAAAGGTGGAGAGCTATGATTTACACTTAAAAACAAGCACCTGTCTTCAGCAACAGTTCTTATTGGCATGTGCCCCCACCACCACCCAACAGATTTCTTTGACTTCCTAATGTGTTCGACTAAACTTGATATACAAAGACAACCCGATGCAGTACATGCTCTCTGTATGTGCGCAGCGTTGTCATTGTTGATGTTGCATGTTGTGTACTTGATTTTTTTGAAGAAACAGTTTGTTTAGCCATTGATGTCAGCAGATGTCCTACACTGATGGATTATACTCTGCAAGGAAAATAGTAACATATATTCCAAATAGATAAATAGATCCTAAATACACAGGTTGAATGGCTAATCTCAATTGCATAATGCATTTTACAATATGCCCGTTTTCACAGCATTCACTGGTGCACAGTAAATAACAGGGATTACAATCAGTCGCCAAAATTGCAATTTGTTTTGAGGGACCTGGAAAACTAAAACATAATTTGTTAAGCAGCTGGATTAACTTGATAAGATAGCTCGTTACATGCCATCATAGAAAAACATTTCTTTCTTCAAAGATGGTGCCAGGCGTCAATGGCAGAGTAATTGTCACGGCCCAAAAACACAGTGATCGTCTTGGATTTCTTAGTGACTGCACACTCTTCCTTTAAATGTATGTTTCTGGCCTAAAATGTTAGTGGTAGACTTTCTTAAGGATATGTCATATAATACACAGATATACACGTTATTTAAAAATAAAAAAACACCTCTGCAATTGTAATTCTAATTAAACTTTAACCTCTTGTAAATGCGTGGGACTGGAATTCTCTTTTGAATGCTGACCACGGAAAGAAACGGGTCATTTTATAATTCAAAGTGTGGGCAAAGTGAAGATAACTTTACATCTATGCTGTGCTGTTCCATAGACAAAAGTGGAATTGTTGGTCAAGTGATTTCCTGTTGATGAAACAAAGAGCCAGGCTTTCTACAAAGGACTCTGTTTACATGGCGTGGCTGCAGGCAACTTCCAGGAGACACATTTTCACACCTCCTTAACAAGCCATTCAAATTCAAAGCCACAGGAGCTGGTTGCAGAGCAACATGCACCAGTATTCCTGCATAAGAGCAGTAAATACTTTGGTAATTTACTCACAGATTGTGCAAAATCTGTTTAGGAAGTTTTTGTAAAATAAAGTAAATAATAAATCACCAGTTAACGTATTACTAATGCTCAGCCACATGCACCTGAATCACTGTGGGCCTTGTGAACAATGCTCTGGGAAGGGCTCTTTCCCTCCCCCTGCTTCCCTCATGTTTAAAACGGCTTCAGCCCTACTCAGAAAAAGAGGCAGGTGAAGGGGGAAGGGAGCAGTATGGAGACACACAGCAGTATTGGTTCGTTTGAAAAGTGAACATTTTACAATTATTCTGAAGCGCTTTTGATAGTGTGATCATCTAAAACGGCGTACTGGTGTGCATGTAAATCCACCATAGTAAATCGTCTAATCTGACAGTTCTGCATTATATTTTATGCGAGGGGAGAGAGGCTTTGTTAGAAATGCTGCAAATTCTTTTTTGTGAGAGGTTGCCTTAGCGGTGCCATACACAAATGCATTTTAGCATAAGCACAAGATTTTAAACTTGCTTCTGACGTCCATCCACCGAGTGCAGAGAGTCATTTTAGATATAATCCATTTGACCTGATGTGACCAGTGGTGCTGCTGAGTTCATTAACAGTTGTAGTTTCCTGGTTAATCATTGTAGCTGTCAAGATGGTGAGGTAAGTGCTCACTTAAATCACCTGCATTCAGCATGCCGATAGTTTGGAATTCTGGCAGGCCTGACTCAGTCCTTTATCCTTCTGAAATGGGTAAATTGAGTACATTTACAATCTGTTATTATAACACATGTTATTGGAGCACTCCTAAGTGGGAGGGACCCAGTATAAAGGCTATTTAAAAATGTGATATTATTATGTGCAAGACTGATCGTGAGTTCAGCAGTGAAAGCCCTGGGTGTCAGCCCCTTTGTTTTAGTCAGGGAACAGCACTAGATCTAATTGTGTTGGCCAAAGCTTATACTACTAACAGCATCACTTTTACCACCTACCGTAATAACAACTAGGCGATGTCTATACTTCTGCTGAAGACATTTTCGGTGCTTGGTAAGCAATCCATGCTGCTCATACCACTGACCAACGATTGATGTACATGCTTTCAACTAAGACATATTAGGCGTGAATTCCCTCCTTGTGGATAATACATTCCTGAAACTGTTATTAATGTTACCATTGTCTGCCCCCAATGCTAGCACTTTTCCATATGGAAAGTGATCTTAAGCTGGTGAGTTATTTTATTAAGTTGAAACCTATTTTATATTGGGCGGCATTATGGACCTCCCCAGGTTTAGCTTGTTATAGAGATGTTCTTATGTATGCTATGACTCTCAAAAGCTCGTGTTCCCTTCAGTGGCTTAAACATGCGAAATCCTGGCTCCTGGCTTTGAATCTTTGGCACTTATGGAGGTCACCGGAATCCATGACCACTGAAAGCAAGGAAATGATGAAACGAGCGAGTGTTGTTTCATCTTGTCTGTTTATGGAGGCAGCCTGTGCTAATCTTAGCACTGGACGTCTCTATTTGTTGATCAAGCACGATTTTGGCTATGAGGCCTATCTGGATGTGATAAGGCCTCACTTTGCACACTCCCTCTACCTGGAATTCCGTCTTGGCATTTTGAAATTGACATCATTCAAACAGAACTGGTTTGAATATAACAACTGAGTTTGCCCAGTCTGTGGGGCAAGTCCATCATTATTTTCTTGTTTTTTTGTGAGGGGTACAAGGACCTGCAAGAAAAATACCTAGTCCCCATTCTTAGGCTGGTTGGCATTAGTCAAGTTGACTTGGCAACAGTGAACTGTAGGAACACTTGTGGCTTGACAGTAGTTCATTTTGTTGCAAAGTTTATACATGGAACTTGGTTGAAGAAGCCTAAAGTGTTAATGTTATGTTAATGTTAAAGGATATTTGTACCGCGCACTATCACCACCGGAGTGGTCCCCTGGTGTTCTGGCGGCTCTGAAAAAGGGAGGAGGGGGGTAAGTTAGTGGGAATTAGCTGGAAAAGTGCAAGAGAGCAGTGATGTGCTGTTGGCGCTATGTGCTGTTGGCGGCCTTGGGGTGTTTTATGGTCGGTAATCATCATGTGCTGTTGTGCAAGTCTATGTGTGGTTTGTTTTGTTGTAGCAATGTCGTGACATTTGTGTGGATTGCTGTATTTAAGTTTGTGGTTGTGTTTGGTTAGAGTTTGAGAGGTGTGTGCAGAGGGATGAAATTGTTAGTGGATTGGTTAGTTGGCATTGCTGTCCTTGCAATTATGTCTAGGTGTGATGATTGCTATCATTCACCATTTCATCTGAGTGCAGCATTTGCTTATCTTCAACATCCTGTCTAGATGAGAGGCAGACCAGTGACCACAATTCCATCCCAGTGTGGCACTTGTCATTGTGCACAGTATCATTTAAGTGTGGTGCATGCCAACATTCACATTTCTATCTAGATGTGGTGAAAGCTAAGGTTAAGAATTCCATCTAAGTGTGGAGCATGCTAACATTCATAATCATGTCTAGATGCGGCGAAAGCTAAGGTTAAGAATTCCATCTGAGTGTGGAGCATGCTAACATTCATAATCCTGTCTAGATGCGACGCAGGCTTCTCTTGACTGTTCTCTGTGGGTGTGGCACTAGTTAACATTGGCTAGTATGTGAATGTGTAGTGCAATGCAGCACTTACAGTCTAGCCAATAGTGGATTTTGGTTGGTGGTCACAAATCTCAAGTATGCATGGTGTAATTCTATGGCAGTCTACGTTATGGAAAGGTAAGATAGAGTGGCGAGGGCTTTCTGGAGTAGAGTAATTGCTCTACACCCCACCCATGCCACACTTACAGTTTTGTTGGTGTCTGTTGTCTTCCTTTGCTTCCCCAGCGGACACCTGCAGACACGTCTTGGAGCCGCCAGTGTGGGAGCCGCCCTTTGCCTTGGGGCCCTTAGCCGCAGGGGCTGCCGGGCAGAGGGCTGCCCTGGGGGGGGGATCACGATATGGAGAGGAGGGACCAATCATGGTGCGCGGATGGGGTGGTTAATGTTAGTCCCCCAACTGTAATAGTGATGTTTAGTCACTAATTTTGGCAATTTGTGCATGGTTTATTAGCCCAATTGGAATTTTATGTAATGACTTTTATTTTTATATTTAATTGTTGATGTTTGTTTAATTGCTTGTTTTTACAATTTTATGTAGAGAATGTGTTGGGGCTTTCTTCTTTGAATCAATTTGAATTAACTGTTCTATTGTTAATTGTATGTGTTGGAAACATTTATTGCTAACACCCCAATAAAGTTTGAAAATGATTGGAGCAAGTAGCACTCTATTCTTGACTACCCCATTCCTGACTCAAGTTTGGTAGTCACAGAATTAACCTTCTAGAGTTTTACTTGAGGTACAACGTATAGAAAGACCCAGGAAAATAAGCCAGCAAACGTACAGGATTGCTGGAGCCGATTCTCAAACCTTTAATGCTTCCAACATTAAACTTTGTACTAACTTACAATTCTTTAAAATCCCATTAGAAACACAATCCAATAATCACAACAATGTAGGACCTATCTGCTTCCTCCCTTTTCTACAACTATGGGCATAACATGCACATATGCCATCTCGAAACATTGCTACCCTGCTGCATGCCTCCCTTTGAAAGATCTACTTCACACGTTCCCATCGTCTTTTCCTTGCCCGCTCTAATTTCCATTCCTCCAGGAGAATAAGGTCTGGATACCCCTGGTGGGGGCTCATTATGCCACTGCACGGTCAAGCCTATAGGCCTCATTACGAGGAAGGCGGTAGGGGGTTAACGGTGCCAGTAGAGCTGCCAGCGCCGTGAAAGATTTACCCATGGCACCTGGAGATGTGGAAAACTACCTGTTTATCAGGTAAAAACTACAGACCTTTTTATAAAGATTTTTGTGTCCTGATCGCCAGGCATCTTATGTCCTCCTATTTACTAGTAATTTCACACATAAAATCTATAGATGCATGACAAACGTATTGCTTCATAATATCTTTTCTATTCTCCAATTGCCTCTCCCTGTTTTGTTCTCCCAGAATCTCTTGTGCACTTTCGCTATTATTGCCACACTTTACTTGTCTTTGGTCCCAGGATTTTGTACCCTTCCCCCCAATCTACTTAGATACTTGGAATGTACAAATGACTGCAAATTGTTACATAGGACTTAATTACAATATTAGCAGTAATTATGGTGTTCATTCTTCCAAATGTAATTATTGTTACCACCCACCTAAGTGTCCAATGGAATTACCATTGTTTTACAGGCCCATGGGCATGCAACAATCGGCCTGGCAGTAACTTTAATTACTTCTTGACGAATAAGTATCAATTGGAAGATTTACCGTTACCACTAGCTGTACATGGAGGAATTACTGAGTGGCAATTCCTCCAAGAACTTTCAACATTAACCCTTGGTATTCCTCCATTGGAAACGGGAAGCTGAGCAGCAAACATCTTTAAAAATAGAATCCATTGAATAACCACCCATTTTCTGATGCCATCTATGGGAGAAATCCACAGCAAACATGTCAGGGGACAAGACCAAATCCAAAATCTCAGAAATTGGGCTGAGGAAGCCAAAGTTTACTGAATGAGAGCTCACTGTAATGACTTAGGAAGATGTGGCTCATGTGCTAGAGGTATTTGTGGCACAAGGTGGAAAAGCACACACCAGAGGAAGTCTGCCATCTGAATATGGCTGCATGAAAAGGTGGTGGCAGTTGGGACGGTGCCAAGGGGTGCAGAGTGTTAGGCAGAATCATATGCAGTACCCTTTGGGAACACCACACACAATTAAGACTACAAGTGACAGTACAAATTCACCTTTGGTACAAGCTTGTACTACACAGTAAAGTGGTAGCGATGGCTGAGCAGCCAGACTTATCTCAAGAGGAAAGTGAGCAGTATCAGAAGTTACACAAAGGACAGCAGTTGCTATGGTTCAAGCAAATACTGACTCAAGGTTTCTGAGTAAAAGAATATACATTTATGTACACCTCATTTGTAAAACAGCTCACTAAAGTAAAGTAGTAGAAAATCACAATCTTAATACACTACACCACACTCAATGAATGCTGGACAAGTTAAGCTCAAAACGAAGTGTGAGCAAAATGGCACTCCAGTAATTTAAAAAGGGAGGGAAAGACAAGGTTATTCACAATTAAGCAGCACCAACAAGTGAGTAGGCAGGGCAATCTAGAAAAGGCTTACTACAATGAGGATTCAAATCAATAGGCCTGGGCCAATGTCTGTGGTTCAGGGTCTTTGCAGAGGATCACACAGTTCAGAGTAGTTTGTGGTTAAGTCTTTGCCAAAAGTTCGAAACGAAATTGGTCAGAAGAAAAGTTACTTGAAAGAGTAGAGAAGGACAAGCCCTCGAATTGGCAAAAGATTTTAGACACTTTCACCGCGGTCGGATGAAACGTTGTAGCTGAGGCAGAAGTTCCTGGCAGATCCTGCAGGCTCACGGTTCCTGAAGCGACTGTCGGACTGACACGAAGAAGGAAGAATGGAGGGTCCTGCACTGCCCAGGGAAGAAACCAGAAGCAGGGCAAAGCAACAAATAAAAGGTGCGCTCTTTAAAACCCAAGCAGGGTCCGGTCCTCCTGGCTATCCGGTTCACTGTAGCTGTGCACAGAAAATTCGACCTGAGGAAGGAGGCCTGGCTTGGAGTTTGGTGAACTGGTTGGTCCCACCAGCTCAAGGGAAGAAGACAAGAGAAGAAGATTCATTGCAGATCTTCTCTGTCGTCGAAGTTTGACGATTCGGAACCGCAGCAGGGCTTCACCTGGAGGTTCAGTCATGGTAGTGGTCTTCTTCCTTCAGCTTCTCTTCGGTTCTCTCGATCCAGTGGCGACTCTGCCTTTCAGTCCCAGAGACCTGGTTTTTATGCAGTTTTCCCCCATTCACACAGCCTGGCTGTCAATCACACAGCACGGTTGGTTTCCTGGTGGGACAGTCACCACAGCCAATCATACAGAGTGCGACATGGGTTTCCAAGGAGACCCTGTGCAGGGAGTCGCAAACCCCTCCCTCACATCCTGTCCCCCTCAGACATTCAGAAGCCTAAGGAGGGCTTCTGTGCTGAAGCCCACCAAAGGACTGCGAACAAAGGAACCAAACCTGGTTTGGTGCGCAGAGTAAATGACCTTTACAAAAAGAAATGGTGAATAAACCCAGCTGGAACCAAAATAAAATAAAAGGGGTCTAGCGGATTTAAGTTTGAGGCTACTAACCTAGCCTAAAACAGTACCAAGGCTATTTACATAGAAAAATAGGGTAGATTCCACTGCCACCAGCCAAATCTTAAAGAAAGGGGAACGAAATAACGTTCCCTGAGAAACAGACAAAAAGGGATAACTATTAACCCTTTCCAGTACTCTATGTAAGATAGTTTGTACTGGGTCTGTGAATATAAAAAGACTAATAAAGTCAATGGCAACTTTACATGTTCTGGGAGACAGTAGTCAGTCCCAGAAAATGGAGTTTAGAGTGGGAAGTCTGAAAAAGACAACCCTGTGTCACTGCACTAAAGGTGCTGTGTGACACACAGTAAAAAGATGATGCCTATGGAGTAGGGGAGACTCCAGAGTCTATGAACACAAAAAACAAAAATGTAAAACACACAGCAAAACAAATGTATGAGTAGGAAAAAGGCTCACACTCTGACCAGGTGAAAAAATGTATCCTAGAAATCCAGCAAAGCTGCTGAGGCACTCAACAGGTAAAGGAAATTAGCCGTTCTGGAGAATTCTCCCTAACACAGAGGAGATCAAGAAACAGTGAATTTATCTTAAGGCCATGGTCTGTGATCTCTTGGCACTCCACCACAAGGAGACCACTAAAGTGACTTACTGGGAGGAGACGTTCAGCAGTATCCTTAATACGGCTTACATGCGGGGTGAAGAATCTGACTACTGTAGGTTGGCAGCAACGTTCATGCTTATGAGTACATGATTGTTCATTTGCAGGTTGGACATCCCACAATGAATGTTACACTGCCTGTTTTCCTGTAGAATATGGCTGGCAATCACAAACACAATGGAAAAATCCAACTATCAAGGCCCACAGACCACGGTAGGTCATATTCAGGAAAGGAGTCAAGTGTAAAAAACACATCTACAAAGAACCTAATTTGTCACATTAAGGGTGTGTCATGTATCCCGCATTGCTCACATTAAATCAGCTCCTTCATCTCTGCTTCAGACATCAGCTACAAATTCCAGGCCCTAGTGCTCACCAACCTGGATGGTTGCCATGCCCCACCCCCACCCGTGTCCCAACCGCTATTCTGGCTCCAGAAAGCCGTCCAGCATGCTGCTGCTTGACTCATTGCAGAACTGAAGAAATTCAGCCACATTTACCCCACTCTAAAGGAACTACACTGGTCTACCCTGAAGCCTGCATCACCTGCAAGACAGCCTACTTCACTTACAAAGCTGTAACCTCCAAAACAACATTATACTTCGCTACAAAGATCCCCCTCTCAGGGTGTCAATGTTAAACCAGAAGCCAAGATATCAGCAGACTGGAATACAAGAGGTGTAGGAACGAGAAGACCAGATAAGAAGAATTCTCGTGCAATGCTACCACAGTCTGGAACAACCTTCTTGCTAACATAAGTCTGGCTCCCTCTCTCCTGCATTCCTGGATAAATCTAAAAATCCTATTCTTCAAGGAACACTTAACCAACCAATGAGTGCCATAGACTGACAAGATGATCCTACTCCACTATGCTCCACTCCCTAAAATAGGTACACACTATATTAATGACCTACATACATACATACAGGTCCAGATAAGGAAAGAATGACAGTTTATCATTTTTCTAAGGCTAATAAAAAAAGTACCCTTGACTTGGTATAACCTTCTAAAAAAACAGTTTAGTTCCTACTGACTGTGCGAGCTACAGACCTATCTTCAACTATTAATTTCTTGTGGAAATGATGAACAAGATTGCCTCCCTTCAGTTAAGAAAGCATTTAGCGCAGTTAAACTAGCCTGGAGATTGCCAGACAGGTTTACGTCCAGGACGAAGCACAGAAACAGCTCTCCTCAATGTCACCTACAGCCTTACTAAATTGATAGCTACTTCGTATAAGCAAGACTCTTCTATCTTTTGGAAGGAACTCAATATACTCAGCTCACAAAATGACATTCATCCTCTTTCAGTGTAGACCTCTAACTATGATAAGAGCTCTCATTATTTACTTTTCATCTTCCCCTCTTTGATTCTTTCTGAGGTATTTGGTACTTAGTGCTTTATAAACATCAATAATGCATATATTCAATGACTCTTAATGATAAATAGGGCAGCAAGTAAGTCTGAAGCAATAGCCAAAAGGACTGAATTAGGAAGCAAGCATTTAAATGTACTAAATTAAGCGGTCAAAATAAGACAATTGTCAGTTTATTACAAAGGACATCTTTTTTTCCAGAAAGGTCTATTTGGGAATGGACACATGTGAAAAAAATGGGTTTTTGAGAAACCTCCTAAAACCACTTCACAAAGAACATTGGGGTAATAGATATACGTGAGCAACTGTATTCAAAGAACAAAGGTCATTGATATGTATATCCAAATCCTAGTCTCATTCTGCTGCTAAAAACACTTCTTAGAAGCCTCCATATTATATTCACAAACTTTGATTTATTATGTAAGCTGGGAATAAATCTCAGTGAATTAAGCACTCGTCTTTGAAATCTGTTTAAAAAATGTGCAGTCACTGGCTTGAATCCCACCAGGACAGATTTAACCTTTCATATTACTGCTGTTGATAAATTGAGCCCAATGGGATTGGGGTAAAATAATATCATCTGTTGGGCAGCACTCAGATGCTGGATTAACATGGTTGGAGGTGCTATTTCAAAATTAAATTATTGAAACATAGGGACAGAAAATGTGATCACTTTCTTTGGATCAAACCTCCCATGCTCTGATATTATCATCTTTCAGAATATGTTAAATAAGTACCTGGCACAAGAATAGTTACTATTTCTATGTTGTGAGAGATGTTTTAAATTTGGACTTAAGTATCTGCCAATATCTGTGGATAAATGTGAGAAACCAATCCCATTGATTGATTCTAATATCTAGATATAGAGATTTGAATCAGCATGCCAATCAGTACCGTCACAAACCATCTTTGGAGATACTTTTGTAATACATTTTACCCCATGTGATGCTAGCTGCACAAGGAACAAGGAGGCAGTGTGTTGCACAGTCCACAAGAGGTTATTTCTGTCACTCACAACCCTGAATATTACCAACAAACAATGTTTGATCTTATTCCAGCATTAGTACCTTCTCTTGTGTTTCAGGGTGGACACGGGACACGCAGGAAATATCACGGTATGCACACAATTCTCCCATCATTATACATATGTATATAAATAATTATGGACATCTTCGAGAAAGAAGTCATACAAAAGTATGCGAGTAATGGTATATTTAATTTAAATGCTTTTTAAAAAATTCTCTCTCTCTCTCTGGAACTACAAGTGCACAAATACTATATAGGAGTTAAAAGTTATTAGCAATATTATTTTTGCAAAGTGGATGGATCTTAGGGTTCACCATAACTGTATATATTTTATACAGCAATGTTTGTCACCCTAAGATAAGGGTGAACCCTAAGATCCATCGGCTTAGATTGCTAATAACGCTTGTCTCTTTTGATGTATCTGTGTGAAATTTTCCAAATATGTTTCCTACCACCATCCCCCTAAAGTTGTTTACAAATTCATCTAACGGTTTAAAAGATGTAAAGCATTGAAGAAAGGGGTGCTTTTCCTCTTTTGCATTAAACAGTCTCAGAACCCAAAGAGCTCCATGGATTTGCTTAAAATACAAAACAGGTTGGGCAGAAAGCAATGCAGTTGTACCTCGTGGTAGTTTGGTACAAATCCATCCAGTATTTTGTTTAAATATGGATATTGGGGTGCTCCTGTATCTGTACATATCTGTATAGAGCGCCTGAGTGTACAGAGCGCCTGAGTGTACAGAGCGGATGGGTGTACAGAGCGGATGGATGTACAGAGCGCATGGGTGTACAGAGCGGATGAGTGTACAGAGCGGATGGCTGTACAGAGCGGATGAGTATAAAAAACAAATGAAGGTATAGAGCGAATGAGTGTAGAGGGCAGACGAATAGATAGAACAGGATTACTGCCTACTAGCGAATGACTTTATAAGGCCGATGAGTGCATGTTGCTGTTGAATGCGCGGGGAGCGGATGAGCGCCGGGGAGCGGATGAGCGCCGGGGAGCGGACGAGTGCTGGGGGGGAGAGTGCCGGGGAGTGGATGAGTGCCGGGGAGTGGATGAGTGCCGGGGAGCGGATAGCGGATGAGTGTTACAGAGCGGATGAGTGTACAGAGCGGATGAGTGTACAGAGCGGATGAGTGTACAGAGCTAATGAATGTACAGAGCGGATGAGTGCACAGAGCGGATGAAGTATAGAGCAGATGAGTGTAGAGGGCAAACGAATAGATAGAACAGGATTACTGCGTACTAGCGAATGACTGTATAAGGCAGATGGGTGCATATTGCTATTGAATGCGTGGAGACCGGATGAGTGCGGGGAGCGGATGACCGCGGGGAGCGGATGACCGCGGGGAGCGGATGACCGCGGGGAGCGGATGACCGCGGGGAGCGGATGAGTGCGGGGAGCGGATGAGTGTCGAGGGCGGACGCGCGTGGAGCGCAAATGTGCGTGGAGAGCTGGTGAGTTCCGGGAGCGAGCGAGTGCGAGGAGAACGTGATTGCGTCGGGTGGATGAATGCATAGAGCAGATGAAGGTATGGTGCATACGAGGGGATAAAGCGAACAAATGCCTAGAGCGGAGGAGTTACATAGACCATGTGAGTGCGCAGAACGGATAAGCATGTAGAACCGATGAGTGCGGAATGCATGCATAGTAGATGACTATATAGAACAGATGAGTGCCGGGAACTGATGGATGAGCGTAGCGGGATGGATGAGCTGAGCGGAAGAATGTATAGAGTGGAGGACTCCATAGAACAGACTAGTATGTAGGGCTGACAAGTATATAGAGCAGACGAGTGCATATGATCGAAAGAGTGCATATGAAAAAGGGGTGCGTAGAAGGAGATGAGTGCGTAGAGCAGATGAATGTGCAGAGGGGCGGAGTGCGCAGAGGGGCGGAGTGCGCAGAGGGGCAGAGTGCACAGAGGGGCAGAGTGCGCAGAGTGCGCAGAGGGGCAGAGTGCGCAGAGGGGCAGAGTGCGCAGAGGGGCAGAGTGCGCAGAGGGGCAGAGTGCGCAGAGAGGGCTGAGAGCGTAGAGAGGGCTGAGAGCGTAGAGAGGGCTGAGAGCGTAGAGAGGGCTGAGAGTGTAGAGGGGGCTGAGTGCGTAGAGGGGGCGAGTGCGAAGAAGGGACGAGTACGTAGAGGGGACGAGTGCGTAGAGCGGGTGAGTGAGCAAAACAGGTGAAAGCATAGTGTGTGTGATGGCATAAAGAGGACGAGTGCCTGGAGCGAACGGATGCCTAGAGCGAACGAGTGACTAGAGTAGAACGGACGTGTCGGATAGTGCGGAAGAGTTGCATTGAGCGGATGAGTACATAGAGCAGCCGAATGCGTGTGAGGGCATAAAGAGGACGAGTGCCTGGAGCGAACGGATGCCTAGAGGGAACGAGTGACTAGAGTGGAACGGATGTGTCGGATAGTGCGGACGAGTTGCGTTGAGCAGATGAGTACATAGAGCAGCCGAATGCATAGAGCGGATGGAACGAGTGAAGTGGAGTGCATGTGGCAGACAAGAATGCATGCGTGGGGCAGACAGGAGTGCATGCGTGGAGCAGACAAGAGTGCATACGTGGGGCGGACTGGAGCGCGCGGGGCGGACTGGAGCGCGCAGGCGGACTGGAGTGCATGAGTGCGTCGAGCGAACCAGAGTTCCTGGAGCAGATTAGGATGCATGGAGTGGATAGGAGTGCATGGAACAGACTGGAGCGCATAGAATTGCGTGACGTATATAGTATGGTTTGGAATGCAGAGATTGTTTTGAAAAAGCATATAACCCATCATATCTCACCACCATGCTTACTCTCTTCTTTACACCACCACTCAACTAGAACACAGAGATACTATGACACCATTTGGTATAACTGTTCTCATACCAACATCCGCCGCTTACTACACATCATTCTAAGTAAACACTGCTGGTTACGCACCCCCCAGCCGGCGTTCTCCTCAGGCCTAACGCAGCCACACTCGGTCTGGATAAATCCTGCCAGAACGATCACATATTCCTGATCTCTCAACCACCGCACCTACCGCTAAGAAGCAGCTACTACACGAATACCGCACCAGCTGCACACATACCCGGTGCTCACACGCACCGTTGACTCTCTCTCTCTCTACTGATCTGAACTTCGGTTCCCAAGGGTGTTCAACCTACCAGCGCCTTCAGACCATATCAATGGTATATAAGGCGCTATATAAATGCAAAATAACATAACATAACAGAATATCTCCCGTGGTGCGTTGAAGCAAGAAAGACATTTCAGAAATGAAAAGTCACACATTTGTTCCTTCAGTGTGAGAAATTTTCGCAAGAATTCCTGCAAAGACAGAAAAAGAAATATGCTTACAATGTTACTAGGAATGAAGTAGAGGAATGTATTCTTTCAGGGTGGATGAGGAGAGGGTGAAACCGGTCTAATTGGTGAGTTAGGAAATTAAGGAGGATTATGAAATATGTTTAGTTCCTAACTTTTTTGTTGCTTTGTATGTACTGTTTCCACTGCCACTTCACAAAAACTGCAGGGTTCTCACAGGAATTGGATGTGCATCACAAGATTAAACATTCTTAAAATGATATTGGCAGATAGCCTGGTGGCACTTTGCCTTCAGGATGGATCTGGGTAGACAATAAAAGAGGATGTGTGCACATGTAAAGTTTGAGGAGTCTTGTAAAAAAGTATAATTAAGCCAGGTTGTGGCAATTCTCATAGCAATCGGAAAACACAATTATAATCTTGAGATATTTACTTGTGGTTAAATTCCATGAGTAAATCTTGTCAGAATAAAAAAGCGGGACACAAGGAACTCTTTTCTAAATGTCTGCTAGAACACAGCCAGAGGAGCATACACATTAGTCCCAATCACTAATTGCTGCAAAGTGGCCACATTCCATGGCCAATGGACCATGGTGTCTTAATACCACAGGCCGAGTGAGATGTAGCATAACAACACCATTGGAATAAAGACGAACAACTTAACTGTCTCATAACTATAACATTTTAAACAGCAAGATCTGATTGAGGATGAAGCAAACACTTGCTCTTGGTCTGAAGTATGTTGTAATGAATCATGCCCCACACCCATCATGGCAAAATAAAAGGGGTGATGGCTGGAAGGTTTAGAGCTAACCTTCACCTCTGGCATTGCTCTGAGCAACCCCCCAGACCATCTTTCTTCGCCTGCCAAGCCATTACAGAAGGGGAAAGACCATATGCAAAATCGGGGTTGGTGCCACCCCAAAGGGGGCAGTCCAGCCTTAAAGGCTTGGTCACATCCCTTCTGCACGAGACCCCAAGCATCTGCAAACATGTTTCAGCCGTGTTGGATCTCATCAGCGAGGAGTTTTTTGGGTCTTTAGGCCCAACAGGCACGAGACCCATGTCTGGGCGTACCTGTCCCACTCACGGTAACTATAGCAGAACAAAAGGGGTGATGGAAGGTTTAGAGTTAATCTTAACATCTGGCATTTCGCTGGGCAACCCTCCAGAACATCGTTCTTCGCCTGCCAAGCCATTACAAAAAGGGAAAGCCAAATGCAAAATCAGGCTTGGCCCCACACCAAAAGGGTCAGTCCAGCCTGAACTGCTTGGTCACAACCCTTCTGCATGAGACAAGCATCCTTCTATTCAAGGAAAGGACCTCATGCCATTAATAACGGACAATGGCATCCCTTTTCCAGAGAGGAACTTCTCTCATGTTCATGTGTGGTGATATCCAGATTGGAAAGGGCTCTTAGATGTTTGCCTCAAGCGCCAGAGTACTTTGTAGGCTCTGACATAGTGTGACAGGAAATAACACATGAAGGACCACAAGGTCTTGACACTATGCACTCAGTTCACAGATCAATAATGTAAACATTACAATATTGCAGTTCTCATTGACATCTGTCCAGAAAGCTTGTTCACTCAAGAGGCTCCACACATGGTTTCCTGCAACACAAAGTTGCCACAAGCTGACAGGAAACCAGTGCCATGCTCCAATGTTTTTTTTAGTCATTGTTTGCCATTGATATGCCTGTTCACTGCTCATAAACCTGGTCTCTGGAGAACAGCCACATCCAGGATGTCTGCAGTGTGGCACACAAAGCGAAAGGGTTTTGAAGATGGGTATTGTGTAATAGTCAAACTTTACCCAATCTCCCAGGTCCCCATTTGACTCAGGTCAATCATTTAACACCCAATCACAGGACTTCAGCCAATTACCCATTGGATAGTGTTTGGAAAAATTGGAGGAGGGAGAGCCACTAGAGGAGGAGAAATAACAGCATGTGTGGTTTGAGGTGAACAGCAGGAGTTGGCTGGAGGTGTACGCATGAGATGGCTGGAGATGAACAAAAGAAAGCGGTTGAAGATGAAGAGCAAGAAGTGGTTGGAGGTGTACAACAGGAGATGGAGGAAGAAGTTGGTGATCAGGAGGAGGCAGAAGTGAAACATTGGAGGAGGTAACAAAGGGCATAGTTATACAGCCTATGAAGGACAGAGTGGGAGATCTTGGCCCAAGGCAGGAGGTAGGGGCAAATCCCAGTCTGAAGGGGTTAAACCCATGGTGAAAGGAGGAATGGTTAAGCAGAGGAGTAACGATGAGGGGCAGGAGAATAAGGCTTGCCATCCGAGAGGTGCTCCAACCCAGTGTTTCTTGACCACATCTGATCTGAGACACTCCACATGTACCTGTTTACTTGGGCAACAATTACAGACAGAAGATCAGAGAACAAAATTGCCTACTGGCAGAATGTGGGAACCCCATTAAAGCCAGATGAATAAACCTTGGCATTGACCCTGTGGTAGGTGAAGAAGTGTGCTTGGAAACTCTTAAGCCCGAGATTGTGATTCAAGAGACTTAACTTATATGTTGTTATTTTCCTTATATTTTGGCTGTGTAAATAAACTTAGTTTAACTCAAGGTGTTGGTGCTTTCTCTTTGTGCATAATGCTTTCACATCACTAATATGACATAGTATATCTATTTTGAAATGTAACTAACATCAAACAAGTGCTACAAATATGTGGTCTACTTTCTGTAGTAGAGATGGTTTATTTGCTCATTTGATGATAGTGGATCACTGAATCTTGACTTATACTACATTGTTCTCTTCTTTCCTGTTATTACGCTCCATACCTCTTGTGACACAGAACTCCTCAACTCGCTCAAAATCTCTGTTGAAAGTTTAACATCAAGATAATCACAAGCTATCAATGCAGAGAAATCAAAACTTAAAACACCATGTTTGCAATGATTTTGACATTACCATTATCACACACTATTCATTTGAGGACCTGATCACCATTACTATCACACACCATCTCAGAGGGAATTTTAACAATATTATTATCACATTCAAGGTATCTGGGGGGATATCAACATTGCCATTTTCAATCACACTGGCTCTGTGAGGGCCGATACACCCTCTCTATGGGTTCCTTCACATCATCATAACCACATACCATCCCAACGTGGACTGTAACACCATTTTCATCACAAAGAATTACTGTGGGGATTTCAACATCCTTATTAACAAACACAATCTCGGTTGGGACTGCAACATAACCAAGAGAAAAATTTTTTTGTCTAGGCTGTAACATCATCAATGTCATCATCACCCCTTTTCCAAACCCACACAATTCTATGGAGACTTGTATGTCCTATTTTTAACACACTACGTTTAAGGGAGACTTTAGAATCACCATTATCACACACCATCTCTGTGGGGACCTGAATATCAGTATAAGGACACAGAATCTCTATTGGGACTTTAACATCCCCAACTTCACACAATGTCTATGGGAACCTTAACATCATGAAAATAACACACTGGCCCTCATTACGACCCTGGCGGAAAGCAACTGACCTGACCGCCATAGCGTAAATAGCGTTTCCGCCATGGCACGACAGAGTAAAGTGCGGCTAATTCTGACCCATCGGGCACGAGCAGTACGCCTTGGCGGAAGTGCAAAATCCGCGATGGCGGAAATGTCCCCAAAACGCCCCTCACCGCCGTCGTACGGCGACCTAGGTGCAATTCCGCCACTGGACATAGCGGTCACCGTAATGAGCGGCAATCGGAAAATACGGTGACCGTAAATATACGGAAACGGAAGCAAAAACATGGTCCCGGAACGGGAAACAGCACGCCGTACACCTATAAAATCAGAATATTCACACAACCATTAAAAATACTACCCTGAGAGACATCCCAACCCGTCATCCACCCTAGTGAAACCAAAACAATGGGAAAAGTAGCGAAAAAAGCGTGCGACCGCAAGCGGCAGGTCCACTTCTCACGTGAGGACCTCACGGTGCTCACAGAGACCCTCCAGGAGAATGCTGCCGTCGTCTTCTCGACGCAAATGACCAGGACGGCACTTGCGAACAAGAAGGCCATATGGGCCCTGGTGGCACAGCGGGTAAGTGCGGTGGGGACCGCACCCCGCAACCCACAGCAATGCAGAAAGCGATGGGACGACTTGCGGATACGCGTACGGAGCATACTATCCGCCAACCGTAACATTGCCACAGCTACCGGGGGAGGATCGGAATCACCCATCAAGTTGACCCCCTGGGAAGAAATCTGTGCCTCCACCATTGGAATGGAGACCATAGAGGGAGTCGGAGGGATGGAGAAAGGAGTGCAGACATCCGAAGAATCAGGTAGGTGGGCCAAATAAAACTATGCTAAAACCACAATGTCCAATCATGTGAAGTACCATGTGTCCACATAGTGCAACAGAAACACATGTCCAGGAGAACATCCACTTACATTGGCCTGATAGCGGACATTAAAAGTCAAATTAAATAAATAAATAATTAAAATTCCTAAAAACACCCTCTACACGTGCAGCAGGCACCCCCTAACTGCAGGCTGCAATACAACTGCACCCTCAATCCACACAAAAATGAAACCACCCCCAAGGCCCTGACCCAAATCACCCTCAGGTACCACCCCAATGCATGTGATACATTGCCATTCCAATTTCCACAGACCCATCAATAACGCTCGCCCTCCTTTACTCCACCACAGGGTCCGATTCAAACGACGAGCTCCAGGACACCCCTACCAGCACACCTGCAAAGAGGGCCAAGACCAACGGCCAAAGACCCTCCACCTCAGCTGCACGCATCAAGACACGGCAGCAGCACAAATCAAGTGGCAGCACACAGGAGGGGACTTCAACAGGCACCCCAGCAGCCAGCATGGCCACAACACCACCACCACCACAGGCCCCCCCAATGGATGCCACAGAAGGCACTGCTTCTGGTGGCAGCAGCACCATAGGTGACACTGCATTAATGGCAGCATGCTCCGACACAGAAAACGGTGATGTCGATGTACGATCCATCCATGACCTGTCTCAATCCCCCTGTTTGTTTCATCCCGTACAACATGAGGATACCACGCAGGGGCACTCACAAGACGACGACTGGCCATCCCCCACAAGCCCTGTGTCAAGGCAACATGAGGTGATCAGCCCCTCTGTGACACCACCGCAAATGGCCATGGCCCAGCAGAGGCAACAGTCCCTCGACCAGGTGATCGTGCAACAGCAGCAACTGGCCACGCTCCTCAAGGACCATGCTGATGAATGTGGGGGTACCAAGGCAGCCATAGAAACATGCACAGAGACACTAAGGGCAGAAATGGAGAGAAGCAACGAGAGCCTGAGAGTACAAATGGTGAGAAGCACCGAGAGCCTGAGAGTACAAATGGAGAGAAGCACCGAGAGCCTGAGGGGGGAACTGCATGCAACGTCCAAAGACGTATGTGCTGAACTTGCCGCTGTGCGCCGTGTGCTCACTGAGCTCTCACAAACCCTTAGGGACATGCATGGACGTGAGCAGGCAGAGACATCATCCGTTGCAAGTTCCGTCCAGGGCAGCCCCCAACGTAGATCTGGGAGGAACCTGCGCTCCACAGGCAGGGGTGCCCCTGATACCCGGAGAGGGGGCTTGCAATACCGTCTGCCCACTGACAATGAGCATCTTTGGACACTGGTGTTCGGGGGGGAGGTAGGAGGGTGGAGGGGGTGTGTTGGGCTTACTTGGGTGGCGGGTTGATGGGGTGTGTAACACAATTTCACATATGCTATAAACATTTCACAAGCATCCAATGAGATGTGTGGACATTGATCTTTGTGTACGAGGCCATCATAGGCGTACAGTCCATATTGTGCATGTTCCAGACACACACAGTGCCACAACTCCCGTGTCCATGTATCAACCACCAGGCGTGAGTGCTAGAAGCATGAATCTATGATAATCTGACGAATTTCACGGCCCTCCTGTGCCTCGCGGACTCCTTGAGGTTCTGCCACATCCCCACCCACATCATGACCATATTCTGGTGCTTGCAGTTCTGCGTCAGGGGGCATGGGCACATTTCTACGTATGCACATGTTGTGTAGCATGACACATGCCATGACCATCTTAGCAACCTTCTCATGGCGGTACAGGAGTGCCCCGCCAGACCTGCTGAGGCAGCGGAAACGACCCTTCAGTAGGCCGAATGCCTGTTCTATGACTACACGGGTACGTGAGTGGGCATGGTTGTAGTCCTCCTCATGCTGGTCCTGTGGGTTCCGGAGTGGTGTAAGGAGCCATCTCTTCAGTGGATACCCGGCATCACCTGTATGTGGACAATAAAGGATGTTTGAGGAATGACATTGCTACGTAAGCACCCCCCCCCCTTCCTGGCAGGTCATTGCCGCATCACATACCCCACATTATCATGCATGAAATGAGACTCACCGAGTAGCCAGGATCTGTTCCCTGCATGTCGCTCCATGTAGCGTGGTATTGTAGAGTTCCGTAAGACCATGGAATCATGGGTTGATCCAGGAAATCGGGCACAACAATGTGTAATGATCCTGTTTGAGTCACACACCATTTGTACATTAAGAGAATGATATTGTTTTCGGTTGCGGTACTGGGCCTCCATGGCATGTGGGACAACCAATTCCACATGGGTGCAGTCGATGGCACCAATGCAACCCGGTATGCCGGCAAGTGCATGGAATCCCACTTTTGTGTTCGTAATTTCCTGCTCCGAGCGTGGTAGAGAGATGTAGTCGTCTGCGTGCTTCAGGAGGGCATCAAGCACTTGCAATAGTGTCCGTGACAACAGTGGCTGTGAAATGCCATGCAACTGTCCGACTGTGTGCTGGTAGGTGCCTGTGGCCAGGAAGTGGAGTACAGACACCACCTTCAGTAGGGGTGGGATGGCGGTTGGGCTATCTATCATGCTGACAAGGTCAGCGTGTGTCATGTCCACAATGGCGGTTATGGTGTCCCGGTCCAAACGGTAGAGGGTGTGGATCTGCTCATCAGTGAGGTTGAACGGATGTGCTCGGAGGCGTGGGATTGCGGGCTGCCTGCGTGGTGGTAGTGGCTGTGCTGGTGGGCCTTGCTGGCCCTGCCTTGCCCTCCTCCTCCTCCTGCGTCTCCTCTGTGCGGCCGGTTGTTGTAGTAGTTGGTGTTCGTCTTCTTCTTGAAGTTGGAGTACTTGCAGTGCTATCAGGTCCCCCAGGGCCAACATCGCAAGTCCTGCCGGTAGCATTTTGGAGTGGGTGTGGTTGTGGGAGGGGGTTGGGTGTGCAATTTTTGTGTTTCCAAGCTGTATAGCCTCCACCTGTGGTGATTCATTCCACCTGTGCAAGCTGCAATCCCCTTTGGGCGAGCACGTCCCGCACACAACGCTGCAAATCGACGCATGGCATCTTGCTATTACAATCATGTATTTCATCCCGATGGCAGTGAGATATTGCTTCATATGTTAATTCTGCTATGCTCCCATTGTTTCACATACTATCTTTGCAGTCGGGAACAAACTTGTGAAGGGTCAGTGGAATGTAGTACTCGATTAACGGTGGACCCTCATGCAGCGCTGTACCGCGGTTCACCGACGGGTGGGGCGTCCCATTTGTGAGTGTAGCCAGTTGCCATTTTCACACACTGCCGCACTAAATGGATGGATTTGTGATTTCAAGCGGTCACAGATGCCTTTTCGACGTGATGTTGCAAATGAGGAATTCGAAGGACAGCGCTTTCGGTTTCCAGCTAGCGGCGAGGAGACGCCCACAGGTCTGACTGCAGATAGAAAGTTCTATTGTTTAATGTCCTTGGGACAGGGGCCATGCCGAGAATGCAATGATTGATATGAATAGTATGGGATGCGCAATAGCGTAGTGGAGGATAAGGCAGGACGTTCCCAAATACATGTTACTTCACAACACTAGAATTCCGGCCTGGACCACAGTGGATTTTGCAGACTGCATTAAGCACAGATTCAATGGAAAATTCTAATGTTATGTGAGTAAATAATCAGGCGTTTTTATACCGGGATGAGGGAATGATGTATGGATGCATGGACAGATGATTTAATAGAGAGTCTGCCATGTACATGGCTTTTTGGAATCTATCAACTTCCTCTGCGCTATGTGATGCAGGGCTGCCATAGTGGGACCATCGTCTATCTGCCCTTGTTGAACCCTCCCTGTCTCGACGCGCCTTCAAACACTTGTGTCTATGCACGTTACTAATCCCATCTAATGGCTTCTGTTTTAACAGACGCATGCACACAAACACTCGTTTGTAATAGTGTTTTCACCTCGATTTATATAGTTATGATTCACAAGTGATTATTGGGTGCGAATAATCCTTTTGAGTGGGCTAGCATGCATATGGCTGTGGATTTAGTGTGATCTTTGAAGTGAGTAATTCAAATGGAGTTCAGATGCCCATACTATTCTTTTTCGTTTCATTTGGGTGACAGGTATCTCCTCCCCTTTTGCCGCTGCCATCTGTATGCCACTCCTGCAGATGGCTTTTACTCCCGACACCTGCTGCTTCGTGTTAATCAGTGGAGCACCATTACGATCTTATGGGACGATTGCCAATGGCCCACATGCCCTTACGCAGTACTAGTGGCTAGGAGCAACATTTCGAGCTTTCAGCTGGACTAGTGCCTACCTAATGGGACGGCCCTGCGGTTCTAGGCGCTTCCATGTTGCCTTTTTGAACGTGAATGTAGCCCCTGTGTACCATGGAGGAACAGGGCGTCACACAAGAAGAAGCTGGTCATTTATTGCGGATGCAGCCCACAATTATGAGATATGATTTGGAGTTCATGACCTAATAGCTGTATGGCCCGGGTGATTTTGTTGTGCATTAAATTTTGATTATGATATTGACCGTGTAGCGTTATTCTTTGCAAGTAATGTAGCATATTCCTATTTGTGGAGCGATGTATTGTGAGGAGATCTGCTTTGGGTTCGGCCTTCTGAGTATAGTTGCGTGGTACTGTACTGGGCGCGTTTGCCTACGAAGGCCAGTAAGGTCAGGGATAGGGGCTGCAATTATGTCTGTTTTGATGATGTCATGCTCATGGGAGGGGGATTGGCTTTTGTGTAACAGATGCCGGTCAGCCAGGTGGATTGGTGGAATGATGTGATTTTCAGAATATGGCTGGTCACAGGTGCCTGTGTTTGCGTGCGTTTCTTGGAGGGAGACTGAGGTCATGTCCATTGGAATAGCTTCTGTATTCGTGCCATCTGTGCCCTGCTGCTCCCATTGGCCCCTCTTGAGATGTGCCTGGCTGCTCAGTCACTCTGCCAACTTGTGTGGTACATGCTTATGCTGCTGGTTGGTTTGTTTACTGGCAGGAGTACAGGGCTGGTGCAGTCTCACTCAGGATACTGCTTTGTATGTTGCCTTGCACTGGTGTCAAGCGATGGGGGGCCTGTTTTTGTTTGTCTCAGTTTTCAGTTCATGTTGCTGTACTTGGAGCTTCACATGCCTGTGCTGCATCAGTACGGCAATGGTGCCATGGCTAATATGGATGGCCACTCACAAGGCACTTGGAGCCCCTACATTCATTTGTTCGTTGGCATGCATGGGTGACTTGTACATTTCACTGGTTGCATTGTGTGACTTCATTGCACCTACGAGGAGTTGTGCAATGTGGCCAGGGAGTGGTGTACAGGCACTCAGTAGGGCCTTTTACGGTTGGTTTGCGATGCCGTACTTCTCACCATGGCGGAATGGTACTTTCCGCCATGCTTGATGGCGTTAGGTACATGTCCGCTAGGGTCAGAATTCCCGTACCGTTGCGCCATGGTGGTAATTACGGTTTCGCAGTGCGCGCGTGCGCGTACTTGGTGCAGTTAGCGTTGGCGTTCACTACGGTGTCGCTAATGGCATCGTACTTTACGGTGATGGGTCATAATCGCAACGGGCGGTATTCGATGGCGGTATTGCATTTCTGCCATCGTTTTTCGATTTCCGCCAGGGTCGTAATGAGGGCCACTGTCTATGTGAGGAAACTAACATCATTATCACACACACCTTTGTGGGAACTTTAACATAAACCTCACACACCATCTATGTGAGGACCTGGACATCAGTATCATGACATACAATATATATTGGTACTTCAACATCACCAACATCAAACACCACATCTATGGAGACTTTAACATCAAGATAATCACACACCATCTCTGTGGGGACTTTAACATCAAGAAAATCAGACATCATTTGAGTGGGGACTTTAATATCATTATTACTACATACCATCACTGTGGGGACTTTAAAGTTATTATAAACACACACCAGCTCTGTGGGGACTTTAACGTAAATAACACACCATCTCTGTGAGCACCTGGAGATCAGAATCATGGCATACAATATATATTGATACTTTAACATCACCAACATCAAACACAACATATCTGGAGACTTTAACATCAAGATAATCACACACCATCTCTGTGGGGACTTTAATATCATTATTATCACATTCCATCTCTGTGGGGACTTTAGCATCAAGATAATCACACATCATCTCTGTGGGGACGTTAACGTAAATATCACACACCATCTCTGTGAGCACCTGGAGATCAGTATCATGACATACAATATATATTGGTACTTCAACATCACCAACATCAAACACAACATATCTGGAGACTTTAACATCAAGATAATCACACACCATCTCTGTGGGGACTTAGCATCAAGATAATCACACACCATCTCTGTGGGGACTTTAATATCATTATTATCACATACCATCACTGTGGGGACTTTAAAGTTATTATAAACACACACCAGTTCTGTGGGGACTTTAACATAAATATCACAAACTGTCTTTGTGAGGACCTGGTTATCAGTATCATGACATACAATATATATTGGGACTTCAACATCACCAACATCAAATACCACATCCATAGAGACTTTAACATCAAGATAATCAGACACCATCGTTGTGGGGACTTTAACATCAAGATAATCACACACCATCTCTGTGGGGACTTTAGCATCAAGCTAATCACACACCATCTCTGTGGGGACTTTAATATCATTATTATCACATACCATCACTGTGGGGCCTTTAAAGTTATTATAAACACACACCAGTTCTGTGGGGACTTTAACATACATATCACATACCATCTTTGTGAGGACCTGGATATCAGTATCACAAAATACAATCTCTGCTGGGACTTCACCATCACCAACATCAAACACCATGCGTATTAGTACTTTATCATCATGTTAATCACACACCAACTCTGTGTGGTCTTTAACAACAGTATTATAAAACAACATAGGAATGCTGTCTTAAACACGATTATTCGTACAAACCATCTCTGTGAGGATCTGAAATCAGTATCATGACAGACAATCTCTATTCAGACTTCAACATCACCAACATCAAACACCATTTTAATGGGGACTGTAACATATTCGTCATCAGACCAATCATAGAGAGATGTTTCAGTGGACAAGATGGTGACTGTGAAACAATGAAACCTGTATTCAAATCTCTGCTTCTCCACCTGACCACATTGTGTGATGCTGAGCCATTCACCTAATATTTCAGTTCCCCAGTTCTCCTTTCTGACACACTGAGTTTTTTGTAATATGGTCGCATGACAGATTTAGGAAATGTTTAGTGAGGTTCTTATGGAAAATACACCACCATTACAATCCATCTATTGTGTATACCTACGGTGTGGGTAGGTACACATATGTAGAAATAGAATTGTGCAATTTACAAAGATGCCTATGAAACAAACATTTAGCTTTTGCATAGGGATACATTCAATTCCAAATAAGAATAATTAAGTCCTCACAAGGATGGTAACACGCGTTCAGGTCCCCACAGAGATGGTACCGGACACGCGATTAAAAATTAGCATTTTTGCACATTTGAAGCTGGATCCTATATTAGCATTTTTTTCTGAATATATTTCTGCTGTTAGCATATTTTTAAAACATTGGGAAAGGTTAGTCCCCACAAGGCTGGTTTCCACACATAGTCCCCACAAGGTAGGTAAAACGTGTGTGTGTGTGTGTGGAGTAGTATTACATTGCTAAGCTGCATGTTAGCCTAGCTTTTTCTTACTGTAATCCGAAATTTTATTGACTTTTTATGACTGTTCGTATGACTCCAGACTGGCCTACATTGGAACTAGTTTGGACATGTTATCTTATTGTGGCATGCCACTTTTAATGGCCTAGCCAACAGGAGTGTGTTCTTACAAAGGAGTACTGGCATATATTGGCAAAGCCAGTTTTGTTCATAATGCCAGTAATTATACTATTACATGCCAAAGCAAATATGAGTATGTACTTACATGGGAATACTGGCATATGTATGTATGGGCACAGGCAGCATAAACATGTTTTTTATACTGGCATATATATGCAGGGAAAGTCAGGAAAATCCATTGGGTAATGCGCCTGTGCACTTTTGGTAACTTGCATCTGTTGTATTTTTTCATAAATTACATAGATAACCGATTGCAAACTGTCAGGCCTTTTACCCAAATGTTCACAGAAAGTGTGCTGTATAATGCACCATTTTAACCCATTATTGAAAACATGTTCTCAGGGGATGGGGAAGAATCCCCTCAGACCTGCCAAACCCATTAATCTTCATTGGTTCGGATTCCCTTCATACGGTCGGTCGCAATCGCATAGTTTTGGCAAATATTTACAACCGCCAATAAAACAACTCACCAGCCACCACTGGTGACTGGTATATTTGGGGACTAGGAATTGCCTCCTTCTTTCTATGCTTGGTGAAACATTTAAGCTTTGATTAAAAAACATATTTAATCTTTTACCTGGAGTAGTGGGTGCCCCTGCAGCGGCATAATCATCACAGAAATTTTGCCCACGTGGTAGTCCAGCTCGGCCCGGAGTGTGATATGCCCTGTGCTTTGAAAAGGAGCTTGGGGGCGGGAGAGACCCTCAGTATAGCTCACAGGGAGCCCCCGAAATGTTGTGCTAGGCCACTGCAAAAGGCTAGCCCTGGGTCCTGACATAACCATACGTTTTAATGTACATTGGGATTAGTAGATGGTTAGTATTTTGTGGACAGTCCCTAATTGCCTCGCCTGTTCTGGGGGTGGGTCCTGCCAGCTGGCTTCTAATGTAAGTTCCTTCGGCCGTCCTGCCTTGCGCTGAGTTTCAGGCACGTGCGCTGTATTTTGAATAAAAGCAGTCAGCGGAGCCGATTAAAAGATTTGGCAGAGGCGCGTCGGCTGCAGTGAAAGAGGGATAATGGAGGCCGGTGTTCGGGTGATAAATATGTGTGTACGAGTATGCAGCAAGTGTTTTACTGAGCATAATACAATTGTCTGCTGGCTATATAATGATTTTCTGCCAGAACATGCTCTTGTGTATGTTTAGAGTTATTTACTTCTTGAAGTACTGGAATATTTCATTTGTTACTCTGGCATATATGGCATATATGGCAGTATATTATCACTTTTCCCTCTGTAAATTAGGAATTACCCAATCTGACCATTTTCATTTGGTTGTTGGGTCATTTCGACCTAATTATAGGTCTTACTTTTGACCTTCTTTCTTTTTGACCTCATTACTTGAACATGAGGAGCGAGGGATTGCGGGGGTGTCACCAGCTCCTCATTTTCAAGTATCTGCTGCCTCAGCGGCTGCAGGGGTGTCACCCGCCTCCACGGGGGTGTCCCCAGCTCCTCATGTTCAAGTATCTGCTGCCTCAGCGGCTGCAGGGGTGTCACCCGCCTCCATGGGGGTGTCCCCAGCTCCTCATGTTCAAGTATCTGCGGCCTCAGCGGCTGCAGGGGTGTCACCCGCCTCCACGGGGGTGTCCCCAGCTTCTCATGTTCAAGTATCTGCGGCCTCAGCGGCCCCCGTTTTCAATGAACAGTCACAAAGCGTTCACGGGCAGATCGTATACATCCGTGAATTAGGCTGTGAAATGGCACTCCTTTAAAAAAAACAAAAAAACAATGGTGGCTCAAACGACTCTGAAGGGGTGATTTTTCATCCGTTGCCACACTCCTGCGTACAACAGAAATATTTTTTCCCCACTAGTTTACAATTTCTCCAGCTATCACTGTGTTCAAAACAGTCTCCATATGAGGCAGGCTGTGCAGGATGTCTGAGGAGTGCAAGACTATTCCAGCATATTTGCTCTCATGCCTTTGCTGTGCATCTTTTTTGGAGGGTCACGATGTCATTCATTTTTTTCCTTGACTTACTCCGTACAATCATGATACGTGGTGGGCATCTTCAACATTGTGGATGGATGTCATACATTTCGAAACACCTCTTGCATGAATACCCAAAGATTTGAATTGTGTCATATTGTAATGAGAAAAAGAATGAAAGTCATTCAGAATGGTTGCCAAAATTGTTTTAAAGTCATGAACTTCTCATAATTGCATTTTTCAAGGGGCACTGTGCCAGCTGAAGGTAATTCATCTTTCAATTTTACTGCAGTATGTTCTGTCCATACTGCATTTCTACTAAATGCAACTCACATGGTAATGGAATAAATCCAGAAATGTCTTTGTTTAAAAAATTATGTTGGAATTGGAAATGCTTTTCATTTGTTAGTTATGTTATGTTATTTGGGTATTTGTATCCCACCTGCTTGCCGCTGGCCGCAGCTTATTAGCAGTACATTATTCAGTAGCCCGTTAGATCACTAAGAAACATATGTCTTTTTCTGGTTATTTTGGAAAAATGGTGCTGAAATATGTGTGATTGACTGTTTTTTTCAAAATTGTTCTCACGGGGGAGAACCCCCCACCCCTGTACCTCCCTGGTCAAGTTCAGGCTCTCTCGCTGCACTTGCAAGCTACATCGTATAATTAAATTAATTATGTCCCATCACTTTTTAAGCCCACTAGCTACCCCATGTCAGTTTGTCATCAGTACAACAACCAGCAGCAAGCGACTGTATGGCTAATGTGGCAAACAGGTAGCTCTCCACCTGCTGCTTAAATACAATTTCTCAATCCACAGCATGTCTTTGGCTGTCCTTTTCAAAGGCTTTTCTTTGTTTTACATAACCTCATAAAGTGTTACCTAGCACTATTGGATGAATGTTCACACCTTGGAGTGGCAGTATAATTACATGTTTGCAGTACTCCAAATCAGTATCAGCAGTATACTATGCAATATTAACGCTCAATGATGCAGTGCCTGCGTACATTTGATATAGACAGACCAGTTAACTTATGTGGTCATCTACACTTGCCATGGGCTCTGTCCCCAGATCTTTTACAAACCTAAACCTATAAACCCCTGTGCATGAGAGCATAAAGACCAAAGTGGTTCCTGATTGGACCACTGCTGGTGTGCATGCATGGGGCAGATCTTATTGGTGGGCCGGGTGCAAGCACTCGCCTGACATTGGATATGAGGAGGGGTCCTGTGTCCATTCCAGCATATCAGCAACAGATTTAAATGAGTCTGCGGAAGGAATCAAGTATCCTGAAGAGCCGAGCAGAACATTGACCGATCCTGAGATGCACATAAGAGGGCTGGCACACGAATCCCATTGTTGTCCCAGTCGAGCCCTGCTTTGCTCTTGATCTCAGAAGACCTGTGAAGGTGCTTTGGATCTTTGGAGTGGTGGGGCTAATCACTCTTGATGCCTGCCTGCTAGTAAGCCTTCTTGGAAGTGCCCCTGGGACATCCAGTGGACTGACCAGCCAAAAATGGAAGTACCGTGCAGGAGGGTTGCTGCTTCGAGTTTTTCCACAAGACTTTGGGGGATCCCAGCTTATCCTGTAAAACACCTTTCTACTGAATATCGCTGTACCAGCACATTTGAGTCAGGAGAAAGGAGGGTGCGTCATACTGCAAGAGTTGGGTGCCCCTGAATTACTGCGCAACAGTGATAGTCGCTGGAGGTGGTTTCCCCACATTCATACCAGTGCCCTGAGGCCTGCTGTATCTGTTTTTTTCTTTCTTCAAGCAAATCAAGAGTACCAGCTCCTGTCTCATACCGGACCAGTGCCAGCACCCGCAGTGCCTGTGCATCCGAGAAGCAAACCGAGGGAGGAAAATCGAACCTCTGATGACCACCTCAAGACCTGCCAGGCCCAGACAAAACAGAGCTAAGGGCGGCAAGTAGTGAAGTTACTTACCGGTGACTCTTTGTTCATCCAAACTCACGGAAGGCTATTTTGGTCTTCCTTTTGACTTGGGTAGTACCCGCTTCCTAAAGCCCTCCGAAAGTCAGGGACAACTTTGTTCACCATAGCAGATCCTCTCCATACTTTTGGAACCCGTTTCACCCCTTCAGAATTTTCCCCGTAACATTTTCCTGCATCCCAAGAAATGCCTTGTGAACTTTACGCACAACCGAGCACTTTTATATGTGCATTGAACAATCAGCACAAGGCTCCATTCATCTTAGGGCTGGACTTATAAAGTTAGGGTTGTCATCTATGAAGATTGTCTACGCTATAATAGTTGTACACCTTTTTCCTCTACATGCATTACTGTAGTTACTATCTTTCTTGCACTGACTCCAGTGAATCTATGGGCCTCATTACGGCTTTGGCAGTAGCCATGCCGCTATTGGCGGCATGGCTGCCACCAAAACCGGGTCCGGGTTCCCAGAATGGGGAATTACCGGGCCATTCTGAGTTTGGAGGGCTCTGTAATTCCTCCCTCTGGGAACCCGGGCCCAACCTACCCCATTCCCATCTGAGCCCAATAGGGCTCAATGGGAATGGGAGAGGGAGCTAACAACGGGCCGATTACGACCGGCCCGTTGTTAGCTCCCTGGTCCCCTCGAGGGACCTGGTAACGACGCATGGTTTTACCAGGCGTCCTTACTGGGTCCCGCGAGGGGACTTTGTAATTTTGCATAATGGGTTTAACGAGTTTCATTGTGTTGTTATTGGGCCTACAATAGTGTATTTTTGTATACTACTGTCTAACTGTAATGTTTGGTGTTTCACTGGGTGTGCCGACCAGAGACCTCTCATCACTCTCACCCCTCCTGAGGTTTAGCCTTAGCCTGTTATCCAAGCTATTCTAACAAACATGCAAGTTCAACGCGGTATAAAGGAACGCACTTATCAGCTGCAACAGTAGCACAGTAGCACAGTAAAAGGAGAGTTGGGCTCTTTCTGATATTTGTGAAATAAAATCCAGTATAATCCACAATGAAACTAGTCCATGAATACAGGGGCACAGGTAGGTATAATCAAACTTAGTGGTAGAACGAAATGCATTAAATAGGCCTTAAAAGCTTGCTTTTGCAGAAAACGTGTGCTAACTTTTTGTGGGAGAAAAAAGCCGCTGTTGCTGGTGACTTAATGCAAAGTCTGTGATCCCAGGCCAGTGCTGAAAAAAGCAGTCAATGGTTTTCATTTTTGGAGCACACAGATTAGAGCTGACAGGTTTCGCCAATAAATAATGAATGCATGACCATTTTATATTTCAAAATCACTTGTAAAATGCGATTTTCTAAAGGAGCCGAGAAGAACCACAGCGCTTTCAAATTGCCCCGTAGTACATTTTCCTTGGGCAAAGAGTTAGAGTGTCCCTGATCTGCAACATTTGTGTAGCAGCACGTCCATGGTTCAAGACTCTGGAAGTTTCATGGTGGTAAGCTCTTCTCATGGGAACAGAGATGAGGTGACCAGGGCGGATGATTAAAGTTCCACTGGACATATCAAATGTTTCAATGTATTAACTTTGTGCTATGGGAATTGAGAGTGAATTGTGTTGTCACATGTTGTAACTGAGGGTGGTGTGTGAAGGTTGTGGACCCAATTAAAAAATATAATGTATGCTTTTCTATAAGGGTCTGATGTGCAAGCACCAATCAGCTCGGATTGAGGAGATTTTTTCATGTTGCAATGTTACTACTGTCATTCAGCTTAACTATTATAAAAGTCTTAGATTTAGGGGCGTTTCTTTGACAGTGCCTTTTCATGCACTTCTGTTCTGCAATCTGTTTGAATATAACTGTGCCAGCTATGTCTGGGCCCTGAATAAAACTGCGTTACTATTTGCTCCAGTGTACACTTCTTTTTTGACTACTTTTGTAATTTTCTTGTGAGCTTTGAAGCGACCCCGGTACACTACCATGAATTGGTCTGGCTATCTTCCCAGAAGTGTTCCCCTGTTCATCTAACAAGGGTGGCCTCCTAAACATCTGTCCACCAGGCCAGAGTTTAGAGATCCATTCTAACAAATTGGTGTACAGCAGTGGGATATCCTCTCCACTTAAGACATTAGTGGGTGAGGATAGGATCTGAGGTACAGTGATGTTGTACACTGGGTGCAGTGCCTGAATTATAGTTACACAGAAACACTGTGTGCTTAAAGAGATATGTCTGATATGTCTACCACTGGCACAAAAATTGAGCTAATCCACAAAATTATAGATTGGCAAGAAAATAGGATTTTATCACCTCTCACCTCTTATGATAGTGTGCAAGGTGCTTGGGCTGCTCCCAGTAACAGTAATTATGTTGCTGCTATTATTGAGAGAGAGGAGGAGGATGATGCCTTGTGCCTCTGCAGGGTGTACCTCTGATCTGTACCCCTCCCCGGAAGTCTGGCAACCTTCGGGGGGGGGGGGGCGCTGTTGAGCAGCCTGCAAGATGGCTGCCTAGCTTTTTGCTCCGTGTCCCGGCGGCTGCTTATCCGCCTAATATCAGCGGTTCTCTTCAGCATCTGTGGCTGTGGTGGGGTGCTTTGTGCTGCTCGTCGCCTCCCCGACACGTTGATACTTTGAACGGCCGAGATCGGAGCTGTGAGACCGCTCTGCACCTGTGCTGGCTGCCCCACTCCTGAGGCCTCCGGGCCGCGTAATCCGGCCACGGCCCCAGCGCCTGGGCTCTGTGTGATTCGGCTCCCCAGCCCTGACTGGCTGGCCGGCTTCAGTGTCTGCCGTGCCGAGCGCTGCCTACCTGGAGCGACCGGATTGTCTCCTTCCTCGACCCGCTTCTGGGGCGGCGCCTCTTCCCAGCCCCGCTTCCCAGCAGTCGGGTGCCGGTGCCCATGGTTACTCCACACCGCGGGGACTGCTGGAGCGGTCCACCGCAACTGCACCACCCGATACCACTGACCGGTGTACCTAGGCTTCAGCTGCACCCAATTTCTAACACTTACGGGGCCGTGAGCATCTGCTTTGGCCCCATCCCTCTGGCCTGCCTTGACTGTTTGCTTAGCCGCAAGGGCTGTCCGTCCCCACCACCCGGCTGCGCAGGGGCCTCCCGCTGCAGCGGCGGCCAAGATCAATCATCTTCTCGCCCCGTCTCACGGCGGGGACCTCCCCCCCTGCTCTGTTCTCCCTCTGCTGTTGTGCCGGCGGCCCGCCCATGCGGCTCCCCGCTCCTTCATTCCCTGGGGGAGCGGCTGAGATGGAACTCCGTTGTCACGCGGTGTGACCTGCTGGAGCGGTCTCCTGCGGCCTGGGCTCCTGGCCGGGCCTGCCTGGCAGCTCCTCCGCCGCGGTATCCGACCTTGTGGTGGCGGCGGGGGCGGACCGGGCTCCCTGGAGGGGGTGCTGGGCCGCTGCTGGCGCCTCCTGTGTCGGCTGCTGCTAACACCATTTCTTTGCACTTCAAACACTTGCAGGTGAGGAGCTGGGGGCCTCGGGTTATCGTGCATCTGCCCCCTACAGACGTACATCCCTTGGGACTGCCATCACTCCTTCCTCGAGGGCAATCGCCCCCACATTTGTCTAGCTGCCTTGTGATTACCTGCCCGCAAACCTGCTAAGCTGGCGCGACCCCCCCTGGTGGTACACGCGCGCTGCTCCGCTCCTGACTAGCTGGCTACTTCCCTCTCCCTATCCCCCTACTGCCTGTAGCACCTGGATTCCACCTTCAACTACAACTGCCCGTCGGCGCTCCACGCCCAGCAACCACCTCTGTTTTCACTTCATTCCACTGGGGGCACAGAGAGCCTACAGCCCAACTCACCCTTGGTGCGCCTCGCATGCCATTATCCCTGTCTGCTACCCTGCCGCCTGTGACAGCCTGCTTCATGGTCCGCTCTTGTAAGTATCTGTTGTCGCCCTGCGAAGTACCTGCCTGGTGTACACCTCTCGCAACCGCCGCCTGATACTATCACTTCCTTGACATTTTGCCGCTTGAGACACTCTGCCTGCCCCTCAGGGTGGCCCTAGAGCCCTGTGGCGTACCTGCTGGGGGCACTCCTCGCCCATGGTTCTGTGCAATTACCGGCCCGGTGCTGATTGTGAACCGCACGCCCTCCTTAGGCCCCGAGGCCTCACTGCTGACCTGCTGCAATATCTCTCCCGCTGATCTAGGTAAGCCCCCAAATATGTCCGGCAAGGCACGTGGGGCCAACAAGGCAGGAGCGATGGACAAGTTTGCCAAATCACTCGCTAAACAGGACCAGGGTGGGGCTGCCCTCCCTCAAGACGACCCAGAGGTATCCTCATGCTCTCCCCAGCCGGATCTTACGACACTTATGGAGTCTATGGCCAAAAACTTTGCGTCATTTCATGAAAAATTGGATGACATAAACGCAAACGTAGCCTCACTACGCACCAAACTGGATCAACATGGCACTAGGCTGGTCGAGGCTGAGACCAGGATCGGGGCCACTGAGGATGTGGTACACGTGCTCCAGAACACGGTCTCCGACTTGGTGCGTGATATGAAGCAGGTCAAAGCGAAATGTGATGACCTAGAGTGCAGATCCCGCAGGAACAATATCCGCATTGTGGGGGTGCCGGAGTCAGCCCTCAAAGGCAAGATGGAACTCGCAGTGGAGACCCTTCTGCGAGACCTCCTGGGTGATCCTCAACTCTACCCGTTCTTTACCATCGAGCGCGCCCATCGTTCGCTGGCCCCACGCCCCAAGCCGGGCGACTTCCCCAGACCAATTATTGCCAAGGTTCTCAGCTTCAGGGATAGGGACCACATTCTACGGTTGGCCCGCGAAAAAGGGGAACTGAAACTTGAGTCTCAGACTATCCATATCTTTCCCGACTTCTCGGTTAACGTCCAAATGGAGCGCAGACAATTTAACGGGGTGAAAAAATTGCTTAGAGAAAGAAGGGTGGAATACGCCATGTTGTTCCCTGCAAGGCTGAAGCTCACCCACCGTAATAAACTGTACTTTTTTACGGTCCCCGAAGAGGCGGTGAAATTTATTGAGGCCCATATCCCTATCCCTGGTCCGGCAGGCCAACCCTGTGGATGAGGGATGAGCCGGCCTGCCCTGCACTAATTACCTGAATCATCTATGGTGTCATTGCCTCCCTTGTCATTTGCACTTTCCTTACAATCTCATGTATCCTTTCTTTTGTGTATCCATTTGATTGTCGTAACTCGTTGTGAAGTTTCATGTAACGCAGAGTGGGTCACAGCTGTTTGATTTACGGTATATTGCATCTAGTCTGGGATCCTCTATTTCAATACCCTCAGCTTACTGGACACAACCATGCTGTCTCCTCTAAAAACTTAACACAGTTACCGCTGTACGCCACTTGGCTTAGTCCACCGTTCAATCGCCTTAACCGGACTCACGGCAGCAGCAACCCCGCTGCAGTTGCAACACCGAGTTTGGCTTGTTATGTTCACTGGCTGCGCCCCTGTTGGGTGCCGGGCCGCCCTTGCCCCATTGGGCCTGGCACAAGCCCCTTGGAATTTTGGGTGGGTTTTCTGCCACTGCTGGGTTGGGGGAGGCTGTGAGGGAGGGGGGAGGTGTAGTTTGGGGATGTCACAGCAAAAATGTTAAGGCAGTAGTGGCTTTTGGCACAATGCAGCGTGCCTCTGTATTGGTGGCCGGCACTTGTTCAACATACTATCTCACACATTACTTGGATCCCCCCTAAAGTGCTACTGAATGGCCATTAGACTAATGTCTTGGAATATCAGAGGGCTCAGCAACTTCACAAAGGCATGCAGGATCACAGCGTACGTCCAGAGGCACGGGGTCAAAATACTTCTCTTGCAAGAAACCCATGCCCTCGCTCATCTCTCGTCCTCTCTTGCCCCGGCATGGGGCTCCAATAAATACTACACTGTGTTCTCCTCACAGTCCAGAGGTGTCCTTACCCTGATACACGAGTCCTTGGAATTTTCCCTGCGCACCAGCCATATAGATAGCCAAGGTAGATACGTGATACTTCACTATTTCGTTGCTAATACAGAATGCCTCCTGGTCAACACATATGCCCCATGCATCAATGCACCTGATTTCTTTAACTGCATATTTGACATCCTCCTAGGTTACGTTGGGGTTCCCGTTATCTGGGGAGGGGACATGAATCTCATCCTAGACTCCGAATTGGATAGATCCGGTGCTGCACCCAGAACAATGTCCGGAGCCGCTCGCCGCCTACATGCACACATGCTCGCTGCCGGTTTGGTAGATGCATGGAGAGAACTCCATCCAATGTCGAAAGAGTTTACATTCTACTCTTCTGTTCATGACAGCCACTCTAGGATTGATCTTTTCCTTCTCTCTGCGGGGCTCTGGGCAAAACACTTACAACACAGATTCTGCCGCGCACGTTATCCGATCACTCCCCGATCACATTAGACATCACCCTGCACCCGGCCCTCCCCCAGCACTCTCACTGGTGGTTTAAGTCATATGCACTGCACGATATAGTCTTCAAGGCTGACATCCTCGCAGATATCTCATCGTTTTTTGATAATAATAAACGCCACGACACAACGGATGGGGTGAGATGGGAGGCCTTTAAGGTTGTCATCAGGAGCATGTGTATCTCTAGGGAGGCTGGGGTCCTGAAAGACATTAGCAACTCTTTGCACCGTTCTGAGTCCAGACTTAAGGAGCTTGAGCGCAAGTATGCGTCCACCCCCTCTCCACCCAAGCTTGCACAGATAAGGACTGAACTAGACGCGTTTGAGTCCTTTGCTCTCAGCGAGATAAGATACCTTGCCCGACTCATAGTGGCCCGAAGGTATGGTGAAGGGGAAAGGCCGGGCCGCACCCTTGCCCGCCTTGCCCGGGCTGAGGGAGGTAGAGCTCGGATTGATAGCATCATCGACAATGACGGAGTGCGACATTGGTCTGACCGCCCATTCTTGAGACATTCGCAGATTTTTATTGCAACCCTATATGCCCAGCAACCAGAGCACAGTCCGCAGGACCTGGACAACCTCCTCGACCGCATCCCAATGTCCCTTATATCTCTAGCCACCAAAGAACAACTAGATGCACCCTACACCCTTGACAAGATCACTGCTGTCATTTCGGCCCTCCCTAAAGGTAAAGCCCCCGGTCCAGAGGGCCTAACCGCCGAGTTCTACCAGGAACATGTTGCCCTCCTTGCTCCCCGCCTCCACGAGGTCTGGGAGGAATCGCTGCGTCTCACTACCATCCCCCGCTCCCTGCGCGAGGCTGTCATCACCGTCCTCCCCAAGCCGGGTAAGCCTCTTGATGAATGTGGTTCCTATAGACCTCTGTCCCTCATTAACACTGATTCCAAAATCTTTGCCAAAATCATAGCAAAAAGGTTCCTCCCCATCATGAAATATCTGATTCACACAGACCACAGTGGTTTTGTCCCTGCCCATTCCACTGCCTTAAACATTCGGCGACTGTTTAACGTCATCTCTAGAATTGACTCCCAAGCCAATGCTGTGGCCGTGAAGCTTGATACCCAAAAGGTGTTCGACATGGTCTTGTGGAAGTATCTGTGGGCGGTGCTGGAGAAGATGGGGATTGGCCCATATTATGATGTCCTGCATTAAACTACTGTACACTAGCCCCGTAGCCAGAGTCCTGGTTAACTCTTACCTGTCGGCTCCCTTCTCCCTCCACAGAGGGACACGGCAGGGGTGCCCGTTTTCACCCCTGTTATTCGCGATGGCCATCGAGCCCATGGCGGATAGTATACGTAACAACCACGTGCGTAAAGGGATTCGTCTGCGGGATTCCCCCGAAATTATATCACTGTACGCAGATGACGTGCATATGTGACCCTCTGTAGAATCTGTGCTGTGTCATTCACGCTCCAAATATGAAATGTGTGTTGTTGTCATAACTTGTAATGTGCCAGTTACTGCTTCTTGCCAATAAAGAAAAGTTTTTTTTAAAAAAAGGATGGCAACCTTCTCCATATTGCCAATCTAAACACTTGCTCAGCTTTCAAACACTCCACTGATATTTTAATGTTAATGTTAAAGGACATTTGTACCATGCACTATCACCACCAGAGTGGTCCCCTGGCGCTCTGGCAGATCTGAAAAGGAAAGTGGGTGGGGTGAGTTCATGGAATCTGCCACCTCTTTGAAGAGATTGACCTCGATGTCCTTGGTCTCACTGGCCAGGTCTGTCCCGTGCTTTGACGCTCTCCTACCTGATGGCTATACGATCCTCTCCACGTCCAGGTCCAAACATTCTGGAGGGGGTGTAGCCCTGATCTTCCCAGACTGGATTCCTGCCTCTGCCATTCCTATGCAGGCCTACTCCTCTTTTGAATGCTTTGTCTGTAGGCTCTCTCTCTCTCCTAGCCATTCCCTTGCTGTGGCTACCATCTATTGGCCACCTGGTCAGATCTCCTCCTTCCTCTCTGAGTGGGCAGACCTCTCCTCTTCCCTCCTGGCCTCGACCACACAACTCCTCCTTCTTGAAGACTTTAAAATCCACCTGGATGCTTCCTGTCCTTCCTCTGGACTCTTTCGAGACCTCTGTGACTCTCTCTCACTCTGTATCCTCCCTTCTTTCCCGACTCACTCTGCAGGGCACACTCTGGATGCTCTGATCTCTACAGACCTTCCCAACCACCCACCGGACTGCATTTCATCAGAGAAGCCACATTGGGAGTGGCACTTCAGCGCGTGTGCACAGAAACAGAAGCACAGGACTTGTGCTGGAGTCCTTATGTTGAGAAGACGTGTTTACAAGCAGCTCCGGCTTCCATTACTAACGCGAGGCGCCACACCCCACCGGACCAGCGTACTGGTGCCTAGCCTGACACAGATATGTGCTGCAGTGCCTTGCTGACCCATGGGAAGTAGGGGGGTTGCGTAGGTGGCCACACCCATACCTGGGCCCTGCTTCCCGCAAAGCTAAGTCAGTTGGCAAAGAAGCTGCATCTTGCGTGACAAAGCACATTACTAATCAGCGATTACCAGCCATGCGCAGCACCATAGAAATTGGAAAGCAGTTTGTTAGTCGCTCATATGGTTTTGAGTGCACTTTCAAGGTGTTTACTAACTTCGAGAACTCCTGCATGACCTAACGCATATCAGACCCACATGCGACCCCATACAGTGCATGCCTAACAGCCACGTGCGGTCCCCATTAAAACGCCTGCATGAGATAAGCATGTGTATTGCCACATGTGGCCATTAACATTAGAGAAAGCCTGTGTACATGCACATGAACAGCCACGTGTGGCAGTGAGAAATGTGTGCACTAATTGTAGAACTTTTTTACAGCATTTGAACTGCTATTGTGACACAGCACAACCACACAAGATCACAGGAGACAACAAAGGATACTCCAGGCAACAACTAACCCAAGCTAAGTGTTGCATTATATCATTGTGTTCATGTTAATTTACTTATGTTTTAATTGCTACAGTGTTTCACAGTGAATGTGTAGTGCCAGAAATAGGAATGTATGCTTATATAAAAGTGATCAAGACCTTCCCTACCACCCCCTTCTTATCCATAACATCTCCCTAACCCTGTTCCCCATTTCCCTACTTCCCCCATCCTATCCAACCAATGATACTCTAACCCTCCTTTCCTGCTGGGGTTGCGGAGCCCTGTGTAAGCACAGACTTGCAGGTCCCAAAAATGCAGTGGCGGTGGTTGGTTCATGCCACTCCTGCGACTCTGAGCTGTGGTTCCTGTCAGGTATCACATAGAGTGTCCCATAAGGACAAGCCTGCTTCTGATAAGCAGGAGGGAAAGAAGCAGACAGAAAAAGTGAGTGGGAGTACAGATATAACTTCATCCAAAAAAGCCCACAAAAGGTTTAATAAGGGGAAGTCACCAGAATAAGGTCAGGGTAGTGGGACTCATCCTTCCAACATGAGGATGGTTTCTCTAAGCCTTCCTATGTGTCAAGACCCGGTATGACCTATTACACTTGTAGAGCCAGTGACCACAGGAAGGGGGACCCTAGGTGTATGGGTAAGAAGACCTTGGGGGTCGACACTGCAATCTGGTCTCTTCCCAGTATGAGGAAGAAGAGTTTGCAGGGTTGTCATTCCCTTTGGATTCCTTCCCCACCGGTGTGGAATCTGCAGATAGTCTAGATTCCTAGGAACTTAGAAATGCTGGAGTTTCTGCTCCCATCCCTGCCCTGTCCCCTAGTCATGTTTAATTTTTAGGATAGTGTTCAAGTAGGGGGTGTAACTACCTCTACAATAAGAAACACAGGGCAGCGTCCAACTGAAGCATTTTCCTCCATAGTAAACTCACAAGTCCCTACCAGAAGCCCTGTGGGGGATACTCAGTTGGCTGGCAGACCCTCTCTCCATAATCCAGTAGCACATGTCATGTGAGCTGTGTATTGTGAAATGGTCAGGTCATCTGTCAATGTTAGGAGAACCGTTCCTGGAGGAGTTCTTCAAGACTCTGGTCCTGAAAGACACACCTCAGACCCTGAGAGCACTAGTTCTTAAAATATTGTATTTTATTTTTTTATTGTACATGTGTATGGTGCCTATACAACAGAACGTGTTTCCAGGCACCACCTGAAAAAGTTTCAGGCTGCTTTAATCAAGCCTAAGGGAAAGCCTAAGGCAAAGGGGGAACCCCTGGCCCAAGGTGCCAGAAAAGAGGCAGAGGGAAAGAGAATATTCCCCCTGTCCTACCTACAGCTTCTGTTGAGGTAATTGGTGGAAGCCTTGAATCAGGTTTGGAGGAACCAACCACCACCAGGAAACCTTGAATCCCATGGGACACCTGCTTGCTGGTAGTGGAGGGCCCTGGGGGAGAGATTAGTATGGGCCAAAAAGAAAATATGCCATCCTTACAAGGCCTGTGGAGAAAGGCCTGTTTCCAATGGGAGGGTTCTCCTCCAGTTAAGCAAAGAATACAACAGGAAGGTGGATTACTGGTAGGTAAGCCCACAGAACCCATTCGAGTAATCGTAAGAGGATGGAGGTTCCTCAGAATGTGTGGCCCTTCCTCCTACAGTTGGTGTGTGACATTCCCTTGGGAGTGATTCCTAAAATTAGGATATCTCCCAAGTGGTCTAACAAAATTGATGCTGGCCCAAGATGGGGTCCCAGAAGAAAATCCCTGTAGGACTTGTATGGGAGCGAGGGGTCCCCAGGTCCCCTCGCGTCGTACGCTCCTCAGTACAAGGCTTGGACCACGTGCCTCCGGTAGTGGGATTGCCCCTCGCCCTTACGTAAAGTTAACCACAGTTGACCACTACGTAGATGGACTACTGAGCAGGACATGGGGCATCCATCTTTTGTGCCCCCTTTCGACTCCATCTTGGGTAAACAGGCCTCACTACGATAGTACAGCAATGCTCAGCTCCCCTTCCACTGCAGCAGCCAAGGACAGAGACACACACAAGGCGCGCAGGCAGGCGCTTGCCCCCACCCTTGCACTCCCCCTGCGAAGGAAAGCTCTGCACTTCCATTCTCATGCAGAAGACGGAGAAAGTTGCAACAACCAATATGATACAGTTTTCTTCCTTTGAGATCACTGCTCGCCTGAGAACCAGCATGTGAACCAGAATGAGCTAAGCACTTTCTGCTCAATTCTTCCTCATAAACGTGCAAGCCACCCACTCCCATTAGAACAATTTATTGCCATCCTGACCCTGTGCTCCCAGTGAGGAATTTCTTTCAAGTACCAGACCCCCGCCTGTGCTGCAAAACCCACCCAACACACCCACTACCAACCTTAAGCATTTTTACTACTATCTATGTTTTTACTTGTAATAATGAGTTTGAAGCCTAGGAGAGATGGAAACACAGCCTGATTCTTTTAAATGCACAATAAAGGTCAAGGCCTTTAATTACAAGCCACGAATGACCCAATTGTACTGACAATAATCATTGTGTGTCACTTATATAGAAATGTGAAAAGTAGCATAAAATGTTTTAGATAATTTGTTATTTAATGTGTAACATATTAGCTTAGGTAGTGACCACAGTGACCGGACCCTGACCTGCGTGGAGCACAAGATGTTTGACGTCCGTCATCTCGTCAGCCACTCAGCCAACCAGGAGGAAGAGACGCCACCCACACCTACAGCACCATATCGCCTGGCCAATTGGGTCCATTTAGCATTTTTTGTTAGAGTTACTTTAATTGATATAAATATAAGTGTGATGTAAATGAGTGGTGGGAGTTTTTGGGTCATTTCCTAGCTGGAGAAATAAACCATCCTTTGAACTCTTGCAGCCGGGTCTCAGTGCCTCCTTCCCCGACAAGGGGTTGTGTCGGTATTTTATTTTCTCTCACACGTAGTAAGCCAGGGAAAGGCACCTACAGAGTGACGCCATTTGCCACCAGATTGACAGGAGTGGGACAAGTGTGGGACAAGTATTCAATCACTCCAGAATCCATATTTAGGAGTGAACTCCTTTGTACCAGAGGCCAGGCCTAACTTGGTTTGCCCTTTGGCTCTGCAGACCTCAAACAATAAGATCCGATTGGTGGTTGCTGATCACTCCACCATATGTCTTTGTGCCAACCCACAAAGAAGGACTGCAGTTCAGTCATTAGCACCTTACTGAGTGTCAATACTAGCAGCAGCTCCTAAGCGGGACTCAGTGATGGTCAGATCCAGTGAAAAGAAAATATAGTAACCTATCATGTGTCACTCAGCTGTCATCCACAGGAAAATGGTCTGAAAGAGAGACTGGTAAATTCTCTTCTATGTTTGATTGGAGCCCTTAGTAAGTCCCAGAGAAGGGTGTGGGACCTTTTCCTGTCAATCTAGGAGGCTAGCAAGGGCTAGTGCAGGAGCACAGAATCTTCATATTGTTTGACATTGCTCCTTATGTCTAAGAACAAAGTAGTGCAGAGTGGCACTTTCTTGGTTTTAGTACGTGTGTTATGAACTATGTTTCTACTGTATGTTTCTTATACTTCATATTTATTAGAACTGTCTTACGATTGTGTGCGCATAGATGTTTAATAAAAATTGATTTGTGATATTAAGTGTGGATTTGAAAGGATAAATCCTTAGGTGGAGCTCTGTTCTCTAGTCCTCTTCGTATGTCTGACAGAGTGGATCTATATGTTCAACCTTGCTTTGTTTAATAGAATATTCTTTACCCCACAAGGTAGGCGGGCTAACTTGCCTCTAGGTGGGGAAGCCGTTTTTTGATATGAGTGACTAGTCATGTGTCACTCAGCTCTCATCCACAGGAAAATGGTCTGAAAGAGAGACTGGTAAATTCTCTTCTAAATTTGATTGTAACCCTTAGTAAGTACCAGTGAAGGATATGGGACCTTTTCCGGTTAAACTTAATTTCTAAATCCCTGACCACATGGGAGTAGTCTGGGCCTTGCCATATTTCCCTAAATAGCAAGGTAAACTATTCAGAAGGCTTGGGTAGACCTTCACAGGTTGCCTTGCCCTAGAACTCCTTATAATTTGTTGGAGGATTCTGTCTTGAGTGCCTCCCTGCCCTGTGCCAGTGCAGTCCTTCTAATGACTCTAGTGAGGAGGACCCAGAGTCTCCTCACCTGACCCCACATCAGCAAGGTGAGGAGAATATTTTGCTGAGGCAATCTCCCCCCTTGTCTGCACCCAGACCCACTATAACAGATTGGTGTGAGCCAGGCTGTATTATGGCAATTGGTGAACTCAACAAGTTTCGGTGTGGTAGTGGTTCAGAACAAACAAGAAGTTCTAACAGAGGGTGTGAGATCAACCCTGTGTTGGAATAAGGGGTGTTTGAGCCCCCTAGCTGTCATGGGCCCAGATCTGAGGATTTGGATACTCCAATTTCGGAATCTGTATGGACACTAGGCATCAATATACTGTCCCCTGGACACATGTACACTCACCACCAAGAGGTGATAACTTGGTGGACCAGTACTGTACTGAAAAGTACAGGAGCCTTATTTATCTTTCTGCAGGGTATGGTAACATATCTGTCAGGGAGCCTTATTTATCTTTCTGCAGGGTATGGTAACATATCTCTCAGTCTATGCTAAGGAGGATGCAGCAGCTTCCACCTCAACAGAACCTTCATTAAGTGGTGACTACAACTGGCACAAGTCAGATGAGTATAGAGCCTGTTACGAGTGGGAGAGAGGATCACAGCAATGCATTTCTGGATGATATGGCAGACAGTAACCCCACTTGGAAGGAATTGGAGACCACTTAACGGAGTGTGGATCAGGGCCATCCAACAGCCAACTGGATCATGAAGACATACCAGTGTCAAAGTGATTCAGATCCCTTGGCTCACCTTGAGTATAATACAATTGGTGTGGTGGAGGCCAAGAAGCAACCTTGTGCCGGTGAAGTACAAACTGTTACCCAAACTGAAGACTTTCCAGGGCCTCATTGAGAAAAAAAAGAATTGGGTAACAGACTATGGTCATAGAGCTGCCTCTCTGACTGCTCTCGCTACTTCAAGCGAACCTAAAGACTACTTATGAACCTTGGAGTGTGAGAAGACCTTCATTGGCCTGAGGGAATCCCAAGGTCGGGCCCCTATGACACTGGGGTAGTAGGTAAACTATCACAGCATAATGACCAAGGTAAGGAACAACCTATATGTCACATCAGCTACCAGATTAGAAGTGGAGAACCCAGGTGGCCCTAGATGAAGAAGAAATGTTTTTCTATCATATGGTGCCTTAGGAAACAAAGTCCTACCTCTATGGGACTCACCTCACTGTGTATGCTCACCCTAAAACCTTGAAGGGGTTGATGGATGTTAAGGGAGATGATCCCCAGGTGGTCCCTAAGGAAAGAGTTCTCTTTTACCAACTTTCCCTGCATTTCTATGGACCACCAAACTTTTTCTTTCATCTGACCTGAACTTTACGCAGCACAGTGAAGCCTACTGCTTCCCTGCACTAGCAATTGCTCATTGTTATGGGGAAACTGGCACATCCTTCAGGCTGTCAGTACTGAGAAACATTGTTTCTCTTAGTCTAATGACTTTATTGCCCCTTGTTGGTGACATTGTATCATTGCGTAAAGTACCTTACAGTATCGTGCAAGGGACGTTGTGTTTTATGGACGTAGACACAGTATAAGGAATTTTTGGTGGTTGTACAATGTGCTTTAGGAATGACCAGTGACAGCAGTAGCTTTTTTCTTACATTTTTGTATTTATTTACCTTGCCATACTGTGTTTAGTGCATTTGGCGTAAGACTGTGGCTGATGTCCAACATGGCCATGCCATGAGATATTTTGTCTGTTCCTTTGGCCACTTTGTCCTCTGACCTTCCCCTTACTTTTCCAGGTGTGGGACTCCCTTATTTGGGTAAGCAGTTGCCCACGAAAGCCACTTCTTTTGCAGGTCCCTGCAAGTCATGTGCGTAGGCACCCAGCAAGTGGGCTCGGACTGTAGGGTCCTAATCACATTACTGGTGCCAGGGTGTCTGGTGTGCATGAGAGCGTGAAGACCCCAGTGGTCCCTGATTGGACAACTGCTGGCGTGCATGTATGGGGCAGATCTTCTGATTGGTGTCCGGGTGCGAGCACTCGCCTGACTTTGGATATGAGGAGGGGTCCTGTTTCCATTCCAGCAGATCAACAACAGATTTGATTAAGTCTGTGGAAGGATAAAAGTATCCTGAAGAGCTGAGCAGAACAAAGAACGATATTGTTGCATTGAAGAGGGCGGGCGCCCGAATTCTGTTGTTGGCTCGAGCCCTGCTTTGTGCTTGACCTCAAAAGAGCTGTGAAGGTTCTTCAAACCTTTGGAGTGGTAGGACTAATCACTCTCAAGGCCTCCAGGTAACCCTGCAAGTAAGCCTTCTCAGAAGTGTCCAGGGGCCATCCAGTGGACTGACCAGCTGCAACATTGGGTGCCATGCAGAAGTGTCGCCATTTAGAGTTTTGACCGAAGACTTTAAGGAATCCCAGTTTATCCTACATAGTACCTTTCTACTGAATTCCGCTGTCCCAGCACCTTTTGGTTGCGATATATTAGGTGCCCCAACATCAATGTGCGACAGTGACAGTCACTGAAGGCGGTTTTCCCGTATTCCTTCCAGTGCCCTGATGCCTCCTGCATCTGTGTTTCTTTTATTGCTCCACTGAATTGAGAGTAGGAACTCCTGTCTCATACCGGACCTGTATCAGCACCCACAGCGCCTGTGCATTTGAGAAGCAAACCGAGGGAGGGAAATCAAACCTATGACAACCACCTCTAGACCTGCCAAGCCTGGACCAAAACTGAGCTAAGGCTGGTAAGTGGTGAAGTCACTTACCGGGGGCCCTTTGTTCCTCCAAATTCAATTATGCATGGAAGGCTATTTTGGTCTTCTTTTTGGCTTGAGTAGTACCTGGATCCTAAAGCCCTCCAAAAGTTGGGAACAGCTTTGTTCACCATAGCAGATCATCTCCTATATTTTGGAACCCGTTTCACCCCTTCAGAATTTCCCCTAACATTTTCCTGCACCCCAAGAAATACCTTGTGAACATTACACAAAACCAAACACTTTTGCATGCACATTGAACATTGAGCACAAAGCTCCATTCATCTTAGGGCTGGACTTAAAGTTAGGGTTGCCATTTCTGAAGGTTGTCTGTGCTATAAACGTTGTTCACCCTTTTCATTTACAGGTATTAGTGGAGTTACTATCTTTCTCTCACTAACTCCAGTTAATTTATATATGTTACATAGTGTGTTGCTCAAGTGGCAATTTTACTATTGCATTTCATGATCCATTTGTGTTGTTGTTGGGCCTATAATACATAGTGTATCTTTGTATGCTACTGTCTAACTGTACTTCTTGGTGTTTCACTGGGTGTGCTCACCAGAGACCTCTCATCACTCTCACCCATCCTCAGATTTAGCCTTCATTGCTCTCCAAGCTACTTTGAATTAGTCTGGCTATCTACCCAGAAGTGTTCCCCTCTTCATCTAAGAAGGGTGGCCTCCTAAACATCTGTCCACCAGGCCCGAGTTTTGAAATCCATTCTAATAGTGGGAACCGGAGAGGGGTCAATGGGGGCATGGGGACAGGAAGAAATAGAGCAAAGAGAGTGCAGGAAGGTGGGATGTGGCAAGGGAAGAGGTTGTAGAGCATAGAAGCGGTGGGGATGGGTGGAGATAATAGAGGGGAGATATGGGTGTGTGATTGAGAGAATGGAAACATGCAAGAGGAGAGTAAGGGGAATGAGCTGTGAAGCACATGGGTAGGATTGAAAGTAAGTGAGGTGATGAGTGGGCCTGGGTGAATGGCAATGGGAAGAGTGTGATGGAGCCATGGATGTAAGAGTGTGAGGGTGTTGGAATAGTGAAAGGGTAAGGAGATTGGTTGGAGGGAATGGCGGCTAGGAGCAGGGATGACTGAGGGGGAGGAGGAGGCATGATTACAGAGTGAGGTGAGAGGTGAAAGGGGTAATGAGTGTGTTAGGCAGAATCATATGAAGTACCCTTTGCGAACACTACATACAATTAAGACTACAAGTGCATGTATAATTCCACCTTTGGTACAAGCCTGTACTACACAGTAAAGACGTAGCGATGGCTGAGCAGACAAACTTATCTCAAGAGTAAAGTGAGCAGTATCAAGGTTTACATAAAGGACAGTAGTCACTATGGTTCAAACAAACACTGAGTTAAGGTTTCTGAGTAAAAGAATATACATTTGTTTACACCATCAGTTGTAAAACAGTTCAGTATGATAAAGCAGCAGAAAATCACAATCTTAATATACTGAACAACACCCAATCAATTCTGGACAAATTAAGCTCAAAATGAAGTGTGAGCAAAATGGCACTCCAGCAATTTAAAAGGGAGGAAAGACAAGGTTATTCAAAATCAATAGCACCAACAAGTTATAGGCAGGGCAATCTAGAAAAGGCTAGTACAACTAGATTCAAATCAATAGGCCTGGGCCAATGTTAGTGGTTCTGAGTCTTTCCAGAGGATCACACAGTTCAAAGTAGTTTGCGGTTAAGTCTTTGCCAAGAGTTCAAAACGAAGTTGGTCGGAAGAAAAGTTATATGAAAAGGAAGAGGACAAGCCTTCACAGAGGTGAAAGATTTCAAGCACTTTCACGACTGTCAGACGGAACGAATGACCGGATTTGCACAGTACCTTAAATGGAGAAGAATGCTGTAGCTGCGGCAGTTGTTCCTGGCAGTTCCTGCAGGCTCACGGTTCCTGAAGCGACTGTCGTGGTGACGTCTGGAGGGTCTTGCACTTCCCAGGGAAGAAGCCAGCAGAAGAGTGTCAAAATGTCAATTTAAATAACGTAAATAAAAGTCTGAGCCATTAAGTAGTTGGTATGGATTACAAAGAGAATCCACTTTGTTTATTAACATATATATTTCCTATTTCAGGCTTACTGGTAAAGGATATGTCTTCTTCTGTCTCTCCGCTCCCCTTCCTAGACCTGGACGTCTTTCACAGGTAGGTTCAGGTAAGTGTTGTTATTGTCCTTTAATGTCTCTTTCCCTCTTTCTTGGTCTTGTCTCTTTTCTCTTCTTTTCTTTAACAGTCTGTATATAGATACTTCTCCTTTCTTATCGTCAGTTCTGTGACCTTAACCTTTATCTCTGGTCTTTTATCATCCTTTATTTCTCAGCAACTCGGTAAGCCTCTTGTATAATGTATTGAGTTGAATCCCTCTCCTCGTAGACTCTAATTCTTAGAAGAATTTTTACTTTTAAACTCTGGTTTACTTCCTTTAGTTATAGGAGGGAACACTTGATCAGCTTCTCTATGAGTGTCATCCTTTTGTTTAGTTTTATTTGCTTGGCACTGTACTGGTTAGCATTCCCTTTCTCATAGAAATGTTTCCTTTCATCCAATAACCATTGAATCTGAGGCATCCGGGAATTACATGTGTTTCTGCAGAGCAACGGTGCTTTTGCAGTAAACTCCTAACAACAACAACGGTTGCATTCATCTATTAACTTTTCCTTATCTATAGACGCTGCGCGTCAGTCTCATTAAAGTTTGTGGTGCAGCGACAATGATCGCTTTCATCTAATGCATTTCAGTTCGATGAACACTAGTGTCAATTTAATTATATCCGGCAGCGGCAACGGTCGCTTTCATCTGGTGAACTTCAGTTCGCTAAACACTATGGTGTCAATTTCATTAGGCTTGTGTGGCGGCTGCTTATTAGCTCAATCACACGGCTCCATTACACTCTCTCAGTCTAAGCGGGACCATGTACCTTACTAATAGAAGTGCCGAAGACTTTTCCTGTCAGCGATTCACTTCGTTTCCCTCGCGTACACGTATGCGTTACTTGGAAACAGTTTCCCTTGCTTCAGGTCTATAATTGATAGCAGACATTGACTTCTTGTGACAGCAACGGCCGTCTTGTATAACTTGCGCTCTCTCTCTCTCGGCGAGCGGACTGGAACAATAACTTGTTGTCTTGTTATGACGAGAGAACAAACTGCTTTTCTTGTGACAAGTAACTTCCTGTCCAGGCGGTTCAGTGTAAACAGCACACAGCTGATATTCATAAACTCCTTCAGTTAGTATGCCCAGCTATAACTGTCGTTCTCCGGCTCTGCCTCCACAACGCCCGTTCCCTAGGCAACCAAGAGAAAAGCTAAACATTAGAGGAAAGTCCATACATGCAGGACTTCCTGTATTTGTAACCTATGCATTAAGTCTGTATTTTCCCGACAGACAGGTATCTACATTGTCACACCCTCTCTACTAAGCCCTTACGCTCGAGAAGGGTTTCAGCTCTGGATAAATAATCAGCTTGCGTTAGTAATTTTCAAGGTTTATGACTAGTCTTGAAAGAGAAGGGCTGGAGCGAAAGAAACCACCGCAGTACTCTCTGGTTTGAGTCTTTGTTACAGGCAAGCCAGACTAAGGGAGCATGGTCTGTTATTAATGTAAATTCTCTTCCAAGTAGATAATATCGAAGAGCATCAATGGCCCATTTGACTGCCAAGCATTCTTTTTCTATTGTTGGATAACTCAACTCATGAGGTAACAATTTTCGGCTTATAAACAGTATTGGTCTTTCCTCTTTACCTTGGTTCTGGAACAATACTGCCCCGATGCCTGTGCCTGAAGCATCCGTATGAAGGAAGAATGGGGCCTTAAAGTCTGGGCAATGTAGAATAGCCTTATTGGTCAGTGCCACCTTTAGGGCGTTGAAGGCTTGCTACTTGTTTGCCAACTCTTCTTTGTTAGGGAGGTTTTTTTGAGTAAATTTGTTAGTGGAGCGGCCCATGTAGAAAAATGTGGGATGAACCTCCTATAATATCCCACAAATCCTAAAAAAGCTTGTACTTGCTTTGGAGTTTCTGGGAATTTCAATTGCTTAATAGCTTTTACTTTCTCCTCTTGGGGTCTGAGTAACCCTTGACCCACATAGTAGCCTAGATATTTAATATGAAAGGTGGCAACATGGGTTTTCTTTGGATTTATGTGTAACCGGCTTGTCTTAGCGTTTTGAGTATATTTTCCAAATGCTGCAGATGTTCTGACCAGGTGTGACTGTAAATTATGATGTAATCAAGATAGGCTCCGACATACTGTTCATGACCCTTTGTGTTGTAGTTCATTAGTCTTTTAAACGTCTCTGGAGCCCATGTAAACCGAAGGGTAACACCGTGAACTGATACAGCCCGGTAGGAGCGGCAAATGCTGTCTTCTCCTTATCTAATGGTAATAATGGGATCTGTCAGTAACCTTTGGTTAAGTCAATGGTGGTTAGGAACTTGGCTTTTCCTAGATTATTTAACAAATCCTCGATTCTTGGCATCGGGGAAGCGTCGAATTTAGATATTTCATTTAATTTTTGGAAGTCCATGCAAAACCTCACACTGCCATCCGGCTTCGGGACTAGGACTACAGGCGAACTCCAATCACTATGGAACTGTTCAATAATTCCTAAATCTAGCATTTCTTGAACCTCTTGATTAAAAGCCTTTACCTTTGCCTCCGGTATTCGGTATGGTCTGAGTCTTACTATGGTTTCCGGCTTGGTAACAATTCTGTGGTGAGTTAATTTAGTTCTTCCTGGTAGAGAGGAGAATATTCCCAAAAATTCTTGTAATAAGTGCGACAACTCGTTTTTCTGGACAGAGGTTAACTCCAAGTTAATATTCAGGCCTTCCAGTCCTATCCTTTCCTTGAACTTTGGAAAATGTTCTTCCGGAGGTACATCTAAAGTTATCATGGCCACAGTTTGGACGGGAGGTGTACATTTTTAAGTAGATTTACATGATATGTCTGACAAGGTATCTTACTCCCATGATGTCTCACTTTATACGTTAAGGGACCTAGTACTTCTTGTATCTCATACGGTCCCTTCCAAGCCACCAGCATTTTGTTTTCTGAGGTGGGCACTAGTACCAGCACTTGTTCTCCTGCTTTGAAAGTTCGTAACTGGGCCTTCTGATTGTAATATCTCTCCTGGGTTATTTGAGCTTGAAGAAGATTATCTCTGGCTATGGCCTGTAGTTTCTCAACCCTCTCCTGTAGTTGAGAGGCATACTCCGTCAAGGTTATCTCATGTTCCGGCTGCTCTTCCCAATTTTCCTTCAGTATGTCCAACAGAGTCCGAACCGGTCTTCCGAACAGTAACTCAAATGGTGAAAAGCCGGTTGATGATTGTGGAGTGTTCCTTAAAGTCATCAATATCCATGGCAAGATTCTATCCCAGTCTTTATTTTCGGGAGAAGTGGTTTTCTTTAACATTTGCTTGATAGTTTGATTGTAGCGTTCTACTAGGCCATCAGTCTGTGGGTGGTAAACTGCTGTCTTTAGGTGTTCAATTTTCAGTGTTTCACAGACTTGTTCAAGGATATTGGACATGAAGTTCGAACCACGGTCGGTAACAATCTCTCGAGGAATTGCAACTCATCCAATAAAGGGAATCAGCACATCACAAATTTGTTGAGTATTCGTGGCCTTTAACGGAAAAGCCTCTGGATATCTGGTGGCATAGTCTACTACTACAAGGATGCATTTATGGCCTCTCCTTGTTTGTTCCAATGGTCTCATGATATCGATTCCTATCCTGCTAAAAGGTTCTAGAACAAGTGGCATAGGATGTAGCGGTGCCTTCTTCACATTGGCTCTATTCTTTTTTTGGCACTCCTCACATGATTGGCAAAATTGAACGACTTGATTATACACTCCTGGCCAGTAGAATCTGTCTAAGATTTTTTTAGTGGTCTTTTCCGAACCCAGATGTCCCTCTCCAACTTGTACGTGGGCGACTTCCAGAACGGTCTTGCAGTATTTCCTGGGGATTAACAATTGCTTCAGCTCCTCCCCGGTCCGGGATTTGCTCACTCTGTACAACAATCCATTTTCCTTTACGAAGTGTGGCCCTTGCGCTGGTGGGCCTTCCAAAGCTCGCTCCCTGGCATATTGTAGTAACGGATTTAGACTTTGAGCTGACCTAAAGCTGTCTCCATCCTCCTCTAACCTCCAGTCAACTCCAAGAGGACAAACATTCTTGGCTCTCCACTCTTGTTTTAACACTCTTTTTATCTTTTTGCTTTTCTGTATCTTGAAAGGTGGGGCAGGTATTTCCTCTTCATTGAAAGGGGCCGTTTCCAACCAGCTCTTCTCAATTTCGTGAACTGATTTGGAAAATGTTGGTATATCCGATCCAATTAGTAAGGGTTTGGGTAAAGTGGGTAATACGGCAGGTCTCACCCCCAGGGTTTCCCTGGCCATCTTTATATGGATTTTCTTAGAAGGATAAGCCTTTATATCCCCATGGACACACCTAATGGGTATTTCCCCAGAGGAACAATAACTTTCACCTAGCAGCTCTGATGTTACTGCTGTCTGTAGGCTTCCTGAATTGACCAAGGCAGTGGTGTGCTTTCCATCTACTTCAGCATCACAGGTATAAAGATATTGTGACTGCCTTCCTGGTATTTGTTCAGAAGATTCACTTTCCTTTAAGGATTCAAGAACGCCCACATCCATTGGTTCAGTCTTCGGTTTCTTCGGGCAGAACCTGGCAAGGTGTCCCTATTCTCCGCAATCAAAACACTGGGGTCCTCAAACAGCTGTCGTAGTTTGACGATAGTTAACAGGACCTTCGCTGTTGGGTCTGGAGCGTACATGTTCTCCTTCGGGTTTTCTCAGCATAGAGTGTGGCCACCTTGATTGAGACACCATTCTGTTCCCAAAGGTATGAGGTCTAGTAGTTGCTGTATAAGTCATCACTTTGTCTTGCCCAGCCTTCTGATAAGCGGAGGCTACATCCACATCTTCAGGCAGAATTAGGCGAAGGTGTTGTTTAACCCATTTTTGTACAGGACCGGGAAGGGCCTCGATAAACGGCTCTAAAATCACTTTCTCGGTTATTTCAACAGGGGAAGAAATATTAGGTTGTAGCCACTTCTCAGCTAATTCTTTTACTCTGTAAAACAATTGTCTTGGCGTCTCTTCTCCCAGTAACTTAATATCTCTGAATTTAATTCGATACGTCTTCTCATCCTGTCCCATTCGTTCCAGCACAACTTTCTTCATATCCCCATAGTTGGTGTCTCCAGCGGGGTTCGCAGCCTGGTATGTGCACTGCATTTCACCGGTCATTAATGGTGCGATGTAATGACACCATCTCTCGGTGGGCCATTATGCGTTTTGGGCCACCCTTTCAAAATTTACAAAAAAATGGGCCGGGTCTTCACCAGCCGAGTATTTCTGCAACACTGACGTAGGAACTTGAGGGTTGTTTCTGACATTCGTAACTTCGAGTAATTGAGGCTGCTGCATCTGTAAGGCTTCCTGGAACGCTAATCTGTTAGCTTGTGCTTGTTGTAATAATTCTTGGCCCTCACTTAGGGTCTTAATAAGGTCTTACATGGCGCTCTCGAAATCCCACCTCTGACACCAAATGTCAAAATGTCAATTTAAATAACATAAATAAAAGTCTGAGCCATTAAGTAGTTGGTATGGATTACAAAGAGAATCAACTTCGTTTATTAACATATATATTTCCTATTTCAGGTTTACTGGTAAAGGATATGTCTTCTTCCGTCTCTCCGCTCCTCTTCCTAGACCTGGACGTCTTTCAAAGGTAGGTTCAGGTAAGTGTTGTTATTGTCCTTTAATGTCTCTTTCCCTCTTTCTTGGTCTTGTCTCTTTTCTCTTCTTTTCTTTAACAGTCTGTATATAGATACTTCTCCTTTCTTATCATCAGTTCTGTGACCTTAACCTTTATCTCTGGTCTTTCATCATCCTTTATTTCTCAGCAACTCGGTAAGCCTCTTGTACAATATATTGAGTTGAATCCCTCTCCTCGTAGACTCTAATTCTTAGAAGAATTTCACTTTTAAACTCTGGTTTACTTCCTTTAGTTATAAGAGGGAACACTTGATCAGCTTCTCTATGAGTGTCATCTTTTTGTTTAGTTTTATTTCCTTGGCACTGTATTGGTTAGCGTTCCCTTTCTCATAGAAATGTTTCCTTTCATCCAATAACCATTGAATCTGAGGCGTCGGGGAATTACATGTGTTTCTGCAGAGCAACGGTGCTTCTGCAGTAGACTCCTAACGACGGCAACGGTTGCTTTCATCTATTAACCTTTCCTTATCTATAGACGCTGCGGCGTCAGTCTCATTAAAGTTCGTGGTGCAGCGACAATGATCACTTTCATCTAATGCATTTCAGTTCGATGAACACTACAGTGTCAATTTCATTATATCTGGCAGCGGCAACGGTCGCTTTCATCTGGTGAACTTCAGTTTGTTAAACACTACGGTGTCAATTTCATTAGGCTTGTGTAGCGGCCGCTTATTCGCTCAATCACACGGCTCCATTACACTCTCTCAGTCTAAGCAGGACCATGTACCTTACTAATAGAAGTGCCGAAGACTTTTCCTGTCAGTGATTCACTTTGTTTCCCTCGCATACACGTACGCGTTACTTGGAAACAGTTTCCCTTGCTTCAGGTCTATAATTGATAGCCGACATTGACTTCTTGTGACAGCAACTGCAGTTTTGTATAACTTGCGCTCTCTCTCTCTTGGCGAGCAGAATGGCACAATAACTCGTTGTCTTGTTATGACGAGCGAACAAACTGCTTTTCTTGTGACATGTAACTTCCTCTCCAGGCGGTTCAGTGTAAACAGCACACAGCTGATATTCATAAACTCCTTCAGTTAGTATGCCCAGCTATAAACTTTGTTCTCCGGCTCTGACTCCACAACACCCGTTCCCTAGGCAACCAACAGAAAAGCTAAACATTAGAGGAAGTCCATACATGCAGGACTTCCTGTATTTGTAACCTATGCATTAAGTCTGTATTTTCCCGACAGACAGGTATCTACATTGTCACAAGGAGCAAAACGTTGAATACAAGGTGCACTCTGGTTCACTGCAGCGATAAAAAGCAAAATCGATCAGGAGAGAGAGGCTGGCGTTTGGCGAGCTGGTTGGTCCCACCAAGCTTAAGGGAAGAAGGTTCCTTGCAGATCTTCTCTTTCGTTGAAGTTTTGGGCAATTCGGACCTGCACCAGGGCTTCACCGGAATGTCCAGTAGTTGCAACAGTCGTCTTCCTTCAGCTTCTCTTCGGTTCTCTCAATCCAATGGCGACTCTGCCTTCTAGTCCCAGATGCCTGCCTTTTAAGCAGTTTTCCCCCATTCACATCAGCCTAGCTCTCAATCACTCAGCAGGGTGGCTGTCCTGGCGGAACAGTTACCACAGCCAATCACACAGAGTGTGACATGGGTCTCCAAGGAGACCCTGTGCAGGGAGTCTCAAACCCCTCCCTCACATCCTGTCCCCCTCTGACATTCAGGCGCCCAAGGGGGGCTTCTGTGCAGAAACCACCAAAGGACGGAGAACAAAGGAACCAAACCTGGTTTGGCGTGCAGAGTAAAACACAAGAAAGACCTTTACAAAATGAAATGGCGAATAAACCCAACTGGAACCAAATAAAAATAAAAGGGGTCCATCGGGTTAGAGTTTGAGGCTGCCACCATAGCCTCTAATGTTACCAAGGCTATTTTCATAGCAGCGGTCAAATAAAAAGGGTAGATACCACTGCCACCAGCCAAATCTTAGAGAAAGGGGAACATAAACATGTCCCATGAGAATCAGACAAAAGGGGATAACTATTAACCCCTCCAGTACTCTATTGGAAGATAGGTTGTACTGGGTCTGTAAATTTAAAAAGACTAGTAAAGTCAATGGCAACTTTACATGTTCTCGGTGACAGTAGTCAGTCCTAGAAAATGGAGTTTAAAGTGGGAAGTCTGAAAAAGACAACCCTGTGGTACTGCACTGAAGGTGCTATGTGACACACAGTGAAACGATGATGCCTTTGGAGTTCGTGAGACTCCATATTCATGAACACAAAAAGTCAAACACACAGCAAAATACATGAAAGAATGGGGAAAAAAAGGCTCACACTCTTATCAGGTAAAACAAATTAAACCCTAGAAATCCAGCAAAGCTGCTGAGGGACTCAAAAGGTAAGAGAAATTAGCCATTCTGGAGAATTCTCCCTAACAGAGTGTATAGGGGCAATGGAAAGAGATGCGTGTTTGGGGGGGAGGGGAAGGGCTAAGGGTATATAGGGGATGGAGAAGGGAAAACGGGAAGGGGGAAAAGGGATGAAGAGGGGGGCCATAGATAGAGTGGTGCAGGAGCATAAGTAGATAGGAGGAGCAACGGAAGAGGGCAAGAGTGGGTATGGAGTGAAGAGGGCAAAGGAATGAGAGGGATGATGAGGAAAAGGGGAGAATGTAGATGCAGAGAAGAGGGAGGAGCAGAATGTGAATAGAGACAGGGGAGGGAGGCAGAGAAAAAGGGTTAGGGAAGAGAAGCATGAGACGGGAGATTGGGGCAGAGAGGGATGAGATGGGTTGGCGAGAGGAGGATCAGAGAGAGGGCAGTAGACAGGAGTTTTGTGGAGGGAAGTGAAAGAGGACGACAGAGTTAACAAGGGAAAGAGGGTAATGGGACTGAAAGAAAGATGGGGAGGTGTTAAGGTAATCAGGCACAATAGGAGCAGGGGATGGTGGTGACCAAACTGGGAGAGTACATTTGAGTGGGGGTGAGGAGGTGAGGGTTAGATGGTAAAAGTGGAATTGGGATGGATCTGAGAGGGAATGGTGATGGGGACTGGAGGGGAGGTGAATGGGAGGATGAGAGAGGGCAGAGCAATGGACACTGAGGGGACTTAAGATGAAGAAGGGATATAGTACATGTAAGTGTAAAGGCTGAGGGGGCATGAGGAAGGGCACATGACAGAGGGGTCTGGGATGTGGGGGCGAGCAAGAAGGGAGGTAGTAAAGAAAAGAGGAGAAAGAAACCAGGGTGAGAGTGGAGACAGATTAAAGGTGGATGCGATAAGAGGGACATAGGAGAGGACAAGATGGGTGGGGTAGGATAGTGGCCAAAGAAGGGTAGAGAAGATGGGTAACTAAAAGGGTGAAAGGGAGGAGAGCAATACATAGGAGCAAGGGGAAAGATGGAGCATGTGGGATGAAGGGAATGTTGAGAAGGGAGATTGGTATGAGTTAAGGGGAAGGGGGAGATGTGATAGAGAGAGGAAGCAAGCAGGAGAGGGGAAGTAGATAAGTGAATGGGATAAGGTTTTGGAGAAAGGGGATTCGGAGAGGAGGGCAGGGGGTGTCTTGGAGGGTGATTGGGTGAAGGGGAGTAGGGGAGGGATTTCAGGGATGTAGTGGTAGCAGGGGAAGGAGTGATGGGCAAGGGTGGGAAAAGAGGGGACAGAGACATTAAGGGGAAAGATTTAGGGAAGAGGGAGGAGATGGTAAGGGGAGACAGACGGAGGCACCAGGGCGAGGCTTACAGAGTTGAAAGAAGGAGGGGGGATAGAAGGGAGATGTGAAAATGGGGTAGTTTGGAGGATAGTGCAAGGGGACAGGCAGTATAGGAGGAGATAGGGGTATGGAAAAGAGAGGGAGAAGGAGTAAGAAGGATGAGGCGAGCAGGAAAAGGGAATCCAGAGGAGGCAGCATCAGTGGGTTAGGGGGTGAGATGGGAGAGGAGGCAAACGAGGGGTAAAGGCAAATGGGACTGGGAGCAGAATGGAGGCAAAGACAAAAGGAGGGGAGGGGGAGATGGGAGTTGAAAAGCCGGCCAAGGGAAAGGAATGATGAGGGTAGAGGAGTGGAGTGAAAGTAGAGGAGGAAGTAGGATGGAGATAATGTGGAAAGGGGTGGAAGGAAAGGAGGGCAGGGGACTTGGATATGGCATGGGGCTAAAGGGGAAGAGGGTAGTTAAGAGATGGGGAATCAAGAATGGGAGAAAGAAGGGGGACAGAGTGCAGGCGAGGGGTACAGTTACAAGGGGGGCTGGTTAGGAGAATGGCAAATAGAACAGGATACGGGGGTATAGTAGATGAAAGTGAGAGCGAAGGGACGCTCCGGGACAGTTAATGAAGGGAGAGAGGGTAAAGGTGAGATGTGATATGGGAAAGGGAGTGGGGTGAAAGGGGTGAAGGGGCTCTGGGAGAGTAGAAAACCGAAGATGACAGGATGCAGTGGGAAAAGGGAGGGGTGGGAGGGAGAGAGGGGTGAGGGGAGATGAAGGAGGGAGATGGAGGAAGATAGAGGGGAGTCATGTGGAGGAGGGTACACGGAAGAGGGGCAAGAGGGAATTACGATGTGTTGAGCAAGAGAAAGATTGGGTGTGGAGAAAAAGAGAAGGGAGGCAGACATTGTGTGTTGAGAGAAGAATGGGGAGGGTAAACGTTGGATGGGAATTAGGGAGTGGTAGGGGAGGTTGGAGAGTGAAGTGAAGAGGATAGCAGAGGTGGGGGCTGGAGTGCAGAGGGGGCACTGTGAGAGGGAGTGGGGAAAGGGGTGAGAGGGAAGTGGCAGCAGTAAGGAAAGAGAGGAAAGTGGAATGTTGGTATGGGGAGAGGAGGAGAGAATACCTTTGGGAGCATGGTGAGGGATAATGGGGATGAGGGGTGGGTCGAAAGGGCAGGCTGGTGGTTGGGACATGGTCAGGGGCAGGGAGAAGATGTGAGTTTCAAGGCTGAGAGGGTAGGGGGACTGGGAGGGGATGGGGTTAGCTAGAGAGAGTATTGAGGGGGTGTTGAGGAACAGAGCTGATGGTGAAGCAATGGAAAGATAAAGGAGAAACAATGGGATAGGGGAAGGGGAGAGGTAGGAGGTGCAGTGGTAGGAAATAGTGCAAGTGAAGAAAGGAGGGTTCTATGTAATTTTTTCGATTTTGTAGGTCGCCTAATCAAAAGACCGATTTTTTTCGGCCGATTTTAGGCAGCCTACAAAAATAGAAAAAAGGACATTTCCTCAAACTTCAACCCTCCACCCCCACCCTCTCTTGCCCCATTTGATACAAAATGGGGGGGTTTCACCACTCGAAACCCCCTCCCTCAGCCCTGCCGCAAACCCTCCCCTCCCAAGACCCCCCTACCATTACAAACAGAAAAATACACTCAAACACGTACACCCAGCAAACACACATGCACACATGTACTTACCCATTCTCTCTCTTGGCCGCTTCCGGGTCCTGGCGTGTGGGTCGCAGGGGCGGACAGTTCGACTTAGAAAGACCGCTCTGTGCGGTCACAGAGCGGTCTTAATCGTTTTTTTTTTTCTTCTTTTATTTATTTTAAAAGGTTATTTGCCCTAATACCGAAAGGAGAGCATGCGAAGAGGGATTTGGTGGCAGGGGTTGGGAAGACAGAGGGAGGATATGGGCTAGGGAGGGTTGGAGTTACTATAAAAGGGATGAGGGGAAGTAGAAAGGGTAAAATGGTTGGCAGGGTAGGAGGATTGACCAGGAATCATGGGGTGAGGGATGCGATGGGGTGGATAGAGGCCAGACGAGAGATGTAGACAGGAGTGTAGGTAAGGAGGAATAGTGGATAATAATGGGATGAGGGGGCTGCAGTGAGAGGGGGGTCTAGATCATGAAGTGGGATCAGGTAAGGGGAAAGAAGAGAGGTGGGAGGTGCAGGGGCAAATGGGGCAGGAGGGGGGGTTACAAGGGAGATGGGTTGGGGTAAGAGGGTTGCAAGAGATTAGCGACAGTGGAGAGGGGAGGGGAAAGGAGTGCATGGCAAAGTTGAAAGTGAAGGGAGAAGGTGATAAGAGAGAAACATGAAGTAGGGGGCCATAAGGGGAAATCTAGAAAAGGGAGGGGGGACGAGGGCAAGAGGGGGATTGGCGACCTTGGGGAGATGGGCACTTGGTAATAGGAGAGAATCAGGGGGAGAAGCGAGATGAGGGATGCTTCACGGGAATTGGGAGGCAGAATGAGGCAGAGGAGAGGGAGGAGAGAGGGGAACAGGAGTGTGAGTGAGCATGAAGCATAGACAGGCGAGCAGGGACAGAAGGTGGGAAGCAGGAGAAGGGGAGGGATAAGGAGAAAAGGGGTGAGGATATAGGAGACCGGTGTGAATAGGGCAGGAAAGTGGGATGGGGACGAGGTGAAAGGGGTGGGAGGAGGAGTGCAGGGGTCTTGTGTAAAGGATGTGGCTAAGGGATAAGAAGGAGGGGCAAGAGACAGAGGAGCGGGCATGGTAAAATGGAGACAGCAAAGGAGAGGGGTAATGCTGTAAAGGGGTGGTTAGGGGAATGGGAAATGGAGCAGGAACATGGAAGTATAGCAGACTAAGTGTGAGGGAAGAAGAGCAGGAGGAGAGTTAGGCAAGGCAGAGAGGGCAAGGCTGAGATGGGAGATGGGAAGGTGAGTGAGGTAAGAGGTATATGGGGTAACTGGGAGGGTAGAAAGTAGAAGAGGGCATTGTGTGGGGAGTGAAGGGGCAGTGAAGGGTCCGTGGAGTTAGGAAAGGGAGGGAGGGGAGAAAGATGTAAGGGGGTTCAGGGCACGGTGAGATAGAGAGGGGGAGTGATACAGATTAGTGAGGGATCAGAGAGGGATTGGGATGATTTGAGGGGTAAGAGTGTGGAGGCAGGCATGGGTACGGTGGGAGGGTGTTGACTGGTGAACAGGGAGGGTAAGAGCGGGCTTTGGATTGGGAAGCTGGGGAGGGATGAGAGTGATGTGAAGGGAATCACAGGTTCAGAGGAGGAAGGTGTAAGAGGGATTGGGAACGGAGGGAGGGAGAAATGAGAGCGGAAGGGGTAGAGAAGTAAGTGATCTACGGTTAGAAGGAGAGGAGCAGGAGGGGAATGGTTTGGGGATCAGGGGAGGGATAAGTGGAATGAGGGTTGTGTATGTAGGGTAGAAGGGTGAGTGGGTCATTGTGAGGGGGAGATGTGAGTGGCAAGGCTGACAGGGAAGGACATTGAGAGAGGAACAGGGCGGTATTGAGGGAAGAGCCAACAGGGGAAGAGGGAGGCAATGGAAAGAGGGAGAAAGAGGAAAATACATGGGCTAGCTGGGAGGTAATAACGGGATGGAGAAGAGGATGCAGAGGTGCAAGCGGGCACAGTGGAGGAGAGGAGGAGGAGGGAAGAAAGTGGAGGCGGGGAGAGAGGGAGGGAGATGAAATGTGGGAATTGGAAGGAGCAATACGAGGGATATGGGTAAGTGGAAAGGGTGGGAATGGGAGCGGGCAGAGAGTGGGGTATGAAAGAGTCAGGAGGAAGCATGGGGTGAGTGGCTAGATGGTGCAGGAAGAGAGAGGAGGGGCTTGGAGACATGGATGTGGGGAGCAGGGAACTAGTGGGTTGCAAAATTGAAGGGGTGAGGCGAAATGGCAGGGGTCAACTGGAAGTATGGGGTCAAGAGGGCAAGGCTGAAAAGGGGGTGGGGAAGACAAGGGCATGAGGGAGGTTCCATGGGTGATTTGCAGTGGAAATGGCACAAGTAGGAAGAAAGCAGGGTGAGAAGGGTGAAAGGAGTGGAGAGACTGGAGAGAGTGGGAGTGGGGAGATATAGAGGGGGAGTGACACAGATTAGTGAGGGATCAGAGAGAGATTGGGATGATTTGAGGGGGAATAGGATTGAGTGTCGAGAGGTAAGAGTGGGGAGGGGAGTGGGAGAGTGAGTGTGATGCGGATAGAGGATATGGGATGAGTGGAAGCAGGGGAGAAAAGGGAGCGCAGAGAAAGAGGTGAGTAGGATGAGGGTGGGGCAGAGGGGGAGAGGAGGAGGTATTATAGGACCAGCAAAGGAGTGGGTTAGTGTCGGGTGGGAAGGAAAAAGTCAACATTCAGAATGAAAGAATATAAAAATAGGTGAAATGTGAAAGTTGAAGATTGAACGTTAGATTTGAACGTATATTCTAAAATAGGTTTAGGTTAGGGGATTTAGAGGCTTAAGTGGGGAGCAGGATTTCAGGTTAAAGGTGAAAGGGGGTTGCAGGTTGATATTCACTTTGGTATTCAATGCCCTTTTGTTCATTTGGTTTATATACTTACCTTGTTCCCCCTTGCACCCTGCCCTCCTCTTGCCCTCTTCAGTTCATTGGTCCTGCTCACCTCTATGCAGCTTTCTCCAGCAGTGATCCTCCCTGACCAAGGTCCTGGTCTCCAATGCTGCAACTCCCTGGTGACCAGACCTTTATACCAAGGACTTGTCACAATAGGGAATTTATCACATGTCATCATGACATTGCAGCAGTGTGGGTGATACCATATACCCCCTTACTGAAGGGGGGACATAGAAAAAGTAGGAGCGGATCAACCACTTACAAATCTACTGCACATAATCAGGCCATGTTTGATCCTGAATAGAAAGCTGCCCGCTAAATGTCTCCTGCCTCATTGATGATCCTTTTCCCTCTACTGTAGTTGAGGTCTCTCTTGTGCACACTCTAATGTCTCCAGGTCCTTTAAAACTCGTGACATCACTTGGCTGTAACAGTGACATCATCATTGTTCTACTTTAGGATTTCCTACCAGCCAGATGCTGCTGAAATGTAACAGACTAATGTAAATATACTCAACTGAATGTAAACTGCTCCCAGACATAATTTCCAATTAATGTATCTACAGTACTTGTCCTGTCTACTCATCACAGTGAACAGGATCCACCGCCTTGAAAAATTGGGCTCCCATTAAGGCCTAACTCTGGGGTAGAAAGGCTGTTCTTCAGCTGGTACTATACATTTTGTTACTATCTGTTTAATGTGGGACTCCAGCCCAAGGTTCATATTTGCATCTTGATACAAATGTCGGGGTCTTGTGAACAGTTGCACCAGTAGGGTGATACGCTTGGCAGATTTTTAAAATATTCTGTCAATGGGTTTGGACCCTAGTCTTTGATAATCAGGAACCACATTTGTGTCCAGGGAATGCACACGTTTGCTTATAAAGTGACAGAATAAAAGTGAATCAGGCGCATGAAGTCCGAAATTCTGTTTCTTTCCTGTTCATGTCTTTTATATGTACTAAATGTTGATTGATTGATTGATTGATTTGTTATTATAAATGTTCAGCAATGTTACATTAAAAACTATTTCTAAAGCACTTATTCACCGGATCGGCCTCTTGGTATACATGTTCTGGGCTCCCCCACCCGCTCCCAGCACAGTCCCGGGGCCAGTGGTGGCTGGAGAATTTTTTAAACGGAGGGGCATAGATATTTCCACCAGATATGCCATAGCAACTGAGCTTGGCAAGGGAGTCCAAACCAATTCAGAGGAGTTCTGGGGAGGGGATCTCCCACTGTGCATTTTTTTTTAATAATGGGTAAAAATGTTGCATTTTAGAGCGCCATTTTTTTTGAAAATTGAGTAAAAAGCCAAACAGTTTGAAATTGGCGCTGGGGGGCCTGTTGGACAGGCATGGTAATTTTTACTGGACATATGTGATAGATGTCCAGTAAAAAGATGCTATCCCTGCCCCGGGGCCACACAGCGCCTAACACACACACACAATCAACATGATTATGGGCCTCATTACGACTCAGGCGGTAAGGGGTTTACGGCGGCGTAAACAGCGCCGACCCTTACCGCCTGATTCCGAGGTCCCTTAGCGCCATGGAGGTTTTAACACCAGGTGTTAAAATCCATGGCGCTAAGGGACCTTGATGTTAATTACGCCACGGTAATTTACGGTGGCGTAATTAACGCCTTCCCCACTCCCATTATGCCCTATGGGGCAAAAATGGGAATGGGGAAGGGTAAATGGGGATTGGGGACTTACCGCCCCGCCAACCTCGGAATGGGGCGGTAAGTCCGCCAACCACCATGACGTAAACGTAGTTTACGCCATGGTGGTAAAGGTACGACCCAGGCGGTAACTTACCGCCTGGGTCGTAATGAGGCCCCATGTGTATATGTGAGGCGCTGTGGGGTGCACGGGGCAGGCATGGTATTTTTTACTGGACATATGTGACAGATGTCCAGTAAAAATATACCATCCCTGTCCCCTGGGCCCCACAGCACTTAACACATGCACACAATCAAAATGATTACATGTGCATGCAAGGCGCTGGGGGCTCAAGGTGAAAGCATAGCATGTTTTACTGGGTAATCTATGATAGATCCCTACCCTCTGGGATCCACAGCGCCTCCGAAGGAGAGCTCATCCTGGCCAGTGGGTAGAGGAAATGTGCAACAAAGGCATTTTTAAAATACATTTGTTTTACAACCCCCCCACCACCTCGCCAAAATCAGCTCCACGGAACAGCACAAACACACACACACATATTCACACAGCAAGCACTCTATTATCACACAAGCACCCATCACCATACACTCACTTATAAAACAAGCATACACGCATCCATACCCATATTTAAATACATTAATGCTGTATGGAGTGGAAATATGAGGCATGTGATAGAGAAGTATTTTAAAAGTCTTCGAAGGTAATGTTTGAAAAAATTACTCGAATTACCGAATAGTCTCCCGAAAGAATATATATACCTGGAATTTCACATGATTAGTGTAGAATCTGCACTAGTTAAAGAATATTAGTGTTTGGCTGTAAGGTATTGTTTGAAGGAAAAGGAACTTTGCATGGTAGGATAGCTCTGGAATATTCCACTTCATCCCTGTGCATTAAAGGTGGTTGCACAGAAAGCATAACATTTGTTATACATTGTTGGATCTTCCTCACAATGCCTTCAATGGGTTGGTGAAAAAAACTCTTAATGAAGGAGAAAATGTTAGAAGGAATTGAATGGTGAAGGTTAATAGTAGGATATTTTTTTATCATTATATTGGAAGTTACAATAATACTAAATACATTGATTTAGGCAATATAACCCGAGGATGGGGGGCATTACTGGTAGGGTAATGCCCCAGGGCCATTTTATGAATGCCGGGGGCATTACCCTATCGGTAATGCCCCGATCTTCGGTTTATTTTACCATTAGTACCCCAGCATGTCGTACCGGGGTACTAAGAGCAATTTTTTATTAATTTGAGAAATGGCATGGCAACCGTTTCTCGACTTGTGAAAAAAAAGCAACAAAAAATGGCTGTCATGGATCAGGAAGTCCCTTCTCCTTTTCATGACAGCCATTACAATGAATGTTGAAAAAAAAAAGTAAACAAAATGGCCCCCATGGAAAGGGCAGAAAGACTACACGTAGTCCCTTCTCCCTTTCCATGGCAGCCATTTGCAGAAAGAACACCGGGGCACAGCAGTCCTCAGAGCCTTCTCCGGCAGGTAAGACCTAGGCAAGGGCAAATGAGCTTGATTTTTAGAAGCTCATTCACCTTTGTAGGGTACTAATGTAGAAAGCTATATTCATATCACATTTAACACAGTGGAAAACATTGAAATTATAAGTCGACATAGGGGCTTGAGTCGGCCTTCCAGAGGCTGCAGGTTATGTGGTGATTGTATGCTTGAGACCATCAAACATGTATTGATGTACTGTAATAGCTTGGAAGCCACCAATTTATGAGAAATATTCTTGGGTATGGGTGGATAAAAGACTAGATGACCAATGGGTGGACTGTAATTAAATATTTTATATGGTTACGTTTTATTACTTCTTAAGGTGTATTTTAAATGAATTGAACTGTAAGTAGTATTTTGTATTTTTCTACTCTTTGATTTTTTAATGATTCTTTGATGTGTATTTGATGTTTTTAATTGGGTATAAGGTCATTTATATGACTATATGTATACAAAATAAATTAACATAAACGTACCTTCTGCCCAGGTCCTGAGGTTTCCTCCCCAGCGCTCCACCTCCTGCATCATGAACAGTGTTTCCATTTGACAGTTCAGCCAGCCCAGGAGTGCTCCCTCAGCTGGAAAAAACTGCTGAGGTAGCGCTCAGTGTTTCGCTGGGCTGGCTCCTATGCTCCTCCATAATGGGCGAGGGGGCTACTGGGTTGACACCCCCTCACCCATTATGGACGAGCCGCACCTGCCCCGGGATCCCCCTGCCCTGCTCCTCCCTACCTCACTCCCTGCAAAGTCCCTGGGCTCTTCTACCCCACACCCTCCACAGTCCCAGGGCCCCCAGCCTATCCAAAAACAATCCCAGACCTCTCCCACTCGCTCCAAATATAATCGCAGGGCCCCCACCTGCTCGAAAAAACAACCCCAGGGCTCCCCTGCCCACTCTAAAAAACAACCCAGAAGCCCCCCCCCACCCTTTTCACAAACAACCACAGGGCTCCTACACCCGCTCCAAAAACAACCCCAGGACCCCGCCCCCCAACCCTCCCCCCTTACCTCATATGATCCTGGTCCCGTTTTATTTCTGTGATTGAATTCAAACGCCCTGGAAGCACGCTCTCTGTAAAGAGCGCATTTCCATGGTGTCCATTTCCCGGGTAAGCCACTCCCACTGACCCTAAGCCTAGCCCTGTCAGACTGAGCACGTGCGGATTGGGCCATGGTAGGACGCGATATACACAAACGTGCCTGTCCCAACCCACACTCGCTTTTTCTTTCCTCTTTTTTTTGTGTTAATTTCAGTCTGAGGTCCCGCGGCCCCCAGGAATCAGGCCGCAACCCCCTACAGTTTGAAGACCTCTGCCCTACACTATGGTACGGAGATTGCAACGCAACAAATATTTCAGACCTGTCCTTAAAGCCATAAAATATATAATGAAAGGCATTTCTCCTGAGATGACAATGGCTTCAACAAAAGCTAACCTGCGGGGGTGAACCTCTATACACCAACCATTTCCCTAAACTAAATAATATAACCTACGACCACCTAAAACATAAACCTGAACATGGTGCTTCAAACATCCTCAAACATACTAGCCCTGCTTGCTATAGTGACACAAATACCAGTCTGGGTCCCAGCCAGCAATGCGCCATCCCAAAGCTGTAAAACGGAATGTGTATAGGATAATCCTGAAATGCCACCCTTTGTTCATATGCAAGCACTAAGGAGAGTGATCTCCAGGTCCTATACGTATTGGGGAGCCATTGTAGTTCCCATAGTGATCGTTTATGTTCTTCTGATGGGGAACAGCAGGCATGGTATTGCAAGTGCACTAGGGAGGGTGGCGATGCAGCCTTTAGGCAGAGGCCTGAAAGTTCTTTGACGTCATCATAAATTGAAGGACAGTGGACAGTGCAGAGCTCCCAGCTGCTCCACTACCTGCCGTGTTCACAGGGGAAAGCCATCCATGATGAGGTCCGGTTTTTACACAGCTCTACTATGCATCTGTGATGACCTCCGCATGGTGGTGTTGACACCGCCTTCTGTCATTGGCTCCCGCAGTGTCACCTCAACCTTCTGCCCTCAGCCAGGGAGCCATTATGGTAGGAACTATATATTAGATCTACCTAATGTTGACAATGTGACCTGCGTCATTTTCTTGGTTGCAGTAAGCAATGTCAAGTGTTACAGGAACATGCTTGAAGTAGGTCGTAATAAGGGTAATAAGTACAAAGGGGACGGCAGTGTAATATAAATAAATATTTTATTTATAATTAATCATTAAGTTATAAGTAGAGTTAAGGAGGGAGACAACTTGCAGCATCAAGAGCCGGACGGTTGTGATTCAATTCCGTGCTTCATTCTAGAACTCCGGTGACTTCATTTCTTAATGTTCTGATCTCTCCATGCCATGATGTGGTCAGGCATGTCTCATAGAGATCAGGCAGCCACCATTCGTATGATAGATACTACACATCTCCTTTCCTTTATATTGTTCACAAACTATATACAAGAAACTCATGGAACTAAGTTCACATCTGGTTCATGTAAACTCCACATAGTCCTCCATCTTTTTCGGCAAACGATACGATCTGCCAGATCTGGACATGCCTCCACCATGTCTGGAGGTGGTTGGCAAGGAAAATTGAAGTTGCTCAAAATTGTTATCACACTTCTTCTCAACAGCACCATTCTTCACATTACTGTTTAAATTTCTATAAACTTTATCATTTCTGACTATATCCTGATCTACATTTTTCTTATTCTTCTTGTTACACTCATTACTTTCACACATCCAAATTCTTTCTACATTCCATATCCTTTTGTCCTCTGTCCTGACAGCATGACGAAAAGCCTCTACAACTCTAATAGGATTGGACCATTTGCATGGTCCATTTCTTAGAGCGGGAGGAAGTAACACCTTGACCAACTTACCAACAGCTGTAGACATATCATATTTGTTGCTACGTACTTTCTTATCATAGTTTATTTTGTTTCTCTTTTGTGTTTCCCTAATTTTGTCTTTTACATGGACTAAATTCCTTTCTATTTCCTTATTCTCCTTTGTGAGCCAAATGGGGGCTAACTTGGTGTTTGCTTTTCTTCCCCTACTATACTCAAAGGGAGAAAGACCTGTACTGGTGTGTGGGGTAAAGCGATGGGCAATTACTTTCTCCCTGACCGCATCCTCCCAATCCATCCCATTGGCCCAAGCCATTCTGATGGTTTCTTTCAATATTTTATTAAATCGTTCTACTAATCCATTAGTTTGAGGATGGTAAATAGAACTAGTCTTGTGCTCAATAGTATATTTTTTACAGAATTCTGCCACTTCTTTAGACTTAAATTGAGTACCATTATCGGAAAGAATACTTCCCGGGTATCCTTCCCTCTCACATACCTTTGATAAAAATTCAACTACAGTTTTACCTGTGATACTAGGGGCAATCAAAATCTCTGCCCACCTGGTGAGTAGATCTATGACTACCAGACAATATTTTTGTACACCTTTGCAACATATGGGACCTAAAATGTCCATGCTTATATCCTTCCACACACTACTGGGAATATCAGTAATAACCATTGGTTGCCTAGAACCCACACATCTTTTTTCATCATCGCAACAAAGGATACATTCCCTAATAAATCGCTCAATCTGCAGGTCGCACCCAGGCCACCAATAGTCGTTCCTAATTCTTTGTTTGGTCTTTATCACTCCTTGATGACCCTCATGACCCAGTTCTATAATCTTCAAACGCAGATCCGTCGGAGGGATGACTTTATCTCCTCTCATTACAAAATCACCTTGAACATGCAGTTCATCTGCAACAGGCCAAAAAACACTCAATCCATCCTCTTCAAATTTTGATTTCTTCATAAAACCTTGGCTTTGAATTAATTTTTTCAATTTCTTGATGTTATCATCGTTAGATTCAGCGTAATCCCAAACATCCTTAGAGATGGAAGAGGTTTCTACACAAAAGACAACTTCATTGTCTTCATCTTCATCAACAATCTCAGAAATGTTAGTCAATCGAGATAAGCAATCAGCAGACACATTCCTAATTCCTGGAACATATATCACAGTGTAGTTGAACTCTTGCAACATCATTACCCATCTTCTCATCCTGTTGGATACTTTATTGAGACCTTTAGACATGAATACTTGAGTTAAAGGCTTATGATCAGTTCGAAACTCAACTTGGTTTCCCCATATAAAGCTTCTAAACTTGTCAGATGCCCACTTAATAGCTAACGCTTCCTTCTCTATAGTGGCATATGAAGTCTCTGCTCCCTTAAGCAATCTTGATGCAAAAGCGATTATTGCTTCCTGACCATCCTTTTCTTGAGACAACACCGCCCCCAAGCCTATGTTACTGGCATCTGTAGTGATGATAATCTTGTCATTGGTACAAAAATTCTTCAATGCAGGAGCAGAATTTATCGCACTTTTTATAAAATTGAATTCACTTTCACATTCCATGTTCCATTCAAATGATTTCCTCTTAAGTGCTTCTCGTAATGGGACAGTGTGGATGGCAAAATCCTTGACAAATTTTGAGTAATATTCAGCCATACCAATGAATGTACGAATCTCATCTTTGTTATTCGGACTCGGCATCCCCACAATGCTATTGACCAATTGTGGTTTTGGAAAAATCCCTTCTGCTGTAATTTTATGTCCCAAATATTCAATTTCTGTGCAATTTATCTTGCATTTGTCTTTGCTTAATGTCATACCTGCATCGTGTAATTTTTTACATACATGTAATAGCCTCTCGTCATGTAGTTGTTGAGTGACAGCATGAATCAATATATCGTCTTGAAAACAAATCACTCCTTCAGTATTCTTGAACATGCTATACATAACCTTCTGGAAAACTGACGCTGCCGACACCAATCCAAAGGGCATTCTTTTAAACTGATACAGCCCATCAGGAGTTATGAAAGCAGTAAGTTTCCTTGAACTTCTGTGCAGTTTAATCTGATGGTAAGCGGAAGATAGATCTAACGTTGAAAATATTTTAGAGGGTCCAATTGTGGAAACAATTTCCTGTATATTAGGTAAGGGATGGCGATCAGGTATGACACATTTGTTCAATTCGCGCAAGTCAACACAAATCCTGAGTTTTCCTGATTTCTTTTTTATAATAACTAGTGGAGAAACCCATTCACTGGCATCAATACTTTCTATAATTCCATCTTTTTCCATCTTCTTTATCTCCTTAGTGACTTCTTCTCTTACAGCTAAAGGAATGCTTCTTAATCTTTGAGCTACGGGTTTCTTGTCTGGTTTGAGTAATATCTGATGGGTATATCCTTGGAGACATCCTATTTTATCACGGAAAACCTGTATCAAACCAGCCTTACGTATAACATCACTGTCATTAGTTAATTCAGAATTATCACTACTTATAGACAAAACTGATTCCTCACTGGTGGAATCCACTTTCACTCGTAATTTGCTCTGGTGAGTCCAGCTGAGTAGAGCTGTTTTCCCTTCACTAGTGATATATATCTTGCCTTTGGCATTTCTGTTCTTGAATTTCAATTTTCCCCAATGCCAACCAATGACATTGATCTTCACACCTCCATAAGCTCTAGGATTGATATCCGTTTCATGTAAATACTCATGTTTATTCTTGTTCCACAATTGCCTCGGTAGGAGTGTATATTTTGCGCCGGTGTCAATCATCATACATACTTCATTGCCATCAATGGACACCATAGCCCTGGGACTTTCCAACACCTCTTCATCATCATCATCAGTAATGGTACACACGCAATCCTCTTGATTTTCCTTCTCACTGCAATCACTATCAGAATTGTCTCCTATCCAATTCATGGCATCATCACGTGATCTGCAACATTTAGAGAAGTGACCCTTCCCTTTGCACTTACTGCAAATGATTTTCAATGCTGGACAATCTGGATCATCGGCCCAATGATTCACGTTGCCGCACCTGTAACACCTTCCCTGGCGTTTTTTTTCCAGTTTCCTTAATCGATTCTCTGGACCGTTTTTCTTAGAGACTTCATATGATAAACTTTTTTGATCATATTTGCTTAATTTTTTATCTGTTCTCCACATATTGCCCTGTTTGGTGACGGGTCTCTTCTTAAAGGCATTATCCTTGATCATGGAAATTGATTCCTCATCAGGTGTATCCTGCATTTTACTATTGCTGTTTCCTATTTTTACTTGTTTCATCTTGTTCTCCAATTCTTTAACACACTCTTCCGTGTGTTCTACTTCTTTTGCCACTCGGAGAACAGTGTCAAGGGAAGGATCACTTTCTGACCACAATCTTTCCCTCACTTTGCTACTGCGACACTCTAACATAAATTGGTCTCTGAGTCTCTCGTCCAGTTGCTCATTGAAATTGCATGACTTTGATAATTTCCTTAATGCAGTGACAAACTTCTCCACACTTTCTCCCTCCTCCTGTGTGCGTTTGCCAAACTTGTAACGTTCTAATATTATGCTCACTTTCTTTTCAAAGTGTTTGTCAATTTTTTTTACAGCTCGCTGATATTCATTTAGGTCCACACTCTCCTCATCTGTTAATTCTGGAAGTGTTTCATATTTTTCTTGTCCAACAGGACCTAAACAGTGCAAGAGTAATGACTTTCTCTTTTCTGCACTACAATTGGGACCGCAAATCACTCCTGCATAATGTTCAAAGGACTTTATCCACCTCTTCCAAGGCAAAGCAGGTTCATCAGTGCTAGGCATAAAGAAAGCAGGTGGAGGCACACTGCTGAATGCCATGATAAATTATACTTAATTAATATTGTATATATGTGATCCAATTAAGACTCCCTAAGATGCAGAAATGTGCAAGTTCAAATTCAGCTTGAGTATTGTGATGTCCACGTAGTGTGCAATGCACAGAAAATTTCTGCAGTGTCCTTATAAATTTGTATGTGTTTACTTTTAATAAAGTAAAGTTAACTAACTACTTCTTTTCCCATTTGCATCTCAATAAGTAAATGGATCCTTAGCATATTTCAGAAGATAAATCTTCAGCTTGTGATGTTCCTTGTCTTAATCCAACAGAGTTTCAGCACTTTCAATATGTGAAAGAAATAGGAACTTGCACTAGAGAAAATGATGTACTGTTGCTTTAAGGATGTCTTCTTCTTTCGGTGCATTCACGCATGCGCGAAATTGTCAACAACATAAGCAGACGGGAGAATCAGGGATTAAGCAATGAGACTCATCAATGTGTAGCGCGGCCCGACCACCTTAAACGACTGCATGGTCGCACTTGTCAATGAGGGGTTGGGTGCAGCACTACACGGAGCTTTTAAAAGATGCTATGAAAGTCAGCGTCACCTTCAGGAACACGAAGACGGGGCCGCTACTACACTCGGGCATGAGCGGAGCAGCTCCGTTAACAGCATCCCATCCTCGTCGCCAATGAAGTAGGCCGTAATAAGGGTAATAAGTACAAAGGGGACGGCAGTGTAATATAAATAAATATTTTATTTATAATTAATCATTAAGTTATAAGTAGAGTTAAGGAGGGAGACAACTTGCAGCATCAAGAGCCGTACGGTTGTGATTCAATTCCGTGCTTCATTCTAGAACTCCGGTGACTTCATTTCTTAATGTTCTGATCTCTCCATGCCATGATGTGGTCAGGCATGTCTCATAGAGATCAGGCAGCCACCATTCGTATGATAGATGAGCGTGTTCAAATAAACAAAAAGATTTCCTCAGAGTACTGACATAACAGTTTAGGAATGCGTATTTAACTGAGTTCTTTAATTGGGTCCTGCAAGAGGCTTAGAAGGCGTCTTCAAACAAATGTTGGCAGATGCGCCAATGTGTTCCACCTGTCGCCATCAATTTTGTGGCGGCTTGCCTCATTTACAAGACCTAGTAGCCCAATGCTGGAAACATTTCTTGGGGCCAGTACCCACATCTACGTGCTGCATGGGATTGCTGGCTCCTAGCCTGGGCAGCTTTGGGCAGGAATAGCATTTATCAGTTTTTCCTTTGACAGTTGAAGCTCCTCAGCGTACGTTCCCTATGGGCTATGCAAGGTTGGGTGCATTTTGCTTGTCCATTGAGCATGTCCCATTGAGAACACAGGATGGTAACTGCAGGCCTAAATGTGCCTAAGTGGTGCACCAATGCTTTGCCGCACATTTAAGCCCCCATGCATGCCCTTAAGAATCAGGTAGCTCTCTTTGCTTCATGGTTCCTAAGGGCATGATATGTAGGAGCCAGAGGGCCGTTCTAGCTAGCGGCATCCGAACGGGGCTCCAGGTAAGGATAGATTGTTTTATTTTAATATTGTATGCATGTATGAATCTGTGCATCCACATGAGCATTTGTATCTGTACGTGTGTGCAGGTGAATAACAGAGTGTCTGTTGTGTGTGTGCGTGAGTGAATCGATAAATTAATGGATGTATGTATGCGTGTGTAAATGAGAGAAATTAAGCAATTAATTTCTATGAATGTGTGCATGATCGGCGTGGATGCAACGGCAGCTCGGTGAGGCATCAGGCATGACATGGCATGTTTTTGTGGGCATCAAGAGGAAGAAAGAAAACATGATAGTTGTTATCATGTGGCAAGGCTGGCCTACATTGGTGGGCCAGTCTGTATGTATTTTCCTACTTTGGCATGGCATGTTTTAATGGGTATCAAGAGGAAAGCAAGAAAAGTGTTATTATGTGGCGAGACTGGCCTACATTAGTGGGCTGTTCTGGCTGTATTGTTTTACTATGGCATGGCATGTTTTAATGGCCACCAAGAGGGAAAGGAAAACATGATGAGTGTTATTTATTTAAGTGTTATTATGTGGCAAGACTGGCCTATGTTGGTGGGTCAGTCTGGATATATTTACTTATAGTGACATGGCATGTTTTATTGGGCATCAAAATGAAAGCAAATGTGATAAGTGTTATTATGTGGTAAGAATGGCCTACATACGTGGGGCAGTCTGGATATATTTTCTTACTGTGAGATGCCATGTTTTAATGAGCATGAAGAGTAAAGCAAAATTGGTAAGTGTCATTACGTGGCTAGACTGGCCTACTTTGGTAGCGCCAGCCTGCCCATATATTTCTTACTGTGGCAGGGCATTTGTTACTGGGAATCAAGGGTAAAGCAAACATGATAAGTGTTATTGTGTGGCCAGACTGGCCTACTTTGGTAGCGCCAGCCTGTCTATACATTCTTACTGTATCATGGCATTAATTACTGGCAATCAAGGGTAAAGGAAACATGATAAGAGTCATCACGTGGCAAGACTGCCATTTATTGGTTGGGCCAGTATGGGTGTATTAACATGGCATGTTTTATGGGCAACCATAAGAAAGCAAACATGATAGTGTTACTAGGTGTCAAGAATGGCCTACGTTGGGGGGCCAATTTGGATATAGTTCCTTACTATGGCATGGCATGATTTAATGGGCATCAAGAGTAAATGCTACAAAAGTGTTACATGGAAAGACCCGCCAACTCTGGTACAATCAGCCTGAATATATTTTGCATTTTTTAATGACATCAAGGGTAAAGCCAGTATGATGAGTGCTCTTATGTGACAAGGCTCACATATTTTGGTGCAGCCAGTCTATGCAAGTTTTCTTATTGTGGCATGGTCATTTTACTGGCAAAGCACCAGCACAAGTATGTTCTTATTTGGGGATACTGACATGTATTGGAAGAGCCAGCATGGACATGTTTTCTTACAATCTCATTGCTGCCATTATGGGAAAAGCTAACAAGAAAACATTAATATGTTTTGATATGGGAATGTCGGCAGACATCGGTACATCCTGTATGGAAATGTATGGGCAGAGCCAGCATTAACATTTCTTTTTAATTTGGCATATAGTGGGAAAAGGCATCATGAACATGTTTTGGAAAATGCTCCTGTGCACTGTTGGTCAATTGCTTCTATCACAAGTTACCCTCCAAAACAATTTCAAACTATGTGGCTGTTTACCCATTTTTTCAAAATGCGCCATTTTAACCCATTATCTTGAAAAGGTTCCTCAGGAGGGAGAACACCAGCAAACAGCATGGTTCGGGCAACCACATATTTGTTGGAAACATTTACACCCCTCCAATTAAACAATTCACCAGCCGCTGCTGTGTATAATAATGTCATGAGTCTCTAAATCAGATGTAAGGGTGCAGAAGCATGAGTCTGACACAGAGTTGGCATACTGGTTGGCATATACTTTTATTTACAACAGCAAAAGAAAAAGAAAAGCCTATCTTGCACCAATCATAATGACGGGTTGCCCTACTTCAACAAAAAATACTAAGGACCCAGTCAGGATGTTGAAAATTAAAATGTCCACCGTCATGTGTCTAAACCTATTTCTGTCCCTTTCAAACTAAATAAAGAAAACTGGATGTATCATTAATCCAGAAGGATGCCCCTTTCATTCTGGATACAGACTGTAGTTTATAAATAAAACATAGTTCTCCGAATCTTCTGGAGGAATCCTCTTCCTCGGTCTGTGAAACAAAACAAAACTTTTCCAGTCTTTTATCAGGCCCAGTTCACTAACCTGCCAGGCCTGACTGTAGACTTTCGTAATGGTGTATCAAGTCTGGTTCACTAACCTGCCAGGCTTGATTAATAACTTTTAGTTCCAAAGATGTTTCCTATTTTATCTTTTCATACATTCTTGGGGACTCCCCGACTGCTTCTGGGTGCCAGCCCACTGGTTATAGGTATCTTTGCGTTGAAGTGGGTCTTTGACCCTTATATACTTTACTGATGGGCCTTGCCCATTTCCGTTTGTGTCCAAGACACTATTGTACACTGCTTTCATATGGGTCCCAGACCCTGATCTTCTGCTTCTGTGTGATCCCTGGCCCTTCTTGACCTATTGTCCACTTGGAAATACCTATTATAATTTCCTGCCTGGTACTATCCCACATGTGTTTTTTCCCAATGTTTGTATCAGCTTGTATAATTCCTCTTTTATCTTCTTATGCTCTTCAGGACGTGTGTCTCTGGTTTACAAAGTTCTATTCAAATTGCATAATTCCTCTTTTATCTCCCTTTGCTGTTTGGGATGTAGTTACGTGGTTTACAAAGTTTGCATCAAATTGTATAATTCCTCTTTTATCCCCTTCGTCTGACTGTTTCCCTACCTTTGGGAAATCTCGGGTGGTCACCAGTCACTTCTTGAGGTGGAAGGGAGCTCCTCTGCTGCTGCCGCACACATCCTTCTCTTTCTCATGGCTCTGTAGCTCCAGACACTCCCTCATGTCGCTGGCTGCCCACGTCCTCGTTCTGGTGCCATCGGTTTGGCTTCCTTTTTTCACTTTCACCGGCCAGGTCTGCCTCGCTTATGCCTCTCCGATAGTCTCGACTCTCTGCGTTCCGGCTTCCAGCCTTCTGATCCCAAGCCATGGAACAAGAGTCTCGTCCTTTGGTCCTCCAGGGATGGCTTGATGGCCCATTAAGTCTTCTTTCATTTTTATGATTGGGGCTGCCTCTTGACAACTGTACCACGGGTGCTGTTCTGCTGTGGGCTTTTGCCTCTTTGTTCCATCTTCTTCCTCTCAGTGGTATTTTGTACTAAGCTTTTGAAAGTCACCCTCTTCTTCGTCCCAGTATTGCTAACAAGACCTTTTACTTTACTATAACATATAGAGGTATGGGGGACAAGAGGGGCCTGAGTGGGGGATAAAGAGAGTGGTGACACCAAAGGGGTAAGTGAATATCGTGTTCTGCCAGGGCCATCATCACTGATTCTATGAGGGTTTTCCCTCCCCATGAGATCCACTTGCTAACCCAGGGAGACTACCTGGTAGCGGCTCATCTCCCTGGCCCCATAGAAAGGTGCTTCCTCCATGGAAGCAGTGACAATACCTTGGGATTTTTCACACATGTCACTGTTTTTGTGAGTACAAGCATGTATTAAACAAAGGGAATTGTATAAATAATATGATGAGAAAAATGTTCTCTCTTCCAATTTAAAAAAAAACATTTCTTGCTTTGAAAAAAAAGTGACAAACCAAGAGCCCAATCTACGAGCCCTCCTGTCCCCTGCACACCTCGGTGACAGACTACTGGCTAGGAAAACGTATAGACGAAAACACACTTGTCACTTCAAAAGCAATTGTGTTAATTTATTTCAAAATAAAACAAACATCCCACATCATTCAATCTTCACAATTGGTATTAGATACAGCAATTCAGTCGATGCTCAACACGTTTGAGGGAATGCATCTGCTTCTTCGGGAGATAGGCTGTAGATAATAAACAGAAAATCATTTCTTCAATGTGATATTATGTGTAAATATTTCAATCAATGCCACCACATCATTCTTTGATAATAAATCCAACATGCCAAGGGTTTACAGACTAATGTGCCACCACCAGAGACATCCATGGCTTCACGGTCAGCGGCATTCCATATAAACAAAGGGATAGCGTTTTGAATGAAACGTTTTAATCCATTCGACACCCATGGTTCCAACCGAGTGTTATCTGATTTGACTTGTGCCATCTAGTGATGCATGGTGTATATTAATCATCCCTATTTCTAACTTCAAAGTGTGCACCAGGTACCCCATCAAGGCTCCTATTGGTGTGACAAAGGGGCTTGTGAATGACATACCTATTGCCAATGCCTTGGCAATGTACACCAATAAAGAAACTGCTGTCTTGACTTAGTGCTCATTAGCATAACGGGGCTCGACCTTTATTTTCCAGGACCACTGAAATGAATAGGTGAGCATGAGTGAGCGTCTGTACATGATGATTAAAAGGCAGGATATACTCTAGTTCAAGAGTCTTTGCCTACCTTAAAAGCGTCCTCTCTCACATGGGTTCTAGTCCAGGAGTGAATAGTAATCTCTCCTTAAATTCCAAATATGGATCGATGACCCAGGTTCTACAATGAAATCAAATAAATGGGACTTTGTAAAGCTTGTGCATTCTTAATCCCAGGTATCAGGTCAATCCCCTAGTCCAAATGCGGAGTGATAGTTCGGTCTCTCTCTTACCTGAAAACACTGTGGAGCAGTGATTTGAATCGTACACTGAACCTGCTAATCATTAACTCTGTGCATCACGGAAGCAACAGCAACAAAGTGCCGTGCAGCGTGATGACAGACTATTACGCGTCCATGTCACGAGACCAATGAAGGACTACTTCCATTTGAATTTTTAAAAAACATGTATTTCAATTTTTATAAAGCGCCACACGCCCATGGGCCTCAGATCGCACAATTGATAGACCAGAAATCCTGTGGCCATCTTTAAGAGAATGAACCGCTGGTCCTGATCTTTACATCTCAACTCAATTGTAATAATCATTGCTGTTCAACCTGGATCCGTGTCAGTATCCTAACATTAAAACGGTAATGCACTTCATGTTAGGATGTTCCGTACTAAACTGTCATCGCATTAATCAGCTCAAAAGCACTAAGACATGTGTCCCTCAAAGCCTTACATCTGTCAACTAGTCAAAATCTCTGGTGGCCCTACAATGCAGGAATGGTCAAGGGTGCCGCTCATTGATAAACTCATGGATGATCCCATGCGGTACTGATACATGTATATTCATATAAATGCTTCCCTGCACAGTGTGTCAAATGTCTGTTTCCACACTATTTCACTTATGACTATGAAACATACCAGAAAACCTTCCAAATCACTTGTCTTACTATTATGTACCAATATACAGTCCCACTCCAAATCATAACCCTGCCCACAAGACATGTTGTTTGAACATCCTTCATGATCAGGAAAAACATCTCGTCATGTCATACGTTTTCTGTTGAGCGGTCCCAGTGCATACCATAATCTTGTCAGTAAAACATGTTGTTCTAAGATCCTTCATAATCCATAAGTACATGACATCACTATTTTCTAAATGACCAAAGGACCAACCTGTACATGTATCCATGCATACTTAGGAAATGTATATAGTAACCCATGGAACACACATTCAGAAAATGGTGCTCAAACTTATTAAATGAAATAAATTAGGCTGAACACCTCATTCATACCCTCAGGGTTAATTGTGTCTAACAAATGAATCCAGAACATCTCCCTTTGTAGTAAGCAGGTGTTATAGTCACCCCCTTGAGGGAGGCTTGACCACTTCAACTATTTTAAATTTCATTTGTGCAACAGTGGGGTGCTTTTCAGTGAAATGACATGCAACAGGTGACCATACAGACATTTACTAGTATGGATGACCCATGTGGTCATACATGTGGTATAATAACATAGTGTGATTTCTTTACCCGTGTGTGGGTGCCTAATTGTATGTTCTTTCATCACATTATTACAATTGTGACATCCCAAACAGGGGGAAGTGCCCTTCTTGTGGGCATTCAGAATTGTTTGTCTATCTCTGTGTGGTTTTTCCACAAGGACCAGTTTATCCCTGAGGTTCGTACCATGTTTATAGGCCATCACAGGTGCCTTTGAAATATTTTGAGTAGTTGAGGGTCATGGTGTAGGATATTCCAGTTTCTTTTCAAAATCCTGCCAATTGGGTAGAAACTAGCATATTCAAGTAAATCATTTACATCTGTAGGTTTCTGATATGAAGTTGTGACTATCTTATTGTCTGAGATCGTCATCTTAGCATCCAAGAAATGTAGTGTAGATTCTCCATTTTCTGAGGTGAATTGAATATGAGAGTGTACTGAGTTTAAATGATCAAAGAAGATTGTTAGTTCTTTTTTGTCCCACCTGAAAATTCTGAAAAGATCGTCATTGTAATGCTTCCAGATGATGAGTTTGTACAACCACTGAGGATTATCTAAAATGAACATCTTTTCAAATCAATTCATAAAGATGTTTCCATATGCTGGGGGTATCACTGACAACATGGATGTGCCTGATGCCTAGGCATAAAATGTTTCTCGACATCTGAAATTATTATTGAATAAAATGATGGTAATGAGTTCACAGAGCATAAATCCAACGTCCAAATGGGCAATGTGAAGTCCCTTAAAAGAGCCACAGAAGACCGTGCACCGCGTGATGGCTTGAGGTCACAGGGTATTGTGGTATTGAAGCCACGCAAGGATGCAGCATGACCTGGGATGGCTCAAAATGCAGGTCTTCTTAAATCTGGTGGATCTTACCAGGCTCTGGACCGGGGTTGTCGTTTTCAGGATCCCCAGGTTGATTTGAAGGAAGGGTAACAGCAGGCTCTGGTTACACAGCAGACTCTCCGGTTGCTGGAAATAGCTACAGCCATAGTTTCTTCATCTTCCTCTTCGGTTTCAGCTCCAGTGGTCGACTTGTCAGCAGCTTCCAGGTTCAGACCATTTAACAGGAACTACTCCACAACCTCTGCAATCTTTCCCTGCATTTTACAGAAAAGGGTGTTCTGGCTGTCCAATCAGGACAGCCAGACCTGCATTGAGACTGGGCTCCTTTCAGGCATGGTAAAGGACAAAGTGCTGCAGAGTTTTGGCCTCCTCCCTTGCTTCCTGCCTCCTACGACCCTCTGGAGCCTGGGCAGAGAATCAAAAGGATTCCTGCCAAAGACAAAACTTTCACGGAGGTCATTCCCAGATAGAATGGCAGCGGAAGACCTCAGAAACTACAAGCAAGCAAGGCACTGCGAACAAAGAAGGATCCCACTATTTAAAAAAAAGATAGATGCCCGTCTGTGCATTATAGAGGCTGAATTAACAGCCTGCGAGTAAAAATTACTAAAAGTCAGGAATTATATGATATGATATGATATGATATGGTATTTGTAACGTGCCTATACACAAGTGTTTCAAGGCGCGAGGAGGCAGTAAGGGGGAACAAAGGGAAGACAGACAACGATCCTACTAGGCAAGGTGTCATTCAGATCGCGCAAGTGCATGGGTAGAGGGGAAGGGAAAAGTGCAAGGGGAAAGTGCAGTACAGGGGTAGTACAATAACAAGATAAATAATAAGGGCCAGCTGGTGGCAAGTGCAAGGTAAGTGCAGACAAGTGCTGGGAAGGGGGGCTGTAGGGATACAGAGACAGTCCAGCAGTGCAGGGGTTGCCAGGGAGGCAGTGCAAGGGGACAGTGGCTGGGCCAAGGACCGAGATCGGTGAGAGTGGCCCAGTTGCAGATTCAGTGCAATTTCAGTCAGGAATTTAGCAGGGGAGAGGGGGAGAGAAAGCAGAAGCAAAGAGGAAGGTTTTGAGGTGCTTCCGGAACTGGAGATGGTACTCCTCAAGTTTCAGGGAGGCAGGAAGGCTGTTCCAGAGGGAGGCCCCTGCCGCGGAGAGAGATCTAACCCCAACTCGTTGCTTGCAGAAGCGGCTGACCCTGAGGGAGTTGGAGGCGGATGAGCGAAGAGCTCGAGAAGGAAGATATTTAGGAAGAGAGATTTGAAGGTATTTTGGCCCCAGGCCCCAGAAGGCCTTGTGTACAATGCAGAGGGTTTTGAACTTAATCCTCGCAGCCACTGGGAGCCAGTGTAGAGATTTCTGTTCTGTAGAGATATGGTCCCTGGGCTTGAGGCCAAGGACAAGTCTCGCAGTCCTGTTCTGGATGAGTTGCAGAGGGCGGAGAGTAGAGGCAGGCAGATTTAGATAGAGTCTGTTACAGTAGTCCAGCTTAGAGAGAACCAGGCCTCTGGAGACAGTGAGCTTCTGGGGGAAGGAGAGGAAAGGAAGAATACATCTGAGGAGGTGCAGCTGGTAGTGTGACTTCTTAGAGACGTCAGATATGTGAGGAGAGAAGAAGAGTGTGGAGTCGAAGAAGGTAAAACCACTGCCACCAGCCATTCATGTAAACTCGCAATTGTAACAAAATGTCACCAGGTAAGTAAGAAAGGGGATACATTGTATCCCCCAGTACTCTGCATAAGCTGGGGTGTGCTGGCTCATCTTAAATAGGATTACTGCTCAGGATCTTTCTGCAAGCTTAACAACTGTTATGAATGAAACTAACAATGGTGACTCAGCTGAACACCTGGCCTCCTCTTTTTCAAATACATTTTTGAAGATGCTTGATGAAAAAGCTATGCTCTAGTCTAAAGTTGTGCAAGATAAAACCGGTCACCAAAAATAGTTTACCCCCAACTTTTAATCTTAAAGAAAGAGAAACGAAAATAAAATCGGTACTCGAGTGGTTAAAACATCCAACCAAAGCAAATAAAGCAATTTGGAAGGATTTAGACAGGACCTACAAAAATAAAATAGTAGCATCTAAAAAGGAGTATTATAACACTGAGATAAACCAGGCCTCCAACTTTCCTAGAAAACATTTTGAAATCCTGAGATGCTTGGAGAAGCCCAAAGCCCTCTTAACTTCTTTTGAACCATCACTGCATGACACTATTGCTGTTCAACTAGCCTTTGAGGCTAAAATAACCAAGGCTAGAGAAAAATCAGAGTCATTGCCTCACACCAGCACCCTAAAGGAGAAGCATGGCCTGGAACATGTTGGAGAGAGCCCTGCTTCTTTCACTTACTCTACCATAACCATCCCGGACATGCATAAATTACTCTCCGCTTATGCACTCCACCACATGCTCTGAAAATATCCTTCCTCCAAACTTGATCTTAGAACATAGAGATCTTTTTGACCCTTTCCTGACCAGATTTGTCAATGCCTCCTTTAGAGATGGCACACTCCCTGGGTCACTTAAATACGTAGTGGTTACACCTCTGTTAAAAAAAAAAAAAGCAATTTTGATCCTAAGGACCCTGGCAACCTCAGACACATAACTAATAGCCAGTTTCTCCTTAAGATCCTTGACAAACTGTCTTTTGTGAAGTTTCAAGCGTTTGTGGAAAAACAGAACATTTTACATGATAGACAATAAGGCTTTTGATCTCGTTATAGTACTGAAACAGCCCTGCTAGATCTGCAATCACATATGTTGGGTTTAATGGAAAGGGATAAAGTAGGTCTGTTGGTTCTTTTGCACTTATCCGCAGTGTTCAATTTGGTGGTCCACCATCTCCTCCTGCAATGCCTAAGTCAACTGGGGTGTCCAGACATTTGGTCGACCTAAAACTGGTCGAATGACATTTGGTCGACGCAATTTGGTCGAAAACCAAATGGTTGAATTTTTTTTTTTAATTATATATTTATTTTTCGGGTTTTCGTTTTTTACAAAAATGGGTTTTTAGAAAAAAAGGGGGTTGGGGGGACCCCCCCAATCCCCCCCAAAAAAAAAAAAAAGGTGACCAATTTTTTTCGACCAAATGTCTGGTAACCGTCAACTGGGCTTATGTTCAGATGGGGCAGTTGGTTGGTTTCACTAAATTTTATCTAGACGTGAATATAAAGTTCAGTGGGGAAGATTTGTCTCTCCATCAATTCCCATCTGGTGTGTAGTTCTCCAAAGGGCTAGCCTTTCTCCTGTTTTGTTCAATCTTTATACAAGGTCACTGTGCTTGCTTTTGGACATTTTAGGTGTGTTTTTTACCAACTATGCTGATGACACCCAGCTCGTTCTTGAGTCTTCTGGGGATCATATAACTGACAACACCTTCCTTGTTAATATTTACTAACAGATTGAACTCTGGATGTCGTCCAACTGGCTATGTTTAAATTACAACAAAACAGAGATTCTTGTCTTTGGCTCCAGACAGGCCCAGACGAATTTAAGCCCGTTCTTTTAGTGTTTCTCTATCAGTGATGACATCATTCTTGCTCAAACTGAGGCAAAGACCCTGGGCATCCAGTTGGAGACCACTTTGAACTCTGAGGCCCACATCAATCAGTTGAGTAAAAATTGTAATTACCATCTTTCACCCTGATTCATGGAATTATTTGCACGTAAAATGCAGATTTGCGTGCCATTCTGCCCGAAAATCCCTATTTGATGTATGGGGATTTTCGGGGAGAATGGCGCACAAATCTGCGTTTTACGTGCAAATAATTCCATGAATCAGGGGCTTTGTCTCCTGAGAAACATTTGCGCCTACATCTCCAAAAAGAATAGTGCCACCATAGCTCTAGCTTCCATCATCGCTCGGCTAGACTACTTTAACGCCTTGCTGATTGGTGCGTCTAGCGCCAATATCAAAAAATGTCAGATTCTAGAAAATGACGCGGTACACATTGTTAAAAAAAATTGCAGGCATACCCACATCTCTAACACAGTCAGAATCTTCATTGGCTGGCTATCAAAGAGAGAATACTGTTCAAGATAGGAACCTTGGTGCAGAAATGCTATTTTGGTCAAGCCCCGACCTACTTGAAGACCTCAATTCCACAGTATAGTCCTGCCAGAACTCTTCGCTCCTCTAGCAAAAGGAAAATTATGCACAAACGGACTGGGAAGATCTTTCCCCGTTAAGGCAGCAACTTTCTCGATCTCACTTACCATTGTCCTGAGGTCTAAAGTCGTTTTGGCTACTTTCAGGAAATATCTGTAAACACATCTGTTTAAGTGATTTCCTCCTGTTTAATCTAATTGCTTTGTGTCCTGTTTTTTTACGTTTGTCTTTTTGTATTGCTGTCACGGCGCCCGAGGCCTATCAGCTTTTGGTGCCTAACAAATAACACTAAGGTTTTTGTCAGCCCTAGGAATTGCCTCCACAACATGTGGTAGAAAGTCCAGGTTTTGAGATTCCATGATCCCCTCCACTGTCAATAAGGTTTCAAAGGGACTTGTTTGACAGAAACACTCACGTTTTTACCAAGATTATGAACCACCTCCACAGGATGTGGGCTTATAGCGGTTTTAATCACGTTAGTGTTAACTGACGGTGGGGTCACCTCAGTGACCTGAACAAAAAAATGACACAATGTTATGGGTTGAACAGGAACACTTATGTCCTTGTCCACAGTGTGAACCACTCCCACCGTATGTGGTTTTTCAAGGGGTTCTTTCACCTCAACTGAAGGTGGGGTCAAAGACCTGTGTAATGGCATTACACCATACTAGGGATGGGGCAGAAAAATGTACGTTTTTGTCTACATTATGAACCACTCCACAGTATGTGGATCTTCAGCTGGTTCAGCCACCTCAGTGTTAGCTAGAGGTGGGGTCACAGCAGTGACCTCCAGCTTTGTGGTCCTAGGGGCTTGGTCCCTATTTGAAGCTAGGGATTTTTCACCCAAGTGCTCTTCAGAGTGGCAGTTAATGCTTTTTCTCTCTGAGGAGGGGTCCCCTAAGGTGACCTCTCTGGCATCAGGTTTGAGAGCCTAAACCTTTTTACAAGGTGGCTCAGTAGAGTCTAAGACAACGTCTTTTCTGCTACACTCACTGGCAACAGGCCCTACAGGGTATCCCGGGATGGGACTAACAGACCTATCTTTATTCTCATGTTCCATGAAGGGATTTAGATATGGAGAATACTTATTCTCATGCAAGTTTGTCTCACCTACTATAGTTAACTCTTTCAACCTCATTCATATCCAAGACCACATGATAGTCATCCTTGGGAAGCCTAAAAAGAACCCAGGGTATCTGCTCACTCTCACATAAACCAAACATTTTACAAGTAAGGTCAAATGTTTTCAGCCATACAACAATGTCATCCTTCCTGTAATACAGACTCTCCAACTCTGTGGTCCTGGAAACTTCAGACTCATCAGAGCCTGAAAATTAAGAACAGTCCACAAAATCAGTTTCCATAGATGAGTTGGACATTGTTTCCATTATTCTAACCTTCAGGTTGTAGTCCATTAGAACCTTACTTTAGTTCAATTCCATGAATAATCTACCAGCTATGGTTAGGGCAAGGTAGGGACAGGAGAAGGAGAGGAGGGTGAGCTATCATCCTCCCCATCAGAACCTTAATACTCATCCTCACAGGAGTTTGGGCATCTGCCTCAATCCTCATCATCCTCACTTTCATCAGTATAGTTAGAAGGAGACATAGGTTCTGTAGAGCCATTCTTATGGTCCCACAACCTTTGCATTAAATTAAGCTTACTTCCTTTACAATTGAGGCCCTACTCTTTACAAACTATCTGAAGTCCAGCTAAGGGCTTAGTAAAACCATACAATTGGGACAGTACAAAATTCAACTCTTAGTAGAAGGCTGTATCACCTGAGCATTTGGTAGTGTAGACAGAGCAGCAAGGCATATAGTAGGTGGGAGAGAGGGCTGTAGGAAGATACAAAGAACTTGTAGTATACAGAGGGCTCAACAGAAACACTTACAAACAGACCTATTATACAAAATTAAGTTTTATTATAAATGCAGTTACGCCAAGTTAAGTCTTGGGGTAAGTACTTTGTCATAGAGTCATAAAAACATTATAAAAACACAACACAATGCTTGAAGGTGCAGAGACCAAAGCATAAACCTTCTTCAGAATAACTAGCAGTAATTCTTCGTGCAGGGTTCCTGAGGAAGTCTCTTCAAACAAGTAAGTAATTCACTTTAGAGTTAGTTCGGGTCCAGGGACATGAAACAAGACACCCTAAGAGGATTCTAGCAGTGGGCCCAAATTCTTATAGAAGAAGAGTTTGCAGTAGGGGAGACTTCAGGATCTGCAACCAAAAACGTGGTCGTAGAATTCCTTGTCACGTAGACTGAAGACAGGAAACTGGAAGGAATTTTGCAGTAGGGATCAGGCTACAGGAATGAGTTCTGTTTGTGACTGGATGTGGCTCTGTGGTTTTGGCACCCTGTTCAGGAGGCAGGAGAAGACTGAATATCACTGTTCGGATTCTCGTCTCTAATCTGATTGTTAGGGAGAATTCTCCAAAATGGCTAATTTCCCTTACCTATTCTGTCCCTCAGCAGCTTTGCTGGATTTCTAGGATTTCTTTTTTTCACCTGGTAAGAGTATGAGCCTTTTTTCCCACTCTTACATGTGATTTGCTGTGTCTGTTTAACATTTTTGTGTTCATAGACTGTGGAGCCTCACCTACTCCATAGGCATCATCGTTTTAATGTGTGTTACACAGCACCTTCATTTTCTGGGTCTGACTACTGTCTACCAGAAAATGTAAAGTTGGGATTGACTTTATTTAGTCCTTTTAAAATCACAGACCCAGTACACACTATCTTACATAGAGTTCTGGAAAGGGTTAATAGTTATCCCTTTTTGTCTGTTTCTCATGGAACGTTGTTGCGTTCCCTTTTCATTAAGAGTTGGCTGGTGGCAGTGGTAACTACCCTATTTTTCCTACCGCGGTTATTTTAAATAAACTTGGTATTGTTTTAGGCTATCTTGGTAGCCTCAAACTTAAACCCGCTGCATCATATTTACTTTTATAAGGTTCCGGTTGGGTTTATTTGCCATTTCTTTTTGTAAAAGTCTTTCTCGTGTTTTACTCTGCGCGCCAAACCAGTTTTGATTCCTTTGTTCGCTGACCTTTGGTGGGCTTCTGCACAGAAGCCCTCCTTAGGCGCCTGAATGTCTGAGGGGGACAGGATGTGAGGGAGGGGTTTGAGACTCCCTGCACAGGGTCTCCTTGGAAACCCATGTCGCACTCTGGTATGATTGGCTGTGGTGACTGTCCCGGCGGGACAGCCACCCTGCTGTGTGATTGAAAGCCAGGCTGTGTGAATGGGGGAAAACTGCATAAAAAGCAGGTCTGTGGGACTGAGAAGGCAGAGTTGCCACTGGATCGAGAGAACCAAAGAGAAGCTGACAGAAGAGGACCTCTACCATGACTGAACCTCCCGGTGAAGACCTGCTGCGGGTCCGAATCTCCAAATATCGACGACAGGGAAGATCTGAAAGGAATCTTCTCCCCTTGAGCTGGTGGGAACAACCAGTTCGCCAAACTGCAAGCCAGGCCTCCCTCCTCTGGTCGAATTTGCTGTGCACAGCTACAGTGATCAGGATAGCCAGGAGGAACGGACCCTGCTTGGGTTTTAAGGAGCGCACCTTTTATTCGTCGCTTTGCTCCGCAGCTGGTCAGGACCCTCCAGTCTTCCTCCTTCTTGTTAGTCCGACAGTCGCTCCAGGAACCGTGAGCCTGCAGGACCTGCCAGAAAAGTCTGCTTCAGCTACAGCATTCTTCTGTTCTAAAGGTACTGTGCTAACCCGGTTGTTCATTTCGTCCGACCGCGGTGAAAGTGTGTGAAATCTTTCACCAATCGGAGGACTTGTCCTTCTCTATTCTTTAAAGTAACTTTTCATCCGACCAACTTCATTCTGAACTCTTGGCAAATACTTAACCGCGAACTACCCTGAACTGTGTGATCCTCTACAAAGACTTTGGTCCATTATTGATTTTGGCTCTGGCCTCTTGATTTGATTTCCTCACTGCAGTTCCTTTTTATGGATTGCCCTGCTTACTTACTTGTTGGTGCTGCTCAACTTTTGTCTAACTTTGTCTTTCCCTCCCTTTTTATTTCTGGAGTGCCATTTTGCTCACACTTCATTGTGAACCTAACTTTCCAGAATCTATTGGGTGTGGTGTAGTGTATTAGAATCGTGATTTTTCAACTGCTTGAAAATGGTGAAATGTTTAATAACTGATGTGTAAATAAATGTATATTCTTTTACTCAGAAACCTTGAGTCAGTGTTTGTTTGAATCATAGTAATTGATACTGCTCACTTTACTCTTGAGATAAGTCTGGCTGCTCAACCGTTGCTACCACTTTACTGTGTAGTACAGGCTTGTACCAAAGGTGAATTTGTACTGTCACTTGTAGTCCTAATTGTGTGTGGTGTTCCCAAAGGGTACTGCATATAATTATGCCGAACACTGATCCAGCACTCGGGCGAGGAGACGTCAAGGACTTAAATCGTGTCTCTGGAGAGCCAGGAGGAGGTCACTAAAGTTTCAGAACAATTCAGAATTCGGAAGACCATGCACTACACAATGGTTTGAGGGCCCAGGGAATTCAGGTATTGCAGCCCCGTAAGGTCACAACACAACATGGGATGACTCAGAATGCAGGTCTTCTTGAGTCTAGTGGACCTCACTAGACTCTGGGTGAAAGTCATCATTTTCGGGACCCCAAGGTTGATTGGAAGGAAGGGTAACAGCAGGCTCTCGTTACAAAGCAGACTCTCTGGTCGCTAGAAATTGCTACAGCCGTATTGTCTTAATCTTCCACTTCGGTTTCAGCTGTAGTGGTAAACTTGTCATCAGTTTCCCGGTTCAGAGTATTTAACTGGAACTACAGCACAACTTCTGCACTCTCCCTGCATTTTACAGAAAGGGGCAGTCTGGCTGTCCATTGAGGACAGTCAGCCCCCATTGAGACTGGGCTCCTTTCATGAAAGGTAAAAGACAAAGGGCTGCAGAGTTTTCGACTCCTCCCTCACTTCCTGCCTTCTCAGACACTTTGGAGCCTGGGCGGGGAATCTAAAGGATTCCTGCTGAAGACAAAACCTCCACTGAGGTCATTCCCATCTAGAATGCAGGGTGACACCCCAGAAACTACAAGCAAGCTATAAATGGTGAAAGAAGAAGGATCACAACATTTGAGAAAAATTGTGCCCTTCCGTGCATTACCGAGGCTGAATTATCAGCCTGCAAGAAAACATGACTAAAAGTCATACATGTACAACCACTGCCACCAGCCATTCCAGTAAACTACCAATTGTAAACTACCAATTGTAGCGAAATGTTACCAGGTAAGTAAGAAAGGGGATACATATTATCCCCCAACAGTCCACATAAGGTGGGGGTATGCTGGCTCACTAGAAAAAATGTTAAGGGCGATGAAAATCCCTCTTTACTACTTGGGAACTTTTGTGAAACCAGATTGTATGGAGAAGCCTGGTTTGTTATCATTAGAGACTCATTACCCATTGTTACAGAATCATTACCCATTTAGGGATTCGTTATCTATCATTCATTCTGATTAGTAGTGACATGAAGTAGTGACATTAGACTATCCACATTATTCTGCCACTTTGTATGCATTTGCATTTGCTATAGAGTGAGGCCATTATATATGAAGTGTATTGTAGAGACACATGTTATATTTGTAGAGACATGTAGACACATGTAGAGATATGTTATGTATTATGTATGCATTGTAGAGAGACACGCATGAGTGTGCACTTAGAAAATGCATTGAGTCTGCATTATAGATAGTGCTTGGAATGAGTGAATGAGTTAGGCACTACATTCGAGAATAGAAAGCATGAGGCCTATTGCATTTTTAAGCCATCCTGAATGAGACACACAGAAGTGCCGCAGCACTGTGAAAGATGTTATGAGTTACAGTGAAAGATTGGAATGCGTAAACAGAGATTAGACATGATGTTTGCCTTACTAGAGAGTGGAGAAGGGCATCGTATTATCAGCCCTGGGTTGTGCTTCGCAGACAGAAAAGGTGGGGGCAGGCAGCAGCAAAGAGTGAGAGGAGCCTTGCACGGAGAGACATGCAAAAAGAGAGGGATTTCAATGGAGGAATATGGAGAGAGATGGATGGTATGGTAACAGAAGCACTGATAGCATATGACAAATGTCACGATGATAAGAAAACACAGTGATTGAACAGTACAACGCAGTGCATCACAGACTTTTAGGCACTGCTCAGATTTAGAAATGCTGACAAAGAAACGAGTGAATGCTTAATGTAACCATGGATATGTATTTACGTCGTTGAACAGTATAATGAGAGGTGAGGCTTTGGGTGTTGGTAGTTCGAGATTCTAGTTGGAGATGGAGTTCTAGATTGAGATTGAGGGAGCTGCTCTCTGAGATGGAAGAGAGATGTTTGGCGGTGGCATAGGAGAGATGTTTGGATGTCTCTGAGAGAGGAAGCATTGGGGAAGCATTCTGATGAGAGCTGATGAGATCGATCTGGCAGGGAGATCTGGCAGAGAGAGGCCACTGACAGGCTGGTTGCAGAGTTAGCTGGAGAAGAGAGACAGAGCAACACAGAGCAAGAGGGGAGTCTTGATGAGAATAAGACATGTGCATGGGGAATTAGGGCAGACACTCACATAAGAGCTTTAGCTGACATGATAGATTGGGTAATCAGACAGGGATTGTCTTAGAGAGAGCGTGTGAAGTATGGTGTGGATGGGAGAGGAATGGTGTGGATTGCAGTTGCTATTAGATTGCTTGCATTAGAAGCCTGTACGGCTTGTAGTTATTGCATTGCATTGTAGATTTGCACCAAAAGCATAAAAGGTGCAAATTGGAGATTTGCATTATAGTAGTTTTTACATCATGCATTGCTTTGTATGAATAAAAGTGTTTCTATTGTTCAATCAATTCATGTGTTTTCTTTGTGTCTTATGTTAGTGTGTCCATAGGAGTATCTTGGGAGTAACTTAGGAGTAATACAGTGCACAAAGGCCTTGGAATACAAGAGCAGGGGGCATAGTGATCCACACCCCGAGGTAGATTTGGTAGGAACTAACAAATGGCACCCATAACCCGGGACTTCACTGATGCTGATTGATAGCATGGAATAGAGGGTTTAGTTTGCAGAGTTTTGCAGCTGGCTTTTTGGATCCACTTATCGATGAGCTGAAGTAGAAGTTTGAACATTGTGTGCAGCTGTGTTTTCTGTTAGTTCGTGGGAATAGATATTTTATGTTTTGTGTTTTGTCTGTCTTGGAGATGTTATGAATTAGAGCATGCTTCGCCCACAATTGTGTTCACCGTAGGAAGGGGAACGCAATTCTCTGACTGAATTTGAATCCAGAATTTGAATTGGAATTGATCCAGAGCAGTGTTTCATGACGGGCAATTTCTTGGGAATTAATGACATCCATTTGCCCAAGCTAGAGAAACAGTTTTTTCTTGAAGACACTTGTGGTATTTTGTTTGAAACTCTGCAGAGATTGATAGTTTTGGGGAAATCTGACCTTTGTTTTGGATTTCTGTTGGTTGGAATGTGTGCACAGATTTGGCAAGTCGAGGACTGTATCTGCATGTTTAAAGAAGTCTTGAAACTTGTTTTTTGAAACTCACATAAGCTGTGAGGTTTGGTTGAAGAAAATCCCGAAGGTTGAAATAATAGAACTGCAGATTGAGCTCATTTCTTAGTGACTTGAAAGCAATAAGAAATCGGCTTAGACATATGCTTGATGCCTGGGAAGTTTCGCCGGCAAAAACCATAATGATGAGAGGGTTGAGAGAGAATAGTGAAGAAGCAGGAACAGAAATGACACCATATATTATTGACTTGCGAGAAATAATATATTGTCTCAGACATGTAATTGATAACTGGGAAGATGTCCCAGCTCCATTGAATAACCCATTGAAACCTTTGACAACAGCAGTGATGGGTGGGGACAGAGCTCCTAGAGAAAACCTGGTAGGAGTGAAGCACGAAGTAGTGCATGGAGAACATTTGAATATTGCTTGTGTGGAGAAAGAGTTACCTCAGAACAATACGAGAAATAGTGTGACCCAGAAAGCAGTTTGTTCCACTGATAGTGCGGCAGAGATTGCAGCAACAGCAGAGCAGCAAATTGAACACATTGAACAGGATGTGCGGCAGGAAATAGAGGAAATGGAGAATGCAATTTTGACAGACATGGGCAGTATGCCTAGAGGGTTTTTCTATGAAGATTTGCACTGTGAAACTGTATCATTGGAGGCACCTTTGCATGGAAGTAGTTATGTGCATGGTGGCAGTTATGTGAAGCATTTGCAAACTAGGTTTGTGAGAAGAGAAGAGATGGTGACAATATTTGATTTGAATGGAAATGACATTTGTAATGGCATTTTTGGCAGAATTGGTAACAGCAGTACTTTGCCTACATTAGGAAGTGAAAATATTGTTTTGTCTATCGACATAGAAACTTGGATAGCATTGAAGGAGATAATGAATCAAGTGAATCGTGCTAAAATAGGATATTCTGAGATATTGCATTCTTTGAATTTTTTGAGTTTGCCGACTGACTGCATGGAGAGAAAGGTTGTTTACGTTATGCAGAAACATTGCGCGGAATTAGCAGACTGTTTTGAAGAAGGAGTAAGCAGAGAAGGGAGTGAATGTTTATTGAATCTGAATTGCATTGCACATGCGGGAAGCAGTGTCCATTTGAATGAAATTGATTTGTTTTGTCAACATTTAGTGATTCAATATGAATACATTATGTTGAAAGGGGAGTCTGTGGCTAGAACACATGAAAATGACACAGGAGGCAATGCGTTTGTAGGACATAGAGTGCAATTGAATGAGAGAAATGCAATTTTGCATTTAAATTAGAATTTTTTGAATTATGTGAAGTGGGCTGTCCTGTTTTGTTTTGAGAAAGGTAGAAATGGCGGGAGTAATGCATCATGCAGCATTGAAAGACAGGCATGGTTAGACAGATGCACTGGCACACTGATACACTGGAACTGATACATGTACACTGAGAGAAATTAGCATTGATGTCCTTAGAGAGACATGGGGAGTTTCAAACTAGCTATGTGCATTGAAGCATAGAGAGAAAATGCTGTTTTGTTTTTAGCTTTGAATACATCTGAATCTGATAGAAAACTGATACTTGCACTTTTGTTTTCCTTGCATGACATCTGGAGAGATACCTTGACCAGACCGAGATTGGCAGACCATGAGACCTTGCAGATCACCTTGATGACTGACCAGATTGCATTGCATGAATTGACCAGACCATGATTGGCACCAGCATGACGACTGAAAGATTGACCAGACCTTGATGACATCATATGACTTTGCATTGTGGCTGTTTGCAGCAGCAATGAAAGACATTGGTACTTGACACCTATGCTTGGAGCAGCACTTCTGGGGAATGTCTCCGATTTGAGGCCTTAGGGTATAGCTTTGCCAATGGCTTTGCTCTGAGAAGGTACTCAGAAGACCTGCTTGGTACCTGATTTCCTGGCATGACAACTGAAGCCATGGGAAGTGAAGATCGTGACTGACTGTAGAGGGAATTGACACCTTGCAGCATTCTGTGCAGAAAGAGAGTGAAAGATGTTCAGCAAAGGAGAAAAATCGTTTTGTGGGCTGTTTTGTAATCTGCAGCGAGAAGCGAATCCATTTGGAAGGCCTTACCTTGTGAACCAGGACCAGACACAAGTTTGAGCCTGAGGAGACAGAGAGAAATGAGAATGAGCAGGAAGACGCACTCTGAAAGCATTTGAATTCCCAGTGCTAATCACGTTTGAAAAGCAGTGAAGTTTGTTGTCTCTTGTGGGAGTGAGCGAGAGAGAGCATTGATCTGACACCATTGTGTTGAAATCTACACTTGAATACAACGTTGGCTGGTCCCTCATGAGAAGAGCAGGGACTAGCAGGGCATAGCATGGCATGATATGAATACTGGTATGGACTGGCATGGCATGGCAACAGAATGACCTGGCAAGGAAGGAGAGAATTTGAATCTGGAGTTTTGGCCTATGTGAAGGGCCACTGAAATTGCATGGAATTGCCACTGGAGGGTTGCCATCTGCATTGTTTTGCATTGTTACACTCTAAATGAGTGCCATGTGAATGATACATCGGTATCAAAAGAGGATAGACTAGGGAGAGCTTTGGAATAGGGAAAGTTGAGACATCATCAAAGGAAGCTTGAAGCAGTGAGCAGGGATTGCTCTGAAAGAAAGATCTGTCACCTATTGTGAAGAGAGCTTGCAGCAGTGAGGCTCTGAAATCTGTCGCTGAAATTGTCTGTTTGCGAGGACACACACTTGAGTTCTGTTTGCAGCTGGAACCACTTTTTGCTTTGGGCTATGCTTTGATGCCCACACACATGCTCGTTGTTGGCATTTGTGAATCATTTGTGAACCCGTCGCTTTGTTGACACGCTGTGTTGACATTCCTTTGCTGAAACCTTTGCATTAGAACTGGATTTGTTCTGACTTGGAATTTTGCAAAGATGTGAAGACACACATACTGTTCTGATTGGCTACAATTGAGTGATCACAGACTGACATGCAGTGAGAGAGACTGAACTTGAACCTGGAAAGAACTTGAACTGCAAATGTAACCGAATTGGCCTGCATGACCAATACACTGATATGTATGCACTGATATGAAATGAATGGCACTGATATGAAATGAATGTTTTGACACCTTGACACCTGTGAAAGAGATATTGGGCCTCATTACGCGGTAGGAGGTAGCCATTGTGCTACCTCCTACCGCGTTCTGGGTCCAGGTTCCCGAAATAGGGACTTACCGGGTTATTTCAACCTTGGAGGACCCGGGAAGTCCCCATTACGGGAACCATTCCCCATTCCCATTCAAGCCCCCATAGGGCTCAATGGAAATGGGGATGGAGCTAATAACGGTACCGCAATTTGTTGTACCATTATTAGCTCTGAAGTCCCTTAATGGGTCCCATCCATAACGCCTGGTAAAACCAGACGTTGAGGAACGGACCCGCTAAGGGACCTCGGAATAGGGTGGTAAGGGATTACCGGCAACAGTGACCTTACCGGTGCCGCTAATCCCTTACCACCTATCGCGTAATGAGGCCCATTGTCAATTTGTGCTTGACACACTAAAATTGAATACACCTGATGTCCACAGTCCACATGCATTGATTCTATGCATTGAATTTTCATTTTGAATAATCTGCTTGTAGACACACTTTTTGCTTTACACTTTTGACTTGACTTTTTGCTATGATTTAACATTAGAGATTACATTGAAACTTGAATATGCCATTCTGAATTTTGACACATTTGCAGCTATGCATTTGAGATTTTAGCTTGCCTCTGATAGAGTTTAATGCTTGCATTGTTTGATTTCTTTTTTGCGTTATGAGATAGAATGTTTTTTCCCTTTGCAATTTTGCTTGGTTTTAGCATTCCACATTGAGACATGTTTTCACAAATTGTTAGTAATAATTATATAATGATAAGAGGAGAGATTTGTGAAACCTGATTGTATGGAGAAGCCTGTTTTTTTATCATTAGAGAATCATTACCCATTGTTACAGAATCATTACCCATTTAGGGATTAGTTATCCATCATTCATTCTGATTAGTAGTGACATGAAGTAGTGACATTAGACTATCCACATTATTCTGCCACTTTGTATGCCTTTGCATTTGCTGCAGAGTGATGCCTGTTATATATGAAGTGCCATGTAGAGACACATGTTGTATTTGTAGGGACATATAGACACATGTGGAGATATGTTATGTATTATGTATGCATTGTAGAGCGACATGCATGAGTGTGCACTTAGAATATGCATTGAGTCTGCATTATAGAATGTGCTTGGAATGAGTAAATGCATTAGGCACTACATTCGAGAATAGAAAGCATGAGACCTATGGCATTTTGAAGCCATCCTGAATGAGACACACAGAAGTGCTGTGGCACTGTGAAAGATGTTATGAGTTACAGTGAAAGATTGGAATGCGTAAACAGTTTCTTAGCAGACAGAGATTAGACATGACTTTTGCCTAGTAGAGAGCCGAGAAGGGCATGGTATTATCAAGGGCTTTAAATTTATCGTACACCGCTTTTAGATGGTCTTCTATGCAGCACTCCCCTCCTTTTTTGAATGGTTTGATTAGGGCCTTGATTGATTTCATTATCTTGATAGGGCTACTTATTGTGATGCTTGGGATTGCACTACTTTGTGATTCAACCCTGTTTCAGGCGTATGGGATTGGTGGCGGCCCCCAATGGGTGTGTCGAATTCCACAAGGGCACTACAACCAAGTTCAGACACTGGCACAGCCACTGGGGTATTATCTCTCCGTGTAGAAATAGAATTCACCTCAACTCCATTGAATGTGGTGCCCTGTCGTTTGTCCTGGGATCTGGAAATGCATATTTGCTGTTCCAAATCCTTGCACTTTTTAAGGAGTCGATCTGACTCCTTACGCAAGTAATTGTTTTCATCACCCATCTTATTAATAACATTTTGCATATCGCTCATTTGGTTTTTGGCATTCATTGAATTCTTTGTCTCGTTTGTCTCTTCCTTCAAACATTTTAACTATCTTTTGTTCAGCATTTTGAAGATCACTTTCTTTCTCAAAATGTTCTTTTTGTAAAATGTGCATTTCCAAAATAACCTCGTCTTTATCTTGTCTAATATGATCTACCAATCCTTTCAAGTGTTTTAATTCTTGCCCACTATCCTTAAATTGTTTCTTTCTTTGGGACAATTGAGTGTCGAGATCTCTACATTTTGACTGCATGTCCTTTTGACATACCTCCAGTTCTGTTCTTAACTTTTCCTCTTGTTCACTAGCTCCATCCAGTTCAACTTTTAATCTGCTAATCAGGTTGGCATCATTTTCTTGCATTCGCAGAGACCTATTTAAAATGAACCATGTCTTGGCACATAGCCGTATCAGACAATCTTTCTCTGTGTGTTTATCAGCAGCAGTTAATAATCTCAGAAGACAGACTTGAATTATGCTACCTTCTGCAAAAATGTTGTCCAATGGTTCTTTGTGCACTTCCATATAAATACGGTCATTCCACTCTGTGGCGTTATTTGATAACCATGTTCCATGTGCATATAACTTTGCCTCCAGATATTGCACTAACTCTGGGAATGTGGCCTCCATTTGAGACATTCTGAAATTAACTTCCAGTGTCACACTGCTCTCATAAAATGGGTTCTTTTTAATGCACGTATGGGAGTGTTAGACACACTTGCCACGCCCAGTAGGTTCTCTACAGTCACTTTCCTGGCCAATGCAACATTATTTGTAAGAGATTTTATTCTATCGGGGTAAATTTGGGATTTGGTGGTATTTCTTACCGTAAAAATATTGGTGGTAAATTAGTCTTGCATTTATATTTGGTTTGGTATCACACAATTTCAGTGAACCATACCTTGTTAGCTTGTATTGGTGGTCATTTTAGTGGTATCTTGTTTAGCGGTATTTATAAAGGTGGTATAGCGGTGAACATGGTTTTCTTTTTATACTATAAACCCATCATAAAACAAACCTTTCCTTTCTATTAGAATACCCCCTAGTTGTCCGTAGAGAGCTCTAGACCTATGTAATTCAGCAGAACTCAATGATTTTATTCATAGAACCGCCTACAGTTCGTGGCTGGTACTACTGGCTTATATACATCCAGTAATCTATGTGCCATAAGACATTACTGGCTTATTTACATCCAGTAATCTATGTATCAGATCCTTTCCCATCACCATGCAAGGGAAGAAACATTCATCATACCGCACACAAACCTTCTCTTGTTTGTTATTTTACTTGCATTGGTAAATTGGCAAATGCACTACTGCAGTAATATGAGCCTCCCTTTTATACATCACCTATGTAAAGTAATTCACAGATGCATGAATGACACAAAATCCCATTGGTTTTTATAACTACAAGAAGTATTTTATCTTATTTACAAGTCAACAAATCTTACCATGAGTTCAATTGCAGCAACATCTGTAATACAAGAAAACAAAACAAAACAAGTAGATATTTCTTTTTACACATCGATTAATGTTCCCACATTCTGAATATAATGTAAAATAAACATGCAATGATTCCCTAACTGCTCTACACTGCAATAAACCTTAGCCACACACACACAGTATTTTATCTGGCCCTCACTTAGTACTATCTTACCAAGGTCATTTTTTCTTTGAAGTCCCCTGCACAACCTTGTGGTATTCGCAGATGCAGACCCAGTGTCAGCGCGAAATGCTCCTGTAATCTTGTTTGGGGAGCGCCAGCTGACTATCTCAAAGCTAGCGCTCTGACCCCTGGAACCTCCTTCGGTCTCCTCAGCCCAGCCTGCACTAACTGCTCTCTGCATTTCTTGTTACCAAGAAAGCTCCTATCCTTCCCCTTTTGACGTGGCTTGTCTGCCTATAATTTCCCCCAATCAGGTTAACAAGAATGTGTTCTGTATCAATCCCCATGTTCAGAACAATGAGAGCTTTAGGCCTCCCTGTATTAATGTTTCATTCTGTTTCCTGCTGTCTGCATTTTTCTGTTCTCCACAAGCTGAAGAAAACGCCAGTGTGCATTTAAAAATTAATTACAGCAGTGTCACCAAAACATGGATTGTACCTCATTTTTCATAGAAAACTACATTTTAATCTTAGAAAATGTAGTTTCCATGCATGAAGCATCCAACAGAAAAAATGGTCACTTCATTATTTGACCTGGCAGCACTCTAAGTTTCTATGCGTGCTCTGAATGTCTGCAGTTTTAAATTGGGCTTGGCTGTGTTGTAAATCCTGTGCTTTGCATGCTACCAATAATGCTATGTTATACTGGCAAAAAAAAAGCCATATCACATACTAGCAAAATACTATTATCTGCTGGCAATAAAAATGATATTATATTTTTGCCAAATGCTATACATGTCCTTACAGGGCCTCTTTGGGGTTTCTGTGTGGAGATGGCCGCCCTGTAGGTGGACCATCTTGAGTGGTTCTGATCCTCCAGTCCCGCAATGAAACTGGAGTATGCTGGGGAGAATGTCCATTTCTCATACTGTATGCAATTCTGACTATCCTTCATATGAAAAGTGTCCATCATTTCTTCATATAATTCTAGGTGTTCCCAGACAGAATACTTTGTATTTTTATGATATGGAGTTATAACACTCCTAATGCCCTTGATCTGCCTGAGGTGATCTTTTTGCATAGCTCTCTTAATTTTGTTTGCTTTCTTGGTTTTAGTCACCCGAGTCCACTCGCCCTCAGACTCAGAGGCACTGCTACTGGAGGTGGCTTCTTGATCCTCCGGGCACTCCCGGATTCTGCAAGCTTGAGAAGGGCTTGCAGAATGTTGGGGTCTACTAGTTTCCCTATTCCTGTGGTGCTCAGAAGAGTCTTCTGACTCTCCCTTGCTCCCAGGATTGGCAGAGTACCCCACCCCCACTGCCCTAACTGGGTAGAGGTCTTCAGGATACTCTTTTTGGGCTTTATTTCCTGGAGTTTCCCACCAAATTTCACAAACTCATCTTTTGTAAGGCAGTAGTTTTGTGGATCCAATTCCCTGACTCTACCCTCATAGGAGTCTTCCTGTCAGAGATATAAGCCCTAACATTTGGGGACATGTACAGAGACGCCCGTCCATCAATCTCTTGGATTGCTGAATTCTCAGTCCCATCTTACCAACCCTATTGAATTCTGCCAGTCCCATGGCTCCCGGCTCATGTGAGCCAGTAGACATGAAGTTGGCAGTGTTCATGGTGTTGAATGGGTTTGAGTCCCTGAGTACAGGGGTCCTGGTGCTATGATCATGTGTTGCCCTGTCCCTCTCTACCTGTTCAGGGTCCCTCCAGTTAGAATTTAGTCTAGCACCCTCTTTCTCTAATCTTGCTACCTTTTCTTTTTCAGCCCCTATTTCCTGGTGATAAGCAAATATCTGAGCCTTTTGTTCATCTATAAAGGCCTTACTGGTCTCAATTATTCGCTCTTGCCTGCTAATTGTTGGTGGAATCCATCAATCTTTTCACAGAGGGCCTCATTGTCCTTCTGTGCTTTCTGCATGTTTTGGGAGTACTGGGACATTCTCTGTTGCAAGTGATTAATTTCCTGGGTTTGTGTGTCTTCGACATGGGTGTTCTCTTTCTGAGCACCTTCTACCCGTCTGGCATGCTCCATTAGCTTCCCATGCTCAGTTCTTAGTTCCTTTAACTCCTGGAGGGCCAACTTACTTTCCTGTAACTCGGTTTGTAACTTGCTTATTTCCTGGCCTAGGGAGTCTTTCTCTTGATTTAGGGTGCCCCTCTGCTCTGCTCGGTCATCTCTTTGTTTTTTTATAGTATGGAATTTCTGGTGCTCCTGATCAAATTCCCCTTGAGAGTGGAGGTCTTTCACAATTAATGTATTATTTTCCTCATTCAATTTATCTATTTGGCCTTGTAAAATGACTACCTGCTCTGAGCAGGCTCTGTTAAAATGTAATTTTTGTGCCAGCTTGTGTTGACTCTCTTGCAGAGAGTCACCCCTTTCCTGACACTCCTCTTTTAGTGCCTGTAATTGGGTGTCTTGCTCTGCCTTCTCTTGCTGTAGGAGAGCCAGATCCTCTTATAATCTTGTGCCATAATCCCTAAATTTTACCTCCAATTCTTGGCTCTCCTGTAATTTTTGTTCTGCAGAATTGAAATCAGTCTGGATTTTCTCTAATGATTCAATTTGATTCTGTGCCAGAACTATGTTTTCAGCGTGCTTTTCCCATATCACTCCTATGTGGAGTTATAAGTAGGCTGCAATTCTGGCAATTTTGCTTTGCTCTTCTTTAATTTTTGTGGCCATGTACAATTCACTGAGAGCTTGGTGTAATGGGCCATTGTCCTACCATTTATCCAGGTTCATGGCAGTGACCTGTTCTGTGATTTCCTGCAGCCAGACATGTTCATTCTGTTCTGGCGACTCACCCCTGACAAAAAGCTTGTGCAGGACGTGCCCCCTAGCCATTTTGATTTCCACTGGGATTGCCATTTTGGAAATGGTTCAGTACCAACAGGTTTAGACCACATCCAACCCCTTTCACAAACCCTGCTTGTCTGTGGTCTACGTGATTATTGTCATTAGCCCACCTTGCCAGTTTTTGTTGCAAAAGGGTGGCGTAAATCTTCCCCAACACATCGAGAAGCACTATGGGCCTATAGTTTTTTGGGTTTGAGTGGTCTCCTTTTTTAAAAATAGGAACCACCACAGCGCTTTTCCAAGACTTTGGGGTTGATCGGCTCATAATGACTCGGTCAAACAGAATAACGCAAAAGTCTGCCCATAAATCTGGTTTTTTTTTTAGCGTATAGTTTGTTAAGCCATCGGGGCCGGGCGCTCTGGAGTCATGCACATTCTTAATTGCTTCCAAGATGTCACTTCTTTCAAACACCAGGTCCCACTTGTTTGACGTAATAGGTACCCAGGGTGGTACCGGTTTGTCTCTGCAAAAGAGGTTTGTGTAGAACTTCGACCAGTCATCTCCTTGACTGCAATGGCCTGGAGCGCGTATTGTGGAGCCATGGTGTTATTTATCAATTTCCAATAGCCCGCTGAGTTTTTCCCAGCCATTTTTTGCAGCATATCTTCTGAGTCATTTTGTAGCATGATCGCTGCATGGGATTTAAGCCAGTTTCGATATTTTGCCTTGATCGCTCTTTTGCACTCTCTCAAAGTAGCGGTGTATGGTCCTTTGAGTTTTCTTAGTTCTTGTCACATCGCTCTTTTTCGTTGAAGAATGGACACGTCGAATTTGTGTTTTGGACGAAACTCAACGTGTTTTAAGTTGCGTTTACGTTCCTCGAAACTGGACAAAGGGTGTTGATATTCTGAAGATTTTGTAGTGTGTTGGAAGGCGTTAGAGATGGCCGCTACTTCTGTGTCCGCAAGATTTAGTCGGATCCTGCCGGTCCCAGTGCACACCACAAACGGCCGGCAGGTCTGACCACCTGAACAGGGGTGGTAGATTGACAGTTTTACCATGTCATGGTCGCTGTGTTTCATTTTAATGACTTCAAGTTTCAACGTTCTCTTATGGATATTTTCAGTCACAAATATGTAGTCAATGACGGATTTTTGGTCAGCTCTTCTCCACGTAGGGCAGGCCGGGATGTCGCCTACCGTTTGTCCGTTAAGCATGTGCAAGCCTCTGAGATCCAGTTCCAGACACCATTGGGACGCAGCTTGTTCGCGTTTGCTATCGCCTCTGTTTTCACCGTCTGGAACCACATCTGGGATACAGACAATATTCAGATCTCCACATACAATTAAGTCTAGCGGTTGCTCCTTTGTGAGTAAATCATCGATCAGAGTTGTAACGTGGTCGATAAAGGGGAGCTCTTCATTGTGTCTATGGTTCCAGTATAAGTTGATAATATACATGCCTGAGTTTCCTTGTTGGTGTCATTCTGGTGGACACCAACGGTGGAGACCTGAATTAGTGGTGATGGATTATAAGAGTTCACGATCCGAAGTCCAGCACCTTTCCTCACAGCCAAAAGAAGGCCAGCAATCGGCCTGCCCTTTGTTTGTTTTATAGCAGGATTAATGGCTACTTCGAATCCTTCCAACAATGGACTTTGTGTGAGCCATGTTTCTTGTAAACACAGAATGTCTAGATTTGAGGCCCATGTTGTTTCAAACAGGTGCATGAAGCCTCTAGTGTTCCATGAGCCTATAGTACATATATAGGTACTTCCCGGTTCCTGGCATTATTTCATCGATTCTGTGTTTAAAGTTTTGGCCAACCAGGACCAATCGTCGCATTTGTCTGTTGTGGTGACAGGAGTCCTCACGATGTCTCGTGTAGTAGATGGACTTACCATTCCGTTGACTGTTATTCTTATCAGATCACCCCCATTGGGAAAGTCCGCTAAGTCCCAGTTTCTGGGAGGGCTGGACGCATGACTTTCCTTTGGATCTATATCTGTGCTGTTCTCGTGATCTTCAGAAGGTCTTTGGTTCACTGCGTTCGTCGATCTGCTACGTGACCTCTCTTTAGGGTAGACAAGCCGGGATCCTCCTTCGGCTGTAGTTATGTCAAATCCTACGGACATCAACACTGGTCCAGCATCCAGTAGTGCGTCAGCTATGATCTTAGAGTGTAAGTGTAGAATCACAGCGTCAGTTTTCATTTCGTTCAAAAATTCCACTATTTTGAGGTCTTCAGAAGTTATCGCACGTAGAGTGGGAATCAGCTGACACAGCCGAAGCACGTTGTGTCGATTTAATATCAGATCGTTGGAAGATTCTATGCGTTCCAATATCAGACGATGAGCTGCTTGCCATGTCGATATTTGTTGTGTTCTCTCCTTTGCTGTTATTTTTTTAGGCTGTTTATTTGAGCGGTTCACCCGCTCTGTTTGGTTTTTGGTTTTATCTGTAATTAACAGTGGTTTATTCCCAGTTTTGCTCTTCGTGTGGGTACCGATAGTTGCAGCCTGTATCACACGTTTTGGAGCTTGCCACTCAGTGGGCACAGGCGATGATTCAATCACGACCTGCGGACCTGATGGAGGGTTCTTTATACGGGTCTTGGCAGCAAGCATCCGTCTTTTATCGTCCAAAGTCACGAAACGGGGAGTCTGCAAACCATCGTCTATGTTCGACAGCGACGGTGGTTTGATCAGTTGACAGATTCTAGAAAATCCCTTAGGCAAGTTCACAATAGTAGACTCCTGTAGACTGGACTTCAAGGGTGAAATAAGGGGGCTCTTATCGTCTTCCTGTGTTGGATTGTCAGGCACATCTGAAACAGTCTGGGCTGGCACAACAGAGCAAGACTTGGATCCGCCCGGCAGAGGTGCCATTGACAAGTCTCGGACGATGAGTTCATCATCATCATACACAGAAACGTTCATTAGGTCGTCGGAACTGTCGATAATACAGTTTAATGTCTCCTTGGTTTCTGATGGTACTGATTTTGCTGTGCTTTCATCCAGCTTTTTTTCAAGGATGGTATCCTTAGTGATGGAGCCGTTGACAGTTACATTGACTGTTTTGATGTTACGTAAGAAATTTCGAGAGTCGATACCTCTTCTCGCTTTCCTTGCAGGTTGATTTTTAGATTTTTTGGGCAAGCCACCTTTTATTTGCTGTTTTGCTGAAGGGATCTTTTGTGCAGCAATAGTCTCCTTGAAGATGTCATATATGGGAGGCGAAGGATTCGTCCTCGCAGGTGGGGATCTCGATTGTGAATGGGGACAGGGCGGTTCTTGATTAGGGATCAACTTTGAAGTTGATGCTAGTTGGGGATTTTGTAGTGCCAAGTTCGTAACAGCCTGACTCTCTTTTAATACGGCTTCAAACGGAGTGCTAAGCTGACATTCGTCAACCAACATGGTGACACCATACGGTTGTGTGGAGGATCTTCTAACTTTCTCCTTAGACCCAGGTGTCAAAGTAAGGTCAATCGGGTTTGTAGTAGCAAGGTGGGGAACAATGGGCTCTAGGGTTCCTGTGTTACTTGATGCTGGATCTTTTTGCACAAGGGCAGGTTCACTTGCTGTGTTAAAAGCAGCAATGATGTTACTGCTGCTGAAATCGTTCTCTGGTGGATTAGTTGAAGCGCACCTCCCAGGACCGGTTGAAGAAGCTAGTGTGACATGTGGCCGTGATGCCTGGGATGTAACATTGGGGGTAACTGCCCCTTGATGGACATGTTCCTTTTTTTGTTGTTTAAAGATGCCCAGCGCTTCTTTAGCTACCTCAGCTAGAAGTTTTTTGTCTAGATTTGCGTTTTTAGCATGTTCTCACAGTGTTTCGAGCGCCCAATCTGTTTTTTTGTGTAACTCTTGAAGGACTTCCTTACAGTGGAAGTTTTTGTTTTCAATGGTCTCCAGTTTGTTGTTCATGGCGATCACCACTGAGGACAGCTCTTTTATGTTGTCGTTAAGGTTCTCATACATTTTGATAAAAGGTGCAGTGGAAATGTCCATGGATGAGATAATAATTGCTTGTAGATCTTTGGTATACTGAACTGTTCTTGGAACTTCCGGGTTTTTAGGGTCGAGTGCAGGCACTCTCCTACCACGCTGTGTCGGGCGTCGGATCTTAGGGTAAGGGCGTTCCATTATGGACGAGTCCGTTGAAGCTTGATCAGAAGAGGAATCCGTTATACAAGATATACAAGAGGTAGCTTCAGTGGCTTGCCTTGGAAATGAGGAGGTGGCTAGCGTACCCATGTGGTTGCTGGGCTCTATAGTGCTCATTTTTTGTTTTTTATTCTGAGAACAGCTCAGGCTGGGAGATATGCTCCCATCGATCATCCTGCGTTTGTATAGGGAGCTTGACCTTAAGGTGATCACTGGGGGCTGCGTTGTAGAAGGGCAAACATCCAAGCCAGAATGGTCGTTTACATGAGCATGCAGAGCCGAATCTCCATTTGGTATGTTTTTAACAGCTCTTTCTTTGTTGAGACGAGTGAGGTCAAGTAACAATTTATTGGCCACGTCAAGTGAATTTCTTCTCTCAGACCCTGATTTGAGTTTGTGAATAGAAGAGTTCAGTATCAGATGGGGCGAAGCGCCACCCAGGCCACCGTCCAAACGTGGGTCAGCACCCCTCTCTTCACTTTGTCGTGGTGCATGGCACACGGGCACCTTAATACCACACGTAGGACTACTGGAGAGTACAGCTGGATCTTCATAGGGACACACCTCTTTCTGGCTGCGCGCTAATGAAGTGTCAGGATTACCCGGTGAGGCCAAGGCACTATAAAATCTGAATCGGGGTGACTTCGGGTTTGTAGTTGTGTGTCCATTAATAGCTGTGCTGATGTGTCCTGAGAGTCTTGAGGATTTGGCAAGACGTGGCTGCGAACCGCTTGTGTTAAACACAGCGTCCACGTCGCAACGACCACCCGGCTCACAGAGGGCTCCGCACGTGCAGGACTGCAGCGCGGCAAGCGGTCTCCACCCCTCGGCCCGCCCAGCAGAATTGCCGCCACACAGCGAGATTTTCCCAGCCCCAGACGACCGGGGGTGGCCAGTGAGGACAAGAACGTCCAAAGCAGTGAGGGTGCCGCCACAGCCCACGCCGCCGCCGCCTACAACACAAGCGCACACGGCGGGCCTGCCTGACCCACCAGTCTCCCCAACACTCGGCCAAGCAGCGGGTGCAGACAAAGGCACACAGGTAACAGAGCTTGAAAACGCCTCATTGCAGTTGCCAAAACAGTTCTTGTGTATATCACAGTATTTACGTCGGGAGGCACTCACCTGAGGGGTAGGTGATTCGCTTGCCGGTGAGGATGAAGTAAAGGGTAGTGGGGGTGGTGAGGCTGATGGTGGTGAGGCTGATGCCGCACAAGCCACACTAGTGCAGTTGTTTAAACTTTGAGCGACGGAAGATGGAGCATGCAAAGCAGTTACGCATGCGACAGGGGCAGGATCTCGATGTTTGTCGCGATGTGGGTCGCCAGATGTGATCCTTGCTGGAGAAACCAGCTTGCATTGAGCGCGGGTTTCGCGCATTGTCGTGTAAAGCTGTGGCCACAGGACAGATGTCGAACCAGGGGGCCGCACGCCTCCACTCCTCCGATCCTCGGACTCCTCAGACTCTGCCCCGACTCCGCGCCCGCTCCGCGGGGAGAATGAGCCTTTGTAGATTAGGTGTAGGCAGACACACCCACAACAGGAAGTGGACAGAGTAAACAGACTTTCCGCTCCAGCAGCTCCTCAGACTCTGCCCCGACTCTGCGCCCGCTCCGCGGGGGGAATGAGTCTTTGTAGATTAGGTGTAGGCAGACACACCCACAGCAGGAAGTGGACAGAGTAAACAGACTTTCCGCTCCAGCAGCTCCTCAGACTCTGCCCCGACTCCGACACTTTTGGATTGTTTGGAAAGATAGCTCTTAAGTTAAGATTTCCCCCTGCAACCCACAAATAATCAATTCTAATGAGATATAAGGAATCAGTAGGTAATCAGGAATGAGAAGTAAGCAACACAATTCGAATCCAACCTTCCCTCCTCAAACAAGAGAGAAAAATGGATTTGAAACCTTACAATATTAAATTGACACTCGAGAATGGCTGAATAAAACACTGAAAGTGTGCAAAAATCCCTAAATCAGTACACATTTCTATGGAACAACATTGGAAAGATACTAGCAGTCATAAGCAACAGTTTGAGCAAAAGTAAACAATTCGAATTTGAATGGAAGGTTGAAAATAATTTAGAATAAAAATAACATGTGTAAAACTTTGCAAAAATGTTGATTCCCACCTAAAATTATCCAAACGGTTTTTGGGTTGGGGTGTAGCTATAGGTCTTAGGTATAACCAAGAATTGAAATGAGGTTTCTAGCTATTCAACTGAGGGAGATATGCAATGTAGAATGAGAGTTTTTTTTTTTTTTTTTAAATCAGGTAGTGAAAACAGAAAAGAAACTCAGCTTCGACAAGAATAGTTTTATACTAGAGCATTTTGGCTAAAATACCAAAGAGGGACACAGTAAGCTCTAGAGCTGATTCATGACTTCAACCCCAGATCCCCAGCACCCGCCCTGGCAGAACCAGTCGGATCACTAGAAATAGGATTGATAGATTAGGATTTACACAAGATAAAAATGACTAAAGAAATGGTGCTGAGCAAGATAAATCAAGGACAGGATTGCAATAAGGATTCTAACAATGTTACAAGTTATTAAGGTAAGGATAGGATGGTTTGGAGATTGGGATATGATAAGGCAAGGCAAGGTATGCTATGGTTTTCTATGATTCCTATTAATACTTACAGTCCACTTTAATTTAGTATTTTGGACCGTCAAGGGTTCTGGTCACCACACGGATCTGGTATAACACAGGACAGCTGGGCAAATCTGACAGGGCAGGATCAGCTGGGCCATTCTGGTCACTGGACTGCACTGCTGGCACTTCCGGTTACTGGATACGACAGATCAGCGGGATGGCAAATTTGCCACAGGCATTCATCTAGTAGCAGCAAGCCAGGCTGGATCAGGATGCTTCCATTGGGTTTTTTTTTTTTTTTTCAATTTGAGACCTAGCTGAAAATAGGGTCAGCAATGCATAGGCATTGGTTTTGCAATGAAAATGTGGAATCAGGATCAAACAGGATGAAGAAATCAGGAACCGGACACCACACAGGAATTCAGGAAGAAAGTCAGGAGTCAGTGTCTGTGTGCTGTCAGGTGCCCTTATTTATCATGCCGGATGACATCACTAAAGTATATGACCAGGGCAGGCTTACCACTCCTGCCTCTAATAACAGGTTTGGGCAAGGTAGAAGTCTCCGCCTAGCTCTTAGCTGATTCGATCACAGAAAAAGTATGTCATGTTTATGAGGTGATTTTTACAATGTCTAGAAACCTCCCTAGCTAATGATGCCAAAATCTAATTTTGCCACAAATAGTTCCAACCTCTGCGAAAATCAAATACACAGGTTACATATTGTGTGCGTCATATTTCAATCCAACCCCCAAGTCTGTGGGACCTGGTTTCGCCTTGCTGACACATTTTGGTAATTTTAAACATGAAAGATTTGGCCTAAAATTCCCCAATTTTGTACACAATGCACATTTACCCCAGGAATGCATGTACAAAATGTTATGTTTGCAACATCAATACTTTCCTGGGAATCTGTCATAATTTGTAACTTCTGTTCCTTATGCAGTAATGAGTTCTACCAAGTTTTCAAAGAAAGTGCATAAAATTAGATTTAGAACTATGAACTTTTCATATTTTTCCTAATTCTGGCTGCAAAGTTAAACTTCTTTAAAGTTCAGTTACAAAATAGCCTTTAAAACCAAAAGGAAGTCCATTGTCACTTGATCTATTTTTATTTCTTCCAACTGCTGTCAATTGTCAGTTTCTTTGAAGCAGGATGAGGGGCCTCTCTCTTTATTGAAGGTTTTATTGCCCCTCACACTTGACAGGTGAGAGTCTCAGCCTGCTATTGTCCCAGCCTGGAGCAAAGACGAATGTCTGATGAGCTTGCAAAGTTGCTTTGTCCTGGTGCATTCAAAGTCTTTCAAGCTGGCAATTAGCGCTTTCCTGTGCCAGAAGTTTGTGAGGTGTCACCCTTTCTCAAGGCTAGCAACTGGCAGAACAAGTTTTTTTATAGCTTGCCAACCTAGCCTATGAGTTTTACATCTTGACTTGAACCTGTGGAAGCAAAACAGTTTATAGGTGTACTTTTACCAGCAACAAATCATTTTACATTGCTAAGTAAACAGGCTTTCACACAATAATGTACTTTTACATAGGCAATTTTCTCTCTTCAGTCAGAAAAAGAACATATTACTGTTTCTTTAAATTCGGTTTTCATTTCCAGCAAATACACACTTTATGCAGCTAAAGTACTTTCCTTGAGTGCTGGAGTTGTTTTGCAGCATGGATACATTTAGAAAGGCATCTATTGAGAGTCTTTCTCTGAACAGCTGATTCTTAGATACTTTTGCAAAGAAAATAGACGCGTTTCCCTTGTAAAATTAAAACAAAGCCCTGGGTTGATTTTCAAAGATACTTTTGACAGGAGCTGTCATTCAAATGAGGCCCAGTTCCTCAGAGGCATAATGAATGATCCTGGACATTTCAGGGCCTTTTTAATCACAGTGGTTCATAAGGACTGGATGAGTTTAGCGGCAAGCGGCACCTTTAAAGGTTGAAAAGGGTGTCATTTTAAAAAGGCATTTTGGGTTTTCAGCAAAGTAATGCTGCCTCTTTCACTTCACTCCATGTTAAATATTGCAGAGCATACTGGCACATTCCTGCAGTGAGTACACTGTTCCACCCCACCTGAAATGTGTGTGGCAGGGTGATGCAGCCATTTTCTGTTTGTTGAAAAAATTCAGTTTAGAGATCCCGGCGCGCACAGCAGTCAGAGCGGCCATTTTGCTGTTTCTTGCACCACTGCAGCAAAGTGATGTAGTAAAGCACAGCTGAGTGGGTTAATTTATCCCACAGATTCATTGGCTCCCAAGCAAACATTGTATCATGTTCAAAACAATGTGCATAACACACAGGGCAATCAGTGGACAGGGAGCAGAAGTCCTACAAAAGAAAATAACAATCTACAAGCCAATGAGACTCCTCAGATCAAACTATGAAATTCGTCTGGATCCAAAACCATACGTCAAGAAAAAATTAGGCGGCTCCTCTTTCTCCCACCTTGCCGCAAAACCTGGAACAACCTTCCAAAAGAAATAAGAAACACCAAAGACCACCTAAAATTTAGAAAACTTCTAAACACCTGGATCTTCAACACCTCAGAACCAAATTGAAGCAACTAAAACAATCAAACACGAAACACAAAAAACAGATTGACAGAATATATTATGGCACAGACAACACCCAGGACCAACTAAAGGGAACTCCTACAAGAACAAGAGAGACAACTCTAGGTGGAATAGAATACAAGAGACAGTCGCATGAGGACAGAAATTTAACATACATGCCCAACACCACCAACTACCTGCCCAATCAGAAAAGATGTAGGACACGGGTGTAGCTCGCAAGTAAATCAATTCAAAACCTAGGTTACAGCAAAGACAAACTGGGGTAAAAGGGCTAGCCAAATACAAAGATGGAAACACGAAAGTAGCTATCTTAGCATAATGACAAAGAGATGAAACAGCCTTATCTCACTGAAACCTAACTGCTGAAAGGAAACAACCTTCTCGAAATCATGAAGGAGACGTAATAGGAATATGCATCTCTCCTAACAAGGACACTAACCAACCCCAAAAACTACTAAAACCTCTCCACTCCTCACACACCTCTCACACTCTAACCAAACACAACCACACCTCTTAAATCCGCAGCAACCCACAAGCACTTCACCACATTGCAACAACAACCACATCACACAGACCCCTAAACAACAGCACATGACGGACTCAGAACCGCATAACACAACAATACGCTGAGCGAACAGTGTTAACCAAACTGAAGCTGTCAACAGTACTTCACAGCTCCCTTGCTCTTTTCCAAACATTGTCCTACTAACACGCCTAACCTACCCCCCCCCCCTTTGTTACAGATATGCCAGAGCACCAGGGGAGCACTCCGGTGGTGATAGTGCACGGTACAAATATCCATTAACATTAACATCAACATTAACTGTGATTGTAATGTGCTTATTTGAAATAAATGTAACAGATGTTAATACATTTATGATTTCTTAATGAATATGTCTGTAAATTCAAAATACTACAAAGTAAGTTATAAAGGAAATTATATATGAGTGAAAAGAAACCTCTTACAATTTCTACTCAGTACACAATAAAACGAATGATCCTTAAAGTGTATGTTTCCACCAGGAACACTATTTTATAATGGGATGTGACATCTGCATTAACGCTCTACATTTCCTGGGGGTTTTATGGAGCCCTGTTGTAGCCTCTGGGGGCCAAAAGAAGGCAACATCCAATAGAGAGGGGATCCAGAATATAGAATAGGGGCAACTATTAAATGGCTGCAGTGAGCGCATTCTACACTTCGATGCTTTTAAATTGACCTTCTATTGACTGCTGCATTTTTGTAAAAGATGTAAAGGATGTTCTCAATTAACGTAAGGTCTTCTTTTCAGTTCACTTTTCTCAGATCCTGATTCTATTATTAATCCAATATTCAACTTAAAATTGGCGCACAGCTTAAGAAGACTTTCTATCCGCTTGACCTGGCTACATTCCACGTGGCGGCAGATGTATAGCAAGGTCATGTGCACGGAAAGGCCCCGTATTGCACTGTCTCCAGCTGCCCACTGACACATATGTTGGAGTGGTGCTTTGCCTTCATTCCATCAGTGCATATCCTGACAGAAATAACCATACAGACTGTAGCGGCCTTAAATGACCCATGCAGATTTTAGATAAACAGACCATAAGGAGCATTGTACTCTTGGACCCTCCTGGTCCTGACTGTACTCTTGGACCCTCCTGGTCCTGACCGTGGTAACATTCTGTCCAAGGAAAGGCATTCTTCTCTTGTAAGAATGCCAATAGAAAATAATTTGTTTTCAGTTTAATGACTTCTGGGCGTGAAGAAATACTGCATTATAAATTCAAAACAATCCACATTTTAACACATATTTTTGATTTTCAAATTCTTTTTTGATCCGACCTCCTATTTATAATGGGACTGCCCCTGTGTATGTCCTCTCTTTTTACTGCTCTAATTGCCACCTGCTTTTTAATTCTTTCCTTTGTTTGTGTTTTCTGTGCGTTGACTTACCATAATAATAACTCTCGCTCACCGTGCTTCATTTTGTAGGTCTGGCTAGAGAATGTTTTACGCCTCCCAGTGCTCATTGGAGTGGTCCTTTAATCAATTATTTTGCTCCATTATACAGAAAGAGATTATCATGGAGAAAGCTATCCTACAGCGTCGACCATTTTGTAGCTGCTAGTGCAATTGTGTAAATTAGGGAGCTCATAGTCAAATGCCGCTTTTAAGAGTGTATTTGGTTTAATTGATGCTCGGTATTTTGATTTTTTTCCCACTTGTATCCGGCATTACAACGTAGTTAACAGCTCAGCCATAATATGAACATCCAATGCAATTTGGGCACACAATACACCCATTAACAAACACTTTGGGAATCAGGCCCAAGTCTTGTGTCTGTCCATGTCCTGTTGAAGATAATAATCTGCTGGTCTATAAAATATCTCACTCCTCTAGAAAGCATCACTAAGTTAAATATGTCCAAGGGGACACAAGTATAGGGAAACAACTAGAATGCCAGTTTACTGTCTCTTTACTGTTATATGTATATGCAGCCGTAGTAAACCGACGATTTTCCTATTTTATGAAAAAAAAAGGGTAGAAATGGTAGAAATACACACTAAGATGCAATTGCACGAACTATTAAAAAGTAAATAATAGTCTACGAAAATGCAATCACAGTCTGCAAAGTACGCTTTATAATTAAAATATGTATGTACAAAGTGTCTAACTTTGCAGTCAGCCTTGCCAAGGCTGCATGGATGCCTGATGTAAAGGTGCTTTATTGTTCTACTGTACTTTTGTGCCTGGTCTTAGGTACCTGAGCCACATGTGTTGGGTTACCCAGGGTAGCAACTGTAAAGAGAAGGCCCTAAATTCCTCATCCGGTCTGCGCATGTCAAAAGCAGCCCGGGGATGTTATGATGGCGTGGGGGACCCTTTTAGTCCCACTGAGCCGAGTTGCATATGCCGGGGCAGCGCGTGACAGCAGCAGCAGAGGGCCCTAAGCAAACATCCCTATCCGGTCGCATCTACTAGGAATGACCTGGCACTTACTGCCGCATGAGTGGGCCCCATGGAGTCCCTTCACCAGGCAGCATGCCCTGGGTGGCACCGGGACGAAGAGCAGGGGCACCTAGAAAATGGGCGTGTACTGCAAAAGTTACATGGTGTTTCCCTTCCTGACAGGAGTCCCATGTGGAATGTAGTGAGGCCCAGGTAGTGGTAGTGGTGGTGCAAAGTTGTGTGGTGCCCCTCCCTGACCAGGGTGCTGTGTTGCAAATAATACAACAGGATGGGTGCATTCCTTGGTTAAAACATAATATTGATATTGTAGTGTAAATCTTGCGAACAATTTGTAAGATGTTTTAAGGGTGCAGGGGAGAAAAGGACGAATTTGACACTAAAAGTCATTAATCTAACTGCAAGAAAAAATAAACTGTCCAAGGTTAACGTGTGCGGGCAGGGGACCAGAGTGTCCGTTAACCTTGGACACTTTATTTTTTCGTGCATTTGATTAGGACACCAGGCAGTGGTGGTGATTTGTTGCGTGGGCACCCTTTTAGATAATCCTGGGCCACGGCAGTGGGAGGGGGATGCATTGGCCCTTCTGGCTACAAGGCGCCATCTGAACTGATCCCAACAAGATCAACAATGTACTTTCCTTCTGGAAAGCGGAAAGCAGAGGGCAGCGCCACTTTGATGCTCCTGAGTGAGGGCCGGATTGCTCCTTAACTGATCCAATGGCACTCCGGTTGCAGCATTACAGATGGCACCACTTTGTTTATTTTTTTACGGCCCCACATGTGGCACATGTGTTGGGGACCCTTCATTAAAGGGGCAGCACGGGAGATCGCAGGCTGCACCACTTCATTCATTATTTTTCACACACATGCCTAACCTAATTACAATTATCCAGGTACTGATATTAAGGCATTTCTAAAATTGTGAAAATCATCAAACTCAGCTCCCTTTATATCCACTTGTTCCTGCAGATTTAACACTGGCATCATTGTCCGTAGACCCAGGAGCAAATCCTACCAGCTTAAAATAGTGAAGCTGACAAGCATTGTGTGTCCAAGGGAATGTAGACACTGCTGATCTGCAGAAGGAAAGTGTGTGGATGAAAGCCCTGTGAGAGATGTAATCTATTGAGGCTGTTTATTAAACTCGGAGGAGACCGCAGCTAGATGTCCAACACCATAGAAACCAGTAGAGGTAGAGGGATGAAAAAAGTGACAGAAATGGAAGGGGGGAAGAGGCAGAAGCTGTGCATAGGCAGAGTGGGAATGCATTACCAAGGTGGTAGAGAATAAGAAAAACACTGGAGAGCAACACCCGTAGGGGGAGTTCACTTCAAGAAGTGAATATTAGACAATTTATATTGGTGCAACTTCCCAATTGTGTCACTCCAATCTTTCTTAAACAACTTTCTTTTGACATAAGAATAATTCACCAGTAAAGCTGTGGGTGACATACGTATTGCGTGTAATATATCATCACATCTAGCAACAAAGTTGGCATTAGTTCCCACCTGTAGCTCATTCATATGTTGTTGCAAATCTTCCAAAAGTGAGTTTGAAGAGGGATCCAAGAAGAACTTATACATTTGTATTAAGAGTCCTCCACGAGCACGTAATCAATAAGATACCAGAAGTAATCCAAAAAGGAGCGTACACCAGGCAAGAAGTAACATTGTTTATTGCAGCTTGGCAAGCACAAATCAAACAGCACAGTGGAACAGAACTGATTGATAGGAGCTGACAACTCCTCCCACTGCGGTCAGATCTTTTATACTGGTAGGTGTTATTTGCATAGTGAAGAACAATTGCAATTAGTGTTGCAAATATTAGGCAGCCTACAAAGATGATTGGTCGGAGAACGTCAGTCCCCTACAGCTAGACATATGTTAATCAAAGATGATTGGAGCAAACAATTTTGATCACTCTGTTCATCACATCCAATGTGGCGTGACATTCCTTCCTGCTCCAGCACTCGAGACGTACACTTTATTTGTGATATGTAATTGTGCTGACCTCTGGAACTTTATGATTCTGCTATTGGTCAGCACACATAGGAAGACACGAGATATCCTGAGCCTGTGGAAAAGGAAAAATTCACACGGCATCCACCCAATAAGGTGTCTTACAGACATCAGCCGAAACATAATACACTTGTTGCTTTTCAGGGACACCAAGTCCTACCCATGTCATCCCCTCATCCCACATCCTTCTTCCCAGGTCCACCTGCCAAGGGGCAATTTGAAACTGCTGATCATAATGTAGCTCTGCCTCCCCGAACATGTTTTTTAGTTAAATTTTACCCGGTCCCAGCGAGCACCCGAGAGCTTGGCTCATCGACTTTATATATATCTGCTGGTCCCCATTCCAAGTGACTGCTGCATGCTGGGAACAGCCAGCCTGCATCATTCTTCCAACACCCTGTCTCTTCAGAGTGCTCGTGCAATTTTATATTAGCCCACCATGCAGGGCATGTCATTGTTAAAACAAAGTGATATACATACCTGTGGTTTTTACCTCATAATGACGGCTCAGTGGTTCCCCTCATATTATGTTATAATATTTATCTTGTGCTCCTACCTCACACGCCCAAAGCTCCCTCATGTCCCCCCTTGAGTACCCTCACCCCAATTGTATCCCCCACTAGAAATGTGTGTGTGCCTTAGAGAGCTTTATTACAGCTGTCAATAATATCCTGTCCCATCTATGGGTGCTCACTCCCATCTTTCTACCAGCCGGTAGATATGTTTAAAGATGTGAAGGCAGGCACTCTGTTACCAGTCTTTAGCTTCTCCTCCTAACGCACGTTTTCATGACTTCATCAAACTTCAGGGAGGCTGAGTTTCTTTGTTTTTTCAGGCGGGTCTGCATTTCTGTTTCAGGTGTGACAAGTTAATTAGCTCTGAGGATTCTGGTACTTGTACTTTTCGCACTTGATTTTGCTGGCAGGTGACTGGAAACAACTCCCTCCATAGCACAAATCTTCCCCTTGCTGGGGGGAGGGGGAAAGCTAAAGACTGGCAACTGAGCGCCTGCCTTCACACTTTTAAACACAGCTGGTAGATATGCCCTTCTTGACAGCTTTGTATCAGCACTTTCACTGCATTCCCCCTAAAACAATCAACACTTGTTTGCCCACCATTTCTTTAGTTACTGTTTTGGACATCCATAGCCTTGTTATCCTGTCCATGCCCACTCTCTCTTCTTTACACCCATCCAAGGTGGAACCTATTATCATTCAGTCCTGGCAATCTGAGAAACATGCTACCCAAAATGCATCATAATCCTCAACATTGGGTGGTGGTTCTGCAAGAAGCACCGGCTCCTCGTCATCATTCACTCAAGGATGTTGGACCTCTGTCTTGTTTTTTTCCCTCTACCCTCTTTCCAACAATCAGTGACAGGCATTATATAATGAGTCCTTCCCCGGCAATTACAGATTTTTATAATAAAAATTGTCCTGCACAGAAGGTGAAGAGCATCACGACAAGCAAGGGATAGTCACTTTAAATAGCACAGCCAGCCACATGGGCACCCAGGCCTGTAGGTGGTCTAACCAGCTATTAGGTGTGACATCATGTCTCTTCGGTCATTTTTAATTTGGGTTATTAGGTGGCGCTTAAAGCGTTACCTTTAAAGCCAAAACTATTGTCATTACCACAAGAGCTACAAGTATGGGCTTTGAATGAGAGTCTGTAAAGCTTTTCCAATGGAGATGATATGTGAGGAGGGATACACTGTTGTAATTCCTCCACTTCCCTGCCCCTAGCCAGTGTAATCCCCATGGCTAATCCCAACCATTCCTGCCCATCTCAGAACCCTTTGAGTTTTTGTGAGCTCTTCCATGGAGGCATTATGTTGTGTTGGCCCTCGACTTGATTTTGTAGAGTTGTGATTAGGTGTAACGCTCACCTGGTATCCACGGGGACGTCACTCAGCCTGTTCTGACCTCCAACGACCTCGAACCCTTCCCTACAGGCTATTCGACTGGAGACTGGGCCTGAAACACAGGATTGGTAGAGTTTAACTCCCTATTGTCTCTGTGTGCTTGAACCCCTTCTTCCACGGGGTCCAACCCTTCCCTTTGATCCACAGCTCGCTTTGTTTTCTTGGATAGTGTGCTCTCCATCCTGCCTTCAGTGCAGGGGCACATTGATTGATGCAGGCTCGTTGCTGCCTAGTTACTTCACTGGCAAGAGTTCGACAGGTAAGTATAATGAGTCTTTTGAACAGTTCTCTAACTTTGTTCCTTTCCTTCCTTAGATGATGGCCGGCTTCCGGGGATGGCGGCGTGCTGCTGAGATGAGTAGCACTGAAGGTGCTGAATGCACCCCTTTCATATTTGCATTGCACTGAGTTCTTTTTCTGTGTCTTTTAGGTGCTGCGACGTTTTCAGCGTGGATGCCGGTTATGAAGAACAAATGCGGTAGGTAAGCGCGGTATGTGGCGCCTCTAGATGTTTCCACGCTAACCTGGAGTGTCTTTTCCCTCTTGTAGATGGATGAGAAGTTCCAGAGACAGAGTTCCCCCAGAGCGGCTGGGATTCAGGTAAGCGTTTGAAGCTCGTACAGTATTTAAAAATAAGAGAAGATTTGCAGAATGCTTACTAATGCCTTTTTTCTGTTCTTTTCCCTTTTCCTTAGGAAGCGGCGTGCCGGGATCGGAATGACACCGCCGAAGATGCCCGCAGAACAGAAGGAGCGATGAATGATGGGCAGAAGCGCTGCAAGGTAAGGCTGTTCCTAACGGTGTTCTTGGTCTTGCAGGAGCTGAGCGCAGAAGAAAGATGCAGGCCTACTGGAGACCGATCCGAACATGGTGAGTGTCACGCTGCAGATGCAGAAAACGCAAAGCATGTTTCTCAGCCTGGGTGTGGCTTAAATAGTCTCTGGGTATCCCAGGTGACTCTGGGCTGAACCACACCCAAAAGACTAGACCGCACATGCAGTTCTGGGAACCGAAATATGTGGGGGCATCCATCTTGTCCCCATCAATGCACTACAAGACCAATCCCAAATGTTATCCTATGGGAGTGAGTGAGTCTGGTGCCACAAGCACCAAGTCTGACTCAAAGTGGGTCTTTGGAGGGATGGAGAGGCCCTTGAGGGCCATGTAGGTGATTGTGGCCTGGCTCCTGCCTGACATCTTGGAGGGCTGGGGACATGAGGGGCAGGAATCATGACATTAGTTTGCATGTCGGAGGGGATGCCAGGAATGTGCAGGTCCTCGGGACTCACAGTGCTGAATGGGATGGCACATGCAGTGGTCTTTGTGTGAGTGTGGCTGCTGTGCTGGCGGAAGTACTGCTACAAGGAATGTAAGTACTAGGACTTCTGCCTTCGATGGAACTTGGGAAAGGCCAGTTGCTCTTGTTACATTCAATGTAGCTTGGGTCTGTCTAAAAGTGAGTCGACTACTGAGGGCTCCTCAGAAACATCTTTGCAGGGACTAGCCCCTACTCAAACACTGAATAGGAAGCAGTACCACACACACTGCAACTAAGTGTGGTATCTGCAATTTCATGATCTGTGATGTGCTTGCTAGTATTTGAATTTACCTTCCATACCGATACAGCGCTGAGTTACATCCAAGAAGTATCCCAAACCTTACCAGGCTTTGTTGGAAAGCATGCTAGTGTTGACATTTCCCTTCCACATTATCACATTGGAATAATACTTTGTGCGGAGCATTCAAGAGTTTCCCACTTCCACCCACCCCCAGTATGCTATTCTGAGAATCTTACATGAGCCCCCTGCCCAGGCATGCACAGCCATCTAGCACATCTGATGCTTAGCATACTAGTGCTATTGCTTTGAATCTTCTTTACTTCTCTTACCGTAACCCCATGAACTGCTGTACTGTTGCAAGCATCCGTGAGTGTCCACGTTCAAGGGTAGTGTTAGGGATAATCTCATCATGCACTTTCAGACAGTATCTAGAACAGATATGCTGACATTCTGCCACGTCAATTGGATTACACCTGAGACATTCTCATGCCAAAATGTAGTGTTTAGGCAGCATCTCAGAGCACCCTGTTGAGGTGGGGGTTACCCTAAGAAGTGGCAGCCCTTTGATAGTTGGAAGTGTTCATAGGAACCTGAACCATCTTGGATTCTTCTCTGAGGATGGGATTGCATTGAAATCAACATACCTGCGGTCTAGTATCAATGTTACTCTATTATGTCTGATATTGGGCAACTAACTTATGGTCCCTGTTATGTTGGTTGTTAGATCTGCACTATACACACCTGTCAATCTGTTTCAACGCGTTCATAGTGGGGAGAGCAAATCAAAAAGACATGGGAACTGAGGGATGATCACACCAACTAGCCGAGTTATGCCTGAGGTGCCTGTTAAGCAGTAGATAATCCATCACTATCTGTACTTGCTCAAACGGGTCATCTGGGTTTGCCGTCACCAAATGCAGTAAACTCCTGAAAAAATATAAGGAGATTGTGTACTTGTAAGCTCAGTCTTACCACCGAAGCACTTCTTTTATCCTCAGTGTTTATCTTTGTGGGTTCCTTCTACTCTACTGAAGAACAAGCGTGCATTGAGCGCTTTTAACATTCTTAAAACATTTGATATATATTATATTTCAACAAGATATATGAACATTTTATTAAAATACAGAACAGTGCTGCTGTTAGTGCTTGCAATCATCAAATGTGCGCTGAAATAAAACAATATGCAAATGGGAATGTAGTCACGCTTTGTCCGGGCTCGTGTTATAGCTCTGCCCACGCTCTGCACCACAACCTTTGTGTGATTCTCTGTTATTTCAAAGCCGAGTTGTGTACTCGATGCCAGCAGGCAAACACTTTCTACTTAAGAAAAACAGGAACTATATTCTAATTGTGGCGTCGTTTTCTCGCTATGTTAAGTATGGCGACTTTTGGAATTTGCATGCAAGTTAATTTTCTTTCTCTGTGCCTACCCAGTCACAGCAGACCCTCCTACGATTGTCAACTAAGCAGATCTGAATGGCGCACGTTCAATAAAATCAAGCTAACACCTCCTCGTGGGAACTCTTTGAGCTCACTTTAATCAAACTTTGCACTCAAGTGCCTGCCAGTGTTTTTTCAAAGCATTCTTAGAGTTAATTACTTAATTGGAGTTGTAAGCTCACTACTGGTGTAATAAAAATGTTTTCTACGTCTGCCTTCAGACACTAGATTTATAAGCACTCTGCTCTTCACTGAATTCCTGTTAAAAACATGCATTGGCAAATGCAACCGTTTTGTCAAAGGTCCAAACTGTTGTCATTGCGAATGCTTGTTTCATGAAGGGCGCGGATTTCCTCGACTACCTCAGTCAGTGTCCCATTTACAGGATTGTTGGTACCACCTTGCATTGCTGCGAGCATGTCCAAAACGCAGAAAATCTGTTCTGAAGTGCTAATAGGCATAAGGCACAAAGTTCTTCTCTTACTGCATTCAGTCCTTTCTCAGTTGCATTCGCTAGTTTTAGCACTTCATACCGCGTGATTTGCAGCCACTTGGCATTGGTGGCTGCTTGCATTCCAGGGAGCAACAGTGAGGCAAAGAAGACAGAAGCTTTAGCGAACAGTCTGAAAAGGTATGGGATTGCATCCAAACTCTGGGCAGATTCCTCCGTCAAATAGTTACTGCTCCTTTTCCTTCCATTCATAATGCGTTCCTGTCCTTCTTGTGCCCTTTGGTTTTCCTCCATCTTCCTGTGCAGTAATGCTGAGTGGTCATTGAAGGGTAGTAAATCTGCTCGAGGCACGACCAATGCAGGGCTGTGGAGTGGGGTAAGGGAACACACTCCTCCCCAGTCTGGAGGCAGCTGGGCATATGCTTTCAATCCCCATCACTGCTGCTGCCCCACTCTGCAGCACCGGGATGTTCATCGTCTTCTCGCAGCCAGTGTTCACCCCCAGTACTGTTGTCCACATGGCCCTGAAACACAAAGAGAATCGTGCAAAAGGCTTGATGTGAACTGGTTGATGGCTCTCATCTTTCCAAGTCAAAGCATGTATATGAGCATTCCACACCTCCAGACGGTTCCATGTAATAATGTCGCCACGAAAATCTTGCCATGCAAAAATATCGCCAAAAAATGGCCGTTTTTTGTGGCAACATTATTGCATGGAACATGCGGGGGACACCCCCGCAACCCGCAAACATTTTATTTTGTAAACATTTTTTTTGCCCCTGTCCCCATATTCATGGTCACCCATATAATATCGCTGCAACTTTTTCCCAGCGATATTATTTACGGTGACCATATATATGGGGATAATATTACCTGATATCCTCCAGACAACGCTCATTTAACTTTCTCACCACATCTTCCTCAAATCCCACTATTCCCTCTGTGTGACACTGTACCATCTCCCCTTCCTATTTTCCATCATGAAACACCAAACCAAATATTCTCATCAGGGGTCTGGTGTGGCACCATGGGATATCGTGTCCCATCCAATTTTTAGAGTGTATTCTGTTATGCACCCTCTGTTACATATTCTAGTATTACGTGCTTGGTGGCTTAATTTTTGCCCATGCTCTCCAGTTGCATACAGTTATCAGCGTATACTTCTTCCCCTTCATGTATCCAATGAACTACTACCGTGGGCCCCTGTTTTGGTGTCCCTGTAAAGTGTGGGATTAGCATGTGGGATTAGCGAGCACACTTACCAAGTGCCATTAGCCATCTCTTGCCCCACACATTTCATTTCCTCATACCACATGTTTCCAGATGCCGTGTGCTGCTCCCCCAATCATCTCGTCTCATGACATCTGTCTATGCTGAATACACTTCTTTTAGTTTGCATACTTTTTTCATTTTCTTTAGGAATGCCGCAAGATTCTTTATGTAATAGAACCTAGGAGAGAAAGAGAAACAGCAGAAATGTGCAAAGCAATTCCACCCATACCCATGTGTCATCTTGCTTCCAAGGCGAGCACATTGCCGCTGAGCTATCCTCCCGAGACTGATGCTGAACAATCATACATGTAGTCTCTTAGCATTGCTGGCTCTGCTATGAAGGTGGCTGGGTACACCACACTACACCAAAAAACCTCAATGGCGGGGTTTGTCAGTATACTCTCATAACCTGAAGCCCTCTGCGTGGTGAGTGTGGATTTGGATTTCTCTAATATGGAAAAAGAGAGTGGTCCACATACAAAACCATTGGGCACCCAGTGGTGATCATTGCTGCCTTTTCTGTGGCAAACACTGCAGCCACAAGTGCCTGCTCATGAGAAAAATGTCCCTGCATCACTGGGTCTAATAGACCGCTGTAATAGGCCAGAGGCTGGTGTCCCTGTGGTTTCTTCTGCGTAAGGACTGCCTTCATCACTGAGCAGTCTTAATGGGAAAACAAATAGAATAGTTCCATGTAGTAGAGGTTTGCCAACACTGGCGCATGGGCCAATGCCACTTTGAGTTTGGCACAATTCTCGTTAATTTCTGAAGTCCAATTTATTTATATTTTCTCTTCATGTACTTCTTTGAGTGCCTGTAGGAGGGGCTTTGTGAATGTGGAGTAGTCAAACACACATGGCCTGCAATAATTGCACAATCCCAGGGACTGATCTCTTTCACTGTGCGGTCTTGTATATTGCCTCTACTCTTTCTTGTGTTATCTTCTGCCCATCTGTGGATATTATCTGTCCCAATTATACTACTTCTTTCTGGCAATACTGTAACTTGCCCTTGTCCACCTTGTACCCTTTGTCAGCCAACAATGTTAAGTAGTGCACTGAGTGTGCTCTGCACTGTTCTTCAGTCTCACCGCAGATTAATAGGTCATCCACGCACTCTATCACCATACTTGGCATTTGCAAATTATTCAAGTCCATTTGGATTACCCTGTTCAATATACTGGGGGGTTCACAGTACCCTTTTGTGTTTAAATCGGACTCCCCTGTAGATGAATGCCGTCAGGTATCTGCAGCCTGGGTGTAGTGGGATGGAGAATAAGGCATTTTTTAGATCAATTACTGTGAAATACTTTGCTTTAAGTGGGATATTGCACGGTATTGTGACTGAATTTCCGCATGAACGGGAACTCAGCCTCCATAACATTGATTAGGGGGGGTGGGTCCTGTATAAATCTCCAAGATCCCCCATTTTATTTCTTTATGGGATATATGGCCGTGTTGCATGGGGATGTGGATGTCTGTATTATGCCCTGTTGCCATAGTGCAATAAGTGTGGTCTATATGCACTTATCGTCTTCACGGGAGAGCGGATACTGTTTTGCTCTTGGTAATAATTCTCCCTCTTTTAGTTTTATTCTTACAGCCCCTGCTCCTTTTAGCACTCCCACATCATGGGGTCTGGTTGTTCACAGTTTCCCAGTGACCTTCTCTAAATCCGCCTGTGTGTATCTGCCCTATTTTTTCAGCAGTTGTGCTAGTTGTGGTACTAGCCTCCTAATACTGTAATGGGGCAGGGGATCTGTAGCTGGAACACTATTCCCCCTCTTCTTCCCCATCTGAGAAAAGCTGTTCATCAGTCATACCTCTTATCGTCATTGTTGGGTCTATACAGAGTACTGTATGCCATTCTATGTCCTCCTCATCTGTTCCACATTTTAGCACCATGTCTTTTCTAGTGATCAGTTCTTCAAGCTGCAGCAGCACTAATGTTCCTGGGTCAACTTCCTTGTGGCACTGAGGCTGGAACAAAAAATTCTGATGGTAGTCGAAATGTCACCCCTTTTATCCCTGGCACCCAACCCAGTAATATCTGGACCCATATAGAAATTGTTCGGTGTATGTGGGTTTTCTTTGCAATGTGCTGTGGGCATATATGGCCTGAAGGAGTGCTGCCATTTTCTGTAAATAAAATCATTGCATTTACCTTTCTCAGTAAGTCCCTTCCCAGTATATTTATGGGGGTGTTTTTTGAGTACAAACGGGGGACTAAGAGGAGTTGTGTCCCTATCATCAAGTGTAAATCTTTTGTTACTGGAACTGTGACAATTGCCCCAGAGAAGCCTTGCATGTCCATTACTTTGTTTGACAGTGGCAATCCACCCTCCTTTATACAAGACGTGGTGGCTCCCTTATCTATCACTTATCTATCAGGAAACAGAACTCTTTCTGTCCTATCTTGACTGCTATCTTGAGTTCCTCTTCAGGGTCTTCAATTACTGCTATGACCTATATTTGGGACACCTGATAGAGGGAGAAGCATGCCTATCACGGGGGCTCCACAGTAAATGTAATAAAGAATGCTGGGCTGGTGGCACACATTTTTTTGCAAAGGTGTCCCAAAAAAGGGGTCAGCACTATGGGCACACACTCATCAGGGGCCAAAAATGATCAGGGACGGCAGGCAGTAGTTAAATACAGCTAGATTTGAGACACCTAGATAACGGTAGAAGCACCTAGGTTTCACAGAAAGGCAGGCAGTAATACATCACCTAGATTAGAGAATCCTGTATAGTGGGAGAGAGGCCTAGTTTTCAAGATACGATTAGGTTTTAAATAGTTTGTCTTCACAGTGAATTCCCTAGTGCTGGTGATGGGTGTGAGTGGTTGTGTGCTTCTTTCCGGTGGTACTGTTGCATGGTGGGGTGAATGCTAAAGTGGCTATTATCACCAGGTTGGTGCTGGACACATGCACTTCCTGTGGGCTCTCCTATTGGAGTGTTATGTTTGGTGGGAACGGAAAAGTATTCCCTCCCAGAATACTTACTCTAGTGTAGTGGGGCACCACATTCTGGCCCAGCAATGTTGTGTCTACTGGTATCTGTGCATGTGCTTGTAGTATGCACGGGGGTGTCCTTTGGGCCCCAACCTGGCAAGCTGAGGTTTGACTCTATACCTGTGGGGGTTGTGGTTGTCCCTGCTGTGTTTGTACTTGTTGGGGCTGTGTCTGCATAGGCTCGAACTGCTGTGGCTGTGCCCACTGTATGAACAAACCCTGCTGCTGGGCTACTTGATATGCTTGCGTTTGCTGCCCAAATGGGCAGGTACACACAAAATGTCCCTGGTTCCAGCATATGAAACATGGTCCAAGGAACCAGAACCCTGCACCTCTTAACCTCCCCCTCTCCTTTGTTGTGAGTACCCTCTTCCATGCGGATAATATCCCATGGGTGGGTACATCCACCCTTGTGGATAACCCCTGGTGGTTGTACCCCAATGTGCATTGGTGCTTAATTTCACATCCTAGTATCCCGCTTGTTACCATATTTATCCCCCTGCTCTCCTATTATTGCTGCAAATAAACTTTTCATGTCCCTTATTGCTAGCATCACCCCTGATGTTTCTTTTTCCAGAGCGTATATCCACTAGCCTGCTCCCGCCATAAGGGAGGGCAAGCTACAGATGAGATTGTCTCTGTCCATTGCCTACCATGGCACAAAGTGTGCGTCTCGTCTTCCCTTCTTCAACAACAGCATTTGTGTAACCCCTGGCCCTGTTTCCCATCCCCCTCACCTTGCTTGTGCCAGTCCTCTCTTTACTTTCCCCCTCTGGTTGCAGAGGATGGTAGACCAGTTCCTATTTTGCTCCCCTGGTCTCCATTCCTCTTCTGCTTTCGCCCCTCTCCCTTTTCTTCTCCGGTGTCAATGTTCGTCCTACTCCTCGCTGACCTCCTCTTCCTCTTCGTCAGACACAACAATGTCCTTGTTCCATATTTCCATCTCCTCCTCCCCCTGTCGTGCTCCTCATTATCTAATTTAAATTGTATCCTCTCTCTCGGATGTACGCCCTTGTCCTTCCTCTGTGTCCCTCTTTTCTCTTTCCTTTCTCCTCACCTCCTCCTCTTTTACTCTCTCTCTGCTTCATTGAACAAAGCGTCCACCTGTTGTGTGTGGGTTCCATGTGATTACATCGCCTGCTTTTACATCGCCAGGCTTTTAAATGTGCACATTCCATCCACATTCCAAACCCCCCACCCACACTTATTTTTTACTATTGCCCACCCACCCAAACCCTTATCTGCCCTTTCCCATCCCCCTAAAAAATTCGATGAGCACATGCGATGTAATGTGCACGTTTAAAAGCCCGGCGATGTAAAAGCAGGCGATGAAACAACGTCATACCGTTGTATGCTTCTTGCTATGTCCACTGGATACTTCTTCACTCCCCCTGTGATATTTGTCCCCGTCTCGTCTCCCTACTTTTCCTTTTCCCCTTTTCCCCATCCCCTTTGTCTGGGGACAGCCGCTGTGGGTATGTATACCGTGCTCTAGGTCTTAATGCTGGTTATGCTTCATATGGTGGAGGTGGGGCACTGGGCTGTCCTGTCACATAGTCTGTCTTATTGCCCTGCTATTGGGGCTATCCCTTTTCTCCTTGTAGAGCTTCTACAGGCCTAGAATATTTTGTCTGCTCTTAAGTTTAGAGCCTTTATACTTTGCTAATAGATATGACAACATGTTTCCTATAACCTTACTGCCGAACGCCCCTTCCTCTGTCCTTGCATGGAAGCACTGTCCTGCAGTTTCTTGAACCTCTGGAAAATGTTACTTTATAATTTGAACGCAATATTGGGGCACTTTTTCACACATGTAATCGAGGGGACTATCCTGAAAAGCCACTATCCAAACCTGTCTCTACTCCAAACCTGGCATCCCTATGGCCCCTGCCCCCTTTTTCTATTAACTCTTGTCCCCTGTGCTATCTTCGTCCCGTTCACACTACCACTCTCATTCACCCTTCAGACATGCACATTTACTTTTTTTCCTCCTTACACCCTAGTCACACTATCTGTCCCTCTCCACAGACCTGCCCATGCACACCCACCTCGCACACGGGCCTGCTCCTCAGGCCCATCAACTCACTCCGCCTTAGTATACCATCGCCCTCTCCACAGGATCATCTTTATGTATGTTAGTGTAGTCGGACACCAGACCATGCCCTTCCTCCATGCTGGCGCCCACCGCTTCTATGCCAAGATCAATATTATACACCTGGTTCCTTAGACATAAACACTTCACTTTGGTATAAGCCACAAAAATGAACAAACACTAATCACTGGTAATTAACCAGCATGAACGTTCCGATATATACTATTCTATAGTGTGCTTCCTACATCACTTCAACAATTAAATGAAAATAACACCCTCCTCTCCTAACAGTGCAACTATACATTTGCCTGCACTACCCTCAACTCCTGTCTAATGGGGTCTGCCACCTTCTATGCACCTTTCTGCTGTAACGGGGTATGCCCACCACACATCTATTCCCCATGGGGTTGATTGAACTAAAATCTGTGACCATTATGGATGATTGTCCTCCCTCCTTGGGAATGCGTCCTAAACACCATAAAAGAGAATCACTCCCCCTTGTGGGCATGCTACCACGACACAGCACATTCATTCACGGGTACACTCACATGTCCTGGAGATCCTTGAGCCCTATCAGGACCACGCCTTGCTTGCTGGCTCGCTCCTCCTCCTAAGAACTCAGTGTCTGCAGAGCCTCCTCAGTGGTATGTGAAGAACAAGTCTGCAGTTGCCCAACCCAGATAGACATATTTTAATCAAAGATTATTGCAGCAAACAATCTTGATCCCGCTGTTCATCATCTCCCCTATGGCGCCACATTATTTCCCTCTCCGCCCCCAAGAGTTACTCTTTATTGTGATATGTAATCGTGCTGCCCACCAGAACTTTATTATTCTGCCATTGGTCAGCACACAGAGGAAGACACAAGACATCCTGAATATGTGGGAAGGGATACATTCACACAGCATCCACAACAGAAGTTATTTGTACCCAAGACATAAAATGAGCAACAATACAGCATTTTTGTGAAATAAGACATTAGTGAGGGGAGTCAGGCCTTGCAAATTCTTCTGCAGGTTGAGCAGCTATACCTCAAGATCGACTCCATCAAGGGTAACCACAGGCTCGAAACCTACCTCTCACTGGATGTCCAGTGCATACTTGAAGCTCAAACCCTCCAAGACCGAATTCTTACTCCTCACCAACAACACTGAACACCCAGACATACAGACCTGGCTATCAACCATGAACCCTGAGGGCTTTACTATGAGCTCACCTCCTGTACCTAGTGCCTCGGGTTCCTCATCGACAAACACCTCCCCTTCAAGACACACTCAGCTAAGAAAACTCAGACAGCTTGGTCACTGTTCAAGTATTGGTCCTATCCCACCTGAATGGGGGCAATGCCCTCCCAGAAGGCCTCCCATCATCCTCCCTTGTGCCCCTGAGAAGTCTCCACACACGGGTGCGTGCTTCATCAAGGCTCTACACACATACAACCACATCACCCCAGCCCTCAATGACCTTAACTGGCTCCCACTGCATGTACAAATCTCCTTCAATTCTTGCTACTGCATCATCTTTAAGACAGTTGCCCTCAAGTCACTGAGCTACCTCATGGAGAAACGGATGTACATGATTATTAGGAATACAAACATTTCAAAGACAAAAATGATGAATTCGAAATGTTCGTATTTGAAATAACCACCCCACAGCTAATTGGATTTTTTATACCATGCTCCCCCTAGTCCCTTACTTAACTTTTGGTGGCACACTTTACTGTATGCTGCTGAATCCCTGCAGCACCAGTTCCCTTCACTTCTGTGGATGGGAAACGGCACTGCATGGGCCTTTTTTATTTTTTTTATTTTTCCAAAATATTGTTGTTTTGGATTCAGGGGACACCCCTTCCACCCCTGATTCCATTATAGCGAACAAGGTGCGGGGGACACCCCTGCCACCACTGCTTCCCATGTTTGCTATAATGAAAACCGAATGGTAAAAATGTTCAGCATGTTCAACTGTATGTAATTTAGATGCAGCTGAAATCGGAGCATTTCAAACATTCATTTTTTTTAAACAATATTTTGGGTCGATACCTGGAGAAACTCTGCATCTCTGGCAGACAGTGCACTACCAGAAGCCAGGACACGCACAGACTTGAAATCTGGTGTTTCAAAAAGGAAAGGACCTTGTCAGCATCAGACCCGTCTCCACACTCCTACAATTCAGAAAAAAAACTTGAGAAGCATCTCTTCAAGGAGTCTCTCCTCCTCAACACCTAGACCATCACGCTGCCCCCCGACTTGCTAGATGCCACCCTGTACAGCTGTACCCTACTCTTTGCCTCTCTGTATCCTACTCCTGCTGTATATCTGTTCTGTTGTTACCTCTGAAAAGCGCCCCGTTATGCATCTGTATTGTTGTAAACCTCTGTAAAGTGTTCTGTTGCTTCTCAAACCTAGGTCCACGCTCAATAAATACCATATTAACAATAATAATAACTTAGTTCACCTACTCGACCTAAGAGAAATCAACTCGACCCATAGCAATGGATGACAAAAAATGTAAATCCGCTTTCTGTAAAAAAATTCATGTCACCACAAACTCACTTTATGTTTGGCACACTGCTGCTAGCCATGCACAGTGAAACGTTTACTTGACCTTTACTGCAAACAAAGTAAAGGTTAAGAAAAAGTTTCAAATATCCCCTTCATAAAATCTACTCGACTATGCAAGTGGGTGAGTAGACTTTGTGAGCCCTGTATGAATGTCTGTAACATGTAAAAGGTTACCTGCATTAATCCACACTGATAAATAGATATGATACAAAAGGCTCTGAAAACAGTTTGGCCAGCTTTCTCCCACGGGTGCCAAAATATAGTGCAATCATAATCATAGAGAAATGTGAGTTTTGGAGGCTAACTACAGTAGATGGTAGTGCAGTAGATCTGTAGATGTACAGAATGGATGGAACTATTGATCACTGCTATGTGTACACATCTAGTTATCTTTGTGTATTCATTGTGTAAGAGGAAGAAAAAAGGCTAGCAGAGTGGATGGTGTTGCAGGGAGAAAACTGGGCAGACTAGATGTAATAGTGTAGTTTGTAGCCAACTCACTTTCAGGGTAGCTGGTATAAAGAAACAGGCTTATAAGATAGAATATCAAGGAGTATGGGAGCAGCTTGTGGGTTGAGCACTAGTTGCACAGATGATTGCAACCAGCAGGTCACAAAACTAGGTATGGGCAACCGTTGTTTTAGGATTCTTCATCGATAGGACAGTCTTTGATTAAATCGATCTGAAGTTAGTCCATCATTTATTATTTCTTTTCTCTCCCAAGACCAACATAACCTTTGTCGACTAGTGCGTGGGTGGAGACTTAGCCATTTGGAGACTATGGCGTTATATAAAGCAGTGAACAACAGATTACGATTACCTTCATCTGTGATTGGTTTCTCAAGCCACTACCACATGATAGGGGATGGCGGAGCATGCCACTCTTAGCTTCACAGAACAGCAAATACAGGACACCATACAGGGCCCATCATTCTTTGACCCATCAGGTAACAATCCAACTGTGGGCACTACAAACACAGGGGATAATATATTACGGTGAAAAAAGAAAACCTTTCGGACAGAACTTCATGTCCACTTCCTAAGGGAATATCTTAAGGCAAGCATAATTCCAAATGGCTTTATAGTCAGAAATACCCCCTGTCTACTCCTTGATGACAAAGAATATGTCACAAACTTTAGTTGTATTGCCACAAAATGCAGTCGCGACCTAATGGTCCTTACCATTACAACGGCCCAGAGAATTAGCCACCAAATGCAAAAAGAGCTTGATAGCGAGGAGGCTAAATTCCAAACTAGTACTACCATCATAGATGCCAAAAATCAATTATTGAACTTAAATAAACAATTGGAGGATTTTAAAGCAACAACACTTGCCAGAAAAACAAAAAAACTCCAGAAGGACATTAAAGATTTTCAATTAGACTTAATATATCCTTATATTTTGGACAACTATCTGGCTAGTCAGAACCAAGGAGGCCCTATGGGTCCCCTTCCATTGAGACAACAGAGAAAATTGACTCAGAGAGGTTACTTTCTCTGTATCCAGTAATGGATCATCCTCAGACTGTCAATCCAGACAACAGACAGGTCAACCTCAAACAAATTTTACATATCCACCACCACCTCTTTTTCCTTTTTTAGGCGGGTGATTTTGGCAACCCCCAATGGGGTTACCCGCAATGGGCTTCCCCGCGAAGAGGAGGAAGACCAGGCTTCTGACCCAGACGACACAGCCAGAGGCACTAGGTCCCAACGCTGATCATCAACCCACACTCATATTCATTCTAGCAGGCATTGACCTTACAGAGGCACAAATGTCAGTATTGATAAAGGGATTATCTTTCATACCAACCACGCATACAGACTGGTACGACTCGGAAATGGAAGTCTGTACTTTCCTTAGAAAAGTGAGACTCTGTACCTTCTTTAAAGAACATCCTCCAAACTCTGAGGACCAGCAAGTAGACACAGGTTTACATAAACCCTCGACCTTTACCCCTTCAGATAATCAACTCCCTAATGAATTTTTAACGTTTGAAATTTAACGTTTGAAAAGGGCATTCTACAAGACCTAGCCGAACTTAAAAACACACAAAAAAAAATTGGTGTCCGAAACAACTTAACTTTAAAAGAGAAACAAGCCCTAATATCACTTCAAAACAACAAGAGCATAGTAATCAAACCGGCGGACAAGGGAGGAGGAATAGTCATTATGACTATTACCCAATACAAAGACATGGTATTGTCCCTGCTGAGTGACAGGGAATGTTACTCCATTCTGCGTAAAGACCCAACAAAAGACTTGGGTCAGGAGATTTCAGAAGTGGTAAGTTATGCACTAGAGCGGGATTGGCCAAAAGAAGCAGAATTCCTTACTACCCCGGGAGGCAGAACTGCATGCTTCTATGCTCTGCCGAAGATCCACAAGGACCCACATATTCCACCAGGCAGACCAATTGTATCATGATGTGGGTCAATCCTGGAACCCTTATGTACATTTGTAGACATTTTCTAACAACCCCTCAGCATGAAAACCAGAACGTACCTGAGGGATACCACCCATACAATCACCATCTTTGAGGATATGCCATTTGACCCATCGATCCAGATTTTAGTCACCATGGATATCAAGTCTCTTTATTCGAATATCTCACAGGAGGTAGCGATTGAATGCATTCACAATTGGCTCACTAGGGACTCACTACAGTATCGGGTTCCAAGAAACTTCATTCTGGAACTAATGATGATAGCTCTGCGCAAAACCTTTTTCACATTTGACACACAAATGTACCTTCAGACAAAAGGGACAGCGATGGGGGCAGCATTTGCCCCCAGTTTAGCTATCCTATATATGGCAAAATATGAGGAGGACTATGGCCCTCATTCCAACCCAGGTGGTAAGTTCCCTACTTTACCACCATGGTGTAAACTCTGTTTACACCATGGTGGATGGCGGATTTACCGCCCCATTCCAAGGTGAGTGGGGCGGTAAATCCCCAATCCCCATTTACCCTTCCCCATTCCCATTTTTGCCCCATAGTGGGAAAGGCGCTAATTACGGCACCGTAAATTACGGTGCCGTAATTAGCGCCAAGGACGCTTAGCGCCTTGGTACTTAACGCCTGCTAAAAGCAGGCATTAAGGTGGAAATCAGGCGTTAAGGGTTAACGACGCCATCGGCGCCGTTAAACCCTTAATGCCTGGGTTGGAATGAGGGCCTATGTGTTTTCCCCACTTAACCACTGGCTAGACCAAGTGCGGCAAAGGCATAGGTTCATAGATGATGTGATCTTTATTTGGACAGGTCACTTGAACCAATTATTACAATTTTGGGAATGGTTAAACACGTGCAATCATGACATTCAGTTCACCATAGAACATAGCACGACACAGGTTTGCTTCATGGAATTGACCATTCAACATATAAAGGGCAGACTTGCATGTGACCTTCATCGTAAGCCGACAGATAGGAATACGTTACTACACCATACTAGTAACCACCCAACTAACACGAAAGAGAATTTGCCCCATGGGCAATTCCTGCGTATTCATAGGAATTGCACCTGAACCGAAGATTTCAAAAGACACGCGACACTCCTCTCAAGCAGGTTACGGACTAGGGGCTCCCCTAAAAACTACTAGACCAGTCGGTAAAAAAGAGCACTCAACTCGAATAGAGAATTGCTCCTGCAACCACTCAACACAACAACTAATACCAAAGAAGACCGTTTAACCTGTGTGGTCACACATGGCAGAGACACAGCACAGATCAAGAAGATCATTAACAAGTATTGGCACATTGCCAGACTTAATTTACCAGAAGATCGCCCACCCTGGTTTGCATACAAAACAGCGAAGAATATTAAAGAATACTTGGTCCATTCTCTCTTTCAATTACACTCAGCATACATGGGGCAAAGAACATTACGCCCAATACAAGGGCATCACCCATGTGGTAACTGTGCTATATATTTCAATGCACTCAATTCTTTCCCTAACAGGCCATATACTATTTTCACTTGTAGGTAGTCTCAAGGGGGGCCGGCAGAGAAATACCACAGTGGGTTGACAAGTATACAGGTTGCTAAAGACACAGCAACCACATAGCGACTAGCTTCAAGGACTGCTTTGTGCTCCACTCCAGACACGACTCGACACTTGGGATCCAAGTACCGGTATGTAAAATAAAGGCCGGCAACTTAGAGTTTTCATTTATCTTGTCACTGCTAAATAAATGTAGGCACTGATTGAGAGGTTCCTTTTTTGATTGCTTTTTATATATTTTCACACAGTGTCTCCAAACTGACGCGCTAATGAAGGCGGGCCAATTGAATCTAGTAACCGCCAAAACGTGAAAAGTTTGGTTTGCCATCAAACACCATATAGTTTGCCATCAAACATCACGTAGGCAAAGATATCTTTTATCCAAAGACCCGGACATAGGCCCAATATATCCTTAAGATACAAGAGGACAGCTTGGGAAATCCTCACATTAATAGCGAACATTTCATATATTGGAATAGTCCTGCTTATTGTTTCAAATTCAGGATTTTACGCTATTGACCTAGCAAGAAATGGATACTCAGTGACACTTGGTACACTGAACGACACTTTAACCAATGACTACAATTAGGAATTTAAGTGTGTCATTTAATTGTTTTCCTTTTGTTTCACAGTTTCATTATTGCATTTGATTTATGATGACTTAATTTGTTTGCTTCAGATTTATGATGACTTAATTTGTTTGCTTCAGATTTATGATGACTTAATTTGTTTGCTTCTTTTTTGAGATTTCTCACAGACGTTATTTTGTGATTCTGCATTTTTATGTCAAACAGTATTCTTTGTTTACAGCACACGTTAATTAAAATACTACACACATTTTTATTGTATATCTGTTCATTTGCCCTCTCAGTTTAGATACATTAGAACTGAGTGAGTTTCACATTGAGTATTTTTTCCTCCATCAGCTTCAATTGTCCATAGACGTTTACAAATAAGGAGTCTAGACAACTGAAGATCAAATTGGACACCCGCAAAGAAATGTGGGTTAGTATTATAATTAGTTTTACCTTATTTTTTGTTCTCCGGTTGGGATAAATAAATATTAGTATATACACAAAACTAGGTTTGCCATCAAAAGCATTTGGCTGTGTGATCATGTACATTTTCAAAACAGTCAAAACTGTCACTGTTCACTCGTCAATATGATGCACCTTCCCCACCAAAATACAATATAAAGGACACTGAGATTTCGATACACTAACCTAAACTTTATTGTAAATCATGGAGACAATGCAACGTTTTACAGTAGCAATACTGTAATTATGAATTATGTAATATCTTACATTTTTAGGAATGGGATTGCATGACTGTCTTTTAAAGAAAATAAAGTTAACAGATACTTGTCTTTGCTAGACAGGGCATAGTTAGCTTAATAAAAGTATCATCCTGATTACTTCTGGTTCGTATTTATTTGAAAAATAAAATAAAAACTTGTCTAACACTCTGACAGAGGCCTTTGGCACTTAAGAGTGGAGCAGATGATTTTGGATGTACTCTATTTGCATTAGCTCATTTGAACTTGCATTGAACAGAACAAAGAGGGAGGAGAGAGCCATGACGGAAAAAGAGGAATGTAGTGTGAGCTGTGCTTTCACTGAACAGGGTAACTTAAATAGCTTGCTTTGCTACACAAGTGTCAATTTAATTAGCAACCCTTTAGAATTGTGCAGCAAATTGCTAGGCAACACTGCTTATTTTATGTCTTGCTTGTATGTATCTGCTGGTCCCCATTTCCAGTGACTGCTGCCTCCTGTGAACAGCCAGCTTGCATCATTCTTCAACACCCCGTTGCCTCAGAGCGCTTGTGCAATTTTATGTTAGCCCACCATGCAGGGCCTGTCAGTGTTAAACCCAAGTGATTTACTTACGTGTGATTCTCACCTCACAATGGCGGCAAGGTGGTTCCCCTCAAAATAAGTTATCATGTTAATCTTGTGCTCCTTCCTCACACTCCCGAACTCCCTCGTGTCCCCCCTTGAGCACCCTTACTTCGATCTTGTTCACCTTTATTACAGCTGTCAATTATATCCTGTCCCATTTAGAGGTCCCCCGTCCCACTTCCATCATTCCCACAGTTGGTAGGTATGCCCCTCTTGCCAGCGCTTAATCAGCACCTTGACTGCACATTTTTAACTGCTTCCATTGGTGTAAGCTCTGCAAAGGTGCAAGGCCAAGCTTGTATCTGAGAATATCAATCGGCACACAATTTGGAAGCATAAGGTCTCTTTTTCAATGATAACTCTCAATTTTTGATAGATCCACACTCCGAGTCTCATGCGAAATTTCCAAGTCATATAAAAGTGACAAAATTACCTTTGATTTATAGTAATTATTTAGAGAAATTAGTGAGAAACTCCCATAAGACCGATTAATCTGTTTCATTTGGTAACAAAGTAACAGTGCTTTCTCCTTACATTTAATAAAAATAGCGTTCTTCTTTGATGTTGCTCTCACATCAAACCCGAAATACCTTATTTCTTTGATGGGTTGTATCGACTGGTTGTCTATTTTCCAAGGAAAACTCATTGCTTTTTAATTTGTTTTCAAAAATCTGATTATTGTGTTTTTCTTTGAATGTATAATGTGGGATATATTGACCCACTCAACGGCATTGCCGCACATCCCTAAGCTGCATTTGCGCAAGAAGCAGCAACCTGGCTGCGCTGGCACCTGTGCGCACCAGGACCTCAAAACTGCGTTTTAGCAGTAACAAAAAAATGGCTGCACCATCCTGCCTAACACACTTCAGGCAAGATGGAACAAGGGAACACACTGAAAAAATATTCCAGTGCGTTCTGAAACCTATAAATGGAATCAAGTGAAAAGGAAAGCCTGCCATTTTTGCAAAAGCCAAACGTCCCCTTCAAAATGAAACATTTTCACCGTTTAAAAATGCTGCTTTGATGCTAATTCCATCTGTTCATTCTGAAACCACTGTGAGTAAAATGTCCCTGTTGTGCCCAGGATATTTCACTGTGCTTCACCAAAACCAGGCATAATTCTTGAATGACAGGCCCAGTCAAACCAACTCCCAGAGAAATCAATAAGCGACTTCATTTTCACTCGCACGGGAACACACGTTTATTTCTTTCCAAATGTATCCAGGCTCAGCAGTCAAAGAGACTTTAGCTCTCTGAGCCAGGTCAGTGGCAAATGTATCTATGCTTTAAGATAAAACTCCTGCATTCAAGGAAATTACTACAGCTGCAAAGACAGTGTGGGCATCTGAGGGAGCTGCCAAACCTAATTTAAAGAAAGAAATCCTAGCAGTTTTAACATATGTGGAAAAATGGGCTTTGCTGACTGAAGAAAAAATTGGCCTGTTTAAAAATACATTGTTGAATAAAAGCCTGCTTACTTAGCAATGTAAAGGGATTATGTTAGTGGTGATAATACACACATAGGCTATCTTCTTTCACAGGTTGTTTTAATTCAGGACCCAAAATAAGAAATTAAAGAGTTTAAAACACATGGGTTGGATTTACAAGCTCTCAGAAAAAACAGTCATTCCAGTTGCCAGCCATGAAACATCCACAAGGATGGGAGACACACCATAAATCCAGGACACGTAAGTGAAAATTGCCCACTTGAAAAACTTTGAATGGGCTGGGACAGAGAAAGTTCACATGCTCATCAGACATTCATCTGTCCTCCAGGCTGGGACAATAGAAGTCCTCGGACACTAACCTGTCAAGTGTAAGGGGCAATAAAACCTTCAATTAAGATGAGAAACCCCCACTTTGCCTGGAAGGAAATGACAGTTGGTTGCAGTGGGAGGAAGGAAAATAAAATTATCTAGTGGCAATAGATTGCCTTTTGGTGCCAATGACTATTTTATAAAGAAACTTCAAAGACTTTTTATCTCTGCAGCAATAATTAGTAAACATGTAAAAAGTTTGCAGTTTCAAATATAATTGTATGTGCTTTCTTTTAAAACTTGGTAGAACTCATTGCTGCATGGGAAACAGAAGTTACAAAATATGACAGATTCCAAGGAAAGTATTAATGTTGCAAACATAACATTTTGTACATACATCCATGGGCATAATTCACATCTGTGTATAAAATTGTGGAATTTTAGGCCAAATCTTTCATGTTTAAAATTACCAAAAGGTATCAGAAAGGTGAAAGAAGGTCACACAGACTGGAGGAGTGGACTGATCTGTGCTGCACATAATATTTAACCTTTGTGTATAATTCTTTCAAGTGAGTGCAATTGTAGAAATGTATGTTTTTGGCAAAATGAGATTTTCAGTAAAGTAAATGTGGGAGTTCTTGGACATTGTAAAACTCACCTCATAAACCTGACAGTTGGGAGCAAGGCGGAGACTAGCACCCGTGCCCAATCCAAGTAGTTTAGGGGCGTGCGTAATAAACCCTGCCAAGCCTCTACCTTGATGATGTCATTTTGCACTATAAATAAGGGTCCCTGACAAGACCCTAGACACACACTCTTCCTGATTTCCTGTGCTGGGTTCCTGTACCCGTCATCTTCCAGACTCCAGATCCCAACTACAAGGCCAAGCATTGCTGATCCTGCTCCAGCAAGGCCTAAATATTAAAAAAACACTAATCTGCCATTAACCAGGAGAAAACTGTGGTACATTTGGCATCCTGATCCAGATTGGCTTGCTGCCACTCACTGCATGCTACTGCCATTCTGTTACCCTGATGACCTATATTATCCAGTGACCAGAATTGCCAGTCCAGAAGTGCTACCCGGTAACCAGTCCCTGCCCAGCTGATCCTGTCCCGCTGATTTTGTCGGTCTGTCCTTTGTTAATCCAGATCCGTGTAGTGACCAGAATGCTGACTGTCCAGAATCCAAAACTAAAAAGTGGACTGTGAGTATCAATTGCCACCCCACCTAAACCCATAGCCTATTGTGTCTTGTCCTTAGTTCCTATCTCTAAGTCATCCTGTCCTTATCCTGATAACTTGTAGTATTGTCAAAATCATTCTTGTCACCTTGCCCCTGATTTCTAGTGCTAGCACCATCTCTTAGTAATTTTGTCTTGTGTAAATCCTAAACTATTAATCCTATTTCGAATGATCGGACTGGTTCCAACGGGGTGGGCGATGGGGAACTAGGGTTGAATTTGCGAATCAACCCTGGTGCTTACTGTGTCCCTCTTTGGTATCCTAGCCTGAATGCTCTAGTGTAGAGTAAAACTGTTCTTGTCAAAACTGATTTCCTTTACTTTTTCACCGCTCCATTTTACTCAAAACACACTTTTCTAGATCTTGCATAACTCACTCAATTTACCAGCTAGAGACCTAATTTCACTTCCATAATGTACCTATGATCTATAGCTACACCCAACACAAAAACCGCATTGCGATTTATATTTCACCTGTTTTTATTAAAAAACGTTTTGGTAATTTCAGGCGGGAATTGCAAAAGTTAGCAAGTTTCCAATATGTCATTTGCTACAACATGTTTTAAAACCCTGCCACACATTTTCGAACTGTATGCTCTTGGTTATACATTGCTTGTGATTGTTTGTACTTCTACATGGTTGCTGTAGTGAGGAATAGTATTTGTTTCAAGGTTTTTACACACATTCATTCATTTATTCATCCATTTCCGGGTGTCATTTTTAGCATTGCCAGGGTTTAAAATCAGTTTTTCTCTCTTGTTTGGGAACAGAAGATCCGATTTCAATTTTGTTTTCCATTTGTCATTCCTGATTAACTGCTGCTTTTGTTTATCCATTTAGAATTGATTATTTGTGGGTTGAGGGAACATTGCAGGGGGAAATTCTAACTCAAGTGCTATCTTACCTAAAATCAAAAAGTGCTCCTATTTCCTGGTGTTTTGTAGATGTGTCAATAGAAGGTTAAACTAAGTGCATTGCTTACATTCCTATTGTTATTATCACCCCATTGGTGATTGCTGCCCCATATTAAAAATTGTATGATGTACTTAAATTTTCAAATAAATAAATACATATTACATTTTATCAACCAGCCTGGTTCATGGTCCATTGTGACCCGGGGTATTTGAAAAGGGGTTGTGATATGAGTGGTGTACCATCTCAATATTGAATAGAACATAAAATCAAAAGCATTTCAATTGTGCGCTGCATACTAGGCCGAGACTAAGGTGTGCGTCGCCTGATTGAAATCCTTAACAATAAGTAAGTTATTACAAATTGTGTAGTGATGGAAAACATTAAAAAGGTGCTGTAGACCCACTTGTGTATGGTCTAAGAGAATAACAACATGCACACAGGCTAACCAAGACGTCCTTACCGAGCTTAGGCGAAGTGCCACGACAGAGGCTCTCTTCAGAACATCATCTACATCAGATATGTAAAGATTAAAGAGACAGGGTGCCAATACGCATCCCTGTCTCAAACCTTAGAGGTTGGGAAGTCCATGGTCAGAGTTCCCTGTGGATTCAGCCTCCTTTGCAGTCTGGCGTCCAAGTGTAGATATATCAAGTTGTTAAGTAAGCCATCAGGAATCTGACAATCCCTGAGTTTGGCCCAGAGAGGAGATCTATTGCCGGTATGGAAAGCTAAGGAGACTATTCTCTTGGGTGTTCACCTTACATGTGGTTATTAATATGATTTGTGTGTGATTGGCCCTTTGATGCATATCATATTTGGGCTCATTTCAGGCAATATTCAGTGAGGAAGAACGATTGCCATTAGAGCAAAGTAGATAGAGGGGAGATTGATATAAGGAGGAACCACACCCAGTGGAAGTTGTCAGCACAGAGCAAATAGAGGAGCCATGCTGCAATGGACACTTTCCCAGCTTGACCCAATGGGGGCTTGTCTAATATGTAGCAAACAACACAAAATGTTATTGTTTTTGTCCAGATAATTGTTATTTATGTCATTTAACATAAAGTGCAGGTTGCAATCATGCAGGGCTGTCGACTCGTTCCACATCTGCGGTATACTGTCCTCCCAGAATGCTTTGAAAATTGGTTTTGAATCTTTACATAACAATGCAGTACTACAACTCTCCAAAACCAAAGAAAAATATATGACTGGATGGGCTACTCTAGAATTAACCAGTACAAGTTCACAGCTGCGATGTAGCCCTTTCATTAAGCAGCCAAAGGGTTAAATGAGAACACTGTTGTTTTGGTTGTGAAAAATATATATCGTTATTTTCATCATTTGTGTAAGTTTGGCCTTTGGATGTATCTAATAATACTAAAATCCCATTCCCCTCTCATTGGTTGTGGGTGGTGTGGCAAGGCAGCTGCCGAGCTGCTGGCGTTGCATACAGAAGGTTAAAGTGGTTTGAGAGCTTGTTGGGACTGTGGGTCTTGCTCTAGTGTGTGCGTTGCTATCTTCTTTACGTTGCCTGCCGCCTGTCAGGTGGATCTCAGAGGGACCAAGCTTCTAAGGTCTCAATTTTTGTAAGGGTTGTTCTGGGTTACTGAGATACAAAACTTGAAATTAGGTGCTGGACAGTGGTTCCTTTGTATCCAATGAGCAACATTTGTTGATTTATTTTTCCTTCAGTAATTCACACATTGGTTGCCACTCTCGTGACCAACATATTCTTTGCTAAAAGTTCATATGTGGTACAGAGTATGTGATATACTTTTATTCCATTAGTGCCGACAGTTGTTTCAACCTTTGAGGTCTTTCTCAAGGCTGCATATCAGTGACATGAGTGGCAGTATGCATGGTGAGTGGTGATAGAGGAACATACATAATTATTACATTAAAGCCCATAATTGGTTTGTCAGTATTTGACGGCGAGACCATAGTTGACAAGTTCATAAACAATGTTAATAGTCCCGTGACATTTGTCAGGTGTGACATATTCACATATTAGCAATGCATTTGTGTGTATGTTAATTGGTCACATGGGTTAAATCACCATTGCATTTTTACCATTGTCAGTCAGTTATAGTCATATTATACAATTGTTATTGTTTCATTGCATTATTAGCAAAATACAACGGGGAAAACATTTTTTTATTAGTTTGTGGAGGTAAAATGGGAGAGAAAAAGAGAGAAATTGCTCTTTAGTTGCCTTGTTTGTTGGTCTAATTAGGATCTGCGTAAGCTTATGAGGTTGGTTGAGTAAAGCTTACCAAATGTAAGGTTAGCGTGTTCCCGGGTGGTTGGAATTGAAATTCCTATTTTCAGCAATGGTAGAGGGTGACACCTTTATGGAAAGAGATTGAGGTAGTAATGAATTCTCCTATCTTGGTCCTAATGCTAATAATTCCAAGGTTGGATTGGGTTTCTTAGTGCCTCCATGAGGTGCAATTCACCAGATTTAAGAGAAAGGGGGCACAAGGCCCGGCTATGCCACTGATCAGTGTGGCTGTTCTCGTGGGTTAGTTAGCTAGAGAAGTAGCGTGCCAGCATAATGCAGTGATGACTACATATCTAGTGTTTAGTACATACAGTATGAGGAGAGTCCCCCATAGCGTTAATGGGGTTCCATGGTGTGTTAACCTATCGCTCCTGTGCAGATGATCTTGTGTGCCCGACCGATGCAGTGAATACTATGTAACCAGCAATCAATATTAGCAATGTGTGGAAGTTCCTTCATGGTGTTTTTTGTGCGTTGGATTATTTGGTCCTGTGCTGAGGAAAGTGTGTTGGCCTCTCCCGTTAGTACGTGTCAGTTTCAGTAAATAGTTAAGTTGTTGTGGGCACCTCTATACTGTAGACATAGGCCCATTATCTTGCCCAAATAGTTGAATATGGCCCCAATGATTATGGCATAAAAGCCATGTTGGTTTCAGCTTCACGTAATTTATAAAAAACACACATGGTTTTAAATAGTGTGGTTTTCAATTTATCACTTGCATATAAGCGCTGTAATCCTTAGCGTTGCATACATGACAAGGTGCCTCAATAATTTGAGAGTTCCGGGATACCACTGCTACATATCCAGTGCTCAGTACATACAGAATGACGAGAGTCCTCCAAAGCGTTAATTGGGTTCCATAGTGCTTTAAACTATTGCTCCTGTGCAGAGGATCTTGCCTGCCCGAACGATGCAGTGAATGATATGTAACCAGCAATCAATATTTACAATGCGCGGAAGTTCCTTCATGGCATTTTTTTGCGGGGGTCCCAGGTGTGTTAATTTAATGGTCCTGTGCTGAGGCAAGTGTGTTGCCCGCTCCCGTTAGTACGTGTCAGTTTCAGTAAATGGTTAGGTTGTTGTGGGTGCCTCTATACTGTAGAAGTAGGCCCATTATTTTGCCCAAATAGTTGAATGTAGCCCCAGTGATAATGGCATAAGTGCCGTGTTGGTTCAGCTTCACGTAGGTTACAAAAAACAACACACGTGATTTTAAGGAGTGTGGTTTTCAATTTTTTCGATTGCCTGTATGCGCTGTAATCCTTAGTGTTGCATAAATGACAAGGTGCCTATATTAATGCCCATTTCCTAGTGCATGTTTTCGTGAGTGTGAAGTGACTTGTTAAAAAGGGGAAGGAGAGGCAGGGGTTGCAATGGACACAACCTTCCGTAAAGTTAGGTTAGGTCTCTAGCATAAGGAGGATCACTAGTTGTGGCCAATTAGCGCTTTTAAGTAAACTACATGTGGGGCCCAGAATTGTTGGCAGTCTTACTTCTTACTCTCGGGTGAGTGTCTGTGTAGTCTCCTGGTCTCGCAGTGATCTGCTTCAGTGAGCGACTCATGAGCCTGCAAGAATGCTACTGTAACTTCAATGCACAAATGGGCCCCAAATACTACCCAGTGCAATGAGGGGAGCAATCGAGCCGCGTCATTGGCTCATCCCAAACAGCTGACCATGGACCAAGAGGAACGCTTTTTGGCTGGGACCAATGGATGGGCAGCTTACACTTTAATAGTAGCATTCTTGTGCTTTTGTGAGTGGATAAGGCGCTTGGCTGATGGGGGGTTGTGTGCTCGGCAATGGAAGCCCCCTCTGTGCAGCTGCCCCCCCCTAGGCTTTTTTCATTCCTCCCCCTTTTCATTCCAGAGGCTGGAGCCTGGGCCACCCGCACTGTCTGCCAGGACCAAGGTGAAGTGCACGCAGGGGGCAGAATCTTTACGCACACCCAACACCACCACACACCACAGTAGAATAAAGAGAGGCAAGAGTTACTCAACACATAAGTTAAATCATGGTTTTAAAAAAAACGAGGCCACAATTCCGCACAGGTTGCCATGTCTCTCGTGTCCCCAACTTGCAATCGGATAACAACAGGCTGTCTCATGTCTCAGAGAGAGACTGGGAAGGGAATGGCTGCAGAAGGGCACAGGGGCCCGCTCACCATTTGTCTGCCTGGCGACCTTAAATCTGCCACTGCTGCCCACCCTTGTGACATTATTCAAACCTTTTAATGTTGCTACTTTCCTGTATCGCCTTGTCCGAAATGGATGCCGCTTACACCCACATGCCTCCTTTTTCAATAGCCCGGTCCTGAGTACTTCCTCTACAAATGCACTGACTGTGCCTTAAATGTGTGCCTTCACATTCGCCTCGTTGTGCCAGGCCTCTGGTTGGTTCAGAGTTCGGCTACTCATGCGTCGTACAATGTTAGTACAGAGCTGAAAACAGAGCATCATCATTGCCTTTTCCATGCTGCTCTTTAAGGTGCAATGTGTCAGCCTTCCCCATGGACATCTTATAATATAATGGGGACGCTCCTAGGGTTAAGTACAGTTTCTTTATGGAAGTCTTCCCGTGGATGACGTTTATTGTGGTTCCTGGTGTCCCCTTTTTACTGTTATATGTTTAAGAATACAGGCATTAACACTTTTCTTTACACTGTTTTTATTTGATAACACTGAAAAAAATATAAACAAGAAATGACAAAGCCAGTAGATTTGGCGGTTGTATCGGCATTTTAAAGATGCTTGTCACGCATTGGCTCAATACTATAATTAGCAGCCATTGTCCGCTTATGCCATGTGAGTACATTACTTGTCAGGTATTCCACATATGCAATGGTACTTGCATTATATGGCTTGTATTTCAATCATATTTCAGGTATTGACAGCAAAAGCCCAGTCTCTCACACCATTGGCCATCGCCACAACCCCCCAATCCCCGCCCGTGGTATTCTCGCTGTTGCCTATATATTTTCAGGTAGTCACACCATTGTCAGGGATATGCCCAGCTAGCACAGCAGTGCCATGTTCATAATTCACACACAGGCGCAGACAATCCATATGAGAGTATGCTGCAAGAGAAGAGCTGTGCCAGATTCCATTATGGCACGTCGTTCATGTACTAATTACTACTATGCCTAGTTAGTACAGCAGTGACAGGCACCTGTATGGACATTTACACCAGGAAGTGGGGGTGTGCAGAGTTGCAGGAATGTAGCGAGGCAGGAGATGCCAATCGCCATAATAAAGGCAATTTAGAAAGGGAATCACAAACCGCTTTGTAATAAGGCGTTTGAAAGGCAGTCATCTTTGTTGGCACTAGGAAGCGTGCATGAGCAGCCCGTGGCTCTCGGAAGCAAACAGGAGGGTGCACCAGGCTCTGCAGGGATGACGAATGAGGGCATATGCCACATGATAAATGCAAGCAGGTATGGAGACGAGGCAAAATCAGGTGTTTTGCAAGGGCAGATGTGCAAGACTGAATACTGTTGTGCTTTTGGTATAATAATGCAGTTGAAAGCATATTTGCTTAGCAACATTGTTTCAAACTAGTACAGTAAGTTCTGAAACCAGCCTTCTCTGGCCAGATAGTGGCCTAGACTGGCAAGATAGTGTCCCATTCTGGGCCAACAGTCTGGCCCGTCCTAGAACCATGGGCTGACACTTTGAGCATCACCTATAGCCCGCAGGGCGGTCTGAGCCTCCTGCTCCACCACAGGCCCTGCCTCTGTGTGTACTTCCACCAGATGCCCTGCCTCCCCTGCCTCAGTGGGAGTTTCCACCTGAGGCCCTGCCTATGCTGCCTCTGCATTTCACCAACCCTGTAATGCTAAGGTGTTCGTGAACTTTCACAGGACTGTTCGCGAACATCCGAACTGTTTGCAGACTTTCGCGGCAAAAAACACCTGTTTATTTTGCTTCTTGCAGCCATTTCCCATCCTCATCACCCCTCACCCCCCCAGAGATTATTTGATAAGTTTGACAAGTGGAATGCTGTGTTTTTTCATATGTTTTTACCGCGATGTCCGTGGACATCGGGCACTGTCCGCGAATCCAAGATGGTGGGCGTTTCCAAAAATCTGATGCACTTCACACTTCTCACCATCCAATCGGTGAACACGTGGCATGTCCGCGGACATAAGGCAAGCCGATTAGCCAGAACAGGGAAGTGTGTCCGCGAACCGGACATAGATATCACTCATTTTTTGTGACCTACTTTTTGCTAATTTTTTTAAAAACTACTGGACAGATTTTCATCAAATTTACAAAAGCACGCTTTCTGGACCAAGCCGCTGCTCCTTCGGTTTTACTTTGAACCATAATGTCACGTTTGTAAAGTTATTTTAGTGAATTGCACAGGTTTTTAGTAGGGCAACTTAACCATAACGTCCCCTTAACAAAGTTTTATTTAGTGAATTTTACGGGTTTTTAGTAGGGCAACTTAACCATAACGTCCCTTTAACAGAAGTTTTTTTTTTACCTGAATTTCACAGGTTTTTAGAAGGGGAACTTAATCATAACATCTCATTAATAAAGTTTTTTTTGCTGAATATACACTTTCATCATGTCATTTTGGGAGATATGTAGTATCATTTCCTTACTTTATATACATGTAACATAGAACATACTGAACAACCTCGCAATTGATATTTGAAAGGCACGGACTGAGCACCTGTCTGCGGACGGGCGTGGAGGAGGTCAACAGTACCTAAACAGTCAGGGGGTATCTGAAATTGTACTATTGTGTTACATAAAAAATGCACAACTTTGAAAAAGGACACATAAACACATTATAAGTACTAATAAATAAATAGGTAAACCTAAACGTCTGAAACAATAACTATGTATTTAATGACCATGTAGAAAGAAATGGATTATACCATAACAAAAAAAAGTATGCCTCCAACATAATTACCTTACAGAAACTGTGCAGCCAGGAGCGACAGTACATGCACACAGTACAAGGAAGACAAATTACAACAAAATAGAAAGTGAACTTCATTTTTCTTATATGTGTGTGTACTTTTTCTGTATGAGGGGCAGAAAAAATAATTTCTTTCTGTTGTTTTGACACCGAAATGTGCATTACTTTGGAGTGGCTAGAGGAGAATTTTCTGCATGGGGAAATGTCCGAAGATAGCGATAATAATGGTACACAAGCAAATTAAATGGTCAGTATTTTAAGAGCATTTAACATATATATATTTATTTTTAACAGACCAGGATAAAAACAAAGAAAGGACAACAAACAACACAGAGGAAGACAGGCTGAAAAGGATAGAAGTGAAAATGGACACACTAAATGACAATTTTAACAGTTTAAGGCAATTTGTGGAGGAATTTGTGAGAGGAAAAATACGTTATCACTGTTCCACCATCCCCAAACCTTCAAGAAGAAAATAAACGTTTTGATGAAACATCCATCCCTTCATCCCCTCACAAATCATCCCCTCACAGCCAGCCAATGTTAAACCCTAATTCCCCTATATTCGTTTCAATATATGCTTCCCCCTGTATTTCTCTTGATTGATGTGTGTATGTATTGAAAGTTTTTTTATATTAGTTGTAGTGGAAGGGGTTGAGGATTTTTTTTTTTTAAAGAGTTAAAATGTCCGCGGACAGCGCGCCTGTTCGAGCTAGCCGTAAGCAATAGAATATGGATGTTCTAACGCCAATACACCTACCCGTGCCAATGGAAACCAAGATGGAACTGATCTGAGAGCGCACCATCTGCTCAAGTTGTGCGTAAATGAACAGAATGGAGCATCCTAAAGACATTATACCTCTCCGTACTGCTCACAAACGAGATAAAACATGTTCTTAGAACACACCAGGTGTCCAGGATGTCTGTAAATGAGCAAAATGGGAGTGTCCTAAGGACACTATACCTGTCTGTACTGTCCGCAGCCAAGATGGAACCGTCCGTAGAACAGGTGCGGTGGCCGGCATGTCCGAAGTCAAACAAAATGGAGGTGTCCTAAGGACACTGTACCTGGCCATACAGTCAGCAGATCATGTACGCACATGCGCAGTACACCCATAAGTACTGCGAACATCGTGCCTGTGCCTAACTGTCTGTCTCACTTGTGTCGCACTTTTAATTAGTTTCAGGACCCGAACACTGTCCGTAGAACACTTGCGCGCATGTGTACGTTCATTACTCTGCATTTGCTGTCCAGTGGGCACCCAAATTCCCTCGCAGATGTATTCAGGACGTCATCATGTGACCGCACCCGCGCTGAGCGTATGGACTAATTTGCGCAGTTTGTCTGCTTCCACAACATTGCAAAAGAAGTTATACAAACATGGGAAATTATTTTACAGTATAAAATCACCATTTCACATGTCCCATTCAATGGCTCTACCTCTGAACGTATTGTTTAGAATTTTTGCAATGCTTTTGAGTGATCAATATGGTCATGAGCCGCACCCCTCCACCCCTATAAATGGCCACACCCCCGAGCTCATCTTCATTGTGCTTCTGGCTATAGGAGATTGAATTGTGCTGCCTTTACTGCTGTAGCGACCATTAGCTAATTAATCCTCATGGCATCCATGGCTACTGTTGCTTCATTAGCCTCAGCACCACCCCCAAACCCTCCACCGCCACCACCTCCCCAAGGACCTGCAGAGGGAAATACGGGTGAGGATGTAAAGATCGAGGAAAAAGAGGAAGAAGAGAATGAGGGGGAGGAACTCGGCATGACAAGCACTCGCCTGGCGTCGTGGGTGTGGCGGTTGTTTTCTGTTTTTGGGAATGTACCGAAAGCACGTGCAAACCTGGTCAGGTGTAACCAGTGCCAGTTGGTGCTGAGTTGCGGGAGACCTGGTGCGTATAGCTTTGGTATGACAACCATGAAGTGACACCTAACTTCGTTCCACACTGAGGACATTCGAAAGGTGGTGCCATGTGAAGAACGTAGTAGATTGAGTTCCTCCACAGCATCCTCTGTGTCCGATCCTCTCACCACAAGAGACACTCCTGTGGGGGAGCGCATCCCTCCAGCTGCCTCACAAGCCATTCGTGATGCTGTTGACCCTTACCTTTCGAGGGTCACAATATTGTGTATGTACTGCGACGCAGTACTCTGCAGGGGGGAGAGTCTTCGAAGTGCTTTTGAGGCTATGGTCACAGAGCACCAGAAGAACTGCCACCCTACATCTTTCTCTCTCCACCTGCCCTTTCTTATCCCCATGGTTGGTGTCCCTTCCTTACCCTCCTTTGCCCTCCTCTCCTAGTGTGTCGTGTGCTCAAAAGCAGTAAACTGGAAAACAACAAAAATTACAAAAAAGGCTCTTTTCAGAGCCACCTTTCTCAGTTTAACAATAGAACTATCAAGTGACCATTGTAGGCCCCGGCGCATTTTTCAAAAAGTCTGCGGACAGTCGTAGGACGCCCAAAAATGCAGGGTGCAAGCGTAGCAAAACCAATTGACTTTTTGCTGGGAGTAAGTGGTGGCTCTGAAAAGAGCCTTTCGGTGGTTTTTGTGTGTTTTAAAAACTGTAGATTGGAAAAAACGGATTGCCAAATAGGTGACTATGAATCCAAAAAAGGTTGCAATGCATTTTGTACATTGCGAAGAAAAATCTGATTACCAGCATATGTGAGATGGACTCCATCTCTGCGAAAAATGAAAGTGTTGCCAAACAAAAAAGTTAATTGTGGAATGAGGACATGCCAACATCTCTTAGAAAGGCACAAACAGCCTTATTGACATTGCGCCTCGCTTTCTCCATTTGTGGACCAAATGCAGAAAAACGCAGCCATATTCGTCTTTGTGCAATACGGGAAAAAACTATTTGGCAATTTGGAAACATGTCCATGACCTTCGCAAGACCTTCCTTCATTGCAAATTGCAAAGAAATTCCAGAAACATGGCCTAAACTGTTTCCTCCACAATGAATGATAAGTATATCAGGATGATGCTCTGTCTGTAAAGTAGCACAGAGAGGTACCAAGTCCAGCCACCTCATTCCATGCACGCCATGCCAGTGCACTTCCACATGAGGAAATCCAAGATCTGCACATAGACCGCAACTTTCTGCACGCACCTTCAATGAATGTATCCATGAGTCTCCCAAAATCCAGATAATCTGTTTTCGAGCACACAGAGCCATGGCTGTCTGGTCTCCTGTCAGGGAAAAGACCTTCTCACTAAATTTCTCCATTGAGAACACACACACACTGAACTTTACTGACCAATCCCTACCTTTGCACATTCTCATTTGCATGCGTCTCCACCCCAGAATCCCCGTTGGTAATACGCACTGCTTGCAAACTACTGCCATGTCCGCGGACATGTAGAGGATCAGAGCGTGACGACTGTACATTTAAATATTATTCCCCTTTTCCCCATTAAGGTGGGCTCTGAAAAGAGCCGTTTTTTTGGCAGATGCCTTACAGACACCTGTTATTTTGTTTTTTTAAAATATTTTTTCTTCTTACTTTACTCCTACAACCATTACAGAACCTTCTCCAAAGCAAGCCTTACATTCCAAAAGAACATGGCATTTCCCAAAGAAGATAACGCAACACCATCTGGTTCAAAATAAGCCGCATTACTGGGAACAATGTTCTCGTGGTTACAGAAAAACATACAAGCTTGTAACATGAAAGCACGCATGCCACGATTGATGTTACACCTCCCAATACTTTGATCAGGACAGAAAACAGAACTGTTGTCCCATTTTCCTCTAGGGAGTAACCCAGAAAAAATTACTTTCGCAGTTGGAAACATGTTCATAACTGCTTGAACCAACTGTTCCAAATCTTCCAACAAAGTACGTGAACTCACGTAGCCCAAATGGCAAGCACCGTAGTGCAAAAGTACCACATGAGGAGTGGTCATCGTACGCATGGCTCTGCAAACTTGGTGAATTGCTCCAACATTGCGATCAGTCTCAGCGCTCCACACCACCTCCACTCCTCTCACATCGAAATTGTGTGCCACATGCCTACTTTTGGAATAATGCTGTAAACCATGGACAAAAATATCTCCAAGCATCAAAACCCTGACCCTCTCCACCTCTGCCATCTTCAGTATACGCACTGTCTTTCTACACAAAAGAGCAATGTGAACATCTGATTGGCTGATGCTTACAATCCCCTTTCCATGCTGGATTTGCTGTAGAACCCTGTATGTGACACGCCGTACCCGCGGACAAGCGTTGTCTACGTACGGCACGTAACTCTTAACCAATCCTTCTACCCTTTCCACATCACTCGCAAATCCATTCCCTCATTGGACACAGCTAAGCAGTCACACAACCATCACCAATCACATTCAACATCTCTACATCTTACACCGTCATAAAAATTTCGCACTTCAAATGTACTATTGATCACTCTGAATGCAAGTCGCATATCATTGCAAAGCACCCACTTCAAAAACTACTGTGCAAGTGTTGTGGATTTCTACGTATAAAGTACAGATATGCATATTTTAATCAGAGAACATGTGCAACCCTTATGATTTCATTTAAACAAATGAATGCCACTAAATCTGCATAGCCAATACATACCAACGCTCCTCCTTTAAGTGCAAGATGTCTGATTTTTCATTAACAAACCGCACTATTTCTTACTGTCTCCCGCATAACCTAGCACGAAACTCGATTTTCCATTAGAAAATGTCACAACTTTTTACTGTGTACCGCCTACATTAATGCTAATTCCAATGCGATCGTATGAGAAAAATAAACTCTCCCGATTGCTGTGGTGACATCTTCCTCTGAGGGTCTCCCGATTTTTCAGATTCGTACTTATAATATGAAAGGAGTGAAATTTTTCCCATCTACTATAATGACCTATCACTTACAAACCTCTCTGCTATGGATAACAAAGCTTAAAAAAACAAGGCATTTTCATAACCTAAAAATTGTACTCATGCCTAAATCACGTGCAACTAACATACTGCAAATAACATATAAAGACAGCACATAGTGAAGTGAAATGCACACATGCACCGTGTAATGAAATATCAAAGGAGAATACTCTGCCGAAAGATGCAAAGTGAACGTGTACAGTAACATCACTGCTTTAAACGCACAAAGTTACTAACTTCTTCTTTTTACAATCACAGTGAAGACTACTCTCCTGAAAAAGTACAGTACTACCTTTATATTCTAACAATTCCTCAAAGAGACTGTGTGGGTTATTTATTTAATTTGCGCACCAAAACAAACATTGATTTCTGAACCATTCTACCCACAAATCCCCATTTATTAAACAAAATATAACAGGCAGAATGGTTCACAAATCCATATGGTTTTGGAACTCAAATAACATACAGAGGCCTTAGAATGTTAGTACTAGAAAACAAATAGCTGTTTCAATTTTATACCATTACGTTTACTATTAATGCTTCTCCTCACCACTAGCTCACTTTGTACTCTCATCTAAAGCACATTGTAGTAGTATACAAACAGAAATAATAGCCTTCCGAAATCATTGTAAGAGGCCAATGCACATTCACACACCACCACAAAGAGCTTCCCCTTCAAACTCATGCACGCATGCACACAGCACACATACATTGTACAACTGAACAAACCATGCCTTCTTTTTTTCAACAGACCCCAAAGAATGCCTACCAAAAAGCAAGTCCGTAGAAAGGAACGCAGAAATAGAGCAAATAAAAATAAAAGTGTCCAACCTAAGCATCCATCTGAAGCAGAGTTTGTAGAGAATGTTGGAACAAAACAGCTAATACAGTCGTTTAGCGAAACAAAGGAAGCTTCAACTACCGAAACTTTACCTCCTCCATCAAAATGTGGCACGAAATACGAAACTCTTCACAAAGAATCGGCTACCAGTACTGCTAACAACGCTCCTATTAATCCTGATATAGTAACAAGAACCCATAGTAAAAAAAGAATTTCAGCAAAAATGTCTCGCCAGAGAGTCCTTCAGAATCTAATAAGAAGAGGACGGAAATCATCCTCAAACCTTAAAACCTACCATAGAAAATTAATCCTACAAGCTCTCGTGGACAGTGCAATCCTTCTCAAAAGGAAGTTGTTCGTATTAGTGTTAAATAGGATGAAACCACTAACATAACTAAGTACCAAACTACAAAAGAAACTATCAATAAACGGAAGGTGAACAAAAATAACTTCTTACATATTTGTGGAGGTGAATCGAGTCACACAACAACCACAAAAACATATTTTAATGAAGAAGCATACAAACAAAATCAAACAAACACAATTGCCATCCATAGCAGTGGACGAGGGTTTGAAAAAATCAATAATACCATCATGGAACAAGAAACACTGCTTAAAAAAGTATCCCCTGAAAGCTCAGAATTACCTTTCGATTCGACTGAACCAGACCGTCCAGTATACAAATGGCCATGCGCATCAATGTGTGCCATTCCTAACAAATTTTTCAAATCTTTATGTCAGTTCCTCAATCAGTATGTGAAAGGTAAAGACAAAATTAAAATGAAAGTGCTGCAAAATATGGATATCTGTCCGGTGCGCAAATACACAGGACTACAAGGACATTCATTAGCCTGCATTTCGGGACCTATTTGCAAAAGAACCTTCTATGATATCAAAAACATATCAATACATCATTCAAATGTAAGAAATCTAGTGTATAAAATATACTATGCTAAAAGTCCAGCTTCAGAATTAGCCAATTTAAATAACACTCTTCTGCATGGTACACCCAAATACCTACAAGAAGAAATCAACTGTATCCAGAGAAAATATTTTGGAAGCGAAAGCCACTTACAAAATGCAATAGTTTTAGAACAGACTAGCAACAATTCTGCACATAGCAACCTTCTATTACACACATACAAAAAAGAAATACTAACATTTAAAAATGCATCGGCTGAAGTACCAAACCATGTGTGTGTGTGTTGCCGCAGAACGTTTTACAAAAGATACACACAAAATATAGACATAGCATACAAAATAGAAGACAATGAATATTCCAAATGGTTTGAATTAGCTCTCTACCTTTTAGCAGAAAACAAATACCAAATAAGTGAACCCCTAATATGTTGCAGTTACTGCACTACAAAACTGGACAACAACCAAACTCCTTCACGTGCTATCACAAATAATTTGGAATTGTTCCCACTACCAAAAACCCTGCAACAACTCAATTTGTATGAGAACATCATAATTCAAACAGTTCACCCATTTCAAGCAATTATACGCCTTCAACCAAAAACAGCAAAATGATCTCCCTCTGAATTGGTGAAAGGCATTTGTGGCAAAGTAGTTTATTTGCCATTAGATCTAACAGAAAATGTACACACTCTAGGAGTGCAATGTTCAATAGAGCATTCTTTAATTGTCTTGGTAAATGGTGTACCAACAAAAGACAAAAAAAAATATTTGGCAACAACTGGTGGACTTACATAAAGTTAGACAAGCATTGCAATATCTAAAAGACAATGAAGATTACTACAAGAAAATAAATATTGAAGAAAGCTTAAGGGAAACAAATGAAATAATTCAAGAGTCATCAGAAACTGGACAATTTGAACTTCTGGATCCTGCTGCAGTATCCACTCTTTTGGACCATTACACAATTCATCCATTCCAATGAAAGCATAGATGATGCACTAGAAACTTACCAAATGCGACAAACCAAAGGGTCACCAATGATCATATGGGAAAAAAGTATAGAAGCACGTGCTTTTCCACTGCTATTTCCTACTGGCAAAGGCGGAAGATATTATGATAGACCCACTCAGATTACGTCACCAGAATACCGCTCATTACGAATGTATTCGCAAGATCCCAGATTTAGACAAAATGTGGAATGTTTATTCCACCTACTCTTTGAAAGTGAATTAGCAACCCTATGTTATGGAGTTGCACACATTTTGAAATCTGGAACCCACTTTTAAAATATGTCAGCTATGCAATTAATACAAAAAGTACAAGAAAATGATGAGGTTTCACAATCAAGTATAACAAATCTGTTTGCAAACATGCGTGGTACAAAAGAATACTGGTTCCGACAGCACGGAGACGTACGTTGTATGATCAGAAACCTTGGACCACTGACTTGGTTTGTTACACTAAGTTGTGCAGAATATGCATGGGAAGATTTACACAGGTTCCTACGCATATCAAACAACAACAAAACCAACATAGATATATTAACACCTGGAGAACTTTGCTCTCTAGATCCAGTTAATGTGCCAAGATATTTCCATCATCGTTTCATTGCTATGCTACACTTTATTTGCAATAAAACTGTTCCTCCCCTCTGAGAATGCAACACTTCTTTTGGAGAAAAGAATACCAAGCGAGAGGAGCACCACATATTCACATGCTTTTATGGATCAAAGGTGCACCTAAATTTGGTCACGACACTGATGCCACTGTTTTGCAGTTCATCCAAAAATATGTCACTTGTGAAATCCCTTCATAATGGACACATAGTGACCTGCATGGGCAGATTTTACAATTTCAAAGACACAAATGTGGCAAATATTGTCGTCGCAAATACAAAAACAAAGGGAAATACTACAGCAAATGCCGCTTTGGTTTCCCTAGACCATTTACAGAAATGGGTGAAGTGAACAACTTCATGTCTTCTGTTCGACATAGTGTTAAAGGTAAATTGCCTAGGAACACGTATTACATAAAAAGAACAGAAGAATTAAAATATATCAATGATTACAATGCAATCATTGCCTTCTTATGGAATGCAAACATAGATGTGCAGACAATTCCACTGCAGTTGCACGATATGTTACAGCCTACGTAACAAAAGCAGAAAAAACAGAGCTTCAAGACCTCTGGGATGACCTGTCATCAGACAAAACACTATATCAAAAATTGTACAGCCTAGACATAAAAATTCTCTCCCATAGAGAATGTGGCGCCTATGAAGCGGCAGATCGTTTAACCGGTACTGCTTTGTATGGAAAATCAGACAGCATAGTATGGCTAAGTCTTGGTCCTGCTAAATCTAGAAAAAGAGTTCTGAAATCATATGAGGTCATAGAAACAATTGCCAGAAATGATCCCAACAGCCAAGACATTTTCAAAAGCAATTTACTGGACACATACTATCCGAACAGGAGTAGCACTTTGGAAAGCATGTGTCTATACCACATAGCTCAAACCTTTGCATACAATAATAATATAAAACCCGATGAAAGCAAAGATATATATAGAGTGACAGATTGTGAAGGCAGCTTAGTGAAAATTACCAAACAAAGCATAATTAATCATGTTAAATTGTCATTAAAAACTCCTCAACAGAAAGAACTATATTACATGTCTCTGCTACAACTTTTTAAACCATGGAGAAAAGAGGAAGAGATACTAGATAACTATGACTGCTATGAAGATGCTTTCAAAGCAAATGAAAGCGCTATCACCGATGTGAACTTTACGCAGTAAAAAACAACGTTGCACAGTGAACAGCAACACGAAGAAGAACTTCAGGCCCAACTAGATAAGGACTCTTCCAACAGTAGTCAACCTTCTGTAACAGGAAGCCAAGAACCACTAGGACAGCCACTAATAGCAAATGAGGCAGAATTAGCTATGACAGAAGTGGAATACACCATGTGTCACTATCAATAAGATATAGAAGACTTAACTGTACAACAAGCAAAACTTAACAAAGATCAGCACAGCATTTTTGAAGACGTAACAAAACAAATTGCACATGGTGTACAACACGAAAATAAAAAATGTACCTGCCAAAGTTACAAACCTTTACTGCCGTAGGTCAGTGGTGAAGCGGGGTCAGGAAAAACATTCTTAATCAAAATCATCAGCAAGTTCCTTCAACAATTAACAAACAACAATCTGTCAGCTGTTGTAACTGCCCCCACAGGTTTAGCTGCCTACAACATAGGCAGAGTCACTTTACACCGATTAATATTCCTTCCATTAGAACACCAAAACAAATTAGACTATAACAAACTTTCTGCAGAAGCTGCAATGGAACTACACAGAGTAATAAAACAAATGAAAATGCTACTAATAGATGAAGTGAGCATGGTCTCCAACCTAATGTTGGCTTTGATTCACCTCAGATTGCAGTATGTACTTAAAACAATCTACGGAGAACTCTTTGCAGGGAAACACATTATCGTTTTCGGAGATCTTCTACAATTGACACCAGTGAAAGGTGAACCTATTTTTAAAACCTTAGGACACATACTCTGCCGTAAAACTGTTGGCAGCATAGGAAATGTCAACCTTTGGCAACATTTCCAATACAGAGAATTAACAGAAAACATGCAGCAATCTGCAGATCTCACTTATGCCAACATCTTAAAAAGTATTAGAGTTGGTGTACTATCTCAAGAAGCACAAGCAATATTGAAAAACCGGCACATTCATGCACTTTATGGCGATAATGCATGTGCTACTGATGTTATGGAACAATTAGCGCACAAAATTGTCAATTGTATGGCCTTAATGCCAACTCTTGCAAGCTGTTTCAAATTCAATGAAACAATGTTAAATAAAGAAATGCAACCAATAATGGAAATTTGCACCACAGACAAACTAGACGTATATGGTATGACACTACCCATGTTTGAGCAAGCCACAACAAGACTAAGTAGCTTAGAAAATTCAATCTCCAACACAGCTGGGTTGGAAAAAATATTAAAATTATCCTTAAATTGTAGAGTAATGCTTAAACGTAACCTTGACGTAGAGAAAGGGCTAGTTAATGGGGCACTGGGTACAGTTGTTGGCTTTCAAACATACCCACGTGACAACAACATTCAGTTTGTCAATATTCGCTTTGACAAACTTTCAGAAGTGTAAAGGATAGGGCACTCAACTGCTCGATTCCTTCTCTTCAAACACATGTATGTAGAGAACAATTTTCTCTAACTCTTGCATATGCAGTCACCATTCATAAATCCCAAGGGCGTACCCTAGACAAAGCATTGATAGATATAGGAAACACAGTCTTTAAAGAAGGCATGAGCTACGTAGCACTATCACGCTTACGTACACTTGATGGTCTATTTCTAATCAACTTTGATGCAAATAAACTGAACGCTGATATTCCTTGCATTTTAGAATACAATTGACTGCGTTCACTGTACACCCCCCATTTGAAACAATATCCTGTTCCAGAAAAAGTAAAACGTGGTAAAATAAAACTAATTCAAACAGAAATGCAACAGGATCTGATGGCAAATCCTTCAAAGAAAACAAAAGAAGCTAAAACTTCATCAATTACCACAAGCAAAGAAGAACCTATTAGGGAAAGTAAACCAGGTACTTCTTCAAAGAAGGAACAGAAACTCCAAAAAAAGCACTCAGATACAGAACTAGCTGGTCCATTTAAATTTTCAAATGAAACTGGTGTAAATTGCTATGCAAATGTAGCAATGAATATTTTATTTCAATTGCCACCAATTGTTAACAATATTTACTTACACAGTACAGACCAATTGTGTTTGCAAATGTTAGTCCTTCATAGAAATGCAACAAACAATCCTGACAACACGTACAGTGTGCACGGAATCAGGCAAGAATTGGACTATTGTGCTGGAATGGTGAGATTCACTATAAACTCACAATAAGATCCACAAGAATTTCTAATGTACTTACTACAAGTACTGGAAAACAAAAGCATACCTATAAATGAAATCTTCCAGATTTCATACATGTGGAAACATACATGCACTCTCTGTAACAATGTGATACAGGAACAAATCCCAAATGAGTGATTTGTGTATGTATCCATACCTAATTGTGAATCCATTCCATTTCAGCAACTGGTACAGAATGCAAAACATAGAAGATTATGTACTATGTGAAATTCAGACAATCGCTCCACCTTACTGACACAAACACATAGTAACTACATAATACTTATGCTTCTACGTTATAATGCAGATGGTACCAAAAACAACTGCAAGCTGACTGGATTCACACACGGTCAAGTGTCACTTGGAAAGAAAACCTTTACAACAATAGGTATAATCTACCACGCAGGAGCTACAACCAATGCAGGTCACTACACTGCATACATTAAAAAGAAATGCAGATGGTTGGAATGTAATGATAGCACCATTACTCTAAAGCAGAGATTGCCAGCTAATCTTACAAATGTGTATTTAATATTCTTAATGCCAAAAGTACTTCAACATTACCAAACAATCAAGTCAAAGACTATAAACAGTTAGAACACGGCAACAGGTATCTAACTGCCCAAGAGTGTATAACAACGACACAGATAAATGAATACCACAGATCCGTAACAACAAATGCACATTTAGAATACGCGAACAGGTATCTAACTGTTGTTAAAAATCTGCAACAAGGCAACAAACATAACATTAATCAGAAAGAACAAGGAAACACTCAAAGAAAACAAAGAAATAGTTTGTAGCATAGCAAATAAAGGTTTTTTTTAATCCGACAAGGATTTTTTTCCCCCAGACCCAAGGATTTGAAAAACAAACACAGAAACTGAGCAAAATGCACAGTACAATGGTTTGTAAACTAAATATGAGGGTAAAAAAAGCTAAACTGTCTATTATACAATCTAATAAGTCTTCATAAAATGCAAACACTAACATGCTTTTTTCTTTTATCACAGAAATTAAAAAAGGATATTTCCGCCAAGTACTAAAGTCATGTAAGACATATATGGATTCTGAACAAAGTAAACAGTAAATATAATTCATGTCATACATATTTGAATCTACACATCTTATCTATAGCAGTAATATGGTGCAGTGGCTGTAGGCTGGGCCTAGCGTCTTCGATGTATAACCTACCACCTACACCCTACGGCCAAGCAACCAAGACTATAGGTCCTACCCACAACCATCGCAGCGTATCAAAACCATGGTACTTGTAATTTCACTACTTATAAGTTTACTCTTGGGTGCATGGTCTGCAGCCATGCACCCAGGACGCTAGGTCGTGCACACAACCACCGCACCACAGCACACCCATGTTCACTGATAACCTCACTGCTTATGACTTCAGTCTTGGGTGCATGGCCTTTGGCCAGAACCACCACAGCATATCGCACCCATTGTGGCTTCTAATTTCACGACGTACAAAGTTGGTTTTGGGAGCATGGCCATGCACCCAAAATGCTACGCCCTCCCTACAACCACCTGAATGATGTTTGATCGTACAAGTGTACCTATACCTGTGATATGCTGCAGTAGTAGACTTGGGTGTAAGGCCATAGAGTTGTCAATGTATGGGTATGCAGTATATAAAATCCATAGTGGCTCATAAAAGCAGTGCTTTTAACTTTGTTCTTGGGTGCATGGCCTTTGGCCATGCACCAAAGACTCTACGTCCTGTCCACAACTACCACACCATATCACACCCATTGTGGCTAGTAACTACACTACGTATAAATGTGCTATTGGGTGCACGGCCTTTGGCCATGCACCCATGACTGCAGCCCCTCCCCACAGCCACCTGAGTGATGTTCAATACTACGGGTTTATCTATAGCTGTGATATGCTGCAGTGGTTGTGGCCAGGGCCTAAAGTCTTAGGTGTATGTCCATAGATATTTCAATGTATGGGTGTGAAGTGGCTTATAACTCCAGTGCTTATAACTTTGTTCTTGGGTGCATGGCCTAAGGCCATGCACCGAAGACTCTAGGCCCTGGCCACAACCACTGCAGCATATTACACCCATGGTCGCTTATAAATCAGTAGCACACCCATAGAATGAAACATTGTAACTGTAGCATTTACTCAATTTGTACCCAGGACTCTAGGCCCTGCCCACACCTACCAGATACATAATCGACTGTATGGGTGTGATGTATGAATGTGATATGCTGCAGTGGTTTTGGGCAGCGTGTACACGCTTGGGTTTATGGCATACAGCCTGCAGCCATGTACCCAAACGTCAATGTCCTGCCCACAACCACTGCACTATATAAAACTGATGTTGGCTTATAAGTTAAGAGGTTTGTTGGGTATTTTGTGTACATTTGGGGCCTGGCGGTATTTTCTTACCGTCGAAAAATAATTTAGCAACAATCACTCCTTGTATTCAGATTGGGTTATGTATAATAATAATACAGTGGATATGCATTATTTCAGTACACAGACATGCGTGGTTGGTATGCGTGGTTGGTGGTATTTTTGGTGAGCATAATTCCTTTGTTTTATTTGTGGCCCCAATATGCAGAACCCCTTATTTCTGTTTAGATTTTTTGTGTAATCACTAGAGAGACCTCAGGCTTGCATTTCAGGAACACCACATTTTCATTGTTAGTGTGCCACCATGGGCAATTTCTCGCTGTCTTATCTACGGCAGCGAGCTATCATGCGGTATCTATCACCAACTTATTTACGTTTGGTGAGCTATGTCCAGGGCCTCTCTTTCTGCCAACTCATAGACCTCCGGCAGACTATAACACACACAGTTAGTTATAATTGCTCATACTGAATGACATTGTGCACACAGCTGCAGCCAAATCTTATTTTTAGCTACCTTAAAAATGCTCCCCACATCATCAGCACTGTATTGGTAAATGCACAAAGGAAAGAGAAAATAAAACCCACCACCCGTCTGCTTTCAGATATTTTTGTGTATTATAAAAGTTGCATTTAAACACGATCTCACTCTTTTTACTGAAATAAATGAAATAGCACAGTAACAGCATTATTTGTGATACACTGAGAAGAGAGTGGCGGGGAACAAGAATTCAATTTGAAACATTAAACACCTGGGTAAAGCACAGGAATCTCCTTTCCTACACTGACTGAATATTTTCACACACACACTCAGCCCCCACACTTCAGCGAGATAATTACCAGGCTTGTTCAGCATGTAACTTCTTTGGCTGGGCGCCTTCTGGAGGGGTTCACCCAGCAAGGACAAGCATGTGCTGTCACTCAAACTGGGACTTGTTGACTGGAAATCCCAGTCTCTGCAACCAAGTTGAATCTGCTTTCGGAATCAGACATCCCCAGCTATCAACCCAGTCCTTCTCCGAGCTGTGTCAAGATGTATCCCTAGCTTCTTTCTCGAGATTATACAAGAAAACTCTGGTTACCTCCTACCAAAGGATCTTAACCAAAAAAATTCTATCATGCCCTATCCACCCTCTGCACACAATGGCTTGGCTTATACAGTTGCAACTGTAACCAAAATGATTTCCTGCTTATTCGAGTCTTTGCTTCCTGCAAATACTGTGGCCAGAGCGCAGATAGAAGCTTCAGCCTGCCTCATTTTGCAGTGTAGAACACATTATATTATTAATGAGTTAGCGTGTTAGTTTTTTGTTAATGAGGTTAGTTCATTGTTCATTAATCCTCAAATGTGTCTCCTGCAACAGAGGAATTTCAGGTAAAAAGAAAAAATTGTGTGCATTTTGAATATGAAAAATAAAATGTGCTTTTAAATGAGAAAATGGTTTGTTTTTAACCTGTGTAGCCTGTCTTCATTTACATCTCCATATGTTGCACTGGCAACACATAGCTTGAAGCATTTGCATGCAACCCATGCAGTGGCGCTGCATAAAAAAAAATGCTCAATAACACATGTCTTGCTGTACCACATTATATGAATGCATCAAACCCATGCAGTGGCGCTGCACTTCAAAAAACATTCTATACATTGATCCTGAGCAGTGGTGCTGCGCTCTGTGCTCCCAAAACACGCTAAACAATCCTACATATACCCTCCTTTTTTTTAGAACTTGGCTACAATCCAAGCCAATTTTAAAAAACAACCTGCTTCTTTTCAAAATGTAACAATCCAATACAATTAACATTCTTGTTGTGAAGATGAAAATTGAAAAATCACTGTTCAATCAACATAAAATTAAAATTCATCTGAATTAATCAATTCTTATAAAATGTTCTACATTTGCCTTCCCAATGGAAGTGTCCATAGTCCAGTGTTTCAATTTTATACTTGAAGTCAATTGAAAATAATAAAATAAAACAACTAACTAAAACAAATAATTAACATAACAGATTAAAACAATTAATTAAAATAATAAATACGTGGAACTCCATATGCCAGGACACTTGTCTGCCTCTTTTGGTTCATTCGGGTACTCTTTCATCTTGGTACTCTTGGATCCTTTTTATAGAAGTCATCTTTTCTTTGTCATTCGGTTATTTTGTCTTCACCTCCACCCGGAGGCAGGCATCTTTTGGTCTTCATCCAGGGGACTCCAGGATTTCATCATCTCCCGTGACCTCCGGTACAAATATGTTAATATTCTAAATCAAACAGAAAAGAAACAGATTAAGTATATAGCACAATACTAATTTCACCCTTTTGCCAAAATAAAACACGCCTTCTAAATTTTTCCTTTCGCCTTCTGAAATTAAGCACAGGTTATAGAGAACAAGCATGCATAAAACAACATTCAATATTTAATGCATTCTGCAACTTCAGCTTCTATTTTTTTATATTATATATATATACATATACTACAGTGTTTATATACCATTTCAACCATCTTTTTTTTTTAACTTCTCTGTCACTGCCTCCTGACTAGACATAGTCACTCCACCTTTTTACGTTCAAGGGACTTTATCTGTTTCTACATGCTCAAGCTGCCTGATCTCGTGTCTGGGATGGCATGGCTTAATCTGATTTACGTGCACAAATTGCTCTATTGTTGTTTCACCTTCAGTCTTTAAAATTTTATAAACTACAGGAGAAACCTTATCTATAATTCGAAATGGCCCCTGCCAGGCTGCTAGAAATTTTGAATTTTTCTGTTTACTTTTTCCAAAATGAAACTTATACACCTGATCCCCTACACTGTATTCTCTTACTGATGTTCTTTTATCGTAGTATGACTTTGCACTGTCAGCAGCTCTTTCTAGATTTCTCTGCACAAAAGCAAATGCATTTTGCAAATGCTTCCTCAATTCATCAATGTACTCATGAACTGTGGATGCACTCACAAGTGTCTGCTCATGTGTTCTGTATAGTAGGTGTTGTGGTAACACCATTTTCCTACCTGTTAAGACTTCATGTGGACTAATACCTGTTGCTTTGGCAGGAGTTGATCTGATTGCCATCAAAACCAACGGTAAACGTAAATCCCAGCTGGAACCTGCTTCTGCCACAAATTTCTTTAATATGTCCACAACAGACCTATTGCTCCGTTCAACTCCACCTGAAGAGGCTGCCCGATATGCGATATGTAGTTTCCTTTTCACACCCAGTATTTGCCATACCTTACTCATTAGAGTACTTGTGAAATGACTTCCTCTGTCTGACTCAATTCTTTGTGGCAACCCAAACCTTGAGAACACAAGGTTCACCAGCAATGTGGCTGCTGTTTGCGCACTACAATCTGGTGCAGGAATACATTCAATCCACTTCGACATCAAACATATCACACTTAAAATGTAACGGTTTCCTTTGCTCGACCTTTTTAAAGGGCCTACATAGTCTATTTGCAAATCTGACCATGGAAGAGTTAGGCCTCTTTTCATCAATGGGGCTCTATGCATTGGTGAAGCAGGTTTAAATTGGGCGCATACTAGACATCCTCTAGTATATAAATCCACATCTTGGGACATATGTGGCCAGTAAGCATAATCTTTTAGTATTTGCAATGTTTTTTGTGAACCTCTGTGGCCTGCAGTTATTGCATCATGTGCATGCTGTAGCATTAGCCCTCTGAATGAAAGGGTACCACCCACTGTCCTGTTATGGACTCGCTAATCATGAGCCCATTCTGCAGTCTAACTCTTTTTTTATTCTTTAATAGCACCCTCAACTCTTCTTTTCCCATAGAATCATTTTCTGTTAAAGGGTTTTGTTCAGGATCTATCAAATGGTTATAATAGATTCCCAAAATTCGATCATTCTTTTTTGCCTCAATCAAATCTTGGTCTGGCATATCATGACCCCAGTACCACTGGTTGCTCTGTCTCCTTTGGTGTTTTAGAACGTGTTACTGCATCAATTTGTATTTCACCCAGTAAATCATCTATAGGTAGCAATTCTCCCATCGCAGCCCCAATTTTAGCCAGGTGGTCTGCCTTATCATTTCCCTCCTTATCCTCTCCGGTTGTTTTTAAATGCCCACGAATTTTTCTCCAGTATGTTGTCAAATCATTTTCTGACACCAATTTGTCTATGGCTTGTATCATTTTTCCATGTTTAAGTGGCTTTTTGTTGTATGTAACCATGCCTCTCGCTTTCCAGCCAGGTAAATACTCCACAAAGCTATTTCGTGCATAGTCAGAATCAGTCACCACGACAATTTCACTGAATTTATTATCAACTGCAGTAGCAATTGCTTTATAAATGGCCACCAATTCCGCCACTTGACTGCTTCTAGCTCCAATCCTCATCCCTACACTGGGGCCTTCACATTTCAACCAGACATTCCCTATTCCTGACACTAATTGTTTATTACTGTCATTTTCAATGTGAAAAGCACAACCATCCACATATACAGTTGGCAGATCCTTGCATGTTTTTTCATCAAAAGCTTTGTGTGGTGATTGTTCAAATTCCTGCAAACTAGGTTCCACTTCCATTTCGTTTGATACTTGTTCAGCTGCACAGTCATGTAAGTCAGCTAACCCTTGAGCAATTGGGCTCTTTTTATTTTGTCCATATCTCACTTCTTCAAGAAAACCTTGTAATGCCAGCGTCCATGAAGTGATTCTGGACTGCGCTAGATTACCTGACCTAATTCTTTTACTCTCTAAAAACTGCAAAGGTTGATGATTTGTTTCAATAATCACCTTTTCTCCCTGAACAATAGGGCGGAAATGTTGTAGCGCCCACACAGTGGTTAATAGAGCATTTTCACATTCATTGAATTTCATTTCAACTTGGGAAAATGCTTTACTTGCATATGCAATAGTTTTGTGATTCACATCATGTTTTTGTGATAACACTGCTGACATACAATGTTCAGAGAACCCCATTTCTACAAAGAAATCCCTACCCATCATGGAATATGCTAAACATGGTGCCTTTACAAGACATTCCTTCAATTTAGCTACTGCCTCAGACTGCTCTTTTTCCCATATCCATGGTGTATTCAGTTTAAGCAGTTTAGTCAATGGTTGAGTGATTTCAGCATAATTTTCAATGAACTTTCTGTTATAGCCTGTCATCCCTAATAAACTTTTTACCTCTTTCACATTTTTAGGGTCCTTTAGTTTTTGTATGGCCTCTATTTTCTTCTTTTGTGGATTTAGCCCATGTTCAGTCACTTCATGGCCTAGAAAGTTCACTTTTTTCTTGCACCATTGTGCTTTTTGTAAGGACACTTTGGCGCCTGCTTTCTGCAATTGGCCAAGCACATGTCTCATTTCATCAAAATGGCTTTTCAGGCTTTCATTTTTTATCAGGACATCATCCACATAAACTATGGTTCCTCTTTCCGCTGCATCTGGCATGGCCTTTCTCAAAAATATGCCAAATTCACTCCCACTATTGATGTACCCGAATGGAGCTCTAAGCCAGGCGTATTGAGTCCTGTCAAATGTAAAGGAAAATAAATTCTGTATCTCCTCTGCCAATGGCACGCACCAATATCCAGAGGTGAGATCTAATGTGGTAAACACTTTTGAACCATGTACCTGAGCTAGGCCCTGATCAATGAATGGCAGTGGCCATCTGGATACTGGCACTCTTTTATTTAACTCCCTCAAGTCTGCACATAGCCGCCATTGACCATTTGGCTTTAACACACCTAAAATAGGTGTATTGGATGTGCTATGAATGGGCCTGATGATTCCCCGAGCTTCCAAATTCTTTATAATCTCTGCCAATGATTCTAAACATGCCAGCGGTAGTCTATACTGGCGTACAAATACTGGACTTCTGCTACATCCTTCTGGTAGTGTGGTCACATGTAAATCAGTTAAACCGCAATCATAAGCATCTTTTGCAAATACATCCTTAAACTCCATAAATATCTCCCTCAGATTGTTTCTATCCTCATCGCTGTCACATGCATCCGCTAAGGAGATCTGCTCTTCTACCGTTTTGGAAAATTCTGGAAAATCTTCTGGTAAGGGAATCTCGGCACTTTCCTCTAACTGTGTGGCTGTGTCTTTTTGTAAAGCTGCCACTTTTAAATATTTTGGCATATCAGCTTCCACTTCAATGGGCTGATTTTCTGTTTATTTTCATTTAAATTAAATGTTATGCAATCCTCTTGATGGCAGCACAATGTCTCATTTGAATCATAAGGATACACAGAATGAATTTTAAATATTCCTTTGGGCTGAGAGTCCAGGTGTTCTGGCAACTCACCCTTGGCATCTACATACTTTTCAGGGATATTTCCAATCACCATGTTATTTAAATCTGCCGTATAATGTGATTTTTGTATGGCCATTCGTAATGGGGAGTTTTCCTCTAAATGAATATCCTGACAACCTTTATTATTTACCATAATTTTTACAGATCCTTCACCAATAACTACCAATGGAATGTATTCATAATCCAGGCCTTGCTGTTTTATGGATTCATTCAGGCATACAAATGCATCAGAGTCTTTCATCTGCTGTCCATTTTTGCATTTCAGTGTTATTGCAAACTGTTTTGTAAATGCAGGAATAATCGTATCTTTCCTCATTTGTAATTCGATTGCATAAGGAACCAGTTGTGCACAATGATAAGCCCTTCTTTTGTCTTCAAATTCAGGTGCCGGCCCACCTAGGCGTGACCATATTTTTGATTAAGGAAATCTAACACCATACACATTCTGTGCATGATGTCATTGCCCATGTAAAAGTCATTTTGTACTCCACTCACTATCCATACATTATGGTAAATTGTTTTCTGCCCAATGCTAATTTTAAGCATGCATCTGCCTGCAATTCGGTTTTCAAAGTCTGGACTGTCCAACCCAGAAACAAATTGGTTTTTAATCCTAAATTTCAGGATTTCCTCCCTCTCCATTATTTTTTGCAACCATTTCTCATTAATGAAGCTCCTCTCCTGTTCAAGCGCTAAAGTGGCTTTTATTGTTTTAAAACAGTCATTTATATCAACATGAACCCATGGTTGCTCATCTTCCATGTGTATTTCCGCAAGCGTGGTAATGTGTTTTTCTGAATCTGTTTTAGGAGCAATATTCTGTTTGATTGTTTTCTCTTTTAAATAAAAAACGTAATGTGTGCTCATCTATGGCAGTCTGCCAATTTTTCCTTGGGTCCAATTATATTTGCACAGGTAGTCTTTCATTGTCGCTCTGCATTTTGTCTTGACACATTAATATAACAGTGACACTAGGTATGCAACTATTCTGGAGATATACCTCCACAGCATCATTTGTTTTGGCAACGGTGTGACATTCATTTATGTTGCTGTTTTGTGATTTTAGTTACTTAGGTCTCAATGGTTTTTTGGTTAAGGACCACAGCACTCCATTCACCCCATGTAAGAGAGGAGACAATCTTTTCAGGAAATCTGTCCTCATCAGAAATGGAATTTCACAAATAGATGTGATCAATACCTCTTGTTTCATTCTGTGCTTTCCTATTTTTATGTCAACCTCAGTTACACCTATGATGGGCACCTCCTCCCCACTAAAGTTATGCACTGGACCTTGATTTCCCTTCACTGTGATCTGATTCTGTGGGGGTCTCCCTTCCTTGATACTCTTTACCAGCTCCTTGGACATAATTGTGGTCTGTGCGCCAGTGTCAATCATAGCAAATGTTTGGCATTTTTCTTCTACAGTGATGGGTGCATAATATCTGTCCTCAATTTCCTCTAATACACATAAGAAGTGTGAATTCTTACTGATTTCAGGGCTCACCTTTCTCAGGCCTTTTTCACTTTTGGCTAAGCACATTGGTAAATGGAAAGACATTTTTCCCTCCTTTTTACCCATTTCTGCGCGAGAGACTTTATTCATTTCTCCATGATCAGAGGTTTTTTGGAGTGTGGCCACTGTTCGCCCATCCATCTGGGTATCATCAGGGACCACATTACAACCTTCCAACTGAACATGTGTAACAACATCATTTAGTAATTTGTCATTATTTAATTCTGTGCATTTGTGATCATTTAGTGTGGTACCAGCCCTTTCAGCCTCTTCAAAAACACTTGGCTCAAAGAATTCTTCAGGTGATTGATTTGTACCCTCCTTTTGAGTATTCCCTTTTTCTGTCTGTGTTTGTTCACCATTTTGACTGTCCAGGGAAGGAGCTATAGCATCCCCACTTACTCCCTGTTCACTGGTATTCCCCATGCATGAGTTATTTTTCTTAAATCTGTCCCTTTGTTGATTTGGAATTTCAGGTGTTTCTTTTTCATTTGCACAAACCTTCAATGTTTGATTTAACTCTAGGTTAAACTGTACCTCTTTTTTAGAAGTGTTTGCACTTTCTGTTACATGTTCATTTACTGGCGTTTCCACTTTTAAATCATTAGACATCTCAGAGTCATTATGCGAAATTACATCAGGACAATCTGTCTTTTTGGCACCGCAGGCATCATGAGTACTTAGTCACTTTTCAGACGCCCCCCTGTCATTGCTATGGCCATCAGCCCCCTCCTTGGATGGCTGTTTTTGCACTGTACAGAGCTTTCCTATTTGCTCAGCTAACATTTTCACTTGGGCCTCAAGGCACTGGAATCTTTCCATCTCTCTAGAATCTTCTCTGTGTGGCCTAGATCGATATTGATTGCTTTCCCCCTGATTGGACCTATTTTGATACCTCTCAGGTCAGTGATTTCTATTGGGATGGTTCCTGAAATCTTGATTCATTTGTGGAGGGTAGCGGGGTGCGCCCATCCTTTGATTATAGTCCCCTGGTGGGGAATCAGTGTACTGACGTGGAGTGTAGTTCATATTCTGCCTCATGTCCTGTCTCTCAGGTTGTGGGTACTGGCCCCTATGTTGATTCCCATTATCAGCAAATCGATCCACATATCGGGACCTATCCTGATTACCATATATCATGGTATTGGGGTCAAATCTGCTCTGTGTCCCCAATGTCTGGTAGGGACCATCATTTCTTTGATCCTGGCTTTGTCTCTGATTATTATTCATACCTGACATATCAGGCCGATATCCTGCCCGGGGTCTGTCTCCATAGTACCTAGGGCTAATGTAACTCTCCCTATTACTAGGATCATGTGATTGAAACATTGGTGCAGGGTGTGGTGACCTTTGTTGATTCACCCTTTGTTCAAGTGCCGAATTATTTTTACCTGGACTTTGGGCAGACTCAAGGGACATCTTGGCTGACCTGATTTCCATCACTGTTGCTGAGGGTTCTTTAGATTTAGGTCTAGTATCTTTCATTTTATCACTTTCTCTACCCTGACAATAGAGTACCTCATATAGTTTTGTGCTTTGATGTACAATCCATTCAAGGGACTTGTCACGGTCAAATTCACGGACCAATTGGGATATGATGTCTTTCTGTAGCCCATAGAAGTATGCAGTTTTAAACTCATTGGAATTTGGGTCAAAAGATACATCAAAGCGAGAAAATGCTCTTTTTAAGTCTTGTAAAAATTGGCGAGGGGATGTATTAGGCCCAGCAGTGATTGTGTAAGCGACTTTCTTTGCCTCCTGCAATGACTGAAAAGGAGAAAAATGACGCCTAATTTCTTTTTCAAACTCCACCCATGTAATATTCTGCTGTTCATTTAATCCCCTTATGATGCTGGCCGTCGGGGCATCTAAAGTTAAATGAAAATATTGTCTGTACTGTTCCTTAGGTATCTGGAGTGCTTTAAAAATGTCAAGAACCGCTTCTAAGTGATCCTCAATGCAGCATTCACCCGCCCTTTTTAAATGGTTTGATCAGGGCTTTAATGGATTTCATTATTTTTATGGGGCTACCTGTTGCAATGCATGGAATTCCACTACTTCGTGATTCAATTCTGGTTTCAGGTGTATGGGATTGGTGGCTGCCCCCAATGGGAGTATCAAATCCCCCAAGGGCGCTGCAACCAAGTTCAGTCACCGGCCCAGTCACTGGAGCACTAGCTCTTTGGGCAGAACTAGAATTCACCTCCACTCCATTGAATGTAGTACCCTGCCGCCTCTCCTGGGACCTGGGAATGCACATTTGTTGTTCCAAGTCTTTGCACTTTTTAAGGAGCCTGCGTGCTTTATTTTGCAGATAGTTGTTTTCATCACTCATTTTATTTATTACCTCCTGCATGTCGCACATTTGCATTTGGCATTCATTGAATTCTTTGTTTCTCTTGTCTTTTTCTTGAATCATTTTAACCATTTCTTGCTCTGCACCTTGGAGATCACTTTCTTTTTCAAAATGTTCTTTTTGTAAAATCTGCATTTCTGAAACAATCTCATCTTTATCCTGTCTAATGTGGTCCACTAAGGCTTTTAAATGTACCAATTCTTGCTCACTATCCTCAAATTGTTTCTTGCTTTTGGACAACTGAGCATCAAAATCTCTGTATTTTAATTGCATGTCTTTTTGGCATACATCCAATTCTGCTCTTAACATTTCCTGATTTTTACTTGCCCCATCTAATTCAGTCTTTAACCTGTTAATTAGCTGGGTATCATTTTCCTGCATTCGCAGGGACCTATTCAAAATAAACCATATTTTGGCGCATAGCCGTATTAAACAGTCTTTCTCTGCACTTTTATCGGCTGCATTCAATAATCTTGTAAGGCAGACCTGAATTATGCTGCCTTCTGCAAAAATATTGTCTAGTTTTTCTTTCTGCACCTCACCCTGAATGCGGTCATGCCATTCCAAGGTACTGTTGGACGACCACTTCCCATGTGCAAACAACTTTGCCTCTAAATATTGCGCTAGGTCTGAGGATGTGGTTTCCCTTTGTGACATTCTGAAATTCGTTTTTAGTAACACACTGCTATTATGAAATGGGTTCCCTTTAATGTACAGATGGCAGTTTGAGACACACTTGCCATGCCCAGTAGGTGCTCTATGATCACTTTCCCAGCCTGCAACGCACCATAAATATGTTGGGTATTTTGTGTAGATTTGGGGCCTGGCGGTATTTTCTTACCGCCGAAAAATAATTTAGCAACAATCACTCCTTGTATTCAGATTGTGTTATGTATAAAAATAATACAGTGGATATGCATTATTTCAGTACACAGACATGCGTGGTTGGTATGCGTGGTTGGTGGTATTTTTGGTGAGCATAATTCATTTGTTTTATTTGTGGCCCCAATATCCAGAACCCCTCATTTTTGTTTAGATTTTTCATGTAATCACTAGAGAGACCTCAGGCTTGCATTTCAGGAACACCACATTTTCATTTTTAGTGTGCCACCATGGGCAATTTCTCGCTGTCTTATCTACGGCAGCGAGCTATCATGCGGTATCTATCACCAACTTATTTACGTTTGGTGAGCTATGTCCAGGGCCTCTCTTTCTGCCAACTCATAGACCTCCGGCAGACTATAACACACACAGTTAGTTATAATTGCTCATACTGAATGACATTGTGCACACAGCTGCAGCCAAATCTTATTTTTAGCTACCTTAAAAATGCTCCCCACATCATCAGCACTGTATTGGTAAATGCACAAAGGAAAGAGAAAATAAGACACACCACCCGTCTGCTTTCAGATATTTTTGTGTATTATAAAAGTTTGTTTGTTTGTTTGTTTGTTTATTTATAACGCGCAGACCATCAGGCCCGGGGGCATCAGGGCACAATTTGTACAGGGTTGCAAGAAAAGAACATACAGGGAGATAAATTACAAAAAAGTATAACAATACAGCATAATAAACAAACTTAATAATTACATATCTTACACATGGTACAGTGTCCCTAGGCTCTGCAGAGGAAGTATCCCTGAGGTAGTTGGGAAAGGTAGCAGACCGGAAATCGTGCAGGGGAACAGGCGGGTTGGGTAAGTAGGACCGATGTCTGACACAGCTATTGCTGGTCAAAGAGCCAAGATTTGGTTTTATTCTTGAAGGCGTTGAAGGAGTCTTCAGCTCTGATGGCAGCGGGGAGGGTGTTCCAAAGTTTGGAGGCTAGGACAGGGAAGCTAGTGCCTCCCGCTTTTTGGAGCTTAAACCTAGGGATAGTAAGGCAGTGAGTCTGAGCAATTCTTAGTGGTCGGGCAGTGGAGTGGCGCGAAAGCCGACTGCAGAGATAGATCGGAGCCTTGTTGGCTAGGCATTTGTGCGTGAGGGCAAGTGTTTTTAGGGAAATTCTCTGCTTCACGGGTAACCACTTAAGGCTAGCTCTGGCTTCAGAGATGTGGTGGTTACAAGGGATGTTCAGAGCCGCTCGAATTGCATTGTTCTGGGTGGTTTGGAGTTTGGACAGGTTTCCTTGGCTGGTGCCTAGATATAGGGCACTGCAGTAATCTATTTTTGCCATGATAAGTGTTCTCGCTAGTTTGACGCTATTGTGGGTGGTGAGGAAAGGTCTGCAGGCTGAAATGAGTTTGCACGTGTAGGCGGAGGTGGATCTGACTGCATTAGTTTGTCTTGACAGGGAAAAGGTGGAATCCAGGTAAAAGCCTAGTGTTTTGGTGTCTTTCGAGACTTGTATGGAGTTGCCTTCTATGATGAATGACTGATAGGATGGCTCCAGTTTGCTCAGGCGTTGTGAAGTACCCAGAATAAGTAGCTCCGTCTTATCGTCGTTCAGACATAGCTGGTGCTGGGCCATCCAGGCTTGGATGACCAAGTAGACGTCATTGAGGGCCTTGGTGTCAGCAAGATAATCACCCGAGATGGGAATGAGTATCTGGGTGTCGTCCGCATAGTTGGTGTAGGAGACACCCAGATAATAGAGCACATCGAAGAGTGGTTTCGTAAAGATATTGTAAAGGGTAGGAGACACGCAAGAGCCCTGAGGAACACCGCAATGAATAGGGGAGGGAGCTGCGGCAGCGGAGGGTGCAAAGACCCTCATAGATCTGTTGCTCAGGAAGGATTTGATCCAGGCTGCTGCGGAGGGAGAGAAATTGGCAGCAGAGTGAAGGTGCCTGCAAAGGATCTGGTGGTTAACCAAATCAGATGCGGCGGAAAGATCGAGGAGTAATAGCATTGCTAATTTGCCCTTGTCCTCGGTCCTGTGTCTGGGCCGAAATCCGGATTGTCGTAGACCTAGCAGATTGTTTGATTCAAGGTAGTTTTGGATCTGCAGGTAAGCTGCACGGTCCAGTATCTTCAGCAGGAATGGTACTGTAGTAATAGGTCGGAAATTCGTGGGTATGCTTGGGTCAAGGGAAGGTTTTTTTAGTAGCGGGATCACCCAGGCGTGTTTAAGGTTGTCCGGGACAATACCTGTTTCAAAGGAAGAGTTAATAAAGGCTGTAATGAATGGGGCTAGGTCATGGGTGGAGTCCTTAATGATGGGAGCTGGGCACGGGTCACCTTGGCAGTTGGAAGGTTTCATCCTGAGGATGATATTTTCTACTTCGATGATAGTGAGAGGTACGAAGGTGAAGGGTTTGATGTTGGCAAAGTTGGAGAGGGTGGGCCTAGTGGGGGAGGATGAGCGGTTGTCACGCCTCAGGCAGTCCTGCTTATCTTTTATTTTAGATTGGAGCATAGAGATTTTGTTTAGGAGGGCTGCTTGAATGTTAGCACACCATTTGCTGTCTTTTGTGCAAGTGTCTGGCGGGGATACTGGTGTTTCGAGCTCTTTTAGGACTCTAAAGAGTTCCTTGGAATTAGAGTCGGCTTGTGTGATACGATTATTAAGCGATTCTTTTTTAGCAATGATGATGGCGTCTTTATAAATGAGGGAGGCGAGGAGGAAGCCGTCTTTATGCTCATCAGATGGGTGGCTTTTCCACCGGTTTTCCGCGCAGCGTTTGGCCTTGCGAAGGATTCTTAGCTGTGGAGTGAACCATGAATTGAGGTGTGCTCGTGGTTTAGCCTTTCTAAGTTTGATTGGTGCTAAGGTGTCAATGGATGTGAGCATCGTTTGGTTGTAGGTGTCTGCAAGGGAGGTGGGATCAGAGCAGGCATTGGTCGCCGCATTAAGAGAGGGGAGTAACAGTGGGAGGAGATGTTCTCTTGTTATATTTTTTTTATTGCGGGTGGGGAGGGCTGGGGCTATAGGTGTTGGGGCTCGCGGGGAAGCTTCAATGTTAAATGTTATGATGTGATGGTCAGACCATAAGCAAGGGGAGTTATTGAGGACCTGGATGTTGCAGTTGGAGCCGGCTAACCAGTCAATGGTCCTGCCTTTAATATGGGTCGGTTCTTGTAAGTACAAGGTAAGGCCAAGGTCAGTAAGAGCAAACTCCAGATCAGTTGCTACAGGATCCTTAGGGTCGCCGCGACCAAGATTGAGGTCACCTAAGATTATTGTTTGGGAGTTGTTTTTTGTTTTGTCAAGAAGAAGAGTGGAAATTTCACTGACAAAGGTGGGTGCCGGCCCTGGGGGCCTGTAGATAAGGTGAAGGGTGGCCGTTTGGTTAGGTGTTAATAGTAATTTGATTGTCAGCAGTTCAGCTGATTCAAGTTTGGAGTCGGATACCACTCTTAGGTCAAGGGAGTTTTTGTGGATGAATGCCACGCCACCGCCTCTAGTATGGGCAGAGGAGCGGTCACAGCGTGTAATGCCATATTCAGGCGGTAAGGCCAAGGATAGAGAAGGGCCAGAGGCGGCATGTAGCCAGGTTTCGGATATGGCAATGAAGTCAAGGTTGGCAGTAGTGATAAGGTCGGCTATGTCAAGAGCGTGTGCTGTGAGGGATCTAGCATTGATGAGGGCACCCTTGAACACAGGCAATTTAACCCCTGTGGTCTTAGTTTTGCAAGTGGCGGAGGGCGAAGGCGGGCTGGGTGGTGTGTGTGGGGCTTGCTTAGTGGTGTAGGTGCGGGAAGGACGAATACGGAATCTGGTGCCTAGTCTCTTGTTCCTGAGAGTAAGGGGGCAAGGTTGGTTAGGGGTTGGTTTTGTGGCAAAGTGTTTGAGCCAGAGAGCAGGGTCATTAAGGTATTGGTTAATCTGGTTGCAGGGGTGGTGAGCGTCAACGGAGGTTGCTGAAGGACTCGTTGAGGGTGTCAGAGTCATGGTGGGTGACGCTGGGTCACGTAGGTAGGGGCAGGCCAGGATATTAACCTCAAAGGTAGGAGTGGTTGACTTGGGTGGTTGAGTGAATGGGGCAAGGTATGTGGTTAGGAGGAGGTGCAATAGAAGGCGCACGCTGATGTGCATGATGGTGGTGCTGGCTGCCAGAATAGGTTCCCTATGAGCTTGTTGAGAGGGACAAGTTGGGGTCTGCTAGAGTGGGCCTGGTGAGATAATGGAAGGGGGTGAGGATGCTATGGTATGGCTGGAAGCCTCGGCACCTAGATAGGGATAACTCAATGGCTGGAATGCAAAGGTCAGGGCAGCCCTAGATTAGCGTAGTCGCAGGCTGTCACCCAGGGCAGTGGTAAACCTAGATTAGACGTGACCCAAGTCAGGTACGGCACAATACAATTTGATGCGCCCTAAGGCACAGCACCGTTGAAGTGGTCAGTGGGCTACCAAAGGGTATATTGAAATGGTCTGTAAGCGACCATAAGGCACAACACAATTGAAATGGTCTGAAAGCGACCTTAAGGCACAACACAATTGAAATGGTCTGTAAGCGACCTTAGGCACAACACAATTGAAAAGGTCTGTAAGCGACCATAAGGCACAACACAATTGAAATGGTCTGTAAGCGACCTTAAGGCACAACCCAATTGAAATGGTCTGTAAGCGACCTTAGGCACAATACAGTTATAAAGGGGTCTACTAGTGAACATAAGGCACAAAATACTTATGATATTCTAAGGTTCGAGAGTTTCAAGGGAGACATGAAACACATTCAAATAATAGTGGCTCAGAGTACATGCCTACAGTAGTGTCCCCGGTACTGGCAAGAGTGATTATGCTCCTTGAAATGACGGTCCATGTAGAAAATGGAGTACAGGTAAAGGTGATTGAAGGGGAGTCGTAACATTGCAATGTCAGAAAAGGAACAAGGACAGGGGCAAGGTACTTACAGTGGGTTCACCTGGTGTGAATGGGGGTATTTGGATACTTGCTTGCGATAGCTTGCCACAGACTTTGCGGAAGGCGGTCAGGGAGGTTTAATTTGAGCAGGGGGGGTGGCCACGCCGCGCTCCCATGCGCGTAACAGGCGCAGGAACAGGCCTTTGTGAGGCCTTCATGTGCGCCGCCGTCGGATCCGCCTGCCGGCGGGCAATTCAATTCAAATGCGAGGCTCAGCCTCGTTTTCGTGCCGCGAAGCGCCCGGCATGCATGGGTCAGGCAGGGCGAAGAGACAAGGTCAGGCAGGCCTTGTAGTATGCCTCGGATGATGGATTCCGTGAAGAGGAAGGGGCTCATGCCCTCTTCCCTTGGCGAGGGGGACGGAATGAGGGTCCAGGGCGCAGGAACAGGCCTTTGTGAGGCCTTCGTGTGCGCCGCCGTCGGATCCGCCTGCCGGCGGGCAATTCAATTCAAATGCGAGGCTCAGCCTCGTTTTCGCGCCGCGAAGCGTCCGGCATGCAGGGGTCAGGCAGGGCGAAGAGACAAGGTCAGGCAGGCCTTGTAGTATGCCTCGGATGATGGATTCCGTGAAGAGGAAGGGGCTCCTGCCCTCTTCCCTTGGCGAGGGGGACGGAATTGAATTCTTGTTCCCTGCCAAGCTGCATTTAAACACGATCTCACTCTTTTTACAGAAATAAATGAAAGGGCACAGTAACAGCATTATTTGTGATACACTGAAAAGAGAGTGGCAGGGAACAAGAATTCAATTTGCAACATTAAACACGTGGGTAAAGCACAGGAATCTCCTTTCCTACACTGACTGAATATTTTCGCACACACACTCAGCCCCCACACTTCAGCGAGATAATTACCAGGCTTGTTCAGCATGTAACTTCTTTGGCTGGTCGCCTTCTGGAGGGGTTCACCCAGCAAGGACAAGCATTTGCTGTCACTCAAACTGGGACTTGTTGACTGGAAATCCCAGTCTCTGCAACCAAGTTGAATCTGCTTTAGGAATCAGGCATCCCCAGCTATCAACCCCTCTTCTCCGAGCGGTGTCAAGATGTCTCCCTAGCTTCTTCCTCGAGATTATACAAGAAAACTCTGGTTACCTCCTACCAAAGGATCCTAACCAATAAAATGTTATCATGCCCTAACCACCCTCTGCACACAATGGCTTGGCTTATACAGTTGCAACTGTAACCAAACTGATTTCCTGCTTATTCGAGTCTTTGCTTCCTGCAAATACTGTGGACAGAGCGCAGATAGAAGCAAAGAAAAAATATCTGAATGTAGTCTGAAATGAGTTTCAGCCTGCCTCATTTTGCAGTGTAGAACACATTATATTATTAATGAGTTAGCGTGTTAGTTTTTTGTTAATGAGGTTAGTTCATTAATGCTCAGAATGTGTCTCCTGCAACAGAGGAATTTCAGGTAAAAAGAAAAAATTGTGTGCATTTTGAATATGAAAAATAAAATGCGCTTTTAAGTGAGAAAATGGTTTGTTTTTAACCTGTGTAGCCTGTCTTCATTTACATCTCCATATGTTGCACTGGCAACACATAGCTTGAAGCATTTGCATTGAACCCATGCAGTGGCGCTGCATAAAAAAAAATGCTCAATAACACATGTCTTGCTGTACCACATTATATCAATGCATCAAACCCATGCAGTGGCGCTGCACTTCAAAAAACATGCTATACATTGATCCTGTGCAGTGGTGCTGCGCTCTGTGCTCCCAAAACACGCTAAACAATCCTACAGGTTATAACTTTGTTCTTGGGTGCATGGCCTTTGGCCATGCACCCAAGAGTGCAGGCCCCCCCCACAACCACCTGAGTGATGTGCGATACTACTGGTGTATCTATAGGTGTGGTATGCTGCAGTGAATGTGGCCAGAGTCTAGACTCTTAGCTGTATATCCATAGCTATTGCAATGTATGGGTGTGCAGTAGCTTAGAACTCCAGTGCTTACAACTTTGTTCTTGGGTACATGGCCTTACAACTTTGTTCTTGGCTCCACAACCATTTGATCCATAAGCAATACTACAGTTGTATCCATTGCTGTGACATGCTGCGGAGGAAGTGGCCAGGGCCTAGAGTCTTGTAAGTATGGCCTACGGCCTACGGCCATGCACCCAAGACTCTAGACCCTGGCCACAACCACTGCAGCATGTCATACCCATGGCGGCGTGCAAATGAATAGCACACCCATAGAAAACAATAATTTAATTACGGCATGTACTCAATTTCAATGTTCGCTAACACCACACGTGTCCTTAGAACAGTTTCACGTTGCCTGCGCACAGCACGGACTGAAATACTACCCTTATGAGACCCCTCATTTTCTGTACTTACAAACATCCCGAACAAGGCGGGCATAGGGAATACATCATTAACACCTACTGCCTGAACAAATACAGTTTTTCACCCATCTCTTACTGTCTGAACCTCCCCAAGCACTCTGACACAGCAAAATAGTTTTCAAAATAGCATGTTGCTGCTGGTCGTGGCTGCGCTGTCGGCAGATCCAAAATGTCGGGTGCATCCAAACAATCTGACGCAGAACACGGCTCACTGCAGCCAATCGGCAGAGATGTTGCGTGTCCGTGGTAATGACGCCAGCCCCTTAGCCAATCGGTATCCTGTCTGCGGAGCAAACAAGGAAGTGTGACCGCGGAGCGGACATAGATATCACTATTTTTTTTGCTTTATGTTTTGTTCATTTAAAAAAAAAAACTACTGGACGGATTTACACCAAATTAACAAAAGCACGCTTTTGGGGCCAAGCTGCTGCTCCTGCCGTAAATTTGGTGAAAATCTGTCCAGCAGTTTGGGCTGTAGGCGTGAGCAAAGTTTTTTCCCATTATGTCTATTGAAACAAAGACGTTTTGGAACCCCCCATATAACTTTTCCCCCCCTGGACCAAACCTCACCAAACTTTGCAAAAAATTCAGAGTGGGTCATATACTTTTTTTGCAAAGTTTGGTGAAGATTCGTCCAGGGAGAGCGAAGTTATAAGCAGCCCAAAAAGTGCTCTTCCTATGGAAACAGAAACTTAACCACAACTACACGGCCACTACCGTGGCTGTGTAATATGTATACAATAAGTCGTTCTATCTTGGAAAAGCATGTTCAGTGCAGTGCACTGGCAACAAATATCACAAGCTGCTTTACCAAAAGCAATACATCTCTCCCGGCATTGTATGGAAATTTGCTCTTCAATAATATAATGCAAAGATTAATTCACTATTTTGTTTTATTCCATTACATGCCACATCTCAAATTTGACAAACACAAAGTAAACGCACACTCAATAGAAAATGTATTAGGCCATGACCATGCACAAATAAACAACATTCTCGTGTATGTCCAAGATGGTCCCTGTGGAAATACGGCTTTGGTGGAAAAGGCAATGGGTCCATGAATGGAGCCCATTGCATCATGGATCCGCAGAGTTGTATGGATTAGGAGCTTCATTATTGCATTACCTCCATGTCCACTCTTTCTCGTCACAGTACTTACCTCATGAGGCCCCTGTCTCCAACACAGGATCTTCTTTTATTTCTTTTTAACCCTATAACTCCTCCCCCATAGCCATGTCACTCAGTTTGGGCTTTTTTTTTCACAGCGCAGGGCGCTGGGGAGCGATGATTGCTGGCCCCCTGGAGGGGCTCTGTGGCAGGGCCTTCGGCTTCCTCAGGTGCAGCGATACTCCCGGATTCCCTGCAGGGCTTCAGACCCGGTAGAGTTGGATGCCTCGCCTGGCTTCAGCTGGGCTATTGCCAGCGCAGGGTTTTTTCCAGCCCCGGTCCTGGAGAAGCGGGCCGGGTGCAGGTAAGGAGCTTTGGGGAGGGGACTCTGGCGGCTGAAGTGGGAGTCGGCCGGCTCTTCTCTCTGTTGGTGATGTTTTCCTCTGAAACGCTACGAGTGGCTTTACAGCTCGTGTTGGTCTCTCTTTCCAAGTTGCTCTGGAAGCGGGTGGGCTCCGCCTCTGGTGCTGTGAGTGGGGTTGCCATTGGGAGTGATGTCTTCCTATTGGTTGACTGGCCTTTATTTAGGGGCAAGGCATCTCTAACGGCTGGTTGGCGTTTAGTTTTGCACCATTATTTGAGAGGCCTGGACATCCGTTGGTCACCTGTTTCTGTGAATACACGATGGGTAACCATTCCACGAAGAGCAGGCATCTGGTCCTGTCTTCTTCCTCGTCATCTCCCTCTTCTCCTGTGGTCTGCAGATGGAGAAAGAAGACGGCTAAGCGTTTTCCCTATCCAGGGAGGAGTTGAAGAGGCTGCTTATACATCATGGGATGAGGCGTGCACATGGACACAACCGCTGGAGCCTGTCTTCCTATTCATATTCTGGCACTGAATCTTGGTCCTCTTCTTGTTCCTCTTCGGCTGATGCAGAAGGGAAGCACATGAACAGAGTGGGAGTGGAGGAGGTGCTGGTTCATGTTGGGGATTGCATGGGGTTTTCGGAGCCCTTGGTACCGATGAGGGGGCCGAGCCTTCTATTCGCCATTATAGACTTACCTCTAGGTTGGGGTTGCCATTGGTTTCTGATGTCCGGGATAAAACCCTTCAGGAATGGCGTGACCTGGAGAAAATTGCAATGCCCTCCTTCATGTCCATATTTTACCCATCGAAGGGTGAGACTTTGCTGTCTGATTCTGTTGAAGTCAACGATATCCTCGCCAGCCTGGTGGGTCGCTCCTCTATGTCAGCAGAGGAGGCGGCTGTCTGGCATCCAGTGAACTGCCGGGTTAATTCCAGACTTAAGAAAGTTCATGCAGGGGCTCATCTGGCCTTTAGGGTGAATGTCTATAGCTCCTACATGGCTGAAACGATGCTAAGTGGTTTTAAAGAAACTGAAGGGGGCTGTCAATGAAGGTTCTGATTGTGCCCCTTTGCTATCGGACATGCAGAGACAGGTTGAACGTTTGTCTGTTCTGGATTATGATGGGGTGCGTGGTTCAGCCATGGCCATGGGGGCTGGTGTGTCTGCCTGGAGGCATGTGCACCTAAGGGACTGGAAAACTGATGGGTCTCAGAGGGTGGCTGCCCTGAAACTTCCTTTCAATGGGTCCAGTCTTTTTGGGGATTCCCTTGGGGATAAGGTGCTCAAAGTTTTTAGGGCGGACGAACATGCTGACAAACTTTGACACAAGCCTCCTTCAATGGCCAAGAGGTCTTCCTTTGGTGCTGGTGCAGTGTCCAGTAGGTCTTTCCCTGGATCCTCATCACATTCTTTTCAGAGAGCAAGGGGGGGTTGGGATCCTCCACGCTCTTCGCGTCCTGGGCCGGCGCCTAAATCCTGACGGTTTTTACATGCCGGTTGGCTGGCGACTCCAGCAGTTTTTTTTCCAGGATGGGTAAGGTGGTGTTCCGACTCCTAGGTTCTGGACACAGTTTGGAGCGGTTGTCTAGTGCATTTCCTATCTCCTCCTGTCCAGCATTGCATGGTTCAGACTGTGGTTCCCAGGTCATGGATCAAGAGGTTGGTCATGGACACTGCTCTCTCTGAGTTGATGTTGAAAGTGGCCATCATGCCCGTTCCTCTCTCTGTTCTGGGTCGGGGTTTCTACTCTCGGGTGTTTGTGGTCCCCAAACCTTTGGGGAAGTATCGCCTGATTTTGACCTCAAAGCCCTGATCTGCTTCGTTCCAGAAGGAACACTTAAAAATGGAAACTTTACAGAACATTCTTCCAATGTGATTCAAGGGGGTTGGATGGTGATGCTTATTGCCAGGTGGCTCTCCCTTTCTGGCGCATGAAATTCTTCAGCTTTGCAATGAGATCCTGACTTTTTCAGTTCAGAGTGTTCCCATTCGGACTGCGATCGGCCCCCAGGGTATTCACCAAGCTGGTGGCTCCCCTAGTGGCACATTTACATCTGCAGGACATTCAGATTTTTTCCCCTACCTGGATGACTGGAAGCATCCTGCCGGCAGGCTGTCATGGCTCAGCTCCGATTGGTATGTCAGGCATTGAAGGACTGGGATTTTCTTGGTGTACTGGCAGAAGTCTCACCTGGAGCCTTCTCAGGATCTAGTTTTCATTGGGGCACAGGTTTGCACCAGGATGGGGAGGGTGTTCCTGTCCCTAGAG